>NC_080029.1:17382500-18007500 GCF_030020395.1 Manis pentadactyla
TGCATAAATATTGGCCACACTTTATGATTCAGTGTTTAGTATATGATTATATTATGATTCTGAGTTACTAAAGTTGAACATAATGTATACAGATGCATTGCTAAGAAACCTGTATGTGGTATTTTATTTAATCCTCACAACAATGAAAGAGAGCATTATAGCCTCCATTTTACAGGGAGGAAACTGAGTCCAAGAGAAAATAATTGACTTACCAAAATCTGACATCATCATGAAGATACAAAGCAGGCCATTGAGCCCCGGAGCCTAGGGTTTCCACCACCGCACAAAGGCAGTGCTCCAACAAGAGAAAAGAAACATTGTTGTATGCTTGGATTTGATGAACATCATCTCACGTCAGGGTTCAAAGAGATCTCATTCACTTTTATATTAACTTAAGTGATGAAATGTGGAACATGATTTCTCCTTTCATACCAAACCATTAACCATATTAATTGGATTCTATAATTAGTACCCAAGAAGAAGAAATCTCTTTTCTCACTGAACTGAATGCTAGCAAATATTATGTCATCTTAGAAAATTCTATAGGTACATCCTATGTTAAGTGAATGTACCATACAAAAATCTAATTTTTAGAAGTTGATTGACCTGCCTCATTTTATAGAGGGATTCATTGCACTGGAACGTGTGATGGGTGTACGTGTGTGTAACATCTTCTCTAAAGTCTTTTACACTATTTCTATTGAGCTTTTAACTATTCTAGGGAGAAATTTCAGCTGACACAAAATTTTAGGAACATGTCATTCCTTAAAAAGAAGCATGACAAATAATGGCAATTAATTTTTAAATTTGATGCCAAAGTTATATTCTAACATTAAAATTTTTTAAATCCAGTGGAGATGTCTCTACATTAATTTGGTGCATAACACATAAAATACATTGTACTCTTGGCCAATGAACACCACACATTACCACATGGTAGAAATTCTTACTACCACAACTTGCCTCATTTCAACTGAGAGTCCTTAGAAGATTTTTAATCTGCTCCTGGGAAAAAGGGTTCATTCATTATATTTTTCTGTTTGCTCAAGGGCCTGGAAGCAGGGGGATGTCCTCGATGACCTTTAAAGATGCCTTCTAGTCCTATGACTCTGAAATAAATTAAAGTTTTATGACCACATTATGCATAAGCACCAGTGGATCTGTAAGACAATGAGGATGAAGTCTGTGCTCAGACTCTCCCTCCTAGTATTTATGCTTCCGATTCATTTCATGCATAACTAATTTCATATAGCAATTGGTAATCGCATCTTGGTAATGACACCACAGGCATCACAAAACAATTGCAATCATGGCTGCAATTCATTGTAACTACAGCTAAATGCCAGCACTGCAGCTGAAATACCTCCCTGACCCACCCAAAAGTAAAGGATGAGAAGAACAAAATATAGCTTTGAAATGGTCACCTTCACTAACTAGCTTTCAGTTCAGCATAGTCCTACTTCTTTTCAGTCCTACTTCTCTTGAAATTTCAAGGACGTAATGATTTATTGCGACAGTGAAACCTGAAAGTTACCCTTCCTTTCCAAAAACAAAAAAGACACACGTTCCTTATTTATACCACTCCACCAATGCCACCGTGTTTGGTTCAAATCTCACTGTTTTAAAGATTTGCCTATGCTGGGGCATCATGTGTTCATAAACACAAGAGTACGTATTTTTCTGTCAGGTGTCCCGCTGATTCAACAAAAACAAACTCAGGGATAAGAAGAGGTCATCACAGACATGTTAAAGTAACAAAATCAGTGTTTCTTTCTTCCTGGGACTTAAAGGCAGCATCTCTCTGCAGTACCCTTCAAGTTTATTAGGAATGTGCTAATAATCTTACAATAATGCATAGCATGCCTTTTATAGCACTTTTAAATCTCACAGAACATTCAGTTCTATTATTTTATCTTATACTCATAAAAATCCTGTTAAGTTGATGAAGCTAATATTTATTATTTCAAAATCACAAATAAAGGACCAGATGCTCAAAGATATAAGTAATGTTTCTACTGTTATCCAGATTAATTCCCCATTACCATGAAATTGGATAACATATTTTACATAGTGTATAAAAATCCAGAAGCCCAAGTGTGTCAGCCAGGGAACCGAGCTCTAATCGGACTTCCAGCAGTCGGGACACTGCTGAGCCTGGCCCTTGTGTCTTCCCAGCTGGCAGGAGCTATTGTTACCACAGACTCAGTGGTCCTGCTATTTCTCTGTATTAATATACAAAGAAGTGTATTATAAGAGTCAAAAGTGCTTATTGTAATTGTATCTTTAATTTTATTAATTAATAGTAAAGACACTGTCTTTGTTAAATCAGAATTTCAGTGTTTTTGAATAACTTCAAGGACAGGGAGTCACGGCTCTCCTTTAATCTTGAAACATTTGAGGGATTTTTCGGCAAGGAAGGGTTAGTTTACTTTAGCCAACCTTTTACTAGTCACCACGAAAGAACAAATCTATAGACTTCATATATTACTAATATTACTAATTTTTCAACCATACTTATTCACATCTGATTTAACATGGGTACATTTCAAGTAATTCATTTGTGAATCTGTGAATGGACTTGATCAAGGTTAAATCTCCCCCATCATTAAACGATATATTTTACCATTTTCATTGGTAGACTCTAATTTTTCTATATGTCTGAAAGATTATGTTTTAATTTTCTTTCTCCAGACATAGACCAAAATCCACATTTAAAACAGTCAGAAATACATAACCTTCACTGACTTCCAATATTTCAGGAGTGTCTGTTTTGTGTAAAATAATCATGACATTGTAGATCAGTGAGTAAATACATCTGTCAACCTGCTCATAGCAATAATGCAAGTGCCCTTGGCAGAATCAAAGGACTTGGGCTGTGTGAGAAATGGTCCACCGGCAACTTACTGCCAACTGTCTTTTAAGAGAGTTGTCAGCAGAAACCATTCCTCGTGGGTCCAACAGAATAAGGCTCAAAAAGGAAGAGAAAGAATTATGATTTTTTAGACATAAGCTAAAGAATTCAGGACTAGTTGATTTTCTCAAAAGAAGGAGGTGGGGTGGCAGGATCTAAATAAAAGGAAAGGAACTTTGGCTTTTGAATTGTCAGTTCACACTGACAAAATGCATTGCACAATGACACGGAGCAGTTAGTGAGCTTTGAAGCTCCCAGGAAAAGTAAAGCTGGGAACTTTACTGTGTCACGAATGAAATAGAAATGCATCCCATTCATGACTAAAAAAAATAAATTGCAAAATTAACAATAAATGAAAGGTTGGAAAAAGAGTAAATGACAGTACCTTAATGAAGGCTGCATCAATGTGAGTGCACACATGTTAAATTATTAATGATAATTGGTCTCTATTTTAATTTCACTATTATGCTTGATATAAAATTTGCATCTTGTGCCTTTCAATTATTTTACATACATGATGTGTTAGTTACTTACAAGACAATAAAATTCTTAAGAGAAAGAAATTTGTTTAGTTCCCATCTCACATGAATAGTGCCTTTTTAAAAAGTGTGCAACTTAGGGCTCACTAATCATTTGCCCTAAGTCATGCTTTGTACTGAATAACAATTCTCCAATATGCAACCTGAAAATCTTACGATTATGAAAAATGTATAGCAAAGTTAATCAGGTGCCTGGACCTCTGTATAAAGTGCATTTTAGCTGAAGAGGCATTACTTTAATTCTTAAATCTCCCCTTTATATGAACCATAAAGTTTCAGCAATAATCCTATAGAAACAAGTCTACTGCATAATTCTTAATAGAAATAAAATTCCAACATGAATATTTCAGACTTCCCCTGACATTTTAACTTCAATAAAGGATAAAATGAAGCTGCCAATCCATTCATTCACAGAAAAATGAAACCATGCATTTTTGCTGAATTTATAACTGAACTCTCAACATATGCTCCTTTAAGAGCCATTCGAAATTCTTCTGCTTCCATTTGCAGATTTGGTCTCCAGAATAAGCTTAGACCACACTATTTTAATGGAAGGAGGCCGTGTTCTGTGGAAAGTTCATCAAAAACTATCTAGAAGGTTTATTACAATTAATCCCCTAATTTTGGATTACTGTTCAATTCAGTCAAGCAAGTTTTCTTCCTCGCACTCATTACAGTGGCTAGGCTATAAAGCTTCCTTATGCACACACAGGAGCACAGATTCAGGGTGGGAAAACACTGCCCAAGATGAATTTTTGGAAGAGTTCGTTTAATCTACACAATGGCAAACACTTAATACTCTCTCCTTCCTTTGATTTGAAAATCAGAGGTTACCTGCCACTGCTTCCAACTAGTCATTTATTGTAAATAGACTTTAATAATGCTTACAGGGCATTATGCTATCACCAGGAAGATCAATGACTAATGAAGTCCTCTATGAAATCCAAACCCTGTTGCTAATAGGACTATTCTTACCTATCGTAATTTATTTATTTTTGAAATTGTAGGAAGAAAGTCTCTATCCCATGGATTCAGTCACCCTCCTTCCACAGAAATGCTGATATCCTTTATTTCATTTATTCCACAATAGAGCTCCCAATCTGCTGTGCTCAAATGACATTATGGCATAGTTCCATTTTTCATATTAGAAAGTAATCAACACAGAATCAATAGGAAGCCATGTTTGCTCAATAATTAATTAAGTTTCCTAGAGAAAAATGGATGTGCAATAATTTAGTAACCTGTGCTACAAAAGGATTTGTTTTTCTTATTTTGGCCAAGGTTGTCATTACCAGTTTCAAAAGAATCAGATTACAACAAAGGAAACCACTAGAAAAGTACCACGACATGCGACCAGTGGAGAAGTAAAGGCAAACATTCACTGTGTTCAGGCCTCTAGAATGTCCTAAAATGTTTTCACAAGGACTACAAAGTAGTCTTCAAACGTGGATGTCATCACCAAAACTCTGGGGTAGGAATGCACAGGGTGACAGCTATTAAGACTCACCCCTATGACTGTCTATCTGGGTTCAGGTCAATGACACTTGAATAGTATGTGTCTCTCTCAAGATGAGGACTCTTTAAACTATAAAACATTAAATGATAAAAAGAATTCTTCAAAACTAAAGATTTAAAAATTTTAAGTTACAGACAAAAAGCATTATAGGGCCTCAATTGACTATGTGGAGATGGGTTTCATAGGGGATCAAATCCTGGTTCTGCCATTGACACACTGCCTAATCCAGAATGTTACCTTTTCTATGCTTCAGTTCCCTCATTTCTAAAATAGGAATAATAATAGTATCTCTGTCATAAGGTTATTGTGAACATTGAATTAATACATGGAACAGTAAGTGTTCAAAAGTTTTATCATGAAACACGAAAGAAAACAATCTGCCTGTTGGCAGTATATGGGAACTCTCTGTATTTCTTGCTCAATTTCACTGTGCACCTAAATCTGCTCCAAAAACAAAACCTATTTTTAAAAATCAAGGGTATACACTCTACTTCCTGTAAGTAGAAAAACGTCTTTCCCTCGACCTTCCCATTTCCACGTGGAGAAACTTCCATTAGAAAAATACTCCTAGCCTCTCTCTGCCACCTTGGTCTCCTGGGAAGGAAGTATTTGGGAAAGGGAGCTGCTGATGCTCAAATTAACCACTGTGCCTCTCCTATTTTCCTATCTGCATCTTTGCAGGAGGGAGTCATTCTGGTCTTGGTTTCTACATAGTCCAGGCCCTGAAGATGTGGCTCACTTGTCATCTGGCCTCCAGGTACTGGCTGGACACATCTGTCTAATGCCAAGGGGAAGTATTATCAAGCCCAGCAGAACCATAAATCTAAAGCCAGGTCCTCTCATTCAACTTTTTAGGTATCAAAACTGGTGTCTTGTTTGCCATCTTGTCTGACTCTTATGTCTGTCTTTAAATTTATTTGGACATTGGATTGGGAAGTGGGGTGTTATTTATTGACCCTCTTAAGTCCCAACACCATTCTTGGAGAATCACTAGTGCATATCTTTTTGTACTACAAGCTTGGTTAGCACTGCCTACCTTCAAATTGCCCAAGATATTTCACCAAGAAAACTTAGGTGTTTAATTATATGCATGTGCGCATATCGTTGTGTTTCTGTATGTCTGTGTATGTGGACATGTCTATGTATAATACTAACTCACATGAGTCAAGTGTCGTCAGAATACATTTTGGACCATGCTGGTGATGGAAAGAAATCATTGGCACCCCCAAACAATCAGTTCCTGAAGATATTACCTTAAATAACGTATTGATTAGTCTGAACCTCAGTATTTTTATATTTAAAATGGGGATGATAACACCTACATTAGTGCTTTTGGTAAGAAGTAAATGAGATAGTATGTGAAAGTTTTTGGTACATAATAACATCTTCAGTGGATGTTGATACCCATCTTGCATCTATCTCCTTCAAACATAGACTAAAAGGTCTCAAAACAGCCTCATTTCAGGAAAATTAGATTCTCCTGAGTTTTGTGTGATACAGTGTAATTCCAGGAGGAGGAGGGGAATCCCAGGGTACAATACTTTTGAAACCAAAATCAATCAAAGGAAGAAATAAAGTGGGAGAAATCTGTTTATTTCTTACAAGCAGTCATCTACTTCTGCTCTCCTGCGTCTCTCACAACCCGGATGCAGAAGAAGAGGCCCCACCCAACCTCTCCGGTCCAGATAAGCCCTAGCTCACCCTTGTAATCACCTATTGATATGGACATGGACTACTCTCTCCACCCCTGGGAAACACCTATTGGTATGGAGATACACTAAGGCCAGGCGAGAGATTCTGGAAATATTGCAATTTTACCCACCTATGGCACAGGAACTATTCAGTTACTATTGGCCTAGTTAGCCTCCTACTTCAGGCTTTATTCTAAATGCTAACTTCTTCAGGAGGTTTTGATTAATAAAAAATATATCTCCCTCGAATAAAAAATATTTCTCCTGGCTCCCTGTGTTTCACCACACTGAATATAATTTTTAATGTCATATGTATTTTTATAATTATTTGTCTAAAGTTATTCCCAACAAGAATGCTGAATTCACAAGGAAAGGATCTCCATCTATTTGATTCAGCACTGTTTATGAAGAGCCTAGCACAGAATAGGTGCCAAGTATTTGTGAATGAGAAAAGTTAAAGGAAAATAAGAAACATTAATGCCATTCAAGTGTCAGGTAGGGGTAGGGGCAAAGCTGAGTTTCTGAAGGCATTTTTTCACCTACAATTTCAAGGTGTGATAGAGGTTTATGCTTTTGTGTTTTAAGGAACATCATAGCCACAGCTGAGCAAATATCTCCCTTGGCATGCTTCATTCTTTTAAAATTAATGAACATGCTCTACAAGTGAATGAGAAAGGTTGCAGCTGAAATGGATGCCATCAAGCTGCCATTAGAGTCATAAGGGCCATGCATGTCCCCCCCACACCCTGTCTTGCCTTGGGTTATAAGGGTTGCTGCATCTGCTTCTCAAGGAGAACAGTCGATATTTCTAGTCAGCTTGGATCTCCCAAACATTATTTCCTTTTCCAGAGAGAGTGCATTTGGCCCCATGAATTTCCCCAGGAGCATCTTTGGTAAACCATGAATGTAGCCCTCAGGGGAAGGCCATTCATTGCAATATGTGCTGTTTGCCTGTGTCAGAGAACAATCTCTCTAATGACATGATTTCATATATACACAGTCTTCCTTTTGCTCCTCCAAATGCCTCTATAAAGAAGAGCAGTGAAATTTAAAAGGTACTAACTTAAAATACAGATTGTTTGCAAATATATTAGCTAAAACTCAGCCAAGCCAAACTCAAATAAAGGCTATAAAAGTAAACGCAATGCTTTATTATGTCTTAAGGCTGGTAGCATCCTTTGTTGGAAATTCCACCCCAAATTGCCAATCTTTCTGCCTTTCTCTTTAATAACTAGTAATAAGGAAGGTTCTGAAAGGCATGCATAAAATACTTTGCTATGAATGGTTGGAAGGGACAGAGGAACTTTCTTTGATTTATTGAACATGAATGTATTTTAGTGCATCAAGGGACAATTAGCATTACAGATTGCTCACTCTTTACTTTCCAGTAAAGCAGATGCATTAGTTCAACAAATTTTACCTCCTTTAACAGTTCAGAAAGGGACTTTTCACTGTCAGATCCTTATCAAGGTGACAAACATATATTTACATACAAATTATGGGAGTTAAGTCAGCCTGATTTAGTGGAAAGAGCATAGACTTTGGATCTAAACAGAGCTGGATTTAAATCTTGGTAGCTATTCATTCAGTGGTTCCTTAGACAATTTACAGTACCCAAGCCTCAGTTTCCCATATGTGTATAAGTAGGGTAAATACTTTATGACTTGGATCATTGTTTCTCAATTATAGATAATATATAAAACATGTAACACAGTACCTGTACCATTGGGCACACTTAACCAATTTTATTTATAGTCAATATCATTCTTATTACCTTTACCAATTTGTTGTACATTGTCACATGTTTTCCTGTTACAAATTAGCATCTTTTCATTTCAGCTCAAAGAGCTCCTTCCAGCATATCTTATGAGGCAGGTCTAAAGGTAATGAGTTCCCTCAGCTTTTATTCGTCTGGGAAAGTCTTTGTCTTTCCATTTCCAAAGGACAGTTTTGCTGTGTAAAGTATTCTTGGTTGGCAGGGTTTTTCAGTGCTTTGAATATATCATCCATTTCCTCATGGCCTGTACAATTTCTGCTGAGAAGTCTGCATATAGCAAGTTACAAAAAGTTATCTAAGTTACAAGTCTTTTTTTTTGTTTTTCTTGCTGCTTTTAAGATTCTCTCTGTCCTTGATTTTTGACAGTTTTATTATAGTGTGTCTTGGCAAGGATCTGTTTAACTGACTTAGCTTAGTAATCTATGTGCTTCATGAACATGGCTATGCACATCTTCCCAGGACTTGGGAAGTTCTCAGTGATTAATTTCTCTAAGCAGGCTCTTCTCCTCCTTTTTTTTCTGGGACTCCAGTAATTAATAGATTGGTTCCTTTGATGTATTCTATAGATCACTTTCCTATTTTTCAACCTTTTCTCTTTTTGCTCTTCTGATTGAATAATTTCAACTGGTCTGTCTTGAATTCACTTATCCTTTCTTTTGCTTGGTCAAGTCTACTATTGAGTCTCTCTATTGAGTTCTTGAGTTCACTCACTGTCTTCTTCAGCTCCAAAAATTTCTGTTTGGTTCTTCATGCTTTCTATCTCTTGGTTGGAACTTCTTTTGTTCTTGCATTATTTTCCTGATATCATTTAATTATTTATATGTGTTCTCTTTTGGCTGTCTGAGTATCTTTAGAATAATTATTTTGAATTATTTGTTGGTAATTCCTGGTTCTCTATTTTTGAGGGGCCAGTTACTGGAGGTTTACTGATTCCTTTGGTGGTATCACATATTCCTGATTCTTTGTGGTCTCTATAGCCTTGCTTAGCTGTCTGCATATTTGAAAAATAACTCACTTCATCCAGACTTAATGAACTGATTTTGGTAGGGGAAGACTGTCACTTGTAGCTGGAGGCACAGTGGAGCGTGCTGTGGCTCCAGGTCTAGTGCTGCAGGGCACTGAGTGTGAGATATGTGGGGCACCAGGTCCTGGAGGACATGATATCTATTTGGTTCAGGCCATAGCTGTCCACAGAATTATAGGGATCCATAGCATCTGAAGGGCTGTTGGGCCCTCAGTGGTGCCTACAGGTCCAACAGCTGGGAACCAGGTCAGGCAGGAGCAGTGGCCAGATCCTGTGGTGTGCACACTCGACTGGGGGCAGCTGCAGGTGCCTGTGTAAGGTCAGTAGTCAGCTTCAGACACAAATGTAGTGATGGGGACCAGGGCAAGAGGCAATGGCCAGGGCCAACTGCCAGCGCACTGGTATGTGCAGGGGCTCTGGACATCACTGTGTACGACTGTGGTTGTTGAGTATCACCTTTGGCACACAACAGTGGGAGTGAGTGACAGGAGTTAGGCTGGAAGCATGCAAGTGTTCAACTGGAGAGACTAGCTGCAGGTGAGCAGAGTGATACAGGCCAGTGTCAGCAGCCATGGCCTGATCCATGCCCACAAGCAGCCGTGGGGACCCTGGCTGTCAGACACACTCCCCTGTGGACTTTCCTCCCAGGTATCACTTGCTCAGGAGGCTGGTGATGGGTATCAGGCCAGCAGCAAGTAAACACACAGCTGGAAGGACTAGCCCCAAGCAGGTGCACAGCAGTGGGCTCAGCTACAGGAGTCTAGACTGGTGTCTTGCTCTCCTGCAGACACAGAGGACTGAACTTGCTGCCGGTGCAGCATTCCAGGGCTCAGGCATGTTGAACATGAGTACCTGTGGGGCAAAACCTGATGAAATCGGCAGGGGATCTGTACGAGCTGTGCCTGCCCTTGGACTCCTTCTTCTGCAGTGAAAGCAGTGTGCTTGTCTGTCAAGCAGGTCACTGTGAATTGGGATCGCTCCTGCTGTGTGGCTGCTATTGGTACCACTCGCTTTTCTTTCTCATTCCTGTCTGTCCCTATATGTCTCAGCTTTGATGGTCTGAGTGGAGTGAAATCAAAGCAGAACCTTTGTGCGGTTACCCTGAAAGCCTGGTAAGCTGGTTGCCCACCTTTATCTTTCTTTCCCAGAGAGAGGAGCCTTTGCTAGCCTGGGAGATCCCTCAGCAGAGCAATGCCAGCCTGCAGGATGGGGTGATGAAGGCAAGAATGAAGCTGTCTTCCTTCTCTTTTTTGTGCTGTTCTTCTCAGGCTTTTTGTTTCACTGTGTTGCTGAAGTTTCTGAAGTGGACTCAGAGCTCTCCAGGAGCTGTTGTTAGTTGTGATAGCTGTCTGATTATTGACCTTTGGGAGGGCACAGGGGCTGGGTTCTCCTATGCCACCATCTTGGTGCTATCAACCTCAGTAATACTTTTTATCTCCTTGTCCTGCTTTATTTTGCTCTTTATCACCTTTAAAAGCTCAAATATTATATACTATAATAATTCATCTTGTTTACTGTCTTTCTCTCCCACCACAATATGAACTCCATTCAGGTGGGGACTTTTTCTTTTGCCTGTTTTATTCACTATTGTATTGCCAGTGCCTGAGAACATACATAGCATAATTTGGCTCAGTAAATATTTCTTGAATGAATGAAAGAAGTAGTAATGTGAACTAAATCCTAAAGGCTTATTAAGCCAACCCAGTTATATCTTACACTTCTTTTCTCAGAGTAGAAATTAGAAGATAGGGACAAGAGAGTGACATTAAGGATGAGAGGGAAGTGAATGGACTTGTCTGGAAAGGGGCAGTGGGTGAAGGTAAATTAGCTTCTGGTCAGAAGTCACACGTGTGTGTTTGCATACTTACCATTGCTGAATTTGCCAGAATAGAAAATACCAGAGAAATTAAAGCATGGCCCATTATTCTAATGGGCATTGAAGTTCTTAAGCTAGGCTGCTCCTGAATATTACAGGAGGGCATATAGCTGGGTCTGATGTACCCGTGCTGATGGCAAACTATCATTTTAATGGTGTGAGCTAAATTTGTGAAGTGGAATTACTACGGTGGGTTATGTTTCAATATACGGCTTATATACTCACTAGCCTTCCTAAAAATACACAAGTTGAGAACCTAGATATTCAGGCACAAAATATTTGGTGAGATAAGTTGAAGCCATACTCATCTACAAGTGTATTGATCCATAAAGCAAACTTTCATTCCTTTGCACCAATTATTCTTTTGAGTCACATTTACTGTGCTCCACTGGTGTTGGTCTAGGCCAGGGGCTATCAGCATGGGCTGCCTGGTGGAAACACTCAGAGAGATTATTAAAAATAATGTTGATGCCTGGATCCCACTGCCAGAAAGTCTCATTTAATTGGTGTTGGGCACAGCTTGAGCCTCAGGATGGCTTAAAGCTCCCAAACATCTTAGTTAAAATTCATAACCACTATCTGCATATTTACCATTTTATTTGTGAAATGTGTAAAATGTTTAGAATTAGATGACATTCATTCCTTTTAAAGTTCATTCTGTTACCCTTTCATTCCACAAGTACTGATTGTGTAGCAGCTCAGTCAGTGGGCCAGGCCTCATACTGGAGGCAGGGCATACAGCCCTGGTAAATAGGACTTGTGTAGACCCACCATATTCACCACTGTCATCACCTACATTAGGTTCTATTACACAGAATGACACTGACACCCACCTGCATGTCAGCTTCGGCAGCATCATCTCTTTGAATGACTGGAAGTCGCCTCTAGCCGTGAAGAAAGATGCTTCTGAAGTGAAATCACGGGGCGCCAGGATCTTAGTAACCATGGCAAGGGGTTTCTCTCCCAGATTTTACGTGCCTCCCCCGCTAAAACTATGTGAGCATTTTTACTTTGCCTTCTGTACCCCTTCTTTCTTTCTCATGCCAGGAACTTTCCTTATTTCCCAGTTGCTCACTCACTGTTAAATTGTTCGGGTTTGAAATGTCTACCCAGAGAAACACTTAAGCCTGAAGCATTTCTGCCTGTGGACTAAGTGAAATCAGCTGACCATGTGAAAAACAACATGCGATTTTGGTTCTTACTATTCATTTACTTTAAAAGAGAGTCATGAAGATGTCACCAAAGATAAGTCCCACTAATTACATGTAAACATAATACTGTGCCTATGGCTAACATTTAATTCTTGCAGAGTATGTCATACATGCAACTACTACTGAAAATAACAGCTAACATGTATTGAGTCTTTTGGGTTCTTTCTCTTTTAATCAGGGATTTTTCTAAGCACCTTACCTGAATTAACTTATTTCATCCTCAGGGAACAAAAATGAGATGATGTGCACTATTATTATTTCTACTGTAAAAGAAAAGGAAACTGAAGGTCAGAGAGTTGATATGCCTGCTGGCCTTCCTTGTGTTAACCAACTGAACATGGACATGATGCCTTTTAAAATTTAGATGTAGACCCAAAACGCCTTTGCATTTGAGCCGTAAACTCTGCAAAACTTCACACTGCATATCACTATTCTTGTTTTATAAAAAGCAGCCTTGTTTCCAGTTAATGTTGTCGTGAGTCAGGTAGTTCATGGCTTTCAATTCAGCAGAATTTTCAGAGCAGAATGCTTTTATAATGTTTTATATGAAAGTAAGGATGTCAAAATCTAATCCATGGGTATCAGAGTTTTGCCAGAAAGTTGTTCAAACTGAAATGAAAAACAGGATCTCCCATGGGCTTCTCTTCCATAATGAAATCATTGAGATATGAAGGGCCCAGGAGGAGGACATTCAAAGTTCTAGCCATTGGCAAATAAGAAAGCAATTGAGATTTGTTTTTAAAAGAAGATGGTGTAATATTCCTATAGTTTGATATTAGGAGGGAAGCCAAAATCTTAAACTCTGGACCATCTGGAGAAGAAATAGAATGAAGAAAGCCAACAAAAATATAATTACAGCAACTGGCTTAGAAATCACAACCACATTTATTAAGAACAGCCTAAGTAGGGATGTCAGGAACAAAATCTGAGTTAAATTTCCATTTCAGCTTGGCTGTGGGATAGGAGAAAATCCTCTTGCATAGAGACTCAGCCCCAGGAGCACAACATGTGAAAAGAATTTGGTAAAATTATCACATATAAACAACTCACACTTAAATCTCTGTCATTTTTATTAAAGAAATAATTAATTGAAGAGTATCAAGTGTGTGTGATCCTCTGTGGTTTGTGTTGCTGGGAGTGCAGAAATGAGGCAAAGATTCTGTATTATTTTCCTGCAGAAGCTTACCTAAAAGCACAAGGCCCATACAAATAGTTTACTAATAAAATGATTAACACAGACTTAGATTCAGTCATTCAGAAACAATGCATGGTACATCAACCAGAACTTCTCCATTTCCCACAGTACTAAAACCAGAATCTGTTGAATTGTTCATTACAGGGTACAGATTTTTGATACATGCATAGATGTTCTTCATTAATTCAGAATATGTGGCAACCATCAGCCTAAGCATGGATGTTGAAATAAATACAAAAGTACAGGCTTTTCCCCATGCCATCAATGACATATACTGAGAGACTTGTTTAAAAAATGATTAAGATGTGATGTGTAAAGAAAGAAAATAGGAGTATATCTTCGGTGTCAAGGTGAAAGTGTTTCTGAGAGTAGATTTACATAAGCTGAAGAGTGGCTCTAAGTATTTCTTAGGAGGAGAAGGGGAAGAGGAAAGACAGAAACAAAAGCTCTGCCCCACCTAAAGGGGAAGTAAGGCACACTTTGAAAACACTGAGCTCTTGGTATGAGTGGAATGAAGAGTGGGGGGCAGACGATTCAAGAGCTGTAAGCAGGTGCCAGATCATTCAGGCCACACACGCCAAATCAAAAAGAGAAGTTTTACTCTGAGATCGCTGGGGAGTCAATAATTGATTCCCTGCAGGGAAATGACACAAACTGTCATGCCTTTGTATAACAAGCTACATCTCAAAACCTGATTTGCAGTAAATTAAATCTGGTCATTTGGGTTTGGGATCCAGAACAAGAGTACATGACATGTTATGGACGATGCATGTGGATCTCACTGCTTTGCCCTTTAATGGTCTTTGGACTTCAAGCATCTCAAGGGGTCACTCAAAACTGATCCTAATTTTTTACCTGCTGGAAAATGCTGGAACTTTCATTATCTGTCCTTTCTAAACATGCCCTACCACTTCCCCCGCGGCTCCATGATTTCGCCACTGCATACGTCCTGAGCAGCTCCTCGTGCTTGCTGAAGTCGCTCTCCTTTCTGCATCCTCCTGCCCCTCCAGACCACCAACCGGCCATCCACCGGCCTCCACACCCTCTCCCACCACCAGGACTCTGCACGTGCTGTTCCTATTGCCTGCCCTGCTCCTGCCTCCTCCCTTTCACTTACTTACCATGGTCAGTCTTCAGAATTTCTTTACAGAATTATCTGACCTCCCTGTCCTGGAAACAACCTCTCAAAACTTAAAGAAACTCCTCTCCACGGCACCTTTATCATTTGCAGTTTCTGGTTTTGATGATGCTTGACTCACTAACTCCAGAATTTTAGACCCAGGAGGAATATGGGCCAGTCACAGGGACCTACGGCCTTGACGGCAACTCTTGAGTGACTGAATGCATCATCTGTACAACAAGTCGGAGGAGCAGTCGACCACTCTGCCCCAGTGTGGGTTAGTTAGTTGTTCATATTTTAACAAAGAGAACTTTTCAAAAATATTAGATACTATAACCTAATTTTTCCTTTATGGTGATTGCTTTTCGGTTGACATTCAAAATGTTATTCAGGAGGCTATAACTGCATGCTTATTTTTTCCTCATAGTTTATGATATCGTTGCTTACTTTTAAACTATAATCACTTGGGGATTATGATCAATTTGGTATACAGCGTAAAGCATGAATACACTTAGATTTTTCTTTCAAAGGATATTGCCAACAGTTTTACAATGAATTAACCTTAGGGGAGGTTGGGTGAATGCTTCACAGTATTTCCCGGCTTTTTTTAACACCTTCTTATGAATCAATAACTATCTAAAGATGAAAAGTTTTTTAAAAGGAGCATTAAGCCGATTGTCCCATCTGTCAGTTATATGTTTCAAATACATAACTAAATGAGTGTGTTTTCCCCCAGATATGTTTATACAGGTTCAGAATTTATTTTGAATCTTATTATCTCTTGCCCTGACTTTAAAACAGTTTAACTGGTGGCCCTCTGGTTTCAGCATCTTCTCTAAAACACAAAGCAGATCATGTTGATACCCTTCATACTCAAAACTTAAAGTGTGCCTCCATTTGAATAGGACATACCCTGGACCAGCCTTATTCACGACAGCATTTTCTTTGATTTATCTCTGCCCTCTCCAATACTTCCAGAGTTACCCAGGTTGATTTGTAGCCTACACAATTATCCATGCTTCCTTCTCACCATGGAAGTCATTATCACATGCTGATCAGACATTTAAAACCCTGTCTTTGGATCATGAAACATAAAATTATTATGACAATTACTTAATAGTTCATTTTCAAATTTGTAGTATAGAAAGAACATGGTTTCAGAGTCACAAAACCCTGGGACTACTTATTAGCTTTTTACCCTTAGACTCTTTATGAGATGCAGTTTTCTCTTCCATAAATGGAGATAAGTCCACCTTCCATAAATGGAGATAAGTCCACCTACCTCATTGGGTTGTTTAAGGAATAAAAACAGCTAATATAAATGTATTGTGTCTGGTATGGCAGATAATAAATAGAATTTCCCCCACTCTCCCCTCCCCATGCAGCTTCCTCTTCATAAATTCTGATAGACAAGCTCATTCACACTTTGAAGGAAGAGAAATAGCAGGGATTCTAGATGGTGAAAATTCTGAGAACCAAAATCAATTTGCAGCTAATTTCATAGATAATACAAGACAGTCAGGACAAGAACTTGGCACCTGAAGGCTGCATTTTACTTACCATATAATAAGGCACGTATGAATTCCCTGCCTTGAATGGAATTTGAAAATCAAGGTCATTGACATGATCAGAATATGAGGTATCTTGACCACCAGCATTCCGATATTGGCCTCACGAGTGTTTTTGATGGGATGCATAGTGACCGTTTCATTTCCATCAGTGTGAAGATAAAAGCTTTGACATTCTGGGCAAATGAATTGTGTGGGTCGCCTAGGTGAAAAAGGGCTGATGAAAAGTTGGAGTTGGAGTCCCACTAATAATAAGAGTAACTGGATTGGGGACCCAGGTTCATTCTCTGGATTAGGGGCCCAGGTCTGGTGCACACACTCACTGCTGACGTGAGAGCCCTCAGCTCAGGGCAGGCATTTTATAACAGACACAGTGCCTGCTCAAACTTTCTCTTTCCTCTGTCATGTGAACTCAGGCTTCAAATCCAGAGGAATCCTTAAACCACTGGGGCTCCTGACAGCTGGAGGTGTCTGTAATCAAATCCTATTGCAACTTCAGAAGGGCCCACTTCTGTTTCAGGGCAGCAAGGGTCACGGTAAGAATGTTTACTTTCACTTATACAACAACGGTTTTGCTAAAAATTAGCAACTTTGCATAACATATTGGGTCTCTTTGAACCAAGTAAGGTCACTGGCAATGAAGGAAACATTTCTTTACAGACTAAAATGATGAAATGTTAACAGTTATTGCTATCTGCTTTTACATAATCTACAAAATATCTTCATGAATATATTTGTTAATAAACAATGCCTAGAGGTAGTTAACATTTTTCAAAAGACTGAAATAGAATAGGAAATGAAGTTTGCAACTTATGCTATTGGCATTTGTGTTTTTTCCAGTTGAAATTACTACATTTTCTTTTTCTTTTCTTTTTTCATTTGGGATAAAGAAATAGTTGAGGTATTTTTTAAATCTATAAATAAAAAAAAAATCCCATGTTTCCACCACTGCAGTGATACAGAGGAGATTTTAATAAGCCTGAAGAAAGCAGGTAAACTATCTCATAGGAAGCCTACATGGGAATTTGTTGTTCATTGACTTGGTCACTTATCTCAGGCCAGAATCTAACCCTTAAACCTGCAGGCTGTGAATTTTATTTGCTCAGCACACCATGAATGCATTCATCAACCAAGACTGACCTATAAGTCTGAAAAAAGTCTATTATTTTTATAATGAGAAATATGACTATTTCGAAGCCTAGAATATGCACATCAGCATATCAGTGTATCCTAACCTCATAAATTACTCAGAAAGCAAAATCTTATTTAGATCAGTTCTTGTTGAGCATGCAGTCAGGTTCAGAGCAGCCAGACGGCCCAGCTAGAAGGGTGTGATTAAAGTGTTCCAGCTGAAGGCAGGACGTTGCCCATTAGGACCACCGATGACAGCTCCTTCCGTTTTGCCAGAGCTCTGCTGGAGTGGAAGCTGCCCCACATCTCCTCGAGGATTCCCTTTCCTGTGTATCCGTGGCTGTCCGATTCTGGCTTTGATGAGCATATTCTTTATTTGATATTACAATGTATTTGACTGAGTTCCACGCAAGTCTTAAATGGCTACCACCACCGTCTATTTAAATTGCTTTCTTATATCATCACCTTTTACGATCTAAACATTTTATTTTCAAAAAGCAATCTTATTGTCCTCTTCTAATTTTAGAGATGCCTTAGTAATATCCCTAAAAGCAATGAGAGCTAAGAAAACAAACATAAACTAAAAATGCTTTCCCATTGTTATAACTGATGACCAGCCGCTAAGATCCACAGGTTCTACTTATGAATTGCAGGATGAGCTGATGTTACCTTTTCCACTGGTGGCTCAAA
Organism: Manis pentadactyla; assembly: GCF_030020395.1. Lineage (NCBI taxonomy): Eukaryota > Metazoa > Chordata > Mammalia > Pholidota > Manidae > Manis > Manis pentadactyla. The sequence continues at coordinate 17,400,750 of NC_080029.1, forward strand.
CGCTGGTGGATCTTTTCTTTCTCTTTATTTTGCTAAAACCCAATCCTGAGGGCTCCAATCAAAATGTCTTCTTTTATCAGTATATGTCCATATTGGTCATCCTAGTAGGTCCTAATATATAAAATTTCTAATATTTCAGTGCAGTGTTTCTCTAAGTTAGTTCTTAAGTTTTCCAACATTTTACAAATTATGAGATTTACTTTTTTAAGTTAAAAAAGAGCTGTCAAAGAATATAGTCAAACCTAAATTACCCTAAAAATCTGTGACAAAGTTTGAGGATGATTCCCCATTTACATTTATTTTTTCCATCTTATAGAAAATATTGTATATTAATTCTTGATCTTTGGCCCTCTTTTTCTCAAGGAAAGAGTGGAATATGAATTTATGTCATTAAAACTGCATTTGGGTTTTAATTTTTCATTGTTCTTCAGTTACCTTTCTAGGCCAATGAAAAATCAATCTTAATATTTTATACCCCCAAATTATAATTCATATGGGACACAGAAAGAAATTGTCCAAGATTTGTATTCCCCCCCATAGCTCAGAATTGATAGGAACCAGCTACCTAGCCTAGCTGTGGCTGTGTTTCCCAGTAACATCTGCATCTCAGTATATCATGTGACTAGTTCTTGATAATAGATTTTCAGTGGAAATACTGTATCCTATCTTTACACCTCTCACCTACCATCTTTCTAAATGCAGAGCAATCACTCTAAAGATTATAGTCACAACACTGATGGAATCTAGTACCTCCCATTACCACATAAAAAGCTGATTGCTGAATACCCGTATTGAACTCTTGTAGAAGTGAAAAGTTAACCTCTTTTATATATCTATATAGCACCTAGCATTACCCCAAATAATTAACAAATATCATACAATCTTAAAACCTACAAAGTTAAAAGAAATGCTAGAAGTCATTTAATCTACCCTCACCAAAGCACTATTCGAGATATTAATCCTTTAGGGAACATATTTGGGTTTTGGGAAAGAGAGACTACAACTAAGAAATACATCTTTCTGAAGCTGATATATCAGCTCTGGTAAATTCACTGACCTTTTCTCCACTCATCCAGCTGATTTCAAAGGCCCTCAACATTTATACTTGGCTCTCAAAGAAATATGGAACAAAGAGTGGGAAAAGAAAGGCTACTTTTCTCCTGATTGAATAGGGGTATAGACTAATAAATGAAGAAGGATTTTATTTCTAGGCTCCTCAGTCACCCATGGGCCATGAGTGATTCAGGGAATTATGTTTAATTGAGGGAAAAAGTATAAGATCAATGGGGAGTAACCAATACTAAGTGTACAAAAACATCCTAAAATGGAAAAATAAAAGTTGAATAATGGCTAAGAAGAAGGCAAAGGAAATGGGCCAAATCATGTAAATAAATGGGAGCAGAGATCAAATTCTAGACCTAAATGCCTCTGTTTTATTCAATTTGTATTGGTTTTCTGTCCAATCAAGCTAATGCACTTGAATATTCATTGTTTTAAATGCTTTTTTGGATTATGTACAACATCCATTGTGAAAATCTGAGTGTATGTAAGCAGAAAAACAGTTTTTTGAGAGACCATTTACATGTCTTTAATTGTTAAAAAATGTACCTGAAACTCCAGACCAATCTGCTTCCAATTTTTACTTTAGTGGAAATGCTGGCATATATGAAAAAATAAGATGAGATTCTCCATGGCCGAACAGGGATGTATTTGCCTTTGTTTATGCCAAGGGAATTATGTTTCTCATTGAGAAGGCAACTTTGTTGTTGCTATTGGGCAAGCTGTAGGGATGTTACCTCTCTCTTGAAGACTATGTCCATCTTTGGATGGCTCAAGCAAATGTCAATCAAACACCTGTATAAATTAAAACCTTCCTGTCCTAGTTAACAAGGGCATGGGAGTGCTGAGTAAACTAGTTATTCTATGATGTTACTGTGAGGATTAAATAATTCATGGGAGGTATTCAGCACAATGCCTGTAAATGGAGTAATAACTAGACTTTATTATTATTACTATTATTATTATAACCCAAGTGTCTCTTAATTTTCCCATCCTCCATAATTTATCCCACTATACCCTGTGGACCAAGAGTTCAGTGCTTTCCCCTAAATATAACTGAGGATCTTTAGCCAGTGCACACATCACAATCCCCACCTGACGTCCTTCTCTGCCATCTAATTTTCTATGCATCTCTGAGATCACTCCTGTCTGACTTGTCCCTAATCTTCATGTGATTACTGTTCTCAGTAATCTAATTTGGTCCAAAGTATGGGGCCACAGCCTCTCCTTTGATTTAAACAGTGGTAAACAGACCAGCAGTAGTCAAATACATTACAGTGAGAAACAGTTTGCTCTAGGGAATTCCATGAAAAACAATAGCTGCCTATCACTGTAATGCATTCACAGGATTCCTGTTTCCATAGCCTGGCTCCCTGTTGCTTGCACCCACTCTTATGAGGGGGTATTAACCTGAAACAACTTAATTGGAGAAGAGATGCATAAGGATTCATGGAAACAGAATGTGTAAAATCATAATGCAGGAGACTACGGATGATTACCAAGAATGCATAGAAAGTAAGAAAGAATATGGAAAAGGAGACTGCAATCTTGCCAATCTATGGTGAGATGAGCCAAGAGCACAGATCAGACTACACCCAAACTGACCTGATTATGTGCCACTCTCCATTTCCCTGTGCTATGGAAGATACACATGACCATCCAGCTCTGCCCTGGGGAAAAGCCTGCAAGGACTTTTGCAGAGGCTTAACATCGAAAATAACAAAATCATGAAGGAAATAAACTTAGGTAAGTACAAACACTTGAAGTCCAAGAGATTCTCAGCTACCAGAGAACCACTCAAACTTCAGCTGACCTCAGTGTTAGTCAGGGTAAATGACGGACCAAGTTTTTGATGAACCAATATTTTCTGGATGCAGAGCTCCTTACCTCATTAGAAGTTGGCATTACAAGGAAAGCAACCCTTCTTGCCTTCCAGTGCCAAAGACAGTTGAGCCCAAGGCTCTAGGCTGCCCCCCAGAAGGTGACTGATCAGCTACATTCAAATTACTTCCAGAGACCCGCCGTGCACATTCCCCCATAAAACAAGCACTAGACTTGAAATTCTTTTCCAAAGCAGTTTAGAGGTTCTCTGTTCAACGTTTCCCATCCTGAACCTTGCTTTTCACTCAGCTCTTCATTCAACAACTATTTAGATAATATCAACACTTTTCTAGGTTTCTGGTGACTGGGCATATAGCTATCCATAAGCCAGAAGAAATCCTTGCCCCTAACGAGTTGATATTGTAGTGGGGGAGACAGGTAAAACACCATAACAAATGTATAACAACAGATGCTTATAACCACTATTGAGAATAATGTAGGAGACAGGGAACAGAGGGATCTGGGGAGCAGGATTGGACACTATTTTGTGTAAAATTATCAAGAAAGGCCTCTCCAGACAGGTATCACTTGAGCAGTGGCCAGAAAGAAATACCTGTGTCTGGGGTATTGGTGTTCTAAGCCAACAGAAAAACAATCGCTAAGGACCTGGGCCTGGAGCACGGTTGGGTTGCTTACCTTTTCAGTTCCCAAATGCTCTTTAAGTATGTTCTTCCCTAAATAAAAAGAACTTCTTCAAAGTTCAGAATTTGCAGGTATCTCTGGGATACAGATACTGTTATAACTCTATGACACTCTTTGTTCCCACTATATCATGCTATAATAATGATGATGATCATTATCATTATCATTGATACTACTAACTATAGACCATGACTAACCTCAAGTTGGAAACTGTAAGAAAGTAGACAAAAGGGAAGCAAAAACGGAAAAAAGATTAATAGCTTGAAATGCTCATCCACCAATATTATTCTCAACCATATCCCCTTAATTTGCCTTCAGTTTGTATCAGAAGATGCTCTGTCATATTGTGCTCCTGTGACTTCACGATATGTGGTACTTTCCAGAGGTATACAAGTATAAATCAACCAACACAAGCATCTATTAGCCAAGACTAGATGGTCAGAAATATTCTCTGTGTAATTGGAGATAAGAATTGTAAGTCTTGGGGGAGGGGGGGAAGATGGCGGCGTGAGTAGAGCAGCGGAAATCTCCTCCCAAAACAACATATATCTATGAAAATATAACAAAGACAACCCTTCCTAGAATAAAGACCAGAGGACACAGGACAATATCCAGACCACATCCGCACCTGAGAGAACCCAGCACCTCACGAAGGGGGTAAGATACAAGCCCCGGCCTGGCGGGAGCTGAGCGCCCATCCCCCCAACTCCCGGCGGGAGAAGAGCAGGCAGAGCGGGAGGGAGACGGAGCCCAGGACTGCCGAACACCCAGCCCCAGCCATCCGGGACAGAGTGCAGGGCGCTTGATACTAGGAAAACAGGGCAGCAAGAAAAGTGAGCAGGCACTGGAGGCCGGGCGCCAGAGGACATAAGAAAAGCGCGCGACCATTTTTTTTTTTGCTTTTTTGCTGTTTTGTTTTGGCGAGCGCTTTTTGGAAGTCTTAAAGGGATAGGGACCCCAATACTAGGGAAAAAGGGCAAACAGGGCAGAAAGACCGGTGAGCAGGGGCCTGTGGCTGGCACTGGAGAATAAAGAAAAACAAGCGACCACCTTTTTTTTTTTAATTTAAAATTTTTTTTTTTTGGTGGTCGTTTTGTTTTGGCAGGTGCTTTTTGGAAGTCTTAAAGGGACAGGGCGGGTCACTTAATCCAGAGGTAGGGAATCCGGGATCTCTGGGCACCCTAACCCCTGGGCTGCAGGGAGCAGGGAGGCCCCTTACGGAGATAAATAGCCTCCCAGCAGCTCCTGCTCCAACGCGACTCCACCATTTTGGAGTAGCTGCCCGAGCCAGGCCACGCCCACAGCAACAGCGGAGATTAACTCCATAGCAGCCGGGCAGGAAGCAGAAACCCTGTCTGCGCGCAGCTGCGCAGCACAAGCCACTAGAGGTCGCTGTTCTCCCAGGAGAGGAGGGCCACAAACCAACAAGAAGGGAAGTCCTTCCAGCCGTCACTCGTCCCAGTTCTGCAGACTATTCCTATCACCATGAAAAGGCAAAGCTACAGGCAGACAAAGATCACAGAGACAACACCAGAGAAGGAGACAGACCTAACCAGTCTCCCTGAAAAAGAATTCAAAATAAGAATCATAAACATGCTGACAGAGATGCAGAGAAATACACAAGAGAAATGGGATGAAGTCCGGAAGGAGATCACAGATGCCAGAAAGGAGATCGCAGAAATGAAACAAACTCTGGAAGGGTTTATAAGCAGAATGGATAGAATCCAAGAGGCCATTGATGGAATTGAAACCAGAGAACAGGAACGCATAGAAGCTGACATAGAGAGAGACAAAAGGATCTCCAGGAATGAAACAATATTAAGAGAACTGTGTGACCAATCCAAAAGGAACAATATCCGTATTACAGGGGTCCCAGAAGAAGAAGAGAGAGGAAAAGAGACGGAAAGTATCTTAGAAGAAATAAATGCTGAAAACTTCCCCACACTGGGGGAGGAAATAATCGAACAGACCACGGAAATACACAGAACCCCCAACAGAAAGGATCCAAGAAGGACAACACCAAGACACATAATAATTAAAATGGCAAAGATCAAGGACAAGGAAAGAGTGTTAAAGGCAGCTAGAGAGAAAAAGGTCACCTATAAAGGGAAACCCATCAGGCTAACATCAGACTTCTCAACAGAAACCCTACAGGCCAGAAGAGAATGGCATGATATATTTAATACAATGAAACAGAAGGGCCTTGAACCAAGGATACTGTATCCAGCACGACTATCATTCAAATATGACGGTGGGATTAAACAATTCCCAGACAAACAAAAGCTGAGGGAATTTGCTTTCCACAAACCACCTCTACAGAACATCTTACAGGGACTGCTCTAGATGGGAGCACTCCAAGAAAGAGCACAGCACAAAACACCCAACTTATGAAGAATCGAGGAGGAGGAACAAGAAGGGAGAGAAGAAAAGAATCTCCAGACAGTGTATATAACAGCTCAATAAGCGAGCTAAGTTAGGCAGTAAGATACTAAAGAGGCTAACCTTGAACCTTTGGTAACCACGAATTTAAAGCCTGCAATGGCAATCAGTACATATCTTTCAATAGTCACCCTAAACGTTAATGGACTGAATCACCAATCAAAAGACACAGAGTAACAGAATGGATAAAAAAGCAAGACCCATCTATATGCTGCTTACAAGAAACTCACCTCAAACCCAAAGACATGTACAGACTAAAAGTCAAGGGATGGAAAAACATATTTCAAGCAAACAACAGTGAGAAGAAAGCAGGGGTTGCAGTACTAATATCAGACAAAATAGACTTCAAAACAAAGAAAGTAACAAGAGATAAAGAAGGACATTACATAATGATAAAGGGCTCAGACAAACAAGAGGATATAACCATTCTAAATATATATGCACCCAACACAGGAGCACCAGCATATGTGAAACAAATACTAACAGAAATAAAGGGGGATATAGACTGCAATGCATTCATTCTAGGAGACTTCAACACACCACTCACCCCAAAGGATAGATCCACTGGGCAGAAAATAAGTAAGGACACGGAAGCACTGAACAACACAGTAGAGCAGATGGACCTAATAGACATCTATAGAACTCTACATCCAAAAGCAGCTGGATATACATTCTTCTCAAGTGCACATGGAACATTCTCCAGAATAGACCACATACTAGGCCACAAAAAGAGCCTCAGAAAATTCCAAAAGATTGAAATCCTACCAACCAACTTTTCAGACCACAAAGGCATAAAACTAGAAATAAACTGTACAAAGAAAGCAAAGAGGCTCACAAACACATGGAGGCTTAACAACACGCTCCTAAATAATCAATGGATCAATGACCAAATCAAAATGGAGATCCAGCAATATATGGAAACAAATGACAACAACAACACTAAGCCCCAACTTCTGTGGGACACAGCAAAAGCAGTCTTAAGAGGAAAGTATATAGCAATCCAAGCATATTTAAAAAAGGAAGAGCAATCCCAAATGAATGGTCTAATGTCACAATTATCGAAAATGGAAAAAGAAGAACAGATGAGGCCTAAGGTCAGCAGAAGGAGGGATATAATAAAGATCAGAGAAGAAATAAATAAAATTGAGAAGAATAAAACAATAGCAAAAATCAATGAAACCAAGAGCTGGTTCTTCGAGAAAATAAACAAAATAGATAAGCCTCTAGCCAGACTTATTAAGAAGAAAAGAGAGTCAACACAAATCAACAGTATGAGAAACGAGAAAGGAAAAATCACAACGGACCCCACGGAAATGCAAAGAATTATTGGAGAATACTATGAAAACCTATATGCTAACAAGCTGGTAAACCTAGGAGAAATGGACAACTTCCTAGAAAAATACAACCTTCCAAGATTTACCCACGAAGGAACAGAAAATCTAAACAGACCAATTACCAGCAACGAAATTGAAGCGGTAATCAAAAAACTACCAAAGAACAAAACCCCCGGGCCAGATGGATTTACCTCAGAATTTTATCAGACATACAGGGAAGACATAATATCCATTCTCCTTAAAGTTTTCCAAAAAATAGAGGAGGAGAGGATACTCCCAAACTCATTCTATGAAGCTAACATCACCCTAATACCAAAACCAGGCAAAGACCCCACCAAAAAAGAAAACTACAGACCAATATCCCTGATGAACGTAGATGCAAAAATACTCAACAAAATATTAGCAAACCGAATTCAAAAATACATCAAAAGGATCATAGACCATGACCAAGTGGGATTCATCCCAGGGATGCAAGGATGGTACAACATTCGAAAGTCCATCAACATCATCTACCACATCAACAAAAAGAAAGACAAAAACCACATGATCATCTCCATAGATGCTGAAAAAGCATTTGACAAAGTTCAACATCCATTCATGTTAAAAACTCTCAGCAAAATGGGAATAGAGGGCAAGTACCTCAACATAATAAAGGCCATCTATGATAAACCCACAGCCAACATTATATTGAACAGCGAGAAGCTGAAAGCATTTCCGCTGAGATCGGGAACTAGACAGGGATGCCCACTCTCCCCACTGTTATTTAACATAGTACTGGAGGTCCTAGCCACGGCAATCACTCAAAACAAAGAAATACAAGGAATCCAGATTGGTAAAGAAGAAGTTAAACTGTCACTATTTGCAGATGACATGATACTGTACATAAAAAACCCTAAAGACTCCACCCCAAAACTACTAGAACTGATATCGGAATACAGCAAAGTTGCAGGATACAAAATCAACACACAGAAATCTGTGGCTTTCCTATATACTAACAATGAACCAACAGAAAGAGAAATCAGGAAAACAACTCCATTCACAATTGCATCAAAAAAAATAAAATACCTAGGAATAAACCTAACCAAAGAAGTGAAAGACTTATACTCTGAAAACTACAAGTCACTCTTAAGAGAAGTTAAAGGGGACACTAACAGATGGAAACTCATTCCATGCTCGTGGCTGGGAAGAATTAATATCGTCAAAATGGCCATCCTGCCCAAAGCAATATACAGATTTGATGCAATCCCTATGAAACTACCAGCAACATTCTTCAATGAACTGCAACAAATAATTCAAAAATTCATATGGAAACACCAAAGACCCCGAATAGCCAAAGCAATCCTGAGAAAGAAGAATAAAGTAGGGGGGATCTCACTCCCCAACTTCAAGCTCTACTATAAAGCCATAGTGATCAAGACAATTTGGTACTGGCACAAGATCAGAGCCACAGACCAATGGAACAGACTAGAGAATCCAGACATTAACCCAGACATATATGGTCAATTAATATTTGATAAAGGAGCCATGGACATACAATGGCGAAATGACAGTCTCTTCAACAGGTGGTGCTGGCAAAACTGGACAGCTACATGTAGGAGAATGAAACTGGACCATTGTCTAACCCCATATACAAAAGTAAACTCAAAATGGATCAAAGACCTGAATGTAAGCCATGAAACCATTAAACTCTTGGAAGAAAACATAGGCACAAACCTCTTAGACATAAACATGAGTGACCTCTTCTTGAACATATCTCCCCGGGCAAGGAGAACAACAACAAAAATGAGTAAGTGGGACTATATTAAGCTGAAAAGCTTCTGTACAGCAAAAGACACCATCAATAGAACAAGAAGGATCCCTACAGTATGGGAGAATATATTTGAAAATGACACATCCGATAAAGGCTTGACGTCCAGAATATATAAGGAGCTCACACGCCTCAACAAACAAAAAACAAATAACCCAATTAAAAAACGGGCAGAGGAACTGAACAGACAGTTCTCCAAAAAAGAAATACAGATGGTCAACAGACACATGAAAAGATGCTCCACATCGCTAATTATCAGAGAAATGCAAATTAAAACTACAATGAGGTATCACCTCACACCAGTAAGGATGGCTGCCATCCAAAAGACAAACAACAACAAATGTTGGCGAGGCTGTGGAGAAAGGGGAACCCTCCTACACTGCTGGTGGGAATGTAAGTTAGTTCAACCATTGTGGAAAGCAGTATGGAGGTACATCAAAATGCTCAAAACAGACTTACCATTTGACCCAGGAATTGCACTCCTAGGAATTTACCCTAAGAATGCAGCAATCAAGTTTGAGAAAGACAGATGCACCGCTAAGTTTATCGCAGCACTATTTACAATAGCCAAGAATTGGAAGCAACCTAAATGTCCATCAATAGATGAATGGATAAAGAAGATGTGGTACATATACACAATGGAATACTACTCAGCCATAAGAAAAGGGCAAATCCAATCATTTGCAGCAACATGGATGGAGCTGGAGGGTATTATGCTCAGTGAAACAAGCCAAGCAGAGAAAGAGAAATACCAAATGATTTCACTTACCTGTGGAATATAAGAACAAAGGAAAAGCTGAAGGAACAAAACAGCACCAGAATCACAGAACTCAAGAATGGACTAACAGGTACCAAAGGGAAAGGGACTGGGGAGGATGGGTGGGTAGGGAGGGATAAGGCGGGGGGAGAAGTAGGGGGGTATTAAGATTAACATGCATGGGGGGGTAGGAGAAAAGGGAGGGCTGTACAACACAGAGAAGGCAAGTAGTGATTCTACAACATTTTGCTATGCTGATGGACAGTGACTGTAAAGAGGTTTATAGGGGAGACATGGTATAGGGGAGAGCCTAGTAAACATAATATTTGTCAAGTAAGTGTAGATTAGTGATACCAAAAACAAAGCAAAACAAAACCAAACAAAAAAAAAAAGGGCAGTTCCTGTGTGGTAACCTCCAATGAGGTCTACACAAGGGTATAAAGGGCATATAAAAGTGTAGGCAAAGGGTCTGTTTGTGTTTATACAGAGGATCAAAGCCTAATTGGGCTACCCTGAAAATGAACTAAGATACGATATGAAAGAGAACTTCCAACATCAGCACTCTCTGGAAGACTCATGCCAGAAGATGATCATCAAAAAACCCCAACAAAGATCCATGCACTGCTACAGCTGTAGATGCACTCATCCCACCAGCTCCTGGACTTGCCATGGGAATGAGGAAGGAGATATCTAAGCTGGCCTGTGCATACAGTAAAACAACAAATTTGACTGGATCTATACTGTTGGAACTCAACCAAGAAATAGGAAAAGTGCAAATTGTAGCGCTCCAAAATCTTACAACTACAGACTATTTACTGTTAAAAGAACATAAGGGATGTGAACATTCCCCAGGAATCGGTTGTTTTAATTTGTCTGATTTCTCTCAGACTGTTCAAGTTCAGTTGGACAATATCCACCATATCATAGATAAGTTTTCACAAATGCCTAAGGTGCCTAACTGGTTTTCTTGGTTTCACTGGAGATGGCTGGTAATTACAGGTACGCTTTGGTTATGTAACTATACTCCTATTATGTTAATGTGTGTGCGCAATTTAAGTAGTAGCTTAAAACCTATACATGCTGAAGTTACTCTACAAGAAGATATGTCAAAGAAATAATCAATCTTCCCATGTTTTCTTCCGCCTGCTACTTCTATAGCTTTTCTTCTTCCTTCCTAATTACAACCCTTAAATAGAATTCGTGCCTCATATCAAATTTACCGAGTATCATAATTCTTCCAAGTGGTAAAGATACCTCAAGACAAATGCTGGGCATAGAAGCTACAGGGCATAAATATGCAAAGAAGTAAAAAGCTAACCTTTTCAAACAATAAGGCTTCCCTCTCACTTACCAACTTTACATTTCCCTGTATGGCCCCGGAAGATGACTGGTTAGCCAGAGATGGGTAAGATTCCTCAAGGGAGGAACAACCTAAGACAGGCACAGTCGCAGGGGGGCCATCAGGTGAGAAATTGGGGATCAACAGAGGTGAGGCTTAGAACCTCACCCCCCCTGTTATAAGAGAAATCTTCTGCATACGTGGATGTTTTATTGCCCTTGTCTAGCTTGGATTAACACATAGTCTACAGGCACACACCTGATCATCTACATTTGCTCTCTTACAACACTAAACTATGTTTTCTACCTTTATCTTGCATCTAGCTACCACTTCAGCATTTTATTAAAAATAATAATAATAAAGAGAGAAATGTGGTATCCACATATAAATCAAGTATAAAAACCAAATGAGTATTCATATTTGAACTGACTGTTTATAGTTCATAATGCATGAGCAAAACCGAAAGTTTCTGTGATGACTGCCCTTGTACTGTTCACTATGTAACTTATTCATTGTGTAAGAATTTGTTCTACATGTGGGAACTTGTTTGTTATGCCTCAGAAGATTGGAGACTGACGAGAATTGGGCTTGGGGTGGATTGGTGATTGTGCATTGAGCATTGACTCCCCTATACAGAGTTTTATTGTCGTTGACAACCATTTGATCAATAAATATGAGAGATGCCCTCACAAGAAAAAAAACAAAAAAAACGGGACAGACTTCCAATGGTAAAATAAATAAGTAACTGGGATGTAATGTATAGCATAAGGAATATATTCAAGATATTGTAACAGCTTGGTAGGGTGATAGCTGGAACCTAGAATTATGTATATAAATGTTTTATCACTGTGTTGTACACTTGAAACTAATGTAATGTAATACTGTGCATCAACTACCCTTCAATAAAAAATAATTATAAAAAAAAAAAAAGAATTGTAAGTCTTGAATTCATATTTTGAGATAGTTATGATCTGGTATAAGAAACAAAATGCATGCTCCATAATAAGTAGAAATTTACAACTCAGCATAGCACTGCAAACAATGACCATTTGTTGGATGAAGGGATATGCCAAATGATAGAATTGTTTCAAAGATCACATATAAAAATGTCATGCAGAAATGAAAGCTCAGAGTGATTCAGAGTAAAAGAGTTTACAAAGAGTGAGAGGGTCATTGAATCTTCACACCATGCATTGTGCAGTGCCTGAGGGACATTGCTTTAAAATTTCAACCCCTAGAGATACATCATAGACATTCCCCAACCTGCCCACCTGCAGCTTTCCTCAACTCAGTAAGTAGCAACTCCATTCTTCCAGCTGAGAGACCTGAAGCCTTGAAGTCATCTTCCTTTTTTTCTCTTAAGCCCCACATCTAATTCATCAGCTTATTCTGTTTGCTATGCCTTCAAAATATACCCAGAGTTTATTTCCCCAAGCCTGGACCACCACCACTCCTGTCCAACTGTCAAGTTTTCTTACCTGAATGATTGGACAAGCCACCTCGCTCACTTCCCTGCTTCTACCTTGTCCCCCAAAAATCTATTCTCCACAGAGCAGCTGAGTGATCTCTTCAAAAGTTAATGCAATTAAAGGGCAACAAAAGCAAAATAAATAATTTGAACTACATAAAGTTGAAAAGCTTCTGCACAGAAAAAGAACTTATCAACAAAATAAAAAGTCAAAATAATGAATGAGAGAAGATATTTGAAAAACATATCCAATAAGGGGTTAATATCCAAAATATATAAAGAACTCGTACAACTCAATAATAACAGCAACAATAACAAAACAATCCAGCTACCAAAGAGCAGAGGATCTGAATAGACATTTTTCCAAAGAAGACATACAGATGGTCAATAGGCAAATGAAAAGATGTTCAACATCAGTAACCAGGGAAATGCAAGTCAAAACCACAATGAGACATCATCTCACACCTATCAGAATGGCTCTTATCAACAAGACAAGAAATAACTAGTGTTGGTGAGGATGTGGAGAAAAGGGGACCGTTGTGCACTGTTAGTGAGAATGTAAACTGATGCAGCCACTGTGTAAAACAGTGTGGAAGTTCCTCAAGAAACTAAAAGTGGAACTGCCATGTGATTCAGCATTTCCACTTAATTGGAAGAAAGTGAAAACACTAATTCGAAAAGATGTATGCACCCTTATGTTTATTGCAGCGTTATTCATGATAGCCAAGATATGGAAACAACCAAGGTGTCTGAAAATGGAAGAATGGATAAAGATGTGGTATACATGTAAAAAGTCTCTATAATTAATAAATAAATAAATCTGATATTGTTCTAAGGACTTAACAAATACTTTTACACAGTTATAGCCCTTGCTGCCCAAAGCAGGGCAGTGCAGCAATTTTACTGAGGCTCAGAGAAATTAAGTAATTCACCTAATTTCATAGAGCTTATACTTGTCACAGTCACACCCTTAACACAATTCTAACTTTAAACCCTGGGCAAACAAAATATTGTGCAGGCCATACATTCTAAACTATCAAAATGCAGTATAATTTGAAGTTTTCCTAAGGTATTTACACTCTGATTAAGGATATAAAATACATGTGCAATAAATAAGGTGCAGAGAGGGTAGATGTTTCACATCGACTTAGAAGATTTCAGTTGCATGTCTGTATTTTATTTTCACCAGAATTCCATAAAGCTACTAAAGTATGTCTTAGCATCTTCATCAGGCAGGAGAAACAATTATGCTGTAGCAACAAACAACCCCCCAATCCCAGTGTGTCCACAACCAACATTGATTTCTCACTCACTTTACATCCATTGCAAATCAACTTTGGCTATGTAAGTCTCTCTTTGAGATACTGAATTTTCCAGAAAAGAGAAAGGAAGACATGGAAAACCACCATCTTTAAAGTGAAACAACTGAATTTTGCTCATATTTCACTGATCAAACTCCTGATTGGATGTTTTCACCACAAGAAGGGGCACAGCAAAGTACCAAGGCCAGGCTTCCTGTCAATGGTATTGAGGGGTACAATCCTCCCTTAGGGATTATATGTAAGATATACATAATCTCTTATACAACCTTGATTATTCAGATGAGGAAACTGGAATTCTGAGAGAGCAGAATGTAACTGGCCAGAGTGTGGATACAGCTCCAAGTACGACTCAAAACCTTTATTCCACACTAAACTGTACTGCTTAAGAACCCAGCCCCAGCATCAAGGAAATCCCTGCACGGAGGTCAGCTTTGCCAGAGACGGACCAGAGGGCAGATCAAGCATATGCTCCATATACCACCCACACTCACCACATCTCCATCTCTCATTTTATGAAGTAGAGCATCTCTGAGCAATATGATCATCTCTGAGGAACTCCAGGCCTCCAAGAAGCAGAGTTTGAAAGTAAATAGTCAAGCCTGAGTTCTGTGAGCCTCAGCTTTTCCAACCTGTTCAAAGCAATTGAACAGACTGCCCCCTAATGGTCCTTCACAACTGCAACATTCGGTAAATAAAGGAGACTCATTTGGCCTCACATAACTGATAAATCATCACTCTTTTTGCATTAACATCTTTTTGTCATAGGACACGAACATAAAGGAAAATGTTTTTCAGTGGAGAACAGTAAGACATAGACATAGGCTGAGGTAAATACTCCCCTTATCTTTGCTATTTAAAATGACGAATCTCATAGAAGAAAGCAATCTTATCCCTTAGTGTTTTTTGAAAATAAAAATAATGAAGTCAAAAAGGAATGTTCAAGGCATTCTTGGCAAAATCCAGATTGTGGAGAATTCTACATTACCAGCCACTGATTTCTTCAATAAATAAGGTATAGAGACGCAAATGATACATTAAAAAGTGTCTCAAAAGACATATGAACTAAATGTCATTGCTCTAGATTTGAATAAACTGCAAAAATTTATGTGATAATAAGGGATGTTTAAAAACTGTATACTTTGAATTATATAACTACTGTTATTGTTTCTAGTTTTAGAATATTGTACCTTCTAGAGATATTGCAGTATTTACAGATGAAATGAAATGATGTCTGGCAAACAAATTTCAACATAATGCTATGGGATGGTGGGGAATCCAGATATAATAAGCATGTCCCAGCGCTGGTAGTGGTTAAATCTGGGTGTTGGTGAGAACATTAGGATTAATTAAACTCTTCTCTCTCCTTTTCTAAGTTTGAAATTTCCCATAATAAAATATTTATGGCCATTTGTGGTAGCAATCCCTGTCCAATATTTAAGACCAGAGCACCAACTTTGTTGTGCCTCTTTTTAATATATGAAGCATCGCTCTTCTGCTAAATTCTATCCCCTTAATTATTTATTTATAAGTTGGAGCCAGAAGACTGAAAAGTGAGGTAAGGCTCCAACCTTCCATGTTATGACATTTAGATTACTGGAGGCATAGACACACATTGAAAATACCCTATTTTCTCAGGCTATAGCCAAACTGAACCAAACTAAACATTTTTCTACTTAGAGTATGAATTTGGGGGGAACAGAGGGTTAACTACATTTCAATTTGTCTCCATTGAAATTGAGCACAATTTGCCTGGATTTGAAACATGTAACAGAGATGACTTTTCTCCAGCTTAATTCCTCAAGTTTAAGTATCCCACCTTCTATTTGTGAGGAGATGATGAAAGGATTAGGATGTGAAGAGGCACATCCCAATGTTTAATACCTTCATCAATTGTAGCATAATAAGATTCAACAGTACAGCAACTCCATTTCTTCCTCAAGCTAAGAAACTCACACCTAGGACATATATTTGCAACTTAGTCTTGTCCTTGGTTTGTAATCTCAGCATGAGGATCTTTTCAGTCAGCATTTCTTCCTTCAAATTCCATAACAACAATATGTGAGTTTTAGTTTTCATATGGCACTTAACTATCCAGGATGTCAGCTTGCCAGCAAAAACCCAATAGGAAATCTTTGAATATATTTAACTTAAATCACTTGTGGCTGACACAGTAAAGATCCAGGTCTGGAGTGGTGAATTCATGGTCTTGAACAAGATGCTCTATTACTCAGTCAGATGCTGGAGACACGTAGCACAGAGCAATATTGAGCTAGGTGTTCGACTAACTTCAAAATAGGAGAGGGCCGCATATTTTGTGCAAGCATGTAGTCTTTGCGTGTGTGATGTTTTATGTATGTCTGCTGCTTGTGGAGTTTGTGCGCAAGCCTGACCACAGGAGAGGTACCCACAGGCAATGTGAAAAGCATTGGGATGAGGGATGTTTATTGCAAAATTTCAAGGCCCAGAGAACGGTTGCCTGCAGGTCAAGGTGATGAAACGACACCCAAGTCACAAGGACTTGATTTACATGTCTTTGGTAACTAGATCAGAACTAAGATAGATTCAAATTGCTTTCTCAGAATCTCCTTAAATTTCACCCATTTTTCCTCTCGGTATTATTTTTCCATTTCCTTTTGGGACGTGTGCACAGCGTTATTTCCTTATGATTTGGTAGAGAGGATAAATCATTTTAAACAAAATTAAGCGGCACAATTCTAGTCAATATAACAAAGCACAGTTAAGCCTGGTTCTGGAGCCAGTTTGCTTTGGCTTCTATGTTGATTTGCTGTGTGACCTTGTGAAACTTCCTTAACTTCTCTAGACCCCACTTAACTCAACTGTAAAATGTAACAAGGGATATATAGAACAGCCTTCATAGAACTGTCATGAGGTCTAAGAGATAATTAATGAAAATTCCTAGTTCTGTGTCTGGCACATAGTAGAAGCTCAGAAAATTTTAGCAAGATTGAAAAGGAGAAGGTGAAGGAAAATTCTTCAGTGCAGTTCAACAGAGACACAGGGGATGTAGAGTGAAAAAGAGAAAGGAGAAGTAGAGCTAAAAAAATGGAAAACATGCTGAGAGGAAAACCTATGCTCCGCATGAAAGACAGTGATTCAAGAGAGGCAGCAAAGAGAAACATGTTCACAAGGAAAAGTGAGCTCTCAGATTTGAATCTGTTCAATTCAAGCTCATCTTCAAATGCCTATGGTGTAACAGACACTGAATAAGACACTGTATTTCAATAAACCTTGTAGTAATCACCATAAGGAGAGGAGACACTACCTGCCTGCAGGAAATCACAGTCCAGGAAGGGGCAGGGCAGGGCAGGGTGTAAAAAAATAGCCATTCCACCAGAAAATAGGAAGCACTCCATCAGGTGCAAGCAAGGAGCCTACTGGGACTCAAGAGATGGGAGAAACTGGCCAGAGAGATTCAGAAGAGGTTTTGCTAGGGGGTGGCTACTGACTGGGGTCATAAAGGAAACCCAAGATTTTTCTGTTGAAGTAGGATGGAAAGGTCATTCATTCCCAGCAAGTGCAAAACCATGTAGACTTGAAAAAGGGTATTAGTGAAAATTCCAAGGAGCCCAACATAAAGATGGAGGGGATGGTGAGAGAGGAAATTAGAACCAGAAAGAGCTTTCCATTTGGATTTTATTATGAAACAATGGCAGCTTTTTAGAAATACAAAGCAAAGGATAATAATCAAATTGGCTGGGGGTTGGGGCAATTGGGAGAAGGATAGAGAGATAGGATGCAGTCATTCTGGATTTTTAGACATCCTAGGTTTGCAGGCTTCTGACCTGGTGTTAAAGAGAATTACAGGAATATCTGCTGAAAGAGAAATAACAAGAGAAGGCTATGAGAGCAGGTGGAGGATGAGGTTGGCTTTGTTCTGAGTTTGAAATCCCTGCTCATCCTACAGATAAATTCATTTCATGTGTTGGATATCACTGGATGATTGTTGAGAATAAATACATTTAAGTGTTTAATATATAAAGGTTGGTTGACCCTATTGATCTCTTTATCGCTACTTTTTCCCAACCAATATGTCTGATTTCTCCAATAAAACTTAAATTACCTAATACCAAAGGCAAAGTCATAATTTTCCTCCTATCCCACAGTACCCTCACCACAGGGCTGGCTACATAGATACATATAATAAATAGCTGTGTAAACTAAATTGGTTTTTGTAGAATAGGAACTAGCTCTTGAGTAGGAGAAACTCTTTTTAGGCTGTTAGTCAAATGAAATGCTAAAAGGTAAAATAATTTGTAAAATAAACATCAGTCACTAATTTATGCTGTCCTGAGTTTAGAACACTTCAGTTTTAATTCTACTAGTCAGCTAGTTTCATTGGAAGCACAGTGTAAGACCTGTATGCTTTTAAGTTAAAAAATTACAGTTGAATTTTGCTATGCTGATGGACAGTGACTGTAAAGGGGTCTATAGGGGGGACCTGGTATAGGGGAGAGCCTAGTAAACATAATATTCATCATGTAAGTGTAGACTAATGATAAGAAAAAAAAAAAGGCAGTTCCTGTGTGGTGACCTCCAATGAGTTCTACACAATGATATAAAGGGCATATAAAAGTGTAGGCAAAGGGTCTGTTTGTGTTTATACAGAGGATCAAAGCCTAATTGGGCTATCCCGAAAATGAACTAAGATACGATATGAAAAAAACTTCCAACATCAGCACTCTCTGGAACACTCATGCCAGAAGATGATCATCAATAAACCCCAACAAAGATCCAGGCGCTGCTACAGTTGTAGCTGCATTCATCCCACCAGTTCCTGGACTTGCCATGGGAATGAAGAAGGAGATATCTAAGCTGGCCTGTGCATACAGTAAAACAACAAATTTGACTGGATCTATACTGTTGGAACTCAACCAAGAATTAGGAGAAGTTCAAATTGTAGCGCTCCAAAATCTTACAACTACAGACTATCTACTGTTAAAAGAACATATGGGATGTGAGCAGTCCCCAGGAATGGGTTGTTTTAATTTGTCTGATTTCTCTCAGACTGTTCAAGTTCAGTTGGACAATATCCACCATATCATAGATAAGTTTTCACAAATGCCTAAGGTGCCTAACTGGTTTTCTTGGTTTCACTGGAGATGGCTGGTAATTATAGGTCTGCTTTGGTTATGTAACTGTACTCCTATTATGTTAATGTGTGTGTGCAATTTAATTAGTAGTTTAAAACCTATACATGCTGAAGTTACTCTACAAGAAGATATGTCAAAGAAATAATCAATCTTCCCAAGTTTTCTTCCGCCTGCTACTTCTATAGCTTTTCTTCTTCCTTCCTAATTACAACCCTTAAATAGAATTCGTGCCTCATATCGAATTTACCAAGTATCATAATTCTTCCAAGTGGTAAAGATACCTCAAGACAAATGCTGGGCATAGAAGCTACAGGGCATAAATCTGCAAAGAAGTAAAAAGCTAACCTTTTCAAACAATAAGGCTTCTCTCACTCTTACCAACTTAACATTTCCCTGTATGGTCCTGGACGATGACTGGTTAGCCAGAGACGGGTAAGATTCCTCAAGGGAGGAACAACCTAAGACAGGCACAGTCGCAGGGGGGCCATCAGGTGAGAAATTGGGGATCAACAGAGGTGAGGCTTAGAACCTCACCCCTCCTGTTCTGAGAGAAATCTTCTGCATACGTGGATGTTTTATTGCCCTGGACTAGCTTGGATTAACACATAGTCTACAGGCACACACCTGATCATCTACATTTGCTCTCTTACAACACTAAACTATGTTTTCTACCTTTATCTTGTATCTACCTACCACTTCAGCATTTTATTAAAAATAATAATAATAAAGAGAGAAATGTGGTATCCACATATAAATCAAGTATAAAAACCAAATGAGTATTCATATTTGAACTGACTGTTTATAGTTCATAATGCATGAGCAAAACCAAAAGTTTCTGTGATGACTGCCCTTGTACTGCTTACTATGTAACTTATTCACTATGTAAGAATTTGTTCTCCATGTAAGAACTTGTTCGTTATGCTTCAGAAGATTGGAGACTGACAAAAATTAGGCTTGGGGTGGATTAATGATTGTGCATTGAGCATTGACCCCCCTATACAGAATTTTATTGTTGTTAACAACCATTTGATCAATAAATATGAGAGATGCCCTCTCAAGAAAAAAAAAAAAGTACACACTTCCAATTGTAAAATAAATAAGTAACTGGGATGTAATGTATAACATAAGGAATATAGTCAAAATATAGTAACAACTTTGTATGGTGATAGCTGGTAGCTAGAATTATCATGTATATAAATGTTGAATCACTGTGTTGTACACCTGAAACTAATGTAATACTGTGTGTCAACTACCCTTCAATAAAAAATAATTATCGACAAAAAAAAAAATTACAGTTGAGCCTTGAACAACATGGGTTTGAACAGCTCAGGGCAGGTACACTCATACAAGGATTTTTCAAATTAAAATATTGGAAAAATCTTTGGAGAGCTGTGACAATTTGAAAAACTATTTTTCTTTTCTCTGGTTCACTTATTATGACAATATAGTGTATAACACATAGAACATAGATGATATGTGTTAATTATTTATGTTATTGGTAAGGCTTCCAGTTGGTAGTAGGCTGATAGGAGTTAAATTTTGGGGGAAGTCAAAAATTTTATGAGGATTTTAGATAACAGAGGCTGGCAAGTTGTTTAAGGGTCAACAATATTTACAAGATTAATATCAAATTAATCTCCTTTTCTAATTTTTTTTCTATTCCCATGGATTAAAGTGTATCACCTGAGACAGAGGTCTCAAATCCTTCCTGTTTGATGGTTTGCTGAACATCTCTCACTGGACACCCTCAGAAGATCTCAGACTCCACATATCCTGACTTGAACTCTTCTTTAACTTAGCTCATCTCTATTCATGACATCTCCTCCTAATTAATCAGGGTCCAAAACCCTGATAACTGTGACTTCCACTTCCTCTCATCTTATGGCCCATCCTTTGCCAAGTCCTCCTGTCTTCTTACCTTTAAGCCCTTCATTCATCATTTGTTCCTTAGTTTTTACTTTCCTTTCTGCTTTTCCCACCTCACCTCTGCACTGTTTCATGTCTCATGAGCCAATCTTTTACCCATTACAGATTGCTTGCAGAAGTGTCCACATTTCCATATTTAAAATGCTAATTTTAATGAGCTAATTTTATGCCAAGAGAAATTATTAAGAGGAAGAACAATCAAGGAGAGATTTGGAGATTCAGTTATTCATTCATCACAGCTTCTTCTCACTTCAATACCAGGCCCCAGAGGATGACATATCAAGAGGTCATAAAATGCCTTCACAATACCAGACCTTGGTCATAAGGCTATATTTAAACTCCAACTCTTCTAGCAATTGGAAATTGGTGGATAGGATAGAAGGCAGCATGCACAGAATGTTGCAAATCAGGGAAAAGCTTTGTAACAATCTAGACTTGTCTTGTATTAGCAGGTAGTTTTAGGGGTTTCAAATGGAAAACTGGCTGTAATGCTTAGCACTCAATATGAAAGCCTCTTAGAGACCACAGGGGAATTCTCTTTTATTCTCATAAGTGGGGAAAGGTGAAATAAAGAACATACCCACTCACAAACAAAGAAAAACAATCAAAAGCCCTCTGTTTGGTGGGAAGGTGTGTAAGAAAGGAGTAATAGAGTAGAATCTCAGGATTTTAGAGCTGGATGAGGCCATAGAGATTATTCCTCTCAAGCCCCTCAAATTACAGATGAGGAAACTGGCTAAGGGAGCGTGCCATTTTCCCAAGATCATCGTCAGTTAACTTTTCAGCAGGGACTAGAACTTGAATCTCTTAAATCCCTGTCCAGTCCTCTTAAATCCTAAGAAAAGGTGGTAAACAAGTGTTATTTCCCAGGGAATCACTTATCTGCTTGCAGAAGGAGGTTTCGCCTATCTGGAAAAGACACAGTCTGCATTACCATATGGCTTAAAATATGAAGCAGTTACCAACAATCCCTGTGGAAAGTTCGTTTAAGCAAGTTCAGAATCTTCCTGCTGGTTTCCTGGCTGTCCTAAGAAACTGAGCTCAGAGCCCGTAGTTACTTCTACAGACTTTGCATACAAGAGACTAAACCAGCGGCTTCTGAATTATGATCCCTGAGCTATTTGGGGTTTGGCATGCCTTGCAGTTTAGCAGAGAAGTAAATTTTCAATTTCCAGAGGAGCGAATTTGGGAAGGGGGAGAAAAAGAAATGTTTCTAACTGAGAAGTGAAACACAAACTGTAGATTTTACCATGAAAGGTAGACAGTAATTTCATTGTCTATGAAATATATGGACAGTGAGAGAGAGAGAGAGAAAGTGCTATAAAATCTGTAAGAGGCATTAAAAGAAAAGAGCATCATGCTTGTGTGTGCTGGCTGGAGGACTGGACAGATGACTTGCTGATATTCTCAGAGCTTTGAAAGACTACTGGGATGAAAGAAAAAATCATCTGTACACAGAAAAATGTAGTCTCTTTTCTGGTATGACTGAGAAATAATTATTTTCAAAGATCCTATGGTCTTTGCCTTCACTTTTTGTAGCAGAATAAGAAATAGTATAATAGCAATCACTAGAGAGTAACCCTATATATCCCTGGCAGTGTCCTGGAACATACCAGAGAAAATTAACAGCTTCGAGTCAGATCGGTTCCTGGATCATAGAAACCTCCTGCTGAGCATTCATCATTTAGGCTCAGTTTTTCAACTGGCCATATTTCTAATCAGATACACATGCACACACACAGACACACACACACAGACACACACACACACACACACACACTACTAACAATCACACATGCTTGTGACTCCATGTGGGTGCACACATGCACAAACACACACACTGCCCTCAAGTCGACACATGGCTACAATTTTCTTATTGTCCCAAATGGAATTTGAATATGCAGTAAGCCAGCTGAATGATGATACTTTTACAAGGTCTGGAGATAATTTATCAATTGAACTTCAAAGGTCTTTCAGCCTTTCTGCACAGGTCACTATTAAGAAGGAAAATATGTAATCATTCGAGAAGAAAAATATTAGATTTAAATTACAGCCAACTAATCTTGAATCGATGTAAGTTTCCAACATATCAACCATCCCCATCTCCTTGTTTTCCTAATCTGCCATCCCTTCACACACAGTCATCACCTCCCTAATGTCTTCAAATCTTGGGTGGGGAAATCTAAGGAGAGAAATAAAACATTAATGAAATTTAACAAGCTATCTTTCTTAGGCTCACATGGTAGGAAAGAGACGATGGTTTGGAAATCTGTTGATTTTTGCGGTCCTAAGGCAAACGCACGTGAAATTTAGAAATGGGCAAGGTCAAAAAACATAGGTAAGTCAGAAAAGAATCTGAATATTTATCTGTGCCTCAAAAGCCATAGGGACAACTCATTCGTGCAGAGCATTTGAGGTATTCAGGCACTGAAAAGCCACTTGCCAGCATTTGTACGTTCATCTTCAGAATAGTCTTCAGCATAGGAACTCTTGCAACTCCCATTTCACATATGAAAAAATTGATCTTAGAGGGGCTAAACAGTTACAGTTAGTGACCAGTGAAGTTGGCACACTGGAAAAGGTCAGCTTGACCCCTAAATTCACCTTCATCCTTGCAATGCTGAGAGTGAGAAACAATGGGAATCCTAGAGTTGGTCTTTTCAAAGTAACAGCCAGCACTATATTTAGCAGGTGCTCCATTTCTAGCTTGTAACTAAAGTACAAACAGAAAAAAAACACAGATACATGGCAGATTAAGTAATGGTTCAGAACTGCTCTTGGTTTTGTTAACAATTTACAGTTAAGTTGACTTCCAGTTGACATACTTATTTAACACCTGTATTTCCAAGGAACTCTTCTTGCGGTACCAGAAACACAAGAGATTTTTAAAAAAGAAAGATTAAGACACAATATCTGTCCCACCCCTGCCATCATTAATAATTTAATAGCAAATATAAGACAACAACCAAAATAATATCAGGATAAGTCAGATGAATATCTTACTCTGAATGGAACATAAAAAAAAATATTCCAGGAGAGAGGGTATTTTAATTTAGACTTAAAGGATGGAGAGAATTTGAGATGCTGAGATGGGACAAGATTTTCTTTGTAGGGCAAATACTAACAGCAAAGACCCAAGGCATACAAGTCCCGACCCAGTTCTGAGGTCATCAGGTACATCACCTGGTCTAGTCAATGTAGTTTAATAGTGTGAAGGATACTGTGGAATAGAAGATTCAGTCCATGTCATAGAGAGAATCACTTTTGCTTGAACTTTGTTTTGCTTGGTTTTGTTGTTGTTTTGCTAAACTGTGTGCAATCTTTAAACTTCCTTCTATATTTAGACCGTCTGTTTTCCTTCTGATATGTATTTTATACTTTGCTACATCAGTTGGACAGATGTCATTGCCTAATATGATTGGCCAAGCATCATTTTTCTGCTCAGAAAGATATATGCTTTTATTTCTCTTATTATATCAACTCTAAATTCCAACTTCCTTGAGTGAATTTGACAGCGTCCCTTAATCTAATCCTTTCTTACTTAGCCAAGCTTGCTATACCCAAACAACACATTTCCATCTCCTCCTCCTCATCTATATCTCTTCCCTGCACGTGCATTCTCACTTCTACCATTTCATCTTTGTAAATTTTGCCTTCACTTCTATGAAACCCATGTGTTTTACTTCTTTAAACATACCAAATCCTTCAAGGTCCAGCTTAAATTTCCTTTTCTAATCTATGATGGACAGTGACTTTGGTGAATAGAAATTGCATTTACTAACAGTATGATAAAATTTAGCATACTTAAAGGTATCATATTTTATGTTGCTCTTGTTTTGTGAAAAATAGTTATCACAGTGCCATGACCCAGTGTAAGTTCTTTATAAAGACAGATTGATTAACTTCCACAGTTAATTTCCCTCTAGCATCTCTGTGAAAACAGAGTAGGTTCTAAGAAATCACTACATATTCTACCCTGGCACGACTGTCAGTTAGTCACCTGGTATTTGTGTTCAGTTGTTTCAAAGCCTTGCTGTACTGTCAACTAACATTATACATCAAAAGGTCATAGTTTCAGATTAAAAGTGACTCACAATTGCAAAACAAAGCATAATTAGATGCATTATGGACTATAGTGATCATATGTATCAAGATTCTTCTACTGAGGTCTCCTAAAAACTGGAACACAAGCCAAATAGAGTCAATTATTGTAAATAAACATAATTCCGGTGACACACAAGCTCTCCTGAAGCATCACTGATGCACATTCAATGGTGTTCTATGGAGCTAAAGAATGATGGTAAAATATCACCGTTCAGAAGTGTTACATTGATTGGTTGCCTGCGTAAACTACTGCTCTGCCTCCATATTTGGAAGGAAGCATATCAGAGACAGGAAGTTTCTATTATGTGATAGCTTTGCTCCTGAGAAGTTATGTGTGTGTGTATTTATGAATTAAATCCTATTTCCCCCCACTGATTTATAAAAGTATTATATATCAGATTCTTAAATTATTTTTTCCTTAATAAACTCTAACTCCAAATTCTCGACTTTTCTGCCCTGTCTGCAACATTTTATTTTTAAGTTTAATCCATGATCAAATGATTAAGTACATTCCAAAAAACTCTATCTTTTGAAAGTCTGGTAATAAACATTTCACAATAGCTATTTTCCTGATTTATCTGTTTTGTCACCAGGTTATCTGCATTCTCTTAAGGCATTCTTGTACTGACAAAACCTCTAGGTGAGCCTTCTTTTTTTCTGGACACCATTTTCATCACCTCCTTCCTTTACTCAGCCATGCTTTCTTATCTGTCTAAAGAATTTGGAAAGCCAGAGAGACCAGTACACCTGCTCAAATTCTTCAAAAATGTATAAAGCTTAGATTCTCCTTTTTGTAACTGGCAGAAGGAAAACAAAAAACAAAAAAACAACAGTTGTGTTCCTTACCATTGTTTTTGCTTTACCCTTGATTCAGAAGGAAAATTATTGCTTAAAACTAGAAGACTGTCTATCAACTGTATTTCAATAAAATAAATAAGTAAATAGAAAAATTTTGTTTTAATAGCCAGTGTCCATGAAGATTGACAGAGGAGGAACTTATGCAGAATAACAGATATGAAATTCCCCTGAGTATATGTCTCTCAGTAAGAACTTGTCAGGTTAGGTGACAGTCTGATAAAATGGCAGTTATCATCATGTAGCCATGTTTGGCACAGTGACTGAATGACGACCTGAGGCTGGCAAAGGGCACTTTCAGCCATGGCTCCTCAGCACATGTGTTCCTGAGTACCACAATAAATGGAGGCCTTTTCTGCATTTGCACGGTGCAACTACAGAGAATAAAGCTTCAAGTTAGATTAGGGCCAAACAAGAAAAGTCATAGTAAGTCTTCTTGATCAGGTCACAGAGACAGGAAACATTTTCCTTTGCTCTCTGGGATCAGATATATAAGGATCCTACATACTTACTCTTCAGATGGCCACTTGGGCAACCAATCATAAAAGGAACCAGAGGGAAGGGAAGGGGAGGGGAGGGGAGAGGAGGGGAGGGGAGGGGAAGGGAGGGAGCAACAGATGAAACCTGATGGCCTTATCTGAACATTTAATTGAGACGTGCCTTAATATCAGCTGCACCCCCTTGGACTTCCCAACTTGGTGAGCCAGTAAGTTCATTTCTATTGTTTAAACTTATATGAACTGGCTTTCTATCACAAAATGCTCACTTTCCTCTTGAATAAACCAGAGTGACTGCAGCCTCATGAGCTGGGCTTGACACGCCCCCCATCTGCTGGTAGACCAGCCCTCCTCCAGATGCCAGCTGACACGGTGTTGAAATGACAAAGACTTTCAACAGAATGTCTCCAAAGAATTGGTCCTGCTGTGATTTTTCTTCACAGTTAAGTATGTGCTTTCTGCCTAGGATATGAAAAGCCATCTCTGCCTCTCTGTTAGTTATGGATTCCATAGGGAATCCTCATCAGTATGATGAAACATCACATTCAGGGTTCTCCTGGAGTCACATTGCCCAAAATTCCTTTGTGTTTTCCTTTTAGCCTCAGTCTATACCTCAGGGTGCCCTTTGGACATCTTCCCTCACACCCACTAAGTTACATTCTGGGAAGGACCTGCTCTCAGCTGGCTGTGAAACCAGCCCATTTTAGATGCTGAAGATCTCTCTTTCAGAATGATTGTCAGGTATCAGGGAAGGCTGTGCCAGAAAGAATCTGGGCAGGAGGGGGCCACTGAGTATCCCATAAAATTGCATCAGGTGAGCATCCACTTGTGCTGTCCTCCCTGAGGTCCACCTGTGTTAGGAAGGGAAGAGTCTCCTTAGAAACAGAGCCCAAAGTATATATAAGCTCATGGCATTTCCCTACTTTTGTTATAAATATGTTATAAGTAACTTCTGAGCCTCTAAGTCTGTTTTACTCTGACCATCAGGTACACACACACACACATACACACACACACACATCTAATTTTTAGCCTTGCATGGATTTTTATTGATGAAACTAATTTGTAAATGTTCCTTTACTAAAATTGAAGATCCAACTTTATTTGATTAACAACAGGAAATATTTCTCTTCTACATGTTTTCCTTTGATTAATAAGAGGTATTTCTTTTAACTTTAAGACAGTATTTCAACCCAAAAAATGAAAGACTAGATCACTGAATGTTTATATCATCTAAATAATCTTAAAATCTCCTATGAAACTCATTTGTGCATACACACACACACACACACATATTCACATATTCCCCTAAACCCTAAATAAATAACAAGGAATAAAAACCTACCAAGGAAATGGAAAGGGACCGCTCATGGCTTAAACTGTTTTGAGAAGATGCCTGTTAAATAAATTTTACACGTGATCTGAAGTGCAAGCCAAGGAAGTACATATGGTGAAACTTTAGCAAATACTACTAGGGGAGTAACCCACAGAGGAATTAAAGATCCTAGCCACATATTTAATTTTTTCACCCAAACTGTTAAAAGTTATGTCATTTTTCACTAGAGAATGTAGGCTGGCTAATGGATTTAACACTACCATTTTGTCTAATTTCCTGATGTCTGCTCCAATCATTGAATAAGCCTCTTCATAGAGGAAAAAAAATTTCTTAGAGCTTTATCTCCTTGTTTTCTGGGTTCTCACACAGGAACTGTTGTTTTTTTACTCATGAAAGCTGAGGTTGATCGAAAAGGAAACAATTCAGGATAAAGACAAGTTTTAATGTGTTCTACCTCTCCCTAAAACCAAAATGACTGAGACGAAAATGTTTTCCAACATAAACCATACTTTACAGGACGGAAAACCTGAAGGAAGGAAAAATGTTTCACTCTATTTATATAAAACATGTTTTCTGGTTTTAATCATTTTCATTCTTTCCTATTTGAATCTAGTACCTTCCAAATTTCATGTTGTTTTTTCTAACAAAACTTCTTTGTTGATGACTATCTTAGTAATCGAATTATTCTCTGCATGGTTTGACTGCCCCTTTCTACTCTGCCTTTCCTAGAGGAGAGAGCCTCATATTTGAAGGAGATATATTTGTCTAGCAAAGAAAGATTTTTTAAAAGGGCTTACTTAGAAGCTCCTCTTTAGAAGGTTTAGAATCCTGATCTTTTGCAGGATATGTACAAACCTAACAGTTTGATTAAACTGTTTCACAGCATTCATTACCAACCCAAACAGTCACTGAAGATAGATGAAAATTTTTAGAAGATAAATCAAAGTTTAGAGACAGACCTGAGTTCCAATCATAGCCCCATCATTTGAGCTGTGTGACCTTAGATTATTTCCACAACTTTTTCATGTTTACTTCCTTCTCTGAAATAGACTTAGAAATTGACTCCACTTTACAAGACTGTTATGAGTAATAGGTAACATAATTCACACTTCCAGTAGAACGCTCAATAAATAATGAATGCTCCAAGTAAATCAATGGTTCAATTAGCATTGTTATTATTTCACTATAAGATTGTCATTCAGTGTTAGTCCCTCTTATCATTGTGATTTTAAGTGTAGAATAACACTTGCGTTTGGCCAGGTAAAACCAGTTAGTCCACAGTTAGTCAGAGTCTAAATACGTCTTCATATCCTTTCATAAAAACAGGCAAACATCAGTTTCAGAATCTTGATTTTTTAATTGTTGTTGTGTTGTTTGTCACTACAACTTATACTCCCCTAACTGTATGCTGGCTATCCACAAGTTCCCTTTTACTTGAATTATACAAATATCTGGAAAAGAAATGTTAGATAATTTGCAGTGAAATCCATGCCTACCAAAGGCCAAAGAAGTAAAGATAAATTCGTTATTAGTACATGTATTCACTTGTTTTTTTTTTACTTATTTATTAACCACTATGTCCCAAAAGAACTTACTAGGTATGTACAGACATACAAACATGAAAAATCATGCATAAAATAGCAACAAGATTGTTATATCACAAACTTAGCTAATTACTGAAAAAAAAATAGTCCTTCAGACATGAGATATATATATTGCTGTTCCCCATGATTTTTATTTTAATTATCAGCAAAATACATTAAGGAAGGTGTCTTTAAGCATAAACACACATAAAATAAGATTACGTATTGATTGGTTTATGAAAATATTTAGACCAGAGGTTTATTGTATCTACGATGGTATGGGTGTTGGGGGAGGGAACACTGTTATTTCTCATATACTCTTGATCAGAAATAACCTTACTCAAAGGAAAAAAATCCAAATCCCAGTTTTTAAGCAGTTTATAATTCCTGTCTTTACATTTATCTTTCTATATCATTCTAATCTGCATGCAAAGCATGCCTGGTGGTTAACTGTAAGTGTCAACCTGGCTGGGCTCCGGTGCTCAACTGTTTGCTGAAACACTGGTCTAAATGTTGTAATTAAGATGTTTTTAGATGAGTAATTAAATCATTTGACTTTAGGAAAGATTACCCTACACAGTGTGTTGGGGGGCCTCATCCAATCAGCTGAAGACTATGAGAGCAAAGACTGGTTTCCTGAGGAAGAAGCAATTCTGCCTAAGACTGCAACATAGAGACCCTCCCTGAGGTTTCAGCCTGCAGGTTTTGAACTCAAGACTGCAACATCAACTCATACATGGCTCTCTAACCTGCCATCGCACTGTATAGACTTTGGACTTGCCAGCCCTGACAACTGCGTAGACCAATCCACAAAACAAATCTCTCTATATATACATATATTTTACTTCTTAAGTTTCTCTGGAGAATTCTCACAAATACAGCACCTGAGGATTGATTTGCTCACTAATACCAAATATGGGTAGAGTTCTTAAAGGCCATCTTAGAGCTGTAGGTGCCACAGACAGTAGGTAGTGTGCACAGAAGGGAACCATGTGTAATGCCTAGTGTGCTGAATCATGCATCGGTGACACTAGAAAGGAAGAATAATGTTTTCTAAATTCCTTCACTGCTTTGATGTAGGAAAGAAATAATAACAATTCTAACAAAGGTGGTTATTCTCATCAGTTTCAAAATTCAAAAAAGATAATTGAGCTCATTTAGTATCCAGTCATCATTTCTGCTACAGATGTCTTAGTGAGGAACTTGGAATGTAGCCATGAAGGGCTATTTCCAGAATTGATTTGGGGTCCTTACAGCTTTGTGGCCACCTGGTTTCTCGGGCTTCCTATCATCATCCTCTCCATGGCAGCGTGGAGTCTCAGAACAGGATAAAGAATTTAAGCAATAACCTCACCTTTATCACTGGACAGTCATCAAAGACTGACTTGAAGGTATAACTCAATAAGAGAGTTTCTTGAAGATTTCTCTGTGGCAATCTCTCCTTAGAACATGTGGGAAAAGAGCAACCATAACTCTTTTTAAATTGAAAGTACTGGGAGACTAAAAGCAAGAAACGTGACTCACTTGTTACCAACATGATCTTGTATTAAAAAAGCTCTTTCAGCGGCCCACACAAACCCCCACTCTTAGCAGATTTTAGGATAAATAATCTAATGATAAGTGAATTAAACAGCAAACACGGGAGAAATGAAATGGTGAACAGAACGCTCAGCTTCTGAAGGACAGACAGAAAGGAGTCAAGTCTGTCTGCTTACAAACTGAAGCAGAAAGCCCCATCAGACATATGCAAACTCCTTCCTGCCTTGAGACCCAGAATACAGATGAGGCACTGATTAAATGTGTTTGCCTTCTCCATCTCATATAGAGGCTTCTGTGTGTGTGTGTGTGTGTGTGTGTGTGTGTGTGTGTGTGTGTGTTTCCCAAGAGGGTTCACCTTGACCGGGCTATGTGAGTATGCTTCAGAAGACTGGGGTATATTAGTTCATGAGGCCCGTTTCCACTGGTAAATGGTAAATCAGAAGACTCTGAAACCATTTTTCTCCTCACCTCAATCCACACTTGTGGTTACCTTTGGAGAATTGACTGGATCCCTATTGTAAAGTCATATGATGTAGTATAAAAAGCTTGGATTCAGTGTAGAACAGCAAGGAAACTTAGGAAAATGATGCAACCTCTCTAAACGTAAGATTCAACCCCTGAGAAATAGAGAAATTAGCAGTACTTACCTTCTTGGATTGTTATTAGGTTTAAATGACTTAATAGATTTCAGGCACTCAATAAGTTATAAATTTGTACTAATTAATTATGTCTAATAAGGTCTTGGTGTCATACACATACATAACTTATGCTGAATGAAATGTAGCACATTAGTAAGGAATATAAGTAATCAGAGAAAAATAAGTGTTTTGCTAACTAGGATGAAAATGGTGAGAAATGAGAGGTTGATATATGCTTGAATGATTAGAAATGTCCTCGTGGCAAAGACTTTTCCTTGAAACTGGTATAGGGTTTGGAGAATTAGATAAGAAATAAGAGGAACTGTTAGGTCAGGTGAGTCACAGTCAAAGACATAATGGAAACATCCAGATGTGTGCTGGGATCCACCTACTCTAATTAAAGTGAATGCACCTTGGAAATACGGATGAACAAATGTGGAACTTAACGGAAGCCAGTCATCACCAATTATTTTTCTAACAAAAAATCTCAAAATGTTTCCTTAATCATATTTAAAATTTTAAGCTCAGTATACTCAATATTCATTTTATGTTTTGGTGATATTTTTTCAAAGTATTCAAAATAGATATTTGAAAGTTTCAAATTGAATTTAACCTATTTTTCTTATCCATTTATTTATTCATTGTTTGCTATTAGAAGGGGGAAAAAAAAAGAAAACACCCTGCATACCACATTCAATTTAAAGAGAAAAAAAAATCCAACAATACTGTGTGACGTAATTATGAAATTTATTAAAGACTGGAGATGAGTTTGACCAAGTGTTGACAATCTAAAGACTTGGATTTAAAATTACTTTAATAGCTTTACAAAATGTATCTTAGACTTTAATTAATGTAAAAATGTTGAAAAAAATGTTTGAAAGCAAAATATGTCTTAATTTCCCAGCCTTAGACTTACCAAATCTGGAAACAACATAGAGAAGTTTCTGGGATTTATTTACTCATAAGTAAATAACGTAACACACAAAATATTTCTGGATCACCAAGTTTAGTAATATTTCACCATAAAAAAATGTGGTAGAGGCAGCAGGTGTCAAAGGAAAATTTCATCAGACACTAGCATGACCTACGTGCCTCCTCTGGTCCTTTCTGCACTCTCAAAAATATATTGGAAAAGTTAATCTTGTACAAGACTGCAGGACCCAACAACGACCTTAGCCAAGTTTCATAACTTCTCAAAACACAAACAGGACCACCATCAAGTAAAGAATGTGATGGGTCAAAGTGCCTTTTCACTTTCTGAATGGCAGAGAAGTAAATGTTGTTTTGTTAAGTAGGTTCCCTATACAAACACACCCTATGCCAAAATTTTCTGTATTTGATTATTTCCCTGAAGTGTTAGGTATTTCCTTTTGTTTAATCAGAAAGATAATATTCACCCTGGGATGATGCTTGGTAAAATAATTCAGGAATCTACTCTCTCTAATTAGCTACTCAAGCATTTAAAACAATTTTAATAGTGTTATCAAAACGTACCTGACATTAATTACTACTTTGCTAGGATGAGGTCAAAGGTTCAGATTCTATTACAAATTTCTGAGGCAACCGATAATAGAGCTAATGCTTCAGTAGTTAGCTGATCAAAAGGTTGTGTTAGCAAAGTCTAGGTAAGCCGAGTGCAAGGAAAACATGCAAAAACATTCTGTAATACAATATTGTGAATATTTTTAATCTTGGGGTGAAGAGAGGCTAAGGCAGATTTGAATTAATTTGACTGCTAAAGCATTTCAACACTGATAGGAATCTGACAGGAAACAGGTTAGAAAAACTGAGTTTGTAAATTTTTGTGATCAGTATCAGAGCGGTACCTGTTCGGTCAATGCAGAATTAACCCAAATACATCAAGTACCACTAGGGCAGAACATTTTATAGCAAAATCTTAGAAAGCCAACCCCCCATCATTAAATGCAAATAAATCTAAAATAACTCAGAGCTTCAGAATTTGGGGAGCACCTTAATTTAGATTAGACCTGAAGGCATTTTCTTTTTAGGCAAACCTAATTTTTCCCATCCCATTCTCCGCCCATCTGGACGGTGATGAAGATATTGCAGAAACAACATTTAGAATTCTTTATATACTTCTTTTAACTGGATTGGACTGGAATATGGAGAGAGGATTGTCCTTTTTCATTCCTTTCGACTTCTAGAAAGGAGCGTCTGAGGAACTCATCCTATTAACCAACCTTGAAACAATGAAAGTATCCTAATGGTCAGAATATTATCTTGAAGAGAAGTTTCTCATTAAACACCACAACAAGCAGTTAGGAAAGGAAAATTGCCATTTGCAGGGTAGCCAGAAACTTAACTCCAGTATCCTTGAATCATTGACAGTTAAGTGATGATGACAAACTGCTATTTTTTTCAATTTCTATTGAAATATTTCTCTATTTCTTTAGGCTTAGATTCCCTAGGCTAGATTTATTCTTAAATTGCTTATTTTTACCCACTCAAGTGTTTTTAAAAAGTAACCATGACTAACAGGAAGACTCCCTGAATTAGTTAAGGTTGCCAGATAAAATACAGGATGTCCAGTTAAATGTGAACTTCAGGTAAAAACAAATCATCTTTATTTTTACTGATAAATCTGACAACCCTAACTATAGGGAGTTAAACTTCTAAGCATTCAAATGTAAATTGTCTTCATGAAGAGTCATGCCATATCTCTGCAAATTACTATGTTGGTTGGACAATGGGCTGAAAATCGGAAACAAGAGGTAAACAGTTTTGTGGTTTTTCTCCCCTCTTGCTGTGTTCTAGGGAGGATTGACAAGGTGTAGATAGATTTGGGGTACTAAAGGCATCCCTTCTGATGGAAGGTAATATGGCTCCTGCAACATCTGGGCTGGAAGGCAAGGATCTAAGAAGACAGGTGGTCAGTTGGAGTTAATTTGAAAATATCACGGCCTATAGATATACCAGCTGGGACAAGTGACAACCAGGATGGATTTATGAAACATACAGATGCTATTCAGAATCACCCGGAAATCCTTTGAAAGGGGAATCTGACAAAATATTGAAAAACTAGGTCAAGCAAGATGGGGTTAGTCTAAAGGGTCATTTTAAAGAGATGGGATTTCTGATGGTTAAAACACTAGTACATTGATTTAGTCCAATATCCCCAAATTGATACCACTACCCCACTCCAATTTGTATGTGACAGAAATACAAGCAAGCTACATTGACCCAGGGTTCGGGTTACCTGTAGACATAAACTAAGCACGTTTAAGATTTTCGAAAGCTAAAACATATTTAATTGTTCCACTGTATGTCTAAGCAGGCTCTTATTTTAAATGGCATTGAGTCTAACTTGGCTATCAGTGTTTAATATGTGAACATAGGTGGGACACATTCTTTCAAAAGCCAAACATTACAAAGACCAGTTAGGATTCCTTCTGGCTTAAAGCCTAACTTAGATGCTGTATTATAAATACACTTACCTCAAAAACAAACAAGAGTGACCAAATTTAATTCCCCAAGCCCCTAGAAATAGTTCTTAAGATACAGTAAATGAATTTCCATCTCTTCTTCCTATATTAAGTTACTTTATTAATAAGTGATTTCAAAATATAAGAGTAAAATGTCACATCACTATGAACTACTTTCTGATGTTTTCAGGCACTCTTTAATAGTTTACTTTTGAAAGCTGTTTGTATGGATGCAGCTTCTGTATCAACTTATGTTTATGCATTACCCAGAATAAATACTTATATAAATGGCTACTTAGAAAACTTTATGAAAGATTTAATTAATCATAAAGGAATTCTATTACTATCTTTTATCTCCTTGATGTTTTCTTTCTTCTTTAGCTGTGTTTAAAACAGCAAATTAAATAGACTTCCAGGTCCAGAAATTATAGAAAGCTCCAAATAAGAGAAACTCAATGAGGTCCATACCAAGACACATAATAATTAAACTTCAAAGATGAAAAACAAAGAGAGAATCTTAAAAGCAGCCAGAGAAAAGCAGTGAGTTACCTACAAAGGAAACCCCATAAGATTTTCAGGTGATTTTTGATCAGAAACTCTATAGGTCAGAGGGACTGGCATGATAAGTTCAAAGTGCTGAAAGAGTAACACCTACAATCAAGAATAGTCTACCCAGCAAGGCTGAAGGCAAGAAAAAGAACTTCTCAGATAAACACAGGATAAAAGAGTTCACCACCAATAAGCTAGCCTTACAAGAAATGCTAAAAGGTCTTCAATAAAAGAAAAAGAAAAGGTCATCATTGGAAGCAAGAAAATCATGAAAATAAAAAATTTCATTGGCAAAACCAGACAGTAAAGGAAGTAGACCAATTACTTAATAGCCATCATGAAGGTTCAAAGACAAAAGTAGTAAAATCAACTACTTAAAATTAGATAAGGGAATCATTAAATGAAAGGTGTTAAGACATCATATATCAAAAATGTGAGAAGGAGTTAAAATGGTAATGCTGTTAAAATGCATTCAAATTTAAGTGACCATCAACTTAAAAGAGATTGCTATGTATGTAAAATGCCATATATAAACCACATGGTAACCACAAACAAAAAACCTATACCAGATACACAAATTACAAAGGGAATAATCCAGTTATAAAACTAAAGAAACTCATCATACAGAAGGGAAAAGAGCAAGAGAGGAAGAAAGGAACAGGGAAGAACAACAAAAACAACCAGAAAATAGTTAACAAAATGGCAATAAATATACATGGGCTAAATGTTCCAATCAAAAGACACAAGGTGACTGAGTAGATAAGAAAACAAGACCCATGTATATGCTGCATACAAGAGACTCACTTCAAACCTGAATACACATACAGACTACAACTGAAGGGATGCAAAAAGATATTCCACACAAATAGAAATGAAAAAAAAAAGCTGGAATAGCCATATTTATATCAGACAAAATTGACTTTAATAAAAAGACTAAAAAGAGACAAACAAGGACATTACATAACGAATAAGGGCTCAATCCAGCAAGAAAATATAACAAGTATGAATACGCACCCAAAAAGGAGCACCTAAATTCATACAGCAAATATTAAGACAAAGAGGGAGAAACTGACAGTAATACAACAATAGTAGGAGAACTTAACACCTCATTTACATCAATGGAGAGATCATCCAGACAGAAAATCATAAGGAAACAGTGGCTTTGGGTGACACATTACACCAAATGGACCTAATAGATATATACAGAACATTGCACCCAAAAACAGCAGAACACTCATTCTTTGCAAGTGAACACAGAACATTATCTAAGATAGACCACGTTAAGCTACAAAACAAGTCTTCCAGTTTTTGTTTTTTTTCTGACCTCAAAAGTATGAAACTGGGAATCAATTACAGGAAAAAACTGGAACAGAAATGTGGAGGTTAAACAGAATGCTACTAAATAGCCAATGGGTGAACAAAGAAATTAGAGAGGAAATAAAAATATTTGGATAATAATGAAAATAGAAACACAACAATACAAAATCATTGGGATGCAGCAAAAGCAGTTCTAAGAAGGAAGTTTATAGTGTAATATGCCTACCTCAAGAAATAAGAAAAAGCCATTTGTTCTGCTGGTGGTGTCCTTTGCTATATTAAAAACACAGAAGATTTTTAGTTTGATGTGAATCTTCACATCAACAATAAACAATCTGCCTTGTTCATTTTTGCTTCTCTTTCCCTTGCCTGAGGAAATGTGTAACAGGAAAAAATTGCTCATGCTTATGCTCAGGAGATTTTTGCCTATGTTTTCTTATTAGGAGTTTCATGGTTTTATATCTTATATTCAGGTCTTTGATCCATTTCAGGTTTACTTTTTTCCTCATGGTTAACAACTTTTTATTTATTTCTTAAATTTTTGAAATTTATTTTTTATTCAAGTATCATTGATATACAATCTTATATTAATTTCAAATGTACAACACAGTGGTTCAACAGTTACCTGTATTAGTAAATCCTTACCCCCACTAGTGCTGTTACTATCTGTCAACACAGAAAGATGCTACAGAATCAGTGACTATATTCTCCATGTTGTACTATCACCCTGACCAACTTATGATTATTTCTGTGTCTCTTTATCTCCCTCCCTCTTCCCAACCTTCTCCCGCAAACCCTCCCCCACGGTAACCACTAGTCACTTCTCAGTGTCTGTGAGCCTACTGCTGTTTTGTTCATTCTGTTTTGCTTTGCTTTTATATTCCACAAATAAGTGAAATCATACGGTATGTCTTTTTCTTCATGGCTAATTTCACTGATCATAATATCCTCTAGATGTATCCATGTTGTTGCAAAAGTCAACCTATAATATGGGAAAATATTTTCATAAATGATTCATCTGATAAAGGGTCAACATCCAAAATATGTAAAGAACTCATACACCTCAACACCAAAAAACCAAACAACCCTATTAAAAAATGGGTGGAGGACATGAACAGACATTTCTCCAAAGAAGAAATACAGATGGGCCAACAGTCACATGAAAAGATGCTCCACATCACTAATCATCATGGAAATGCCAATCAAAACCACAATGAGACATTACCTCACAGCAGTTGAAAGGACACTATCCAAAGACAAGAAATAACAAGTATTGGTGAGTATGTGGAGAAATGGGAAGCCTCCTACATTGTTGGTAGGACTGTAAATGGGTACAACTGCTATGGAAAGCATTATGGAATTCCTCAAAAGACTAAAAATAGAAATACCATTCAACCCAGTAATACCACTTCTAGCAATTTACACAAAGAAAACAAAATTCCTGATTCGGAAAGATAAATACACACTTACGTTTATTGCTACATAATTTACAGTAGCCAAGATATGGAAGATATGGATAAGTGTCCATCAACAGATGAATGGATAAAGAAGATGTAGTATATATACATAATGGAATTATTATTCAGCCACTAAAAAATGAAATCCTGCCATTTGCAACAACATGGATGGATTTAGAGAGTATTATACTAAATGAAATAAGCCAGGCGAAGAAAGACAAATACCATACGATTTCACTTATTTGTGGAATATAAGAATAAAGCAAAACAAAATGAACAAAACAGCAGTAGAATAATAAACAATAAGAAGTGACTGGTGATTACCATGTGGGAAATGTTGGGAGGAGTGAGAGGCAGAAAAGGACACAGAAATTCTCAATCATAATATAAGACTGTCAAAGTGATGATAGTACAGCATAGAGAATAGAGACAATGATTCCATAACATCTTTCTATGTTGACAGTTAGTAACCTCACTAAATGAACCTCACTAGTTGGGGTAGGGATTTAATAATATGGGTAACTGTTGAACCACTGTACTGTATATCTGAAACCAATATAAGATTGTATATCAACAATACTTCAATAAAAAAATTGAAAGAACAAAACAAAAACAAAAGATATATAAGAATAACCACAAATAGATAAATTATCTCTACAACTAAAGGACCTAGAAAAAGAAGAGCCAACAAAGCCCAAAGCTAGTGGAAGAAAGGAAATTACAAAGATCAGAGCAGAGATAAATGAAACAGATAGTAAAAAAAAATACAAACACTCAATGAAATTCAAAGCTGATTCTTTGAAAAGATAAACAAAATTGACAAAGTTTTAACTGGACTCATAAGGAAGAAAAGAGCAAGGACTCAAATAAATAAAATCAGAAATGAAAGAAGTTACAACTGATACAACAGAAATACAAAAAATTATAAAAGATAAGTATGAAAAACTATATACCAATAAATTAGACAATCTAGAAGAAATGGATAAATTCCTAGAAACATAAACTCTCCCAAAACTGAACCAGGAAGAAATAGAAAATCTGGACAGACCAATTACTAATAATGAAATTGAAGCAATAATAAAAAAAGTTCCCAGCACACAAAAATCCTATTACTAGATGGCTTCACAGAATTCTACCAAATGCTTAAAAAAGAGTTAACACCTATCCTTCTCTAACTATTTCAAAAAATTGAAGAAGGAAAGCTTCCAACTTCATTCTATAAGGCCAGCAACACCTTGACATCAAAACCAGAAAAAGACACTAAAAAAAAGAAAATTACAGCATAGTAACCCTAATGAACACAAAGGCAAAAATCCTCAACAAAATATCAGCAAACCAGATTAAAAAGTACATTAAGGGTATCATTCACCACAATCAAGTGCGAGTTATTCCAGGGATGTAAACATGGTTCAGTATCTGCAAATTAATCAATGTGATACACCGCATTAACAAAAGAAAGGATAAAAAACATATGATCATAGCATCATAGATGCTAGAAAAGTATTTGATAAAATTTGACATCCATTCATGATAAAAACTCAACTGGTATTAGTGAGGATGTGGAGAATGGGAACCCTCCAACACTGCTGAGGTATAGACGGAACTTGCCTCAACCAAATAAAGGCTATAAATGGCAAACCCATAGCTAACATTATACTCAATGTCAAAAAACTTAAAGCTTTTCCTCTAAGATCAGGAACAAGACAAGGATGCCCACTCACCACTTTTATTCAGTATAGTACCAGAGGTCCTAGCCACAGCAATCAGACAAGAAAAAAGAAATAAAAGGCACCCGAATTGGTAAGGAAGAAGTAAAATTGTCACTATTTGCAAATGACATGATACTATATATAGAAAATCCTAAAGATTCCTCCAAAGCACTACTAGAAATAATAAATGAATTCAATAAATTTGCAGGATACAAACCAGTATACAGATATCTTGCGTTTCTATATACTAATAATGAAGTAACAGAAAGAGAAATTAAGAAATAAGAAATGCGATTTACAATTGCATCAAAAAGAATAAAATACCTAGGAATAAACTTAACCAAGAAGGTAAAAGGCATATACTCTGAAACTCTTAAGACATTGATCAAAGAAACTGAAAAAGACAGAAATAAATGGAAAGCTATTCCATGCTCACAGATAGGAAGAATTAACATTGTTAAAATGTTTTGTACTGCCTAAAGCAATCTACAGATTCAGTGTAATGCCTATCAAAATACCAGTGGTATTTTTCACTGAATAAAGCAAATCATCCTAAAATTTGTATGGAACCACAAAAGAAAAAAAAGTAGCCCAAGCAATCTTGAGCTAGAACAAAGCTGGGGGTACCATGCTTCCTGATTTCAAACCATACCACACAGCTACAGTAATCAAAATAGTATGGGACTGACATAAGAACAGATACACAGACCAATGGAACAGCATAGAGTCCAGAAATAAACCCATGCCCCTATGGTCAATTCATATATGACAAAGGAGGCAAGAATATACAATGGGGAAATACAGTCTCTTCAATAAATGGTTTTGGGAAAACTGAACAGCTACATACAAAAGAATGAAACTGGATCACTTACACCATAAACAAAAATAAACTCAAAATGGATTAAAGACCTAAATGTAAGACAAGAAACCATAAAACTCCTAGAAGAAAACAGTAAAATCTTAAACATCAGCATTAGTAGTTTTTTTCTTATATGTCTTCCCAGGTTTCTCAAAAAGCTAAAAACAGAAATACTACATGACCCAGCAATCCTACTTCTGGGAATTTACCTGAAAAATGAAATCACTAATCTGAGAAGATATATGCACTGCTACGTTTATTGTAGCATTATTGTAATAGCCAAAATATGGCCACAAACTAAATGTCCATCAATAAATGAACAGATAATAAAGATTTGGTAGATATATACAATGGGATATTACTTAGCCATAAGAAATAATGAAATCTTGCCATTTGAGACAAAATAGATGGACTTAGAGAATATTATGTTAAATGAAATAAGTCAGAGAAAGATGACATATGATTTTATTTATATATGGATTCTAAAAAACAAACAAAACTGAAATACATTCCTAAACACAGAGAATAGACTGGTGGTTGCAATAGGGGAGAGGACTGGTGAATCAAGTGAAGGGGAGAAATATTAGTGAGAATATTTGACACCTTGATCTGCACAATGGTTACATGAATATAAAGAAATGTCAAAATTCATGAAACTATACATTAAGATTGTGCATTTTATTATATTTGTTGTATATATCATATTATATATCCCTAAATATAAAAAACTTAAAGAAAAAAAGTTAAGAAATGACAAATAAACCTATGGGAAGGTTAGAAAACTAAATTAAAAAAAAAAAAGTAAGGGAAGGAATTGATTAAATAGATAAATTTTAAAGACCCATTTTAAACTACAGTGAAAATGAATTCTGTAACAGGAATAACTCCTTTAAAAAATTATTTTTCCAGAAGACTGTCAGTGGCTTTTCAAAATAAAGAAATTAGATTAAGAATGAATATGTGACATTAAGTTACAGAGGCATTCTTTATGGAAAAGCTCTGAACCTCTTATAAACGTTGTTCTATCCCATTTTCTTAAAACCACAGAGAACAAGTGTTTGCTTTGGTTACTGCTTCCCATATTTTCCATAGAAGTTAGATGCGAGAGGATGTTTTTAGTTCAGAGAAAATGATGGAAGTCATTCTATAACTTTACACAAACCAGCAGAAGTTGGAGAGGTGAAGAGAAAGGAATGGTAAGAAGAATGAAACACTAATGAAATTATTCTACACATGTGAACTTTTAATCCCAGACACCCTAATGTTGGGTGTGTCCAAAATCTTGTGGTCTTCTATTAATGTAGGCTTTTTAAGCTCTTCTTTATTTTTATGCTGACAGCAAGGAGAATAAATCCACAAAACACTGCAACCACAAAGCATAAAGCCCAGTGGCAAAGTTATTGCCTAGCCTAGGGTTCAATAACACAATTTAAAGCCATTTTACCTCAATTTGGATGAAACAAATCTACTTTAATAAGATTAGATAATAAGAGTTACTGCCTTGGGATACCTGTTTATAAGCAAGGCTTGGATCTGTCTCTAAAAAAGAAAATAAATTGTTTGAAAACTCAAAATTTTGCTCAACTAACCACTTGTTTTTATTTTTGTTTTTACCACAAAGTTAAACATATTGTTTAAATGACTTCTAAAATAAATTCAAGGAAAGTTATCAATCAAAACTATACACCAATAATTCCAAATAAAATACTTATTCCTCATTAATCAGTTTAATTAAGCAGCTACACTGAATAATTACTAGAATGAGTGCCAAGAGAGGTAAAATAGAATATAAAATAGAGCTCTTTCCTCAAGTACTTGCAATATAGTGATAGGAAGTAAAATGTTTGAGAAAGTCTAAGGATTTGGTTGACTAGGTTCTAAGTCATTCTAAAATATTTTTGAGCCAAGCCCTATATTAAAGAACACAGTTTATACCATAAACTCATACACCTAGAACATTCATTCACTCATAGATGCATAAAACAGAGAAACAGATAACACACCTATTACATATAAAGAATTATGACATATTCTATTCTCTCTGTTTTTAATTTAAATGATGAGTCATGATTCATAATTTCATAAACATTGCCCCAGGGGACAGGAGTGACTGTGACCTCCTTAAGAGCAGGAAGCCAGTCTTAAAACTATATTCCAAGGAACTAGTACAGTGCCTAGGGTTGGATGAATGGATTGAATGAAGTATATATGCATCAAATGTATAAGAGTGGAAAATCAAAAGAGTGGAATTTTTGGAAGTGGTTATCGTAATTTCCCCTATATTTTGTCCCTACTATTGCCAGCAAGATGGGTTTGATAGATGGGTAGCTGGATAAGTAGACAAATGATAGATAGATAGATAGATAGATAGATAGATAGATAGATAGATAGATAGATAGATAGATAGATAGATAGACTAGATGAAGTTTTCCCAATCAATCATCAATCAATCAAAACAGGTTTTACAGTCTTTTTCATCTCTTTCTAGACTAAGGGTTCTCAACTAATAGTGATATTGTATTATCATAATATGGTTTAAAACATGGATTTAGGAGCCAGACTAGCTGGATTCAATGTGTGTAACTGTTGAATCACTGCGTTATATACTTGAAAACAATATAATATTGTATATCAACTGTACTTCAATAAAAGAAAGAATTTCTTAGCTTTAAAAAAATACTAGCTCTGCCAATTTCTTTGTGGCTCTTACCTTGTAAAAGTTATTTAACCAGTAAGTGCCTCAGTTATCTCACCATAAAAGGCAGATGGTATTAGATCCCACTTTATAAGCTTAAGAAGAAGATCAAATGATTAGGTATACATATCACTGCAACCCTGCCTTATATGTAAGGATATTTAGTGTCTTTCAAATGGCCTCAGTCAATCCAGAATGGCCGACAATCTTTTTCCCAGTTCATCATCAAACCAAAATCTGAGACATAGTGACCAAAATTTGTCAACAGTGAAAAAATGTTATTTGAGAAGGTTGTGGTAAGTTTCCCATGACAGAGAATTTTCAAACACACTCTGAATACTCACAAAGAATGTGGATGTTGCACGTGGCCTTTGTAGAAGGCATTATATTTTCCCCCATTGAACAACAGGATTGACTGAGTTGGATTAACTGCACCTGATTCAAAGGCAGAACCAAGGAAGACAAGGAAATAAAAATGCTACCAGCATGCTGCCTATTGTATCACTGGTCGGCTCAGCATGGCCATTTAATCCTGACCTATGTTTCTCAGGATAAGCCATTACGTTGACTACAAGGCATGTGATCTCAGGTGGTACCATATGAGGAAAGGAGAGGACAGTTATTTTCTATCTGAGTTGCAGGAACCTTTCATAATTTAGATGGGGAGATATACAGTGGTAAGCCCAACTGCAGCCATTTTGTTACTTTGAGTAAAGTCAGCCTGTGAATGAAACCAGTGTAAGGGGGAAGGCGGGTTTTAACACATCCTTGAGAAGTGAGTATAATCAATCACTACAGACCTGCTTTACCTCTGGAAATCTCAATTATGTAAATCTGTAAGTTGTCTATATTGCTTAAGTCAGTTTGCATTCCATTCTCTGCTGAATTTAAGTTTCCGGATGAATCCCATCTGATGAGGGGTTCATCTGGGCAACTTTTAA
This sequence comes from Manis pentadactyla, assembly GCF_030020395.1. Lineage (NCBI taxonomy): Eukaryota > Metazoa > Chordata > Mammalia > Pholidota > Manidae > Manis > Manis pentadactyla. Next base: position 17,445,357 of record NC_080029.1, read on the forward strand.
TATCCCATCTAAACCTCCAAAGGGATCCTTTTTTCTCTGCCTTGAAAAATGGAGAAAAGTTTTTGCTAACATTTTTATTTAAATATACATTATGTATTTTAAAATAAAAATCATACTAGAGATTTCAAAAATAAGCTGTTTACAATGTGACAATAACAGTGCTAGAACTTTGCAAGCATTCTTTTATTTACCTTCACAGCAACTCAGTAAGGTGGAAATTATAACTATCCCCTATTTTCAGATGAAGAAAATTAGACTGCAAGAAATTAACAAATTTGCCTTTAAGTCATATAATTAGTAGATGAAGAACTCAAATCCAAATATGATTCTACCTAGTTCTTGAGAAGTTCTTACTATTATTGCCACTGCTTTATATTAATTATGCAACAGGTGCTGTATTAGATAGGTACTGGAAGTGCAACTCAGTATAGTCCTACAAAAATTTTTTTGAGAATGTATTATGTACCAGATAAGATACACAATAGAATAATTAAATCAAATGTACGTGAAAGGACACAATCAGGGGTTTTTTCCTCACCAATGCCCTCAAGTGCAGCCTGAAATATTTCCCTTCTTTATCACTGGGTAACAGTGGGGCAGATTATGGTAAATTTCAGTTCTAAGGACAGTCTAACTTTCAGTTAGAAAAAGTCTAAACCATCCAAAACCATAGAATATATAATTCCAATAATGAACTCTATGATAAATATTAATTTGGGTGGATTATGATGTGTCAACATATGTATATATATTTATCAACTGTAACAAATGTAACACTTTGATGGAGGATGTTGCTGATGGAAGAGGTTTGCATGTGTAGGGACAAGGGGCACATGGGAAATCTCTGTACATTTCTCTCAATTTTGCTAAACCTAAAATTGCTCTAAGAAATTAAGTCTTTAATTAAAAATTGTAAAAAAATATTTTTAAAACCTAGACCAAGGATTTGTTTTCAGTCACGTTAGGTGGGTAATGATGTAGAAGTTCACCTCCCAACCCCAAACAACTAGAAAGCTAAGCAAAATATTTTAAAAAGTGATTGTGGACATTGAATAGAACATGATACTTTATAAAAGGGGGAAAGTGAGGTGAGCTTACAATAGTCCTGGTGTTCTGACTGGAAGCAATTATTAACAGGAAGGAGAAATCCAAACAGAATCCTGTAGTCCTGTTGAGTTCAGGAGACCAAGGTCAGAGTTTGAAGATGCTAAAGCAGGTGAAATTTGTGTGCCAGAATTCTGTAAAAAAGAAAAGGAGGTACACAGGAAATGAGTTCAGGAATTTGCAAAGACATACTTTTTAGGTTTTGGTAAGTATTACACCAAGGATGTTATTTCCATCAGGGTTAAATTAGAGAAGCAGAATGATTAGGATGGAGATGTACATATATATATTATATATAATGCACATGTATATGTATGTGTGTAAATATATCTGTGTATATATATATATATATATATATATATATATATATATAATCTGTGTGTGTGTGTGTGTGTATAAAATTATTAAAACAAATTGGTTTACACAGTTTTTGGGCTGGTGAAATGAGTCTGTAACCAGGCAGAAATATGGATAGAGATCTATACGTAACATGTATGTATATATATGACTAACATAATAATATGTATATATATATCTAATTAATTATATATCATTATTACAAGAAATTGGGTTATGAAATTTAAGGGACTGGTAAAGTTAGCCTGAAGCCAGGCAGGCAGTTAGGAAGGAAAGACCATGAGCAGGCTGGAACCCTAAGAGCTTGAACTAAATTCACAGGCAGACAATTAGGAACAGGAGACACAGGGGGATAGGAAAGCAATACTGGGCCTAGTTTTTTGGAGTTGCTGTCCTTAGGGAAAGCCTAAGCTTCTTTGAAGGGCTTCCATATGATTAAATCAGGCCCATCCCAGATGACTTCCTTTTGATTAATTCAGAGTTAACTGATTATGGCTTAAATTCTATCTGAGAAATTCCTTTACAGTAATACCCAGATTAGTTTTAATTGATAAACTGGGAGAAGATGTGTACATGCAACTAATGGCTACTCTCTCCCTTGTAGCACATTCTAAGTGGAAGCGCACTAAAGAGAGAACTCTGAGGAATCTTGTTTAGTCTAGAAAACTTGGCACATCACAAAGTGATCACAGATGTGTAAAGTAATACTTCAAAAGGCAAGCAAAGAAGGAACAGAAAGTAAGAAACTGAGCAATTCCCTGCACTCATATCAGAAGAGGAAATATTTAAGTTCCTACAAGCCAGAGTAGAGAAATTATAGGCGTTTATCTGGGGATAAAAGGATACTCCAGCCATCCCAAAGAAAACTTTCAAAACAGGGTTAAAGGGATTACACTGATCTGCCAGTAACACGTCTGCCTGTTAAAATAAAGACTCTTAAAAAATTAAATGACCTTTAAAGAAAGAAAACAAAATCCAGATACTCAACAACATAATGTCAAAATGTCTAATGAGTATCCAAAAATTAGTAGACATGCAAAGAGAAAGGAATATGTTGGCCATGACTAGGAGGAAGATCAGGTTTTTTGTTATTATTTTAGAGTTGGTTTCTTTTTATTCAGGAATAGCTATGGTCAACTTTCATTATTGTGGAAGTTGAATGATTAATGTTAAAAGTCAACGTGTAGAATTAAACCAATACCCTTGTTCAATATAGTATTTTACTTTCATTTGCAAAATGTTTGCAATTTCTTTCCCTAAATCATCCACAGCAGAGGTATTCATTTCACTTGCTTTTCACCTCTAGATATCACAACAGTTACTGGTGATAACTGATGGTGGTAATGAAATGAGAGATGGTGGAATTAGCCAACAAGAATGTTAAAACAACTATTGTAACTACACTCAACTATTCAAAGCAAAATATGAACATATTAAAGATGTAAGAGCCAGATGGAATTTCTAGATATGAAAAATAAAATATATTAAGTGAAAAGTTCACTAAATGAGATTAACTGCAGATTAGATACTGCATAAGATTTCACTAAATCTAAAAATAGCAGTAGAATCTATTAATAATGGAGCACAGCAAGAAAGAAAGACCAAATGAAAATGAACAAAGCCTAATAGGCAGGGGAAAAATATCAAGTATTTTGAAATAGGTATATTTGGAGTCCTAAAAACTAAAGTGACAGAGGACAAAAATGACAATAATAGAAGCAATAACAAATAAACAGCAACAGAACACCTTTAACATAGTTGAATAAATAATGAACACTTTTCAAATGTGACTTAACACACACATACACACACACAAGTCAAAGAAGTTCAAAGAACTCAAAGCAAAATAAATACAGATACGGGCACTCCAGAGTTTATCAAAATCAAATTACTGAACACCAGTGATAACAAAAAAAATCATAAAGGCAACCAGGACAAATAAATAATTACATGTAGAAAAACTAAGTGAAGAACAATCTCAAACTTCTCATCAGAAACTATAAAAACCAGAATAAATATTATGACATCTTAGAAGTAATGAAAGGCAAACACTATGAAGCAAGAAATCTTTACCAAGTGAAAATATCATTCTCTATCCCAGACATATTAAATAATGTTTCATAAAAACAAAAGTTGGGAGAATTTATCACCAACCAACTGACAATACAAAAAATATTAAAGAAGTTCTGGAGATGAAAGATAAATGACACAGGATGGAAATTTATACACACAATGGAATGAAGAATGTTAGAATGGTAAATATATGTTTAAATTTAAAAGTTTTTAAATTTTTTTCAAAGATAATTTACTGTTTAAAACAAAAATAATAATAATGTATTTTAGAGGTTACTACATGTGCAAAAAAGTCTAATTATGGCAATAATAGGAAATAGGATGAGGGGGAAAAGGAAGTACTTGCTTACAGTGTATTGTTATATAAAATGTTAATATCAAAATAGACTACAATAAGCTATATATAGTTTTATAAACCTGAGGACAACCATGGGAAAACAGAGGTAAAGCTAAGATGTAAATGGTGGGAATGACTAACCCAAAAGAAGGCGGGAAAATGGAAATAGAACAAAAAATGCAAAGTAAAGGACAGAAGGAAAACAAGTAGCAACATGGAAGATTTGTGTACAACCTTATCAGTAATTATATTAAATGTAAATATTCCACACACTCAATTAAAATACAAATGTCAGAATAAATAAAAATGCAAACCCCAACTATATGCTGCTCATAAGAAATCCATTTTAAATATAAGGACAGAGAATGATTAAAATTAAAGGATAGAAAAAATATGCATGAAAACTAAGTATATGAGAGCTGGAATTCCTATATTAATATTAGACTAAGATTCAGAAGAAGGCATGTTAGCAGAGATAAAGATACATTTTGTAAAGACATATCAATTCATGATATATATAAACTCATGATGAATGTCAATTCATAAAGAAAACTACAGTGATAAATGTGTATGTACCTCAAACAGAGCTTCAAAACACATAAAAAGTTTAATAGAATGAAAAGGAATAGCTAATCTAAAATTGGGTATTTCCACACTCCTCTCTCAAAAATCCTTAGAATTAGTAGATAGAAAATAAGTAAAAAAACATAAGATTTAAAAGGCATCAATCAACACGACCCAATTGACACTTCCATATCACCAACAGACTATGTTATTTACAGATGCATATGAAATATCCATTAAGGTAGACTGTATTTTGGGCCATTAAATAAGTCTTAATAAGTGTAAAAGTGTTGGAACCATAAAATGTTCTGTAACCACAACAGAATTAAACTAGATGTCAATAGCAGAAAGGTACTTGGAAATTCCCCAAATATTTGCAAATTAAAACAATATATTTCCAATATATGAACCTGAGTCAAAGAAAAAAAGATAAATGGAAAATATCTCAAGCTAAATAAAATGAAAAACACAGCATATCAAAAATGTAGGCTGCAACTAGAACAATGCTTAGAGGAAAAATTGTTATCTTTAAAGATATGTATTCAAAAAAAAGAAACACCTAAAACCAATGATCTAAGTTTCCACATTAAGAATCTAAAACAATTAGAATAAATTAAACCCAAAGTAAGTATTAAAAAAAAAAAGAAATAAGAGCATAAATCAATGAAATGCAAACCTGAAAAAAGCAGTAGAGAAAATCAATGACACCAAAGTCAAAAATCAAAAATGACAAAACTTTAGCTAGACAGGAGAAAGAAACAATCTATCAACATCAAAAATGAAAGTAGAAAAATTACTGGAGTTCAGACATCGAAAGGAAAAAAAAGTAATCTTACAAATAACATTGTGAATAAAATGAGAGTTCCTGTGGCCAGGATTCTCACCTGGCCCTGGTTGACTAGCTCACTGCACACCTGTGGGCAATACATGGCTGTTGACTCTATATAAAGAGCTCCGCCCAGTGCTCTGGGCGCAACACAGTGGCAGGGTTGCAAGGCTGCAGAGCAGAGGCTGGAGTGGTGGCAGTGCCGAGGACAGAGGCCCAGAGGACGGCTGTGCAGGCAGAGGGGCCCAGAAGCAAGGGGAGAGACCAGCTTGCTGCATGCAGACTTGCTCTGAGTGAACGGGATTTTAGTGACTGACCTGCCACCTGGAAATAAAGTTGGGTATAACCCTTTCACCCCATGAACGTTTTGCTGTCAATTTCTTTGGTCACATTGAATCCATAGCGAACTTGCCCAGGGCTGAAACCCACTGGCAAGACAAATATTAAGCCATTAATTTCAAAAGTTTAGTTTACACGGACAAACTTTTTAAAAGGTCCAAAGTACCAAAACGAGCTAAAGAAGAAACAACATATAAACACCTTTACGTCTATTAAATAAATGAAAATCACAGCCAAAAACCTTCCCTGTGGGCTCTCAACTTTGGGAATTTCTAGGGTGGAATCTGAATCTGGCCCTCTGCATGGAGAGCAAGGAGAGCCCTAAGAGAGGCAGCCATCCCCAGACTGGCAGGTGGCAGGTTTATTAAACCAGGGAATTTACACCTGAGGCTTGGCCCCAGTGGCCACAAGAGCAGCCAGTCTCCACAGGCGCCTGCCAGAATCTTAAAAGTTTACTGGAGGCCTCACCTGTGCTCAGCCACGTATTCATCCGGATGACCTCAACACCGCATCGCCCAGTCAAGGCTGCGTCCTTGCAAAGGGCTCCGGGGGACAGCGCGCAGAGCGCACGTGCCCAGGGCAGGCGAGCGGGAGGAGCTTCGGCCCGCCCAGCTCCCACTCCCAGGTCAACCAGGGGACGCGACCTGTCCGTCACCCCGTCCAGCGCTCCTCCCCGCGGGAGCAGACGGAAGACGCTCTTTCATCTTCCACGCCCAGCGCTTGGGCAGGTAATCCTGACCGTCAGCAAGGAAGTCGCTAGCATGGAGGGCGCTCGTCTGGCGGCCCTCCGGCTGTGCAGGAGGGAGACACCACCGCAGAGGCACATGCAGGAGAAAACACAGACCAAAGTAATGATTCCCAAGATAAGTAACAGCTTTTTTCACCGAGAGCCTCGTGATCCCAAACCTCTGATTAAGACCCTAGACTGGGGGTGCGGTGGGGGGGGGTCACTTGTGTCCTCATGTGATTTATTAATAAAAGTGATACATTAGCAGACCCCTCAGGTGTGAACACCGGAGGGTCTGGGTCCTGGCACATGTGCCTCCTCGCAAGGCTGTACTGTGTCCAAAGCCATCCTGTGATGAGGTCAGCTTTTCTTATTAGGGACAGTTCGGTGTTCAGTAAATACAGGTTTTGCTGGCTGTCAGTCAAGACCTGTGGAGTGAAATCAGTTAGGGCTTTTCTATGTGATATAATGTCCTCCAGGCTGATGGAGGAGACGAAGACAGCAGCCAGGTAACAGTACCTGTGAAGACAGAATGTGCTCATCTGGCCTCGAGGAAAGGGAGACTGGCAATTTTTGTAACTGCGGGGTGTATTCTCCCCAGTGTCCAGGGAAAACCCAGCCATTTTCATGGAAACCAAGGCCAAAGATTTGTGCCACACAAGCATTTGGGGCTGCCCAGTAAATACCTGGGTGGCATGATGGTTGGGGGTGAAACAGCTGTTCTTTGATGTGACAGAGTGACTGCACAGCTCTTTGATATCCATCCTATATTACTGGTGCATCTGAGTTGGTTATGGTCAGAATGATTGTTTTGTTCCTAAGGGTGCCCAGGTGCTCAAATGTCCATAGCCCAGGTGAGCCATATGAACCCATTTCAAATCTAAGCTTAGCCCCCCAGGCTGGAATGGTAGTATTTTTAGGAGCCTTGTGGTTAGCAGGATGATGCTGTAGTTTGACAAAAAAAGTATAGCCATGCCCAGTGCTACTGATAGTGCATGCCACAGGCCAGGTTCCTGGATCAGGACTGGCAATATCAGATGACTAGGAGTAATAGGCTTAATTGTTCTTCCTTAATGAACTGCTTTTGGGCTTTCTGACCCCCTCCCTGGAGTAGTAATACCCACCAGTCCTGAGGAGCTGGAGTGGGGCAGCTGTTCGCATATGCAACAGGTAGATGAACCCTTTGCTGGGCATACAAGTGGGCCCACTGTAGAGTATTTCCTCCAGTAACCCATCTCATGAGCACACATCACAAGGGCGGAAATATAAGCTTGGAAAGACAGGTCATGAATGGGAACTTGTATGGGAAGGTCTTTCCCTTCCATAAGAATTGCGCTTGTGGGCAGATCCTTAGATGTTAATGTGGCTGCAGCTGCAGGAATTTGACCTGGTATATTCAGCACATGTTGGTCAGGGAGATAGCTCCATGGAGATGAAACATGAGGAGATGGACAGGGGGCAGTGTATGTCAAACCAGGACCTCCACCTTCCCTCTTTCAATGGTGCATGTTCCATTCCAGGTATAATGCATTTCAGTAGGTCTAGCATGCAACAGGATAATGGGATCCCAGTGAGGAGTGAGTAGAGCCCTCTTACCCAGAGGTACAAAAAGTCACCCATCATGATGGGATGGCCCAGTGCAAATTCCTTTAGCTAACACCTGACCTAGGCATGATGCAACTAGATGTTCTCAGCAGCATAGCTTGTTGATCGTGGTGAGTCAGGGTAATGGCTGTAGTCTCTGACTCCATGTCTGCAGTGTCAGGTGTTTGGGGAAAGATCCCCATTTGGCACAGAGGGCAACAGGCTTTACTGGTTGATTATTCAAATAATTTAAAGCCTGGGATAGTACTTTCCTCCACCTGGCCATGGTGGTTTTACTGAATAATTTACTAATTAAATTAAGTTAGTAATTTAATCTGCTGCTTTAGTATTTCATTTGTCCTTTCTTCCTACCCTGCTGCTTGTAGGTTATAGAGGTGATGGAACCTCCATTCCATAATGTGTCATTTTGCTCGGTCTTGCACATTACCTTTGAAATGTGACCGCTCATCACTGTCTACTGACAAAGATATCTGTGTATAGGACTCAGCTTCTCTAATGCGTTGGGGTGTACCTGGCTTGCTTTTTTACTAGGGTTCTCAAGAAGTCCCTAAAAAGACAGTGATATTTGAGCTGAGACCTCAAAAGAAATGGGGGAGCTGCTGCAATGGGGATGTCTGGGGCTGGGGGAAGTCTTCTAGGCAGAGGAAACTGTGCATGCAGAGGTCCTGAGGCAGAAGTAAAGCTGGTGTTCTTTAATGGTGGCAGTCTGGTTTGCATGGTGATAAGGGAAAGCTTGGGTTCAGCCAGAAACAATATCCATTCATACCAAGGCATATTTAGAGCCCTCACTCATGGGAAGGCGGCCAATACAGTCAATTTGCCAACTCGTCACTGACTGAAAACTCCAGTGGATGGCACTAGACTCCACTGGCAGTTGCCTTGGGTACTTTTTGGAACACAAAGGACATGCTGTCACTCACTAACTGAGGCGCTGTATTCCGAGGGCAATCCAGCATCCTTGGCAATATGCCATCCCACCTGAGTGCTACAGTGTCCACTCTTCCTATTCATCCAGTTTTCTGTATCTACCGTAGGGCCAGTTGCTAAGGCTTGTACCTGGGCTGGGGCATCAGCTTCCTGATTGCCAGGGGGTGTCAGCACCTTATAAGCCAAGATGTGGCAAACAGCAAGGACTGTCTCAGGCTCTTGCTGGTAAACCCAAATGTCTTTCCACATATCCTGACTCCATAGAGGCTTATTCATAATCACCCACCCCTAACCTTCCCATTATCCAAGTCATAGTGGCAATCCCTTTAGGAGGGCCCAGCTGTCACTGTAAAGAGTTAAGGACCAGGGCTCAGGGGTGATCACCAGCCAAAGGGCTGAGTGCAGCCCGCTCACTGCTGCAGTTCATTCCTCTTTGCATCCAGATGGGGTCAGTGTCGGGCTGCAGATCTTGTGGGTGGGTTGACCCAGCTACATCCCACGTCTGTACCAGGAATAGTGGGAGTGTCTCCCATTCCCTCTCTGCACACAGGGGCCCCGGAGGAATGGAGGAGGGAGCATCTGAAGGAGCTATATTCTCTATAGGGCCCAGTAACACCCACATTTCTGGAGACAGTGGGCCGGTGGGCAGGGTGCTCTGGTAAACAGGCATGCCAGTTTAGTCAAACTAAGTTTGAGCCATGGCAGAGGTGGGCTGGTGGAACATATTCTCAACCCTTCTCTTGATAGGAAGGGAAGTTCTTATCATAAAATGCTGCTCCTTCATGAGACGCTCTTCCTGCAGGAGTGCTTTATAAACTGCTTGGAGCTGTTACTATGGGGGTTAGTGGATTTTTGCTCCCTTCCAGAACTGAGACCAAAATCTTAGGGATACTCGATCCTTCTGTTTCTGCCACAATGCCCGACCCTTATTTTCCAAAGTCAAAGTGAATCTAACTCAAATGGTAGCCTTGCTTGGGAGATGCCTGGAGTTATAATCTGCTTCACTAGTATTTTCACCTTCTTAAAAGGGATGTTGCTTTGACCTCAGTCCTACACATGAGGGACTTTCTTTTCCAGGTTGTGTAAGTGATGGAATCACTATGCCAGGTGGGGAATAAAAGTCCTCCCAAACCCCAAAATTCCTATAAAGGCTTTCATCTCTTTAATGTTCTTAGGGGTTGGGTAAGATGCACCTTATCAATCACAGCTTCTGGAACAACACACAACTTACCCAATGGAAGGACTCAAAAAGTTTAAAGTAGTGCCTGGGCCTTGAGTTTCCTGTGGGTTCACCACCCATCTTCTCCCTCACAGATGTTTCAGAAAGGTCTACAAAATGTCCTACAGTAGAGGCCAGTCTTCACATGTTATTATATCATCAATTATTGAGCCCATTTTACTGGTGTGGGGAAAGAGAACAAGGACAGATCTAGGGCCGCCATCCAGTGACATAATTACAGCTGTGCAAGTAACCTTGGGGAAACACTTACAAGGTCCACTGTGGCCCCTGCCATGAGAAGACAGAATTATCTTGTGACTCGGCAGCCAGGGGTATACTGAAGAACGCTTTCCCTAAGTCCAGTGTAGCGAGTTATACTGCTAGGATCATAGCCAAGGTGACAGATAGTGACAGTGTTGGGCACAGCCTCATGGATGGGGCAGGGGGCACCACCTTGTCCAATTCTTGGTAGTTCACACTTGTCTACCATCAGTCATCTGGCTTTTTTTATTGGCCATACCAGGCTGTTGAGAACACTATGGGCAGGGTGTACAATACCCACTCAGTGCAGTTATTGGAGAGTCTCTCCTTATGCCCCCCCAAGCAATGTATTTTGTTTGACAGTTACTGCTCTTCACAGGGCTGTAGACTTAATGGTTCCCTGTTGGCATTTCCCCACAGCACTGGTTTGATCACTCTAATCTGAAGGCAGAATTCACTGATAGAGGTTTGCAGAATTTGACCTTGTAAGGTTTCTGTTCCCAGTCTGTCTCTCTGGTAATGGAGAGATAAAAACCTTGTATTCTCCTGGGGAAGAATGTCCAATGTGCAGTGTCAAAGGGACCTTCTTGATCATAATCATTTCCCCATTTACAGTGCTGAGAAAGCAAAAAAAGCTTCCAAGGGTTACTGTATTAGAGTAGATACAGCCCCAGTAACGACCAGAGCCCCTCGAAGACCAGTGAATAGTGAGACTCAACATAAAGGCTTCATTTCCTCCTTACCTGGAGATAGTCTTGGCCTGCATCCTATACCTGGGGCGGGGAGGCACCCACCCTGAATAGGACTGTATCCTGATTGCCAGGGGGTGTCAGCACTTCATAAGCCAAGATGTGGCAAACAGCAAGGACTGTCTCAGGCTCTTGCTGGTAAACCCAAATGTCTTTCCACATATCCTGACTCCATAGAGGCTTATTCATAATCACCCACCCCTAACCTTCCCATTACCAGGGCCCCTGCACTGGTAAGGGCAGGCTGGGCAGTCTGAACTGTTGTTCATATTTTAACATTTCCCACAAGCCAACCAGCACAGTGTTGGGATGCCCGTCTATCTTTTCAGGTGGGTCCCAGCTGTACTAAGTGAAACCACATTTGCTTTCAGGTTACTTTTACTGGACCCTTTACAGCTGATTGGGATAGGTTTTGGCTTTTTGAGCTCCCTTTTGTCTCAGGTCTTTCCCACAGCCTGTACCCATTCCTGGGATTTGCCAGTTTTGCCAAATCCATTGCCCCAAATCAGCAATGGCTTACCCAATGTCATAAGTATCTTGTCCCATGACTGGGCTCAGTATGGATACCAGTGTCCCATACCAGGTGCTGGGGGTAGACTGCAGTATCTCGGCTTTCATTCCTGCAGTGAATATGACCTGATCAGGGCCTTCAAAGACAGGAGCGTAGGTGACCTGTCTCATTCCACCTCCCTAAGAATTTGTTGTAACTCTTCTATAGATTTCCAGAATCTCACATGCCCAGAGATCAAACCAAGCTTCCTTGCAGGCTACAATGATCTAATCTATAAGGGAATGAGTACCTTAAATATCCCCAAGGGCCATATAGGTCCTGTTGGATGGCAGGGTATATGGTGATGTTTATTTTCTCTGCTTCTTGCCCAGAGAAATGCCAGTCCGCCCATCCCCCTGTCCTATAGCTATACTAACCAGGTCTGGACACTTCCCTAGACTCTCTGTGGAACTTGGCAGCTACACCAATAAGCTCTTGTCAATTCTCCAAAACATTTGAGGAAGAAAAAATTGCCATTTCCACACCAACTCTTTAGTGAAATAAGGGGGTAATCATTTCCTAAGTCATTTTATAAGGGCAGTGTTACCCTGATATCAAATCATAAAGATATTTTTAAGAAAAGGAACCTAGAAATGAATATCTTTCATGAACAAAATTTTTAGCAAAATATCAGCTAACTGTTCAGTATTGCATAAAAAGAATAACACACCATGCACAAGTGGGACTTATCCCAGGAATGCAAGGATTGCTTTATGTTAAAAAAGAAACTAAATTTAATACACATTAGCTAATGAAAATCAAAATCCATTATGATTACTTAATGGATGCAGAAGAAACACTTGAAAAAACTCAATACCAATTCATGATAATAACTGAACAATTAGAAAAAGAGGGAGTTCTTCAACCTTTAAAGGTAATCTGCATTAAGACTCTTAAGTAATATTGTAGATGGAAACAAGTGTTCTTACTACTGCTATATAGTGTAGAGATAATACCAATGAAATAAGGCAAGAAAAAAAAATAAAGCATAGAGATTACTACAAAGGAAGAAACAAAACTTTCTATATAGTGATGACTTGATGGTCTATGCAGAAAATTCTAAAGATTCTCCAAAACTGACCAGAACTGGTAAGATCACAAGACATGAGGTCACTATGCAAAAAATAAATTATATTTCTATATTCTAGCAAATAAGTATTGGAAATTATACTTTTAGAAATTATTACCATTTGCAATAGCTTCAAAAATATGAAATACTTAGGGTTAAATTAGTAAAACATGTAAGAGGTATAGAATTAAAACTATAAAATATTGCTGAGAGAACTTTTTAAAAGAGCCCAAATAAAGAAATAAATATCCTATGCTAATAAATGGAAATTTTCAGTCTTATTAAGGGGGGGGTGTTCTCCCCAAACTCATCTGCATAATCCCAATCAGATCCCAAGAAGATTTTTTGTAAAAATTAGTAACTTGGTTTAAAATGTATATATATATTGAAGTGTAAAAGACCTAGGATGGTCAAATCATTTTGAAAAGGAGAATAAAGCTGGAGGACTTGCATTACCTAATTTCAAAACTTATATCATACTTCAGTAACCAAGACCTTTTGGTATCTGTACAAGGATAAATATATGGGTAGATAGTTCAGAAATAAGCCCATTCACATATAGTTAATTTATATTGGACACGTTGCCCAGATGAAGAAAAGATAGTTATTTCAACAAATGTTTTTGGAGCAACATAGATACTAATTTGGAAAAAAGTAAAACCAGGCTTTTATCTCTTGACACAGAAGTTAATTTGAAATAGATCATACAGCTAAATGCAGAGACTAAAACTATAAAACTTCTGGAAGAAATCATAAGAGAAAATTTCTACAACTCTGGGATAGATTTCTTTAATAGGACCTACAAAGCATGAAATAAAAAAGAAAACATGATAATTTGGACTCAATAAAATTAAAATAGTCCTCTTTTTGTAAGATGCAGTTTGAAAAAACAAAAAGAAAGCCATAACCTTGGAAAACAAATATGTAATATGTTTATCTCACAAAGGGTTTGTATCCATTACATGTAATAACTCCTTATAGCTCAATAATAAGGTAACCCAAGGCAAAAGTTTTGAATATCTCCCAAAGAAAATGCATTAATGGTAATAAGCACATTAAAAAATGCTCAAATCAATAGTCAACAAGGCAATGCAAACTAAACCAACAATGAAATAGTGTGACGCACTTACTAAATTAGCTAATGTTAAAAATACTTATTTACAATATCAAGTTTTGATAAGGATGTGGGAACAAGTGGAACTCTTTATACATTTGCTGGTGGTGGTGTGAAACTGTATAACTTGGAAAATAGTTTTATGGGGTTTCTCATAAATTAAACATATATACTTACCAAATAATCCAATAAATTGCAATCCTAGGTATTTACCCAGGAAAATGAAAACTTAAGTTTACATGAAGACTCTTCTGCTTATAACAGCTCTATGCACAGTAGCCAAAAAACTGTTATCAACCCAAAGCTTCATCCGTAGGTGAATGGACCGACTGCAGTATACCCACCAAGTAGGATACCAGTCAGAATTAAAAAGGAGCAAATATCTAATACATAAACTATGTGTGTAAATCTCAAAAAATATGCTGATGAATAACAATACCAAAACACACTGTATCATTCTATTTATCTATAGTGACAAAGTAAATCAGTGATTTTGTTTGGGTGTTGGTTACATAGGTGGATATACTTGGTCAAATTTATCCAAATGTACACTTAAAACTAGCTGCTTTTTAGTGAAATGTGTAGCACCGTCTAGTTTTTCCATTGATCTTCCCCTACTCCTGTGACTTTGTCTTCCAATGGAAGGGCTTCTCAAGGTTAAGAATGGAAATACAGGCAAAGGAGTAAAATTCTGAGGGCAAAGTACTGGGTGGTTGGTCCCTCTGCTATGACAATATTAGAACATTGACCCTTGATGACAAAATTTATGTGGGGGATTTCTCCAAGGCTCTTCCTACTCTACCTCTCCTCCAATGACTGAACTGCACTTTTGCCTGACAAAGTGATGAGCCCTGGCTGATGTGGTGTGACCCCCTCCTCAGTTCCTGACATGAACAATACACCCACAGCCTCTCCAGCTAGGGAGGGCCCTTTTGACCCACTGGGGAATCAAAGCATAGTTTCCTGCCTGAAGTGTACTCAGTCACCAGTAACTGGTCTTCTCGCTCTTATAAATAACAAAAAGAATGGTTGTCCTATTACAGGCCTATCTTCTTGTCCAGCTAGAAAGGGTACTGATAGTTCACTTCTTTCCTTCTGGCTTTTCCAGGCGAAAAGCAAACAGAAGTCTTTTCATATATACATGTCAGATTCTCAGGAGAACAAGCCATGCTCTGCCTGCTGATCTAACAGCATGGAATCAGTGTGCATCTCAACAAGTGGGACCTTAGAGGCCAGTCACCATTCTGGAAAAAAAAAATGCCAAGTGTTTAAGAGTGGTGTTTCTGGTTTTCCCCCTCTTTCTTCAGGTGGGAGGAGGGGGATGGAGATACCTGGTTCTTTTCTTTACCGTTGGAACACAGGAAACATCAGAGTTTTTTCTCCTCTGCATTTTCATTAAAACATGCACACCTTTTTAACATCTCTAGCCTTTCTGATACATACTGGAGATGGGCAAGGGTGTGGGTAGCCAGAGGACCAGTTTGCTTAACTAGTATTTAATCTTATGGGGATGTGAGACACAGCCCTCAGGGTTTCTTGTCAAACATTATCTTTAGCTTTGGGTCATTAGACAAATTAAGACATGAACAAGAGTTCTACTTGACACTGAATGGCATGTGCTGTATAAAAGAAGGTCTTTTTCTGCTTCTGAAATCTAATTCCCCACACCCCAAAACACAATTAACAGAGGATAGCAACACTGATTTACAAGTTTGAAGAAAACAATTTCTATAATTTAAAAAAGGTATTCTATATTCTATCAGCTTTGTTTAATAAAAATAAAATATAGAAGTTATCTAGGCATTCTATTCATATCTTGTACTTTTACTTCTAATATTGTTTTATGTAACGTTCACTAGTTGCTTTATTTAATTTCATGCCTTTGCAATTGCTTAATCTCCATTTTCTGTTTTTTTAAGGTAATCACCATTTGATGTATCACTAGAAATTAGATATAAATATATGTTTTTTGAAACCCTCATGTTTATCCGTGGGCTGCTGAATTTTGCTTGGGGCATAAATGGCTTAAATAAAACACTTAATGCCAGTATTATATGCAGAGAAATAAATGTACACATTTATATATATGTATCTGTATTTAGGAGCTATCCACAGTGTGTATAATTTGCCGCTGTAATTGCAAGTTTTGAGGATATCTACCATCCATAAGTAATTTTAAAAATTAGAAATTCCTACATTAACACTTACCCAAGTTAAAGAATATCATTAGCAAATTAAATATAATTAAACATCTATGACTTTAGTATAAAGATCTGTATGAAGAAGAAATGAGTTGGATCCAATGACACTGAATTTCCAAAAAATATATGACATGTCTGCTTTTTGTTTTCTTATCTCTCTTCTTTGTTTCCTTGCTCCCATCTCTCCACCCTATATGGTGATTAAAATAGTCAGTAATTGAAATGATTCTCATGGGAAAAAACATATGGTTGACCTTTGAACTATGTGGCGATTGGCAATGCCAGCACCCCTACCCTACCCAGTCCAAAATCTGCATATAACTTTTGACTCCCCTAAGATTTAACTCCCAATAGCCTACTGTTGATCAGAAGCCTTACCAATAACATAAACAGGCAATTAATACATATTTTGTATGTTATATGTAATATATATATATACTGTATTCTTACAATAAAATATGATAGAGAAAAGAGAATGTTAATAAGATCATAAGGGAGAGAAAACATATTGACAATACTGTATAGTATTTACTGAAAATATCTGGATATCACTGGACCAACACAATTCAAACTTGTGTTTTCCAAGGGTCACCTATATGTAGTTGATGCATTGGTTAAAATCTGAGCAAGTATTGCTTCACTGCCATCCAGTAGTGGATTTGCAAGCCAATATGAGGTTATTTATTTTAAAAAATAGAGAATCTAAATCATTGGGTTCACACCCATTTGAAAGTCTTCTTGCATGAGCCAGTCCAGGATTAACAGGTGTGTGCTTTGATCGATAAGCAGTTGTTTTTACCCACGTCCATTTGGCCTATAGTATTAAACCAAATTTTCCAATTCACACATTACTTAAATCAAAAAGATAAACAATGTATAAATTTGCTGCTGCTTTTTAAGTGTCAAGGGACACAAAAGGACAAAAAAACCCACAAAACTTGGTATGAGAAAAATATTTCGTCATTCCCACTTTATACCAGACGTATATTCTTAATATTAATTATTTACATATAGAATATATACATATTCTACTTACTTATTATTCTGTATTATTGATTCTATAAATAAATAATATTTATATATAGAATATGTATTCTATGTAGTTATTATTCTATATTATTTATTCTATAATAATAATTCTATAAATAATATGTATTATATAGAGAGAATATATATATTCTAAATAATACATTTTAAAATAATTTTATTTAACAAATACTTTTTCTAGCACTATGTATAGGGTACTGTTCTAAGCTACTTTAATTTATTTATTTCTCATAACCATCCTGGGAATTGAACCAACCAAGTGGGAATTACTCCCACTTTACCAATAGGGAAACTGAGAAACTGCTGAAATGTGGTGGAATTGTGTTTTACACCCAGGTCTTCTGGCTTTATCAGGTTAGTTTTGTTTTCTCTTTCTTTCACGATTGGTTTTATTTCAGTTACACACTTTATACTTGGCCAGTCAGGTTGGTGTTATTTGCTACCAATGTTCATGATCTCTTTTGTACAATAAATGCAGCAATTCAAGACAATCAATTAGTTGCATGAAAAGAGAGTATGTCCACAGTTTGAATTTGGCAAAAACTGACCTGTATCAAGGTCCAGCTATGTGTATGCTATGATTGAGGAATTCAGCAAAGAAAATGGGAGACTCCCCAATTTTTCCAGAGGCAAATATGATTTACACTTGGTAGGTGCAAAGTAAATGTTTCCTACATGAATAAATGATAAATCAGTTTAAAAATTACTTCTCCTCCAGGAACTGAATTTGAGAGAGAAAGGGTTAATAAGGAGAATGAGATCTAATCTGTCCTGAGCAGGGTCAGAGATAGGGGCTTTGAGAGAGAGTGACAACTGATCTGAAATGAAAAGGGTAAAAAATATGGCAAAAAAAGAGACAAGAACTAGATAACCATTCCAGTGTATAAATCAGTGTACTTCCATTGTTAAATCATGCTTTATTTGGTTATCTTTTCCTACTTAGCAAACATTCCCAAAATTAATGGCTTAAAAACAAAAATGTATTTATAGCTTTCATGGTGCTTAACAGATGAGTTGGGAAAGCTTTCTTGCTCCAGGTGTTGTCACCTTAGTGATATTCAGCAGGCAGACGGGCTGGTCTAGTGGATACAGACCATCTCTGGCATATCGACAGGGATAACCCAAATGCTGGACTCAGTTGAGAACATTGACTGAACAGCCAACACAATGATGGTCTTGTTTTAGTCTGGGGGGTTGTTTAGTGTCTTATACTGGCAGTTCAGGGCTTACCAAGAGACCTGGAAGGAAACTGCCAGATTTCATATAACCTAAACCTGGAATGTCCAACTGCCACTTTCTTCACATCCTATTAGTTGGCCAACCCAAGAGGTACAGAATTAGAGTCTTTCAAAGAATTTGCAGCTGTCTTTAATCTACCACACTCTTGTGGCACATTGAGGTTCAATTCACAATAGGGATACAAGCCCCAAAATGCTCCCTGGTATTGAAATTCTGATTAAGGCTGAAGACTTCATACCATCCTGACAAGTACCCATGCAAATCCAAGCCCAGCCTCAAACGTAAGTCAAACAGGTTCTATCTCTTTACTTTGGTGGATTAGGCAATTGCTACAGTTTGGAATTAGCCTAACAATGAAGAGATAAATGATAGATGCTGTTTCCCAGGCAACCTGGGGGTAAGGCACCCTATGGCTTCAGCCCTTACTACACTCAAACCCAAATGCAGAGACAGCAATTCAATATGTTTAAGAAAGACTGCTGGATTGGTGTTTTTCTCCTTTGGTAGAACAGGAGTGAAAACATGCTGCTCTGTTTACAGGCAAAGAATATTCTAAAACTCCTTCTCATTCTTTTCCTCCCATTCCTCCCACCACCTCAAAATAAAGCCCACAAAATTAAAGCCATATTTGTGGATCCTAAAAAGAAATTTCTCTTAGTAGCCAATAAATATTATAATAGTAGGTTTTAATTCTTATCCATGTGCAGTGTGCCCTGTTGAGTGGTACACTTCATCTGGCATTGCTGGGAGACGGGTAATGAATTTCCCTGACAGATCCATTCCTGGACAGATCAGATCAGAGAAATGAGCTCTTTGGGGGCACAGGCTTGTATGGAATTATAACAGTATGTGTTCACTGACCCCAAGTTGAAAGAATGTTTCATTCCAAGACTCTGAAACGGAACCTGATAGTCTCTGTTGTTTTCATTGCTTAAACTGCACATTATTATGAGGAACTTTATTTTAAATTAACTTGAGTGGTAGCATAGCTTTCCATGAAGAAAAAAAAAAAACAAAACTAAATCAAATGCTCCATATTTTGCTAGCAGCACATTAGTTACCTGAAAACAATTTCTGCATGGGTTTATAGAAAAGGGAACAAAATCCTGAATTTAAGATGTACTCACCATGATGTTTCTCTCTCTTTTACTCTCTGAAAACTCTCAGAAGCACACACATACACTTTCTACTGTTCTACAAACTTGAATAAGAGTAATAAATTCTCTCACTTGTCTCTCTGGTCCAACACCTTTGGAAAAAGACAGTTAAGTGTTAGTTTGGACTCAGTTTGAGTTAACAGTCAGAGATGTCTGCCTGAAGTGGGTTCTCTTAGGATTTTAGTTTCCCTTGGACACAGTACTTGCAACCAAAATAGTCTCCGGAATTAGAGCCCAGGGACTGGGCAGCCTACATCTGACCTTTCTGGCAGATGTTTGTAAATGGAACAGATTGTTTTCCCCAGCCCAAACTGCGTAATCTTTGGGTCAGGTTGTTTTCTATGCAAATACTTAGACAGGCTGTGGTTTGCGCCTCTGGGCATTGGTAATAGGATATATACACAGAGCCCAGACCATTGACTAAACCCAGCTGGATCAGGAATGACCACTTTTAATCTTGGGATGAAAGCTTGATCCTTTAGGGAAATTAGTTGATCTGGTCAGCAAGATTTTTCTTCCCTTGCTAAAGCCCAAATTATGATCTGGACAACAACTTGGGATGGTTAGCAGAAGAAATACAGAGAAATAATTCAATTCCAATTTGGTCAGAATGCCAACTGGCCAGCGCCACTACAAGGATGTGCCCTTGAGAGAAGGTGGTTGATGTAAGAAGGCAACCCCACACATAGTTATTTAATGGGGGGTAATCTACTACCAGGTAGCAAAACAGCATGGGACTATTCCACCTGAATGCTCTGCTTTCTCCAACAGCTTTGACCAAGTGAGAAATTTGGGGTACTGGATCTCATACAATATGGGAACTGGTACTCAGGGGCTGATAACCTTCTGCTTATTTTAAGAAACGAGGCACAGGGTTCCTGAAGGGTGCATTGGCTGATCTCCTACAGGAAAAAATGAAAACTAAGTTTATGAGTGAGGATACAGAACTCATCACTGGCAGATGCCCTCTGGAGAGGATGTCTTAGAGTCACGACTCCCCAGAGGACAGGGAAAATTGTATTGCACTGGTGTTCCTCTTGAGGTGAAGGAACCCTAATTACCAGTATGTCTCACAGACAGTTGGGAACTCTGAATGGTGCAGAAAGTTAGCACATCAAAAGGAGCCAGGACTGTATTGAGCTTGCTGACCTGTATTTGACTTTCATTTCTGCAACTTCCAGCTGTGTGACCTTGGGCAGGTCATTTAACCTGCCTGTGCCTACCCTACAAGTAATACCTTCAGTTTTATAGTAAAGCTTAGTGAACTTCTAAGTAAAGCACTGAACATTTTGCCTGGTAGTTAGTAGTCCTTTCTAAATGGTAATTTCTATGAGCACTTGTATTTTATGTGCCAGTTATCATTTAGTGACTGAGACAGAAACAGTTAGAATACCAGATACAACTCTCTGGAGCTATACGAATTAGAACAAATTTCCTTCCTTCATTGAACTTTGGCTTCATCATCTTTATCATAGGAAAACAATAACTACTTTATGGGGATTATTTGATCATCAAGTCAATAATAGAATAAAGTGCCTGAGAGAGTCTCAAGCATCTAATAGTGTCCACTTATTTTCATTACTCTCCTCATACTTTTCCCAGATTGGGGCGGAGATGAATAAGAGGACTTGTCAAGGGTCTTTGTTAAGTCTCCAGAGAAGACAGGCCCAGACCTGAGTTCAGAATGAAGACAGAACTGCAGCAAAAAAAGTGGCAATAACCTCTGGGGATTTGTTTCAGTTTGGGATGGTAGAGCCGTCCACGGAGAAGCACACAAGGAAATCAGGACTAGATGTACATAGTCAAAGGAAAGCTCCTTAACACTATGGCAGGTCTTATAAGAGGCGCCTGATCCCAGGAGTTGGGAGGAGCAAGATGTGTTTGACTTGATGTCAATGGAGAGTTTGTCAGTGGCTTCTGCTGTAACGATAAGTAGTTCCAGGCTCAAAACTGAAGCATCTTCCTTTTTCTTTAAGGCTCCTCAGCTAAGTTTTAAATGATCTATACTTCTAATTTATTTAATGTTAGTGTATTTTCATATTCCTCTTTTGGAGCAGTCCCCATCTTTCTGCACATTTCACTTGAAAGGTGTAAAGCATGACAGGAGCTGCAGAGAATAAGGGGACTGATATTTATGCTGTGGTACTTAAAAATTTTCCCCTAAACTCACACCCAAAACTTGTCTATAGGCCAATTAGCATTTTGGCCACATTTTAAGGACTTGGCTACAGCAGCCACTGTGCAAACTCACACCACATGTGGTACTAATTGGTGCAGTTGGCAGTTTAAGAAGAAAGGCTGGGGATTGAGTGGGCATGGAAGCCTAACAATGCCGTCACACAATGACTCTCAACAGGAGTCACAAATTAGAATGGTGAGAGGAAACATGGGCCTGCTCAGCGAGGTCAATGAGCTGAATCCCTGGGCACTTTGCAAAAGCAACCAAAAAAAAAAAAAAAAAAGCAGGAATAAAGATTTGAACTAGGTTCTCTATTTTGTACCAAACTTCCAAAATAGACCAAGGAGAGCTTGTTCACTTAATGTGTACAGTCAAGAGGCATGAATGTGCAGAGCGCTGGAGAAAAGGAATGAGGGTCAAACAGGTGCCTTGGCCTATATGAAGACTCAGCCATTGTTTGGGACCCGTAAAACTCCCTCCTGGGTCAATTTCACCATCTGCAAAGTAGTCTCAGGCTTTCATAGCTCTTGCCTCCTACTGGCTGAAGGGAACAGGGGGCACATTTGTAGTCTGTTAAAGTGCTTTGATTTTGCAAACTTCAAACCCAAACAAGATCTCTCATAACATCTTAGCTGTGGGTCTCTGTAGGCATGAGGCAAGTGGCAGTGGTGCTGGGGATAATTATTCCCCCAGGCAGCTGTTTAAGCCCAGCTCTTCTAGGCTGCAAGAAACAGAATGGAGCCTCAGGGAATTGGGGTTAATGGTAAGGATACCTCAGGGAGGAAGGAAACAGAGCTGACCTAGTAGCCACATCTAAAGGCTCATGGAACTGGACAGTTCTATATTTTTAATTCAATATACAACATCAGCTTTAGTTTCCCTGTAGCAATTATAATCATCTTCACATTCAGCTTCTCTCTTTTCTGTAACTGTGTGTGCTTCCTTCCTATCAGCACAATTAAGCCAAAGAAAGCTCCCTGATCTGACCTGATCAAGTTCTTTACAGAAGCTCCAGCTCTCTTTTCCCCGAGAAATAGGAATGTGGTTTCAAGGACCTAAAGTTACAAATGCACTTATTGCATTTCCTTCCCTCCCAACCACTCCTTCTTTTTCCTCACTCACTCAGAAGATACACCCTTAAAATTTCCCAGATCTGAGGCTAGAATATGGATGAACCTCTTCCCTTGCCAACCCTAGTTCTGTTCCTCAGCATGATGGGCCTCCTGCACATGGGCGTGAACACCATCCCTAAAAGTCAAGCTCCATCCTCTCCAGTACACTTCCTCCTCCCAGACCCAAACCATGGCCATTCCTCAGGGCCTTCATGAGGCTGACAAGAGAGGAGGGTATGCAGGACTAGAAGCAGGCTCAGAGGTGCTGCGTCAGGGAATTCCAGGGCATCAAGCAACCTGATGTGACCTAAACAAAGCTCCTTGTACTCAGGCACTTCTTCTCCTGTGGGACAAAGCTAAGAAGGACCAGGGTACAGGGCCATCTGCAGTGCCTGGGTCCAACCTACTCTATTTCCCTTCTCTTTTCTCAATCTGTCAGTCTCAATAAAATTGTTACTACTACTTCCAGAACTACTACTATATGAGAAATGAATGGGGAGTAATGTTTGATCAAAGACTCCCCTTGAAAGAATAAAAAGTAAAGTGTTTTCTCCACACAGTTCTGGAGGCTGGGAGGTCCAAAATCAAGACACTGGCAAATTCGTGTCTAGTGGGAGTCTATTTCCTGGCTTGGGGTTGGATTCCTGTTTGCTGTCTGCTCACATAGCAGGGACAGAGAAAGAGCAAATTTGTTCCTGTCCCTTCTTATAAAGAACTAATCCTACTTAGGAGGGCTCCACTCAGATTACCTCCCAAAGGCTCCACTTCCAAACACCATCACATGGAGGATTAGGTTGCAGCATGAGTTTTGGGAGGAAACAAACTTTTATTCATTCTACAGCACAGCCCAAAGCGATTCTGAACAGTAGAGACAGGAAGTGGACACAAGGCAATAGTCATCAGTACTTAAAGTGTCAGGGGTGAAAATGAACAATGTGAGGTGTGAACACAGACACTGAAATTCATTCCTGCAAAAATGAATGCTTGAGCCACATCCAAGACCGGTTGTGGGTTCTTCAGGCCAGTGTCAGTTTTGGGGATTCCCTCTCAGAACCTGACTTCCTGGTTTCTAAGCATTCTTACTCAATTAAACGTTCATTTTGAAGTTGTTCCTGAACCCTATAGCACAGGCAGCACCACAGCTGTACACTATAAAGATCTCAGAATGGTCACCTTCCTTTGCCAGTCCCCGTTTCTTACCATTTCCCCCATACCTCACATGACAGTTTACCTGCGTTTTGAAATTAATTTCGAAATTAATTTTGGGGAGGTTCAGGAAGTCAGTCAGGTCATAAAATGAGAAAGTGGTAAAGCTGTGATTTAAATCCATGTCTGTCTGATATTCAGAGCCACAGGAGAGGGTTTTTCTATGAGCGATTTACTCAGAAAACATGCTTTGTTAACCTCATGCTTGCTTCCTCTCCATAAACTAATAGACAAGTAAATAAGAACATTTGAATCAGGGTTTCTTCTCATTTTTAATCTCTCAACGCAAGTTGTGTCATTTGAATTAGTCAGGATGTGCGAGATGATAACTTGTGATAACAAGTGCAACTGGCCTGGAGTAGTCCAGGCCTCATTTTCTTATACTTGTTCTAAATGCTAATTTCTGAGAGGAAAAAAAGGAACTGGAGGATTTGAGAAGTGCGTTTTAAGTGTTAAATGGCATTTAACTAAAGCTATCACATGAAATTTTCAAGAAATTACTACCTGCTCATAGATACACATAATGATGAACCTTTTCCTTTCAGGCAATGCAAAGAAAAAGTTTTATTAGCAGGTTAATGGATTTTATAAGGTTTCTGCAGAATGACATGATGCTAAGAATGCTCACCGTCATATTCTTGCATTGAGACACAGGTTTAAAAATAGGTGCTTCAGAACACTTCAGGGAAGTTCTGTGCTCTCCTTCTTAAGAGCACACAGTAGGATTGAACATAGCAACCCCTTCGTTCAGTGGGGCCACGTGACTTGTTTTGACCAATGAAATGCGAGTGGATATAGCATCCGTTACTTCTGTGAGGAAATGTTAAGAACCATTGAATGATTTGTCAGTTCCCTGCCCCTGCTGTGGCAGCCTTGAACACCCATGTTAATGTGGGGTCCCTGTCATCCTGAGTCCTCCGAGGAACAGAGCTTAACCGCCAAACCAGGCTGTATCTGCAAAGTGAATGAGAAGTAAATAACCTGGTATTGGGCTACTGAAATGCTGCAATTGTTACCACAACATAACAGGTCATATCCTGACTTCTACAAAATACACTATCTGTGGGAGAGAGGTAATGGATTTCAAGTGAGAAGAGACTACACAGAGTGGGAAACTGATTCAAATCCTGCCTCTGCCGTTTCCTAAGGTTATGCTTTTCCTTACATCTCCTTATCTCTAAACTATATGTATCAGATGGAATAATAAAATTGAAGTTCTGACAAGTTCTCTATTTGGGAAAATCAGATTTAAGAGTGCATTTATATTGCTAACATTTTATTGGAAGTTAATGCAGGTTGTTTAGTCAGAAGAACCTGAGCAATGAGGGCATATAACAAAATGATTAAATCAGGAGTTTGAATTTTGATAGATGGGGATTTGAATCCTGATTTTCATGATAGAGACCTTGCCAGTCTTATCCCTCATTCTAGGTACATTTTAGGAACTTAATATTATGTGCTACATAAATGAAGTTACTGATGTTTTGCATCTTGCTTCTTAATCTGCAACATAGTTTCTGTAAGAGCTTATACAAAAATGAACTGAGATGATTCTTAGCAGTATTTCTGGCAAATAGTGTAGACTTAAAAATGGAGGCTATTTTATTTTATATTTTATTATTATTACATAATGCCACAAAGCTCACCCTAATTGAGAGCAATAAGTGTTTTGTTAAAAGAGGAGGATAGGAAACACAGGGAAAATTAAAAGACAGAGCAGCCCAGGAGAAGTAAAAGGCAAGACAAGAAGGAATACTCAGATTCCAAAAGACAAGGCGTCCTAAAGCATGGAGAGATTCTGCAAGCCACGGGGAGACACAGGGACATAAAAGCCGATGTCAAACACATACTATGCCAAGCATATCGTGTGGAATTTTATGATGGCAGTATGAAATCTACCACATTAATGACGAGGAAACTACATTTCATCAAAGTTAAGAACATTGATCAAAACAGAGATGTAATCATGCACAGCATAAAAATTCAGGCCTGTTTGATTTCATACCCTGTATTCTTCAAGCGTATTCTGCTGTGTCTGGAAGGCACCATGAGAAACTTTGTTCATTTACCCTTTAGACCAACACTGGCCTTGTTAACTTTCTGAGTAATGCTGGGACCTATTAGGTATGTTTTCTCCAACTCTATACTCAGTGATATGTCGTAAACTTGTGTGACAGGGAACCAGGGATCCTTTGTCTTCTCAGGTCATTTCTAGATATGCTTTGTATCAAAAGAGTAGTTGTTCAAATGATCTTCTTAAATGGTGATGCCAACATGTAAGAAAGACCTGACAACAAGAAATCTATAGGGATTGTAGCTTCAAGTTAAGCAGTAACAGAATTTCACAAAAGAAATGTTAGTATTGTCCTTCTATTCAAGACCCATGCCCAAGATATTTTTCTTCATAGATTCACACAAAGAAAATGTTCTTATGATTTTAAAGTTTATAATTAATTAATTTGTTGCCAGGGTCTATTCAGCTTTCTCATCACCGCTATCCTTCTAGCTTTATTGGTTAATGCAATGGTACCAAATGCTGGAAAATTTTTTAATTGAATTTTGCACTTCAAATGGGTTATCGTCTTTATCAAAATACTCCAACTGCCTTATGATTCAGGAACTCTCTTTTTTAAAATTATTTTCTACTTGTAATGTTTACATGGAATTTGCAGTTCGAAACCCACAGCACATGTTCATTAATAAAATTTCAGGTGGTGTTCTAAGTGATTTGCTGGATCACTTCTTTAATCCCCACAATCTGATGAGGGAGGTCTGATCACTATCCTTCTGCCCTAATGGAGTCATGTGGCACTGCGGCCTCCTCAGCTGCCTGAAGTCACAGAGTTAGGAAGCGAGGGCTAAGCCAGGATTCCCACCAGCCCATCTGACTCTGGATCCCACCCTCTTCAATGTCCTCTCTTATCTACAATCGTAACTCATGCGTAGTCAGCCAAACACCAAAGAACCACCAACCAATACTAGTTGACTGAATGATTAACTGCTGACAAGTGAGCCATCCTTTCTCATTTTCATGTTGACAAAGAAAGTAGATTAAAACAATGTGTCTTATAAGGTCATTCTACTCTCCTCACTCAATTCCTGTCAGAGTGCACTGTTTTCCTATATTAGTCTGTTAAGGCCAAGTGCTTAATATTTATCTCTGAATGCCTGGGACATAGCACCATACCTGCAACACAAAATATCCCCAAAAATGTTTAAATAAAGTAGTACTGGAGAGAGAAGTTTTATTTTAAAAAGTAGTGTGAATTAGAGCAATAACAGTAATGGTCGTGGGGGATGTAAAGTAAGCTCGTGAATTGACATCTATGCCTACTATAAACATACAGTGGGCTCATACAATAAGTCCTACAATATATCAGTTTACCTCCTGAAACAAAGTTGGTATTGAAAATATGTTGTCTACATAGAAAAGTACAAAATTTACACTTTTTGTATTAATAATTTTAAACAAATTCAACTTTATGCTTTCTAAGTATATATTTGATTTGAAAGTTTTCATCCTTTTTAAAAAGTTAAGTTGCAGTGACTACCCTCTCATTTCCATGTTTAATATAAGATACCAAACTAAATTCAGACAAAACATACATTCAGACAAACATCATTTGCACTTTGACTTAGAACAAAAATAAAGGAAATATAATTCCCTTTTCTTTGTAGACATATTATCTTAAGGCAATGTCACAATAAAACCAATATTTAAAGATTAATATGTAAATGGAGTATAGCTTCAAACAAGGGAAAATTATAGTAAGATAGAGACTTGATCATTTATCAAAGGAAAGAGTTTTCCAAACTAGAGTCCCTCCTCAGCATTTTTGCCTAATCTCAGCAATTCCAGTGGAAGGAACCCAAATTTGGAAGACCATGGGCAATCTCTTTGCACATTTGACAAGCCTTTGCTCTCACAACTATAGAGACCACCCACCTGCAGCTGGACCTGCTATGAACAGGAAACAGTGGGGAATTGGTACTTTTTCTCTGCTACAAAATTCAAGCCAAAAAATAAATGAATCTGGATGCATAGGAATGCTTTTCTTTTCAATTGCCCAAGGTGACCTTCAACAGAAACAAAAACAAAAATGTTCCTTTCCTTCTAAAGGAGATATTTATTTTTGAAATAACATATATGGGAGCACTTTAAAACTCAGATATCTATTGTATTAAAAAGTGTTGCTCTTGATGTGAGACAATGGTATTTATTTGTAATAAGAAATGCTTCAAAGTGCAATACATTTAGAGTTTAATATAAAATACCTAGTCCAGGAAATTTTCTGAGTAACATATTAAAGGTCCACCTCTCTCTAACGCAAGCCCATGCCTCCTGCCACCATCACATTTTTAGAAACCACCATCCTATAATCCCAGACATACTTAAATTGGGGTTGTGTATAAGGTATTACCAATAAAACATTATTTCCAACAACGTAACTTATCACTAACTCCATTCAACAGATAAAAGTATAAATATGCAAACTAAAAATTAATTTGAGTGGTCAAGAATTTTGTTTTAAAATATATATATAACCTCCAGTGCTCAATACAATTAAAAAAAATAGTTTCCTTTATGCCAGGGAGGTTCAGACATCAAATATTTATAAATATTAAATTAAATTTATATATAATTTATATTTATATATAAATTATATATAAATTTATATAAAATAGTTTATATTATAATGTATAACATATATAATTTATATATACATATATATTTATTTTTAATTTATAATATTAAATTTAAAATTAAATTTTAAAATTGAGAACTCCTATCCTGTTCCACCAAATAGAAATCCTCCTTCTCCAAATTCCTTTTTTCTAAATTGCTGCCATCCCTGTATAGCTACAAAGGAGATTCTATTACATTCTCTTAAATTATTATTATTTGTGAAATAGCATTTTCTCACCCATTTCATTGAAAAAAAAATAGAAGGCAGAAATTTTGTGTTACTCTCTCTGAATTATTCTCAGTGACCAGTAGTGTGATATTATTTTTTAAAAATGCTCAGAGTTACTTCCTCAATGAATCAATACACATGTAAACACTTAGTTGCACTTCTGAATATCAAAGCCTGAACATCACCGTTTGTGCTACCAGACCAGAATTTTCCAAGCTAGAGCTAACAAGAATTTCTCTCTTCAGGGAGAAGGGTTCAAGAAGGTGGAACAGAAAGACCCTGAGCTCACCTCCTTCTACAAACACAAGAATTTCTCTATTTTGCCAAATTGAACCCCTAGCTTTTTATTTTTTTTAACATGTGATATTCTTCTTTTAAAATAAATCATACCAACAGGATTGGGCATTTAAGAATGAAACAGGGACCCAGTGAAAGAGAGAGAAGGAAATAAGAAGCTCTACTTATAGGAAACACAATACAAATGTAGTTTCATTTATCTGAAAGGCTGTACGTTTTGTTATAATTCCCCTCAAGTTTGTATTAAACTCTGATGTAGGGGAATAAATAGAAACACTCTATCAAAGGCACATAGGCACAGACTTAGAAAGATTCTAATTCATGTTATTGTATTACATATTGTCATTACTAACAAATTTGGCTCCTTATCATTATCTTCAGCTTCAGGTGGTGTATCTTCATGGTCCCCAAGCATCCAAATAAAAGCAAATTCAAATCAGTCAACCATATGGAATGTTAGTTTGTTCAACCCTAAACATCTCTATATTTGAAGCACTCCAGATCCTTCATTTGTTTCTGTTTTTATCCAGATGGTGGTGCATTTTATACTTGAGAAACAAATGAAATTGCATAGTCTAGTGAGGGTACAAAAGAAAAGTAATGACATAGGTCTAGAGGATGAGAATAATGTGAGAGTTATATAAATGATATTATGAACTGAAAAAGTAGACACATCTAAAACACCATCTAAATCTTCAGATTATCAGGAACCACCAAATCCAGAATTTTATCAGTATTCTTCACAGAGTCCTCTTTCACCCCAAAGCAGAAAGAACATCTACTGTCTTAAATCCTTGTCTTTGCTCAGCAACATTTTTAACTTCCTGTAACTTTGTGTATCAGTTTTCTATAATGTGTAACAAATTACTACAAACTTATGAGCTCAAAACAAATATCATCTCAGGAGTTCTGTAGGACAGGAGTCTGGACACTCCTTACTTGGGTTCTCTGCTTACGGTCCACAAGGCTGAAATCAAGGTGTTGACCGAGCTGTGTTCTCATCTGGAAGCTTGATTAGGAAAAGATCTGCTTCCAAGTTCCCTCAGTTTGTTGGCAGAATTCATTTCCTTGCAGTTTTAAAATTCAAAGTGCCTTGTTTCTTGAAGGCCAGCCACAAAGAAAGTCTCTAACTTCAGAGCAGGATTTGCCTGATTATGTCAGATTCACCCAAGAAAAACATCCCTTTTGACTAATTCAGAATCAATTAATTAAGGACTTGAATTGTATCTAAAAAATCCTCCTTAACTTTGTCATACTCTATTGATTATAAGAAAGTTTCAGGTTCCTCCCATCCCCAAGAGGAAGGAGTTATACAAAGTTGTGTACAACAGAGGGGTAGGAATTTGGGGATCACCTCCAAATACTGCTTATCAATCACATCTTGTTAAATTGGGGATTTACCCCTCTCATAACCACTATCAGCCACCTCCCCACATGCATTGGTGATAGTGATGATGAAACATAATCTAGATTGTTTAAAAATGAGTCTTGTCTTTGAAGTTCTTGCCATAGATCATGTGGCTGAAGGGCCACACCCTAGGAAGATTCTTTCACGGTGATGTTAGAGTATGAGGTAGAGAAGTGCTCAAGCAGTGTAGAGGGAAAGGTGCTCACTGGGGAGTATTTAATGCCAGATGTGGGAGCTGGGCTGAGTGAAATAACCACCCACCCTTATCACCCTGACTGTGTGCAGCTGCAATTAGTGAGCTTGCAACTTCTATCAGTGCAAAAGCAGTAAGTTTTCCTTGCTACTTCAAAGAACAGAACATAAAAGGAGGTTCTGCCATCATGTAGCAGCTAGTGTCTACCTTCCTATTATAATCAAAAAACGTAATTTTCAATGCTTGATCCTAAAGATGCTTCATTTCTGAATGTGTCTGTGTAACTCTGGGGGGAAAGTCCCGGGGCAGAATACCTTTAAAACCAAAATCAGTCAAAGGGAGAAATAAAGTTAAGAAACCCATTTATTTCTTACAAGCAGTTGTTCCATGTCTCTCTTAACCAGACTGCAGCAGAAGAGAGCTCACCCAACCTGTCTGGTCCAGGTAAACTCTGGCATGCAAATATAATCACCTATTGATATGTAGATGGATAATCTTCTCCACCCCTTGGAAACACCTATTGATATGCAGCTACACTGAAGCCAGGTGAGAGATTCTGGAAATACCACAATTTTACCCACAGTGTGTTTGTGCTTGTGTGTGTGTGTGTCTTGTATTCGGAAATCAGGATTTCATGAGGGATTCCAAGGGGAATATTGGCACACTACAATTCATTAACTGTGATATCTTTTTGACAGCAAAGACAACAAACATGCATGCATGTTCTTGCCCTGATTTTCAGTCAGGCTCAGTCTTCACCATGGCACTTCTCTAGCACTTTACAAACTGGTCAGTTTTACTGAGAAATTGCCAGTTAATTTTGAAGCTTCAGGAATTACTATTGTTTCCTGCAACTGATCAACATGTACTCGAGGAACAGCAGAAACGATGGCACCACCATGGCTATTGCAATTATTTCTAGAAATTGTCAAAGAGGCGGTGACTGAATGTGACCTCACTGGGACTTCTTCCTCACAGAACCATAGATGTATGCAATAGTTTTTGAGGCACACTGAGACTTTCATTCAAATCAAGAAAAAATAATTTATAGTTTTCATTTTTACCTTTTGTGCTGTAAACTCCCCTGTGGGGATAGGTAGTGTAGTGAGCTCATATCTCACTATTCTCTTTCCATTTTTATGGTGTAAACACCCAACTTCCTTCAGGAGCATGTGGATACTGTACACACTTTCTAAAAACTCATGAATTCTTGTATTGTCCACATCAAAAATAAGAAAATATGATTACTCAAATTTATACCAAGATGTAAGGCATCAAATAATAATATTCTTGGCTTAATAACGCAATGAATTATTCAGTAACTCAGAAAACATATGCTAAGCCACTATGTTTTCAAAACTACACAGTGTTTTGAAAACCAGAATCATAACAAGGATGAGTAAGAAGTTCCTGACCTCCTGCCTTCAGGAAGCTTACACTCTAGTGTGTAATAGCATGTAATGTGGTGATAAGTACAGAGCTAAGGGGTGGAAAATAAAAGAAGACTATTATGTGGACCCAGTCGTCAGCTCTCCTCCAGAGGTGACTTCATGCTACGCACTCACTTGTTTATTCATTACTTTTGCCTGAAGTAGAATGTAAGTCTCATGAGTGACACTCATGGCACACTCCCAATGACTAGAAGATGCCTGAATGAAAAAAAAAAAATGAGAAAATGGTATCATGAAAGGCAAAGAGGAATTTCAAGAAAGAATGGGAGTCCAAGACTGTCAAATGCTGCAGCCAGCATTATGTATACACAAGCTGACTCATTTCTGTGAGACTTAGCAATTCTGGTAATAAGAGCAGAGTCTTCAATCCCCGGGCTACAAGGGATTAAAATGTGAATGGAAGTTGAAGACTCGGAAGCAGCAGCTGAACACAAGCCTTGAAAGAAAGCATCAGAGCATGCACAGAGGTAGGGAAAGAACATTCTGGACAGAGAGAAGAGCAGAAGCAAAGGTGGAGATGCAGAAGCACAAGCCTGTACAAGGAGGCTGATATAAAAGGCGTCTCGTAATACAGCGAATGAGCAGGAAAGAGGTTGCAGTTGGTAGCCTCATACATCACGTAAGGCCTCACTGCCAGGGCAAGAATGTTGGATTTCAATCTAAGTGACATGAACGGTATGGGAAGCATTTGAGCAGGAGAGCGAAATGATCTGATTTATGTTTGTGGAGAACAAATTGTAAATAAGCACTAGTGGAAGGAGGGAGCCCTGGTAGAAGCCATTGCAATAGGTCCAGGGAAAGGGGCCTTGGGGAGGAAGCAAAACCTGATCAAACTCCGCAGATTTTGAGAACAGAGCCAACAGTATTGCTGTGGAGGAGAATTAAAACTGATTCCTTCATTTACTGAGATATGGTGGACTGTAGGAAGAGAAGATTCAAGCAGGGGCAGGTTGATATTGACTGAGTGGTCATGTCGCCCCTAAATGCATAGGTTGAGGCCCTAATGCCCTGTGTGGCTGTATTTGGAGACTGGGCTTTTAGGAAATGATCAGGTTAAATGCAATCATGAGAGTGTGATCCTAATCTAGTGGTGGCCTTGTAAGATGAGAAGAGAGATCCCTCTCTCTCTCCACGCGAATGCAGAAAGGAAAGGCCAGGTGGGGACATAGCAAGAAGGTGACCGTCTGCACCCCAAGGGAATAATCCTCACCAGAAGCCAACCCTGCTGGCACTGTGAATTCAAACTCCCAGTCTCTAGAAGTATGAGACACGAAACCTCTGTGCGAGCCATGCTCTCTGTGGCTTCCTTATGACAGCCAGAGGAGCTGAAGTGTTAAGAATTCTGCCTTGGATATTTTAAATTTGAGATGTTATCATTCTGAGCCAGAATGGCAAGGGGTGAAGTACATGGAGTTCACCAAAGTCAGAGCTAGAGATATTAAATGTAAGTCATCTGCTGGTGGCTGGTATTTGTGGTGATTAACTTGGCGACTAACTTTATCTGGAGGATGGAAGGAGATCTCTCGGGGTGAGAGAAAGAAGAAAAGAGGCCCCATGAGCTCCGGGGAACTCCAACATTCAGAGTTTGGATGAAAAAAAAAATGGAAAAGCCAGAGAAATAAACCTGAGAAATGGCTGATGAGGGAGAAGTTAAAACAAGATTATAGAGCAAAAACCTGGTCTGGGGTGAGTGTAGGAGCAAGTAAAGAGAAAGAGCAGAGAGAAGATGAGAACTTAGCAAAGGCAAGAGATTCAGAAAGGCTCCCACCACAATCAGATTGCTTTCTTGAATTGCCCATCAAATGGGAATTTTGAACTGTAACTGTGAGCAAGAATAATGACAAATGGGTTCCTTCTTCAGGCCAACTCAGAACTAAGTTGAAACCACACCACATTTGTAATAAATAAATACACCCCTTTCTACGGTACTGTGTCACTACTGTGATTTAAGTATATGAGATTAATCCTCCAAGGTCCAGATGACAAAATTCACTCTTAAATAGAGTGTGTTCTAGGGTTATAGTCAGGATAGTTAAACTAGTCTCACATTCTGAAAAAAACATGACCGTGAGACCACTCCGAATAGCCTGAATATATTCTAGCCAAGGAGACAGCTTTTAATTAACTGATTGTTTTTTCTTTTAATTAAATGGACAGGCAACCTGAAGAATTATTTGGAGAATTATTTTATCTATATTTTCAACACAATCTTATTTCTGAACTCCAGATCTATATCCCCAAATTTATTGTGTTATCTCCACCTGGGTGAGTGATGGCAAGACTTCATTGCTCAAGCAGGGTAAGCCATCTTCCCTAACAAAGTAGCTCTTCTTTCATACTCTCCATCTCCGTGTAGGTGGGATATTTTACATATATCATGCCTTACATGTATTATCCAGAGTACCTTACATTAGTCACAAATCCACTTATCATTCATCCATGACTGTGGCCGCTGGAAAAGAGGCAGAATGAATGTCACCTAGGAATAAAGAGGATATTGGTATAGGGAATTCCCTCAACACTGACAGAAAATGGGGAGCTCTCCTTGCTTCTTTAGTGTAAGAAGAGAAAGGAAATGCCAAGAGAAGAGCCCAGGAGGGCCTCTGTTTGCCTCACACTCAGGGTTATGAAAACAATGACTAAAATATGAAGAACTTGAGAATACTATAGATAGATACCCTAGGAAAAGTCCGGTGTAGGTTGTTAATGTCTCAGAGGAGCTTGACATTTAGCTGGCATCCAGATGCAATGAAGCACAGAGCAGTTGCATAGCACATTTGGGAGAGGAAGTCTACGTAGGGGGCTGGGTCAGACTGCTGGTTGTCCATGGACAACACACGGCACTTAGGTCAACAGTAGTTACCACCTGTCTTATTGATAGAAACAAGAGATACTGAAAATCAAGGACAGCTGGACCAATAGCAGCCTACATCAGAAGAGACCATCACAGGGGCAAACATCAGTAATCATGAATAAGCCACAGAGGGAGTGACACCTGAGACCATGAGGTGGGACAACATGTGGCGCACCTAGGAGACATAGCCAGTCATACCCTGGCAGTGCCACTGACACTCAGAGAACTCTCCATTACGGTATCCCCACTCCTCCTCAAATAGCAAAGCATCTTTCTAGAAATGCAGAGAAGGAGAATATATAAGATACTGAGCACTTACCTGTAAAAGGTGGAACTTCCTGAAGTAGACATTTTCTTCCCCATCTGAATATTATTTCTATTTATTGGTAATTAAAAGTTTTAGTCACTCCATGATACTTGGTAGAATGGAGAAGGAAAGTTAGAGCAATTATAAATAGCCATATTTTCCTTGCATAGCTGAGGAGTCATGAATACATTTTGTCTGTTACCTCATTTGAAGGGAAACAGCTCCTTCAAATAAAATAAACTAAAATGTTTCAGTACATCACTAACATCCCCCCTTCTTTCCCCTGACTTACAGTCTGTCACCAATAACTTCCAATTAGACATCTGGCTCCTTAAATATGCCCTTTCCTTCCATTTTTCTGGACCACTGTGGCATTCCTTTCACTGGTCTCCCAATATCTTCCCACTCAGATCCATCTTCTAAATATTGATTGAAGAATTATTATTTTCATTACATTGTTTACTTCCTTAAGCACTTCTCTAGATTCCTTAAGACACGCAAACAGTAATTCCCACCTGGGCTCTGTGAATACCTAGAACAGTGGTTCCCAAAGTATGTCCCAGGCAAAGTGTGTCCTGTTCTCAAAGTGT
Organism: Manis pentadactyla; assembly: GCF_030020395.1. Classification (NCBI taxonomy): domain Eukaryota; kingdom Metazoa; phylum Chordata; class Mammalia; order Pholidota; family Manidae; genus Manis; species Manis pentadactyla. Next base: position 17,481,335 of record NC_080029.1, read on the forward strand.
GTCAAATGCAGCACAGTATTTCCTAGAAACACTTTAGAAATGTGAATTTCTGGTTCTCACCATAGACCTACTGAGAACCTGAGACTCCAGGGTCAGGGCCCAGCAATCTGTCTTCTAACAAATGACTCAGTGATATTGATGCACATTCCCTCTTGAGATCTATTTTCATGGTGGAACCATGGAAATAACTCAGGAGTCACAATGGCTATTACACATCTGTGAGTGAAGTCTTAGACAGTGGAAGAGAGATATGCACATAAATTATTATAACACAGGGCCAAAAATGACAAATGTTTCATTGGAGTATAATTGGGATGTAAATGTATAGAAAGGGAAAAGATTATGACCAGAGAGATTTGATTTTGGCCTAATAGGACAAACATTACAACAGAAGGAGAGGGAGAGATCTCATTTTAGGGAGCAGGTAAAATATAACTAAATACACAGAGATAAAAATCATAAGATGTACTCAGTTATAACTGCATAGTCATGTTGGCAAGTCTGTGTTGTTAACTGAGAAATGGGTATGCTGAGAAATAAGAATCTAAAAGACAGTTAGATCTTACTGTAAAAGAGTTCAAAGCCATGTTAAGGAATTAAAACAATAGGCATGTGAAAACCATTTAGGCATTTTTAACAGAGATGAGTAGGGAAATTTGTTTTGCCGTAAGTATAAAACAATGCAGTTTTATACTTTACAAACACCTTAAAGGTAGGGTTAATGGGAAGTGCCTCCAATAATCCAGGGCAAAATAACGTGGACCTGAACTAGGGCAGTTAGCGTAATAAACAAGAAGTATCCAGAGTATGACTTTCAACTCTGGTGGTTCCATATTTTCAAAGAGGCCTCAAAGGATATTATTGACTTTATTTACATGTACTTTCAAGATGGAAGACTATTTTACTATGTGTTATAATAGGGACAACATATACAAACAAGACCTGCCCCCATAATGAAGCAGAATGCAATTTCTATGCATGGTTTTCACTTCCTGGATACTAAAAGATCTTGCCAAACCAAGCAATTCTTATATTGAATTAAATACTTAAACATGAGGAGAGAAATTATGTTAAGTCCAAGCAGGAAAACAAACAGTTTTTATGAGTACCAAATATAGATAAAGAGCTAACAAAGCAAAGGAAAAGTTTCTGCTAAAATGTTTTATAATGATTATATAAAATTTACTAGGCTTTTAAACCCTGGGTGGTATTTATATGTCTAACAGTACATTATTCATAATACTACAGACTCAGAACACTTCAGAATACTGTAAATACATTCAATATGTGTACATGTATATTTATATTTAGAAATACAATATTTTATATACACACACAAATATGCAAACAGGTATAATGCAAGTATTCTAGATTTACTATGAATCCAAAATGGCCACAGTTTCAGATTTCTTAGATGCTATACATTATGACGCATATCAGATAAATAAGACCACACTGAAAAAGAATTCATATTCTTATCTTTGCTGAGACAGATGGAAATCCAGGAAAATTATAGATAGAGAAGATTTTGGAGGTCAGGAATCTTTTTATTCTTGCCAAGTCCACTGCTGTTATAATTCTTTATCACTCTAGTTTGAAAGTGGTAGATGCTTACACTTCCTTTGGAAAAATCATTTCCCTTTGTAATCTTTACAGTCCCTGTTTCTAAGCTTATGATCTGACCTTCATCTTGTCTAGGCTTTCTGATTATAAAGAGTCCCCTTTCAATACTTAATGCCAGTACCACTCACTGGGCACTTCAGCACAATGCAGTCAGCGTGTAATTCATCATGTAATGGATTTTCATGTCTTTTTAACTAGTTGGAAAGGTCCTTGAGGCACAGACCACATAATATACATTTTTCCCCTCTGTAACACCTAACAATTCACCGAATGCAAAATCACACCCCCATTTCTAGACATATTGTTGAAACGAGTTTTTTTAAAGGTTGTCATATATTTACATAGAGCCCTGAAAATTGCTTTTTCATAAATTACTCTTCCTTCTTATGGTATGTGTTCGCCTTGCACATCTTTATTGCAGCCCTCATTAGATGTCTGCAATGTTTGCGTATCTGCCCCACTTACTGTGCCACATCTTGCCACTCCTGGAGCAACTTAGAGGATATGATTGTCTCAAAATATCTCCCTGAGTTAGAGAGAGAACAAGTACTGCAGCATTCACTAATGCCCACTAGTTCCTCCTCTGATAAAACCTCTCCTCCATGCAGCTCATACCAGAAGTCTCTGTTAAATAGCACTCAATTAGAGGAGGGATGAAAGATAGGATGAAGATTGTGAAGAGATTCAAAGACCACCAGGTTCTGCACTAACAAAACTAATTGGAGAGAAAAATGCAAATGAACCGGCCATGTGCTATATTTCAGAAAACATTCAATAAATCCTTACCTACGGTGATAAGAGAGGAAAAGGCTGGCAAAGTCAGACAGAGGTCAACTCTCAAACCTAAGCCAGATTCCAGAGAATTCTACTTTGGGCGGCCATATACCAACTCAGCTGCCACAGGCCTGTGCTGTCTGCTTCTAAATCTGCATCTTTCCCTGTTTTACTCCAAGTACTAACTCCTATTACATTGTGGATTTCTCCACTTCTGTTCCCATAAAAACTTCCTATATGCTGACCCTACCTTGAATGTTGTGAATGACTATAATAGAATTTCACAAATCTAAAGAAAAATGATTAATCATATTCTTTGCATCAGATAGTTTTTCCCCAAGGCAGGTGTGAAGATTCTTTTCAAGGTTGTTTATTATATACCTTTATGTGTTAAATACAACCTTAGCCCCTGCAGATCGTCACTGCTTCATTTTCCGCTGTGCCGTGGATGCTGAGATTGCATCAAAGGATCCCTTGCCCTCTCACTGCATTGGTTTTAGCCAGGACTATAGACAGGAGGTGAGAAAGTACGAGGAACGAGAAGCCAGCTTCCTCCCTGTCAGGTGACTGATGTCTGCCTGCATTCCTCAACCAGAGCTCTTGTCCTAAGAGCTACCCTTTTCCAAATCTTTTGAACTTCTACAACCCTGTGCTCCATACCATAGGGCTGTTACTAGCCCAGAGTACTCTACTTTCCCATACTGATTTTCCCGAATTCTGCCAAAGCCCAATTAAATAGTCTCCTGAGTAAATATCTACAAATGACTACTTAGAATATGACATCTGTTTCCTGCCAGGACCTCAGTGAATATGTCTCATATCTGCTTACCAGGAAATTAACTTCTTAAAGAGAGATAAGAAAGACAGGAAAAGAGCATAGAAACTTTGTGCTCCTCGCCCTCATCTTAAGAAAATGGAATGCTGCTTTCCACTCTTGCCCCCACTTAAAACTCATGGCCAATAGAGCAAGTTCAAACATCTCCAATAATTGTAGATAAGAGAGTTGGCAAACTGGGGTGACACCCATAGAATTTCAAGCTAGATTTTAAAAAGGGGGTCCCCATCTTGGTGACCTGGTAGAGACTGTCATGCCATCAATTTATGACATTCTTAGGAATATGAGTATCTCTTTAAGATCCCCAGGAACTATTCTGTATTTATCTGTCCTATGTTTCCAATGATATGTACTTGACTACTTCAGATGAAATAAAAAACAACTAGCAAAAGACAAAAATTCAGTGAGATTGAGATAACATTATTGAAAGAAATGTGAAAATGCTTTGAGCTTCTCATACAGGTTTATACCAAACATTATTATTATTCTCATATACAGAGTTTTAGTATCTCTAAGATACAGTGTCATGCCCTTAATTTATGATGAATGGGACAAATTTAACTCTTAAATTCTTGTATATATTGGGTCCTGGTGTCCCCCACCGGATTGTGGAGCTGTTCCACCTATTTTTTTCTGTACTCTAGGTCTTCTGATTTGACAGATAAATTTTTATATAATTATAGTTATCTCCTTCTTCCTGGGGATATTTGGGCCCCAACTTACTCTTAATATTTTTAGCTACTATGTTTTTTTGTCATCATCTCACCTAGTTTATTGAGTGAGCAAACGGTATATATGTTTATGTTTTGTTTAAGACATATAACCCTATCCTTTAACTTTCATATTTATTCATGTCTATAAACAATATTTTCACATCATTCTTTAGTTAGGTCACTACAAAGAGCTATAGATATGAAAGAGGTAGCTTGCACTATGGTAAAATCTTCCTCCAAAGCCCTCTCAGTTTACAAACTCTGTTCTGTAATTCTGATCCTAAATACTCATTCTAACAGCTGTTTGATGGAAAGACCAAGAGTCCACCCCTGATTTTGTAAGTAATGTATTTTGTTTAAAAAATGACCAAATACAAATGGGGATAAGGTTTCATATTATTTGGAAATAATTTATTCATAGTCTTAAACCTATGTCATATATCATGATGCTAGAGTTATGTTGGTATTTTTCTCTTTGAGAATAGTGTGAAAATATTTCTAACTATGATCATGCATCATGTAAATATGAAAAGTTTGTGTAGATGCCAAAAATGTAAGTGAAAACCCAGAATTATTTTTCACCTTAATCAAATAATATGGTCATCTGTGGGAAATTATCATTATTTTCAGAATATTTCTCCAAGATTCTTGACTTTTGTCCACAGAAAAGAGAAGGGACCATTTTCAGATTTACCTGTATTTTTAGGAATATGAATATCTCTATAAGATCTCTAGTAACTATGCCAAATTTTGTTATCCTGTTTTAATAATGACATACACTCACTTAAATCTGCTACAAGTGAAATAAAAAATAACTAGCAAAAGACAGTATTTCAGAAGAATGGAGAAAATATTAGTGAAAGAAATGTAAAAATGTTTTGAGATCCTCACATGGGTTTACATCAACCATTATTATTACTCTCAATACCTCTAAGATACAGTGTCTTTAATGTCTTATATTCTTTGTCAGCTTAATTTTACTTATTATGCAATTTAAATCTCTGATAAATAGTTTGAAGCAGATCTTTATTCTTTCAAAAAGCTTCAAAGGATAATGAATTGGAGCTCTATTTAGAAAATTTTTTAATAAAGCACTATAAATGGTTGGATCATTAAATCTGGTTTGAAAAGCCTACAGAGGAGGAAACTTACTATGGCTCATACAGCTGAAACATCTGCTAAACCTGTGAATAAACTGGCAGAACACGAATGTGTTCTTTAAACTAGAAACCAAATGGCAACTGCTGAATGTGTGACCCTTAAGGGACAGTGCGAATTTCCCATCTGCAAAGGTCACCTGGCCTTTGAGCAGGTAACACGCAATAAAAATGCATCAGTGCAAAACCCAGCAGGGCTGTTCCGTTAAAAGCAACTCATAGTACAAAGGCCTGTATTTTCCTAGGGACTTAGACAGTTCTATCTCTACCAATGTTTGGAAACATGATTAAATAGAAAAACACACCATAGGATTTATTGGAAGACTGGACAAAATGCACAGTGGATGGAATTGTATATTGATGGAACATAATCGAATAGACATGTCACTATGTTATTAAGGGTGGTGACTCAACTTAGAGCCAAAAAAGTCTTTTTGTAATGGTCCAGAAGCAATGCATAGAGTGTACTGGGGAAGGAGAAGAGCCATGAGAAGCTCAGGAAATGGCAAATATTCAGGTTTGAATGTGTTTCTTTTTTATACATGCTTCCGATTCACTTTGGTTGTAGCTCAAACTCCGTTTTCTTTAAAAATTTTTAAGACTACTGCTTGTTAAAGATTTACATGTTCCCATTTTTTGTTATTTACTAATCCCTTCTGATAAGCACTCCCTCAGTATTTTTAATGTTTAGAACCTTATTTAAGCTTACAATGTGCTCTTTGGACAGAACTTGAAAATATGTCTAAAAAAAAAATTGTTACAGTCGTCAGGAACTAAGTTCCATAGTACTTAGGATAAAAGAAGATGCATCCTTTTTCCTTGTGTCAAATTAGTAGCCTTAGCCCAGTTAGAATATTTCAGGGGAAAGAGTCTGAGAGTTACATTAACATAGATTTCACACTGACATTTCCACATTGTTTGAACCTGAACTAAGATTACCAAAATCACTGAATGTCAATGTTATATCTATAACTTGTTGGGTGTATAGTGAAATCTTAATGGGATAATTTATGCAAAACACTCAGCGTAGGGGCTGTCATAAAGGAGATGCCTGACAAATTGTATTTGCTTCTTTCCAAGACAACATTAATATTTACATAAAAAAGAATATATGATTTTTGTGAGGGCTAAATGAATTAATGGGTAAAGTTTTAGGATAAATATGGTACATATTGATGCTCTTTTAAAATTTCTATTAGCTATTTTTACTATTACCATCAATGTTCCAGGATTTTAGTAATATTAATTCAGTAATGGGAGATTAAAAAATTATGGGTTACAGCAATGACAGATCAGTTAATGAATCACTCAAACTAGGTATTTCTAGTTACTTAGAAAAAACTGAATTAGACTCTTTTTTTATTATAGTTTATTCCTTCAGTAAGTACCAGGTTAGTTACTATGTAGTCATTACTCTGTGTTTTAGTCAGGATTCTCCAGAGAGACAGAATCAGTAAGATATATATATATATATATATACATATATATATATATATATATCAAGAGATTTCTAATAAAGAATTGGCTCATGCAGTTATGGAGGTAGACAAGTCCCAAGATTTGTAGGGTGGTTGACAAGTTTAAGATCCAAGAGAACTAATGGTGAATCCAGGAGATCCAATGGTGTAGTTTCAGGAAAGCCAAAGGCCTGAGAACTAGAGGAGCCATTACCATCATTCCTGTCCAGAGAACAGTAGGTTTGAGTCCAAAAGCAGGTAAAAAGGTAATGTCCCAGTTTGAACACAATCAGGCAGAAAGAATTTTCTCTTAGGGGGACTTTAATTTTTTATTTCTATTCAGGCCTGCAACTGAATGGGCAAGGCCCACCCACAATAAGGAGGGCAATCTACATTACTTAATCTACTGATTTAAATGTTAATCTCATCCACAAACACCCTCATGGCCATGCACAGAATAATGTTTGACCTTCTATCTGGGTACTTTTTGCCCAGTCAAGTTGACACATAATATTAACCATCATACTATAGAGGTTTCAATCTACTTATGAAGACAAGAGAGAGTCCTTTAAAAGTTTATATAACCAACATAGCTTTAATTCACCAAGTGGGTAGCACCATCTCAATCCTATAGACAATCTGGTCAGGAGTTTACTGAGGTCCCACTATATGTCGGACACTGTTAATTGAATATGGTCAGAGATATAGACATGAAATAAGTGCAGTATATACTTTACATGACATGATAGAGAGCTTGGAATTTACCTTATAGAAAGTAGAAAGCTAAAGGCAAATTTTAAATAGGAAAGTAATTTGATCTGATGTGTTTTGAAATCATTATTTTAACAAAAATGTTTAGGGTGATCAAGGTGATATTTAATTATTTTTTGTTTCTTCTTATTTTCTGGACTGCTTAATTATGGGAATACCACAGGTTGAGTCTTTCTTCTTTACTAATAACATTCATACTTTTTATCATCTCTATTAATTTTCATTCGCTAAGTAATAATATCAAATATGTCTGCATTTATACAACTAGGAGTCATAATGAGATTTAGCAATTCATTTGGCAGAGGAATGAGCAGTTAGAATAAACACTGTTGGGCTGTAACAGTGTCCTGGAAACCTCCACTGTGCTAGATATCACCTCTTTAGTAGTATGATCATGGGGAAACTGAGGCAAATTGGCAAGGAAAAGAAGAACCCCTAGTAAAGATGGTGGAATGACATGGTTATGCAAACTCTCTCATAGATAACAATTATAAAACCTAGAAAATTCTGCTTAAATCAATAGCTAACTAATAAAACCCATGCACAAGGACCCCCAGTGATGATAAATGAATCTGCTGAAAGCTTGAGCCACATTTAGACAAATTCTGTGAATTTTTGGCTTTTATGAGAGTATTTACAATTGTCTGCAGCTTTACTAGCACAAAGCTAGAGCTTACTGGTCTGAGGTGTCAGAGACCAGAGCCCAAGGCTGACAGAACAACTGGAAAGAAAGGGAGAATCCCTAGAAGCAAGAAAGTCAGAAACATTGAATCCTTAAATCTGAGTAAAAAATCTCTGCCCATATCTTTGGCTAACCATCAAATTATGCAAACAGAGACATGATCCCCAAGGATCAGGATAAAAAGGCAGTAACTAGAAGACATAAGTACAGAACAGAAATATGAGCTGCTGTAGACTGTGGAGACAAAGTTTTTAATATGAACTCAGGCAAGTTAATTGTCTAGTAGAACAACAACGACAAAAAATTCTGAAAACACAACAGAATTCAGTGCTATTACAACACTTCAAATAAAAATAAGACATAAATAAAAAGCCAGAAAAGTGTACTCTTAGTCAGGAAGCAGAGCAGATAAAATAATCTCTACCCAAGGAGACCCAGATGTTGACTTTAGCAGACAACAATTTAAAATCAGTTATTTTAAATATGATGAACCAATTAATGGAAAATAAGATATCAATGAGTTAACAAATAGGGAATCTCAACAAGGAAATGTAAAGTATCAGAAGTGGAAATCAGCCTGCTAAAAAGTAAAATAGCTGAAATAAAAGCACACTAGATGATACCAATAGAAGATTTGGAGATAGCAGGAAAAAGAAGTAGAAAATTTGAAGACAGATAAATAAAAAGTACTTAATTTAAAGAACAGAGAGAAAAAAATCGGTAAAATAAAAAGAAAAGATGAACCAAGGCTCAGAGACTTGAAGAACTTCTAGCAGATGGTACCTTTCTGCATCAGTACTATTTTCAAAGGACGGGTATGATCCTGGCTTCTCTAGATGAACAGTGACTCCTTAAAAGACACTTGTTACCATTTGGAACATGTCTGATAATGTCTCAGAACCAGAAGGCATTCCTAGATCTATCCTTAAATATCTTTTTCAAATCAGTTTGCCCAAATCTGTGATTTTGTTCATATTATGATGACATTAGGCTCAATACACTTTTTCCATGTTAAAATGATAGACCACTTGGCAAGAGGCTCATTACCAATCCCAAGGTAAAAATAAAATTTTTACCCTGTCTCAAGAAAATAGTTTTATTGAGGAAGACAAAAGAAGAAGATTTTGGTACTTTGTATCCATTGGGAAACAAAGAAGGAATATACTTTTAGTGTCAGGGGACCAATAATAAAGAAGAGACTGAGAACATAATAATCAAAATTAATACTGTGGCAGGTTGAAAAAAATAAATGGCCACAAATTCTTTGAAATTCCTCCTATTAAAAAGTGGAGACAATTTCTCAATCCCTTAACCTTAAGGCTAGCCGTTGGCTTACTTTGTACAATGGGGTATGAGCAAATACGATATAAGTAAAGGCTTGAACATTTGGGGCTTGACTGTTCTTGCTACTCAGAATATCACCACCTCCAAAAGAATGAATCTGGACCAGCCTGATGGATGCTGAGATATATATGGCCTTGCCCTATGCAACATCAAATCAGTCATCAGGCAGGTGACTGAGGCAACCCTAGACCAATCACTACCAGCCACCAGATATGTTCATGAGGCAATCCTAAAATCACCCTTCCTCAAGTAACTTCATCCAGACAAAACACCTGGCTGACCCACAAAACCATGAGAAACAATAAGTATTTATTGTTTTAAGTATTAGGCCTTGAAATGATTTGTTGTGCACCAAAAAAATAACTGATAAATGGAAGTCACTTTTTTTCTTATTAGTAGAGCTTTCTCCTCCTTAAGAAAAAGAAATAATGCCTCCATATTAGGAGCGACAAGAATACATGGAGGAGGAGGAGACTTGGTTAAATTGCCATAGCTGACTCCTGCCCTGTACGTTCTCTTATTCACTTCCTTTTCACCATCTCCCATTCTTTCCACCGGAGTCCACATTGGTACTGGATCTGTTGTGGGCAGACCCAGTTGTATTTTATGGGTGAAGAAGTCTCCCTGTCACTAAGAGACACTTTAGGGTCATTTTTCATCTGTGACCACAGGGCCTTCATTCTTCTTAAAGTTGCAAATTCCCTAGGCTGAGGTCATATTTTAAACTGTTTTCTGTCACTTTTGATTTTCATGAGAGGAAGTATGAGCTCCATTCTCAAGAAGAGACTCTAATAGAGAAACAGCATGAGACGAATGGATTCCTGAAGTAGAGAGTAGCAGTATAACTGATGAGAAATAGGAAAGCATGGTGGGAAAGGGAGAGAATTCTAATATAAAAATCTAACTACTGTAATTTTTGCCAGCAGTGGACTTTGGGCATGTACATATATAACATAAATACTGTCAATAGTTCTATTAAATGAGTCATTTGTAAACTTCCATAATATTCAATATCCACCTTTCCTCTCTCCTTTCCTGTCTAAGACAGGATAACCCCAAAATTTCCAAGAATATGAATGTAAGATATCAGGTACTAAATGCAAAACAAGGAATATATTTTATATCATACACACACACACACACACACAATGAGATCATATACATATATATATATATACACATACACACATACACAGTATGTACATATATTTTATATGCTAATCTTGACATGGGCTTATAGTTTAAATTGCCCCCTCAGACTTCCATAGTTATTAAAATTATACTTTAAAGAGTAGAAAAAAAGTGTCCTTTGCATGATATACCTTTTACTAGAGTAAAAGGCAATTACCATCTTTGAAGGATGTTATTTGATTATAGAGATCTTCATATGAGAATGATAGAGCCCTTTTAAGGTTATATGAAAGACAGCTACAAAAACAATATGTCCCTTACAAAATACAATTTGAGCTCATCCTTTGTCCTTTTACAATTCAAGAAAATGAAGTACTTTCTGAAATTAAAATGCAATATCCTAAGGCAGATAAAATAGGTTGATTTAGTATTTGCAGGCACATAACACCTTGTATCCCAAAGAGCTTTATACCATCATAATTTGCATTCCATAGTACTTTTCTTGTGAGATTTTTCAAAGCCTATTACATAATATAAATTCAACTATGATGCATTCCCTTGAAGTAGGGATTTATTCTTCATATCCCTATTTTACAGACAAGCACATTAGGTGCTTTGCTGAAGGGTACACAGAAACATAAGTCAGTTAGGAAATTGATCCTAAGAATCCTAATTTCCTATCCCTTGTTCCGGTACCTTGATAAAACCATTTTCCAAATAGAGAAACACATTACTCCTCAGCTAAATGGCAAATTAAAGACATGCTGTCTCATGTAATCTTGTAAATATGCTTTAAAAGCCAACAGTACTCCTGAGAGGTTTACCATCTGGTTCCTATGGTGGCAATAAGGAAATAGAACCAAGATCTGAAGAGAAACTAAATTGTATCCTGCAGCCAGAGGTAGACTTCTACAGAAATTAGAGCATCCGGATTAGAATCTCCAGATTATTGAAGCAATAGAGAAGTTCATTTCACCCGTAGCCCTGCTAGAAAGTACCAGATTTAGCAAATAAAACATGAAGACTCCTAAGCAATCTGTAGTAAACAAATTTAGTACTAAATAAATTTAGTATTTACTTACAACCTGTGGTAAATAACCTCCAAGAAGGTTCCCAGTGAGCCATGCTTCCTGGCATTGATCTCTTATGATTGTCCATTCCACACCAAATCAGTGGTAAGTCATAAAAAGCTTTTAACTTTTTCTCGAGTATCACTCATTCAGAAAAGCCAGCCACCATGACACGAAAACATTCAATAGCCCTGTAGAGAGGCCCATGTGGAGAGAAATGGAAACTTTTGTGCCAACAACCAGCATCAGTTTTCCAGCAGTTCAAGTGAGCTATATTCTAAGTGGGTGTTCCAGCCCCAATCAAGCCTTCAGAAGACAGCAGCCCCAGTTAACTGCAGCCCCATAAGAGATGGCAGAATTTCCCAACCATGGTACTCCCCAAATCCTTACCCACATATAGTATACCAGATAATAAATGATTATTGTTGAGTTAACTGCTAGGTTTTGGGGAGATTTGTTGTATAGCACTTGATAACTAGTATATTAACAATCAATTATAGGTCTGAGAAAAGCAAATAAGTAAGCAAATGAGTTGTTTCAATTCGATTCAACAACAATTAAATGAACATCTACTTTCTATCAGGTACCATAGAAGAGACACTGGTAGATAATGGCCAAGCCCTACAACAAAAGTAGCTTATCACTTAGAAAAAGAAACTAAGATAAATACACTTGCAACAACTATGTAAGCTTCAAAAGAGAAAAGGTACTCATTATGGAATTGTACAAAATTCCTCACTTAAAATTTTGTAATGGCTCCCTACAGAACTTTTTTTGTTTTTTGAGTTAAAATTGAACCCTGTGCTTTGTCTATTCCCTTCCTCAGCCTCACCTGCTGCTTCTCCAAACATTCTGGCCTTCAGTTTCTTGAACATGCCAAGGTCTTTCTTCCCTTGAGCTTTAACAGATGCTCTTTCTACTACCGTGCTTAATTCCATTCTCCTAACCCCAATCCTGATCATGTCTTTTACATGATTAGCTTCTTCAGATCTCAGTTTAAATGTCACTTCCATTAAGAGTTTCTTTAAAGTTAATTTTTTTGTGAACACCCTCCTTACCACACACACACAGACAGACACACAGAAATACATATGTTAATCATCACGGGACCCCTACTTGTTTCCCTCAAAGCACTAATCCAATTTGTAAAACAAGGTACATGTCTGTTTTCCTTACTCACTAATTTTTGTACACCTATTGATTAGTGCTGTGTCTTCATATATTAGTTTCTTTAATATTTGTTGAATGAATAATTAAAAAATCAAAAGTATGAACAAATCACTACAAAAATTGGAAAGCTTGTAAGATTATTTTAGCCAAGGTTTCTTGGAAGCAGTGGCATTTAAGTGCACCTTTTTGATTGCTTTAGTTTTCAGAAGGCTTTGGGTTTCATATGGAGTAGAAATTATTCTATGACAAGCGCTGTCTATGGGTAGGAGAAGGAGAAACAGTATTCATTTTTTAGTCTGTTATGTTTGTTTTTTTTGTAGCCAGTCTTCATTCCTACCAAAGAAAATATGAAAATATATGTTACTATATAATGCAGTATCACCTGGTTGAACTTGTAGGGAAGAATAGCCATATCACCATAGTTAAATAGTGGCATTATGAATTGAATCACTACTATTGATTCATATTCAAAAGTAAAATGAGCAAGGAATGTGTCATTAACAGTGGTTCTGAGGTAAGGGTGTGGGAGGAGTGGGAGGGCTTATAAGAATGATATCACTGCAGTATTTGTTTTACAATTTTCTTGCCCCATTCTGATACATTGCTAATATTTGGGGCAATTGTGCAAAGTCAGCAAAATTTATTGAAATACTCTTGAGAACTATTGGACACAGGCCACTTTAAGCAAAGCATCTAAAAATGCGATATAAATATGAAAAAACATCCAATTAAAGGACAGCCTAAAGTATAAAGATACAAAGAATTAAACTCAAATTTTTTATGAAGACAATCACAGATACCCTAAGTTTCATAGGAGAGTATTCTTCACATTGATTTTAATCTAAAAACAATTATTTCTTTTGCAAAATCTCACTCAAAGTTCTAGCTCCTCTCTATGCATGCAAAATGACAAATTCAATGAAAATATATATATATATATATATAATGAAACTAAATAACCAACAGATCCTAGAGAATGACACACGTAATTTGTAGCTTGGGTGGGGAATCTGATCGATGGAGTTGTCCACATGTGGACATATACATGGCCAGACTTCCCAGCTGAAGTGAGAAGACAATTAGGGAAATCTTAGGCCTGATTTAGGGAACTATAAACCAAGCACTATCCAAGCAAGGGAGTACTTCTTTCTTTCACTCCAGACACACACTTTATGCCCAGCACTGAGCCAAGTACTGGGATTACAAAGATGAACGAAACACACAGGTCTCCCTGGCTGGCAGATAAACCATCCAGATCCCGCAACAACTTAGTTCATTCTGGCTTTTCTTTTCTCATATAAAATTAAGAAGTATTATGAAGAACCTTACTTCCTAGAACCTAGAGCAGTCGTTGCAACTGCCTTGATCAAAGTCATAAAAAGCATCAGAGGCTCTCTCTCAGGACATACATATTTTGTATGTAAGTCTACTTTTTTGTTGTTAGCAAACTGTTGTAGAACTGGTTTCTAACAATGGTTTCTTCCTAGTCATAAAGGCTCACATTATTAATGTGCAAGTACCTACTACCATACTGTCACTGATTTCCTTAAGAAATTTCTGTAGGCAACTCAAGGAGGCCCAAGATCTTAATGTTCCACATTTTAGCCTTTGATTCTCTAGGACAATGCAGAGCATATTGCAGGTGTTTGCATCCTTGTAGTCTTTCTAGTCTGGTTTGGTTCGTTGTCATAGTTATTGTTTTCATCACTTTCTTGAGAAATTTTCCTGTCTTTTCACATGAAAAAAAAGGTCATACTTTTTAAGAATGTATGAGCACAGAGCATTGGAGCTGTTTCCAGTTCCGGCTCCGTACGACCAGAACAATGAAGAGAATCCAAGTAAGCACTGCCCGGCTGCCCTGCTCAATCCCCCAGAAGGGCAGCATGATAGCAAAAGATGATTGATAGTGCTTTAAACCACTGCATTTGGGAGGTGATTCATTATCCAGATACATAACTAAAATGGAATGTTTTTAATTATCTAAAATTTTCTATCTATAAAACTTAACCCAAATATAATTAGCATAGAATTTTTAATACTTTTTTAAAGTATATATTTATTATTTCTCAATTATTCTTAGACTTCCATGATTTTTTCCCAAATTGTCTATGTCTACTTCCACTAGAATATAAGTTCAGTAAGGGCAGGATTTCACCTGTTTGATGAGTGGCTGCATTCCCAGTAGATACAGTAATAATGTGTATCCTTGACTTCTGTCATAGGAGGGCTTGGATATAATTCTAGTTTCTAGTGGAAGTAAGCAGAGAACATAAGTATGAGTGTTATGGATGATTGACACACATAAAGATTCCTCTGACTTTTATTTGTGGTGATTGAACTGTGGATGAATATATGTGGATGATATATTCATTTTGTATAAATGTCTACAGTCTCAAATTCATGTATTAGACACAATATGCTAATTTATTTTTATCTTTTCACCCTTGGGTCATATTGCAAATTTCATTAGTTTTTCTTCCCATTGTAAATCTGAGTTATTATTCAGTTGTTCTCATTAACAATACATACTTTTCATTCAGTATCGGTTCTGAGCATTACCTATTCTTAAGCTCTGGGAAGTCTCCTTTCTCTTATTTTATCTTTTTCCATCAATTCTAACTTTTATAGGTCTTTTAAAAATTCTTTCCCTGACCTCACTATGGCTTTCAAAAGCTATTGAATTAATATCATCCAAATTTAATGTGCTGTTTGCCCCTTTTTGATCATTAATGAAGATGTAAAACATGACCAGCTACTGAGCCTTTTGTCATATTTCTTGATTTGCCACCCTCAGCCAGCCATTATGCCAGTTAATAGAGTTTATATCAAGTCCAATTTGGAAAGATGCCCTTTAAAAATAACTAATTTCAGCCTTGTTGTTCCCAAAACATGTTTGCTATGAGCACCACTATTAACCCAAAAGCCCAGAATATTTTCTTGAGAAGGAAGAGATAAATGCTTAATGGTATAAATCAGAATAAAACATTGCTGCTCCTACCTTGTAATGGCTCTATTTTCTACAAAAGATCAAGAAATAAACTAGCCAGGCAGAGTTGATATGGATAAACTTAGTTTAGTGGGAAGACTGAGGTAGCATTCACTGATGGGGATCTGGTTCATAAATCTTGTAACCTACCGTGATCCACATACAGCACAAATCAGAGTTCCTTCCTTTCATTCTGACTGAATTTCTTGCTGCAGTAATGTTGCCATACGTTTGGAACATGGAGGTACTTGTAATGTGGTGACTCTCATCCCCAAGGCATTTTGTATTATATAGAGAACATCATCAGATTCTGAAAGCAAAATGACATTTAGCAAGGGTTTAGGGACCTTGTCTCTATCATATAATTACATACAAAGCATTACTTTGCCAGCCTTCAATACAATTGTGATTGATCATCATCTCTACCTTCTGAGGCTCTGAATGATCCTTAAATGTCCTGTGGCAGTTGACATTAACTCAAATAGGCAGGACACCAGATGCTCACAGTCCCACACCAAAGAGTTAATAATGCTTTCTTTGTTATTCACTATATTTTATAATCTATGTCTTTAAATTATATAAGTTACATATATATCTCTCAGTTGTTGGTGAGAAGAGAACGTTTTGTCAAATCAAGTAAGGGCAATAAGTTTGGGACTCAAATACTTCACTGACACTTCATAAAAGCATTTGGGGTCTCATTTCCTATTCCTTCCATCCTGATAATCTGGGCCAAGTGAGATTCAAATTAAGATTTAAGAATAAGATCACCAGAGAGAATCAAGACATTAACGCACATCAGTCAAATCAACACTGTGCTCTCATTTGTCTCAGATCTGCTTTCCACCCTCCAAGCCGAGCCCTCCCGTTGCATACCTGTTGTGGGCTGTAGTTCTGTCAGCCGCTTCTTGTAGAGAGCACACATTCCCATTAATCCTAAGAGGCTGATAGGAAAGATATTATTTCCCAAACCACTCACCCTCATGTGGTTCTGTGCCTTGAACAATTGTTGCACAGCTGTCGCCTAGATTCCCTTGTATGTATTCCCTTGGCTAATTCTGCAGATTGTCTCACACAACCCTCACTTATGGGCACATGGGGATACTCATGCCTAATACACAGCTCTATCCCACTAATGCACTTGGAATCTTTGCTTTTTTTAAGCCAAGTCTCTGATATATGTATATATTTGATCTTAATTTATGCCATGATCTTTAGTAGAGCACTTACAGTAGTCAGTTATATTTGAAGAATTATCAGGAAAAAAAGACCCAATACCACTCTTAGACCTACAATATCCTGTGAATATTATAGAAATCTTAATATTTGCAAGTAGCAAAATTACATTTCACTTTATTTTTATGTGTTTAATGTGAAAACATTGAAAATAAACTAGCGTTGTAACTCCTGATAGGCATTTTTCATTTTTATTACACTTTGAGCCTCAAAAAGTAAGAGGGGCTTGAACTTCGGCCTCTCAGAAGCCCAGCCTGGGTGTTTCTATCACTGTATTCAAAACATTATGTTGAACTGTTCGTTTAAACATAAATTATCCACCGCTGGTCAATAACTTTTAGGAAGCAGGGATTTTGTGCCAGATTCACTTTTGTATCACTATAAAGTGGAGTCCCTGGGACAGAGTAGAACCTCAATATGGTTGAAATATGATGAATGATTGACTTGATGGATGAATAGAGAAAAGAAGAGAAAGAAGAAATAATTGTTACCATGCCATCTGTGCTATAGTAGATCCAGGAGATAAAAAGATGAACAAGACAAAAGTTGCTCCTTCAAGGATTCCTCCTTTTCCTTGCAGTAGAGGGCCAAGGAAGCAAGCGCGTATAACTCAATATGAGGATTATTTGATTAAGTCAAATGTAGGGACCAATCACAGCCAATGTGGAGTCCTCTGTGGATACAAAGTCTTCCATGTTTAGGCACTCTTCTGAATTAATGGGTAAATGATTTAATGCATCAAAGTCAAGCAGACATGGTTTTAAATCTCACTCTCCACTTTTTATACACACAGCAAAATCTCTGTAAATAATAGTTAACAGTAGTTTATGTAATAACAATAAAAATGAAGATAATAAATTTTAAGATGATATGCACATGACCAAGGGCCAAATGAAAGCACAGCTTAAAGTTTAGTTTAGAAGAATCAGCCATCTGGGAGGACTAAGTACTTTTGAGACGCTTTAAGATTCTAGCGGTCTTAAAAGACTGATTAAATTTACACACATGAAAAAGAAGCCTTCAGAATATTACCAATGGGGAAAAATACATTATGAACAAAAGTACAAAAACAGCAGCCAAGAAATCTTCCCCAACTTCATCAGTTTTATCCATGCAGAGACAATGATTCCAATCTGACTTGCTGTCTCAGCCAGCCTGAAAATATATTCCCACTGTCAGCAAAACTAAAAATGGCCCTAAAATGTTTTAGACATACAATTCTAACAATGATCTGGACCCCTCAAATTTCTAAGTAAGAGGAGGAAATGTTTAAGATCTGACCTCATCTTTATGTCCATCCAGTCCCACTTCTAAACTAAGGAAGACAGAGCGTCTTTGGGCTGTATATATAAGCTCACAAACATTTAGGAAGGATGTCAACTCGTCCGATGGCAGAAGCTCACAGATCTTCTGAACTGTACTTAATCCTGACATCTTCAGTCAGTAGCAGTTTTCCTCTGTCGCTACCTCTGTATCTCACCTACTGGCTGTATATCCAGGTTCCCTCCACCCACTCCTTAAGTTCAATTAATTTGCTAGAGCAGTTCACAAAACTAAGCAAAATACTTTATTTACTAGATTACAGGTTTATTACAAGAGAATATAACTCAGAAACAGTCATATGGAGGAGATAAATAGGGCAAAGGACAGGGAAGGATCCAGAGCTTCCATGTGCCCTCTAGCACCCCACTATCCCCAAACCTCCGAGTGTTCACCACCCGGGAACTCCATCCTTTAAGGATTTTATGAAGGCTTCTACATAGACAAGATTGATTAAATCACTAGCCGTTCGCGGTTGATTCCACCTCCAGCCCGTCTCCTTTCCCAGGAGGCCCTGGACGTCAGAGGTGGAACTAAAAGGCCCAACTTTAGAGTCACAGGGTTTGTTCTCCTAGCAACCCACCTCATCGTTAGGTGGGGTCCAAAAGCCACCTCACTAATGCAGGAAAACACTGCTCGCCTCACTTAGGAAATGCCAAGGCTTTTGGGAGCTGTGAACCAGGAACTGGAAAGGAAGACAGAATATAGTCATTTGAATGACCACATAGGTATTTCTTATAGACCACAATCTCTCATCTTTTTTTCAGTTTATCTACCAGGGTTTCCATGGGAGTGGAGGGTGGAAGGAATGCAACCCACTGCCCTTACACAGGCTTTTGCTCTGATGTTAGACTTGCCAGTCACACTGGTAATTATTAATATGCTATACTGCACTTTATGGCAAAATGATTTCCTTCTCCTTCAGAGAGGAGCAACTCCATTTAAGGTGAATGGTCAATAACCTGTAGAAGAATACAGGCAGATATTAATAAACCAAAGCACTCCTACTACCTTTGAATCTCTTTTTACACTTTTATTCATATTCTCAATGCTATAACCGTCTCTTTGTGTGTGTGTGTGTGTGTGTGTGTGTGTGTGTGCAAATCCTTTGGCATTATATGCTGTGATTCTGAACAGAGGGACCCTCTAGTGGCTGTTTTCCAACAAAATACACAACTGCCTTCACACAATGAGAAAACACTGCTTACCTGAGAAGTGAGGGGAAGACGGGGCTCCCATTCCATTTCCTACGTGTTAGCAGAGTTGGAGTGCGTTATTCTGCTCTCAGACCATTTGGTTGTGTTCTTCCCTTATCTTTTACAGTCCAGCATTGACAAGCTCTTCAATTAGTTGTCCTTATTCTGGGCTGATGGGACCAAATGCAGCTTTAATGGACAGAGATGTACACTCATCCCCAGAGCTTTTTCTACAGTGTTCCCTGGCTATTCCATGCTGCCCCCAGAGAACAGATAGTTTCTGAGTAATAAATGAAGTGGGAGATTTAGTCATCAGACCTGAGAAGAACTCCTGGGGTGAATCCTTGCCCTTGAAAGAATTGCTGAGTAGCATTCGCCAAGCTATTTTCTGACTACTTGTAGCTAAAGATCAAATAGAAACTAAATGTTTCAGAACCATCCAGACAGCCAACTTCTGTTCAAGGCACCTTGCTTATGTGAAATATGTTTCACTGCAGCTCCCACTTCAGATGGGAAAGCCTGGTTCCTCCATTATAACCCAGAAGGCAGGAGTTCTGAGACATATGGGATTGGCCTCATTACCCAGAGTTCTGCTTGGAGCTTGCAGCCTAGAGAGGACACATCTTCGATTTTAGTGAGTTAATTAAATTTCATACTTAACCCAGAGTGGCCCTTTAAAGAAAATTATTGCTAAATTATTTGAGCAGTATTATTACCAAGAATCATGGCCAGACTACCCTGTAGGCAAAGAACATGGGAACTTGGAGTATGAGGAAGAAAAGATCAGTTAAGTACCTCTCTCTCTCTCTTTTTTTTTTTTAAAGTGAGGGAAAACCTGACTAGAAGATGGTTAAGCAAAGAAAGGAATGTATAACACCACTCACTTAAAAGGGCAGCGTTCATAGCAGATTCAGGCATGGCTGACAAGGTGCTTAGAACTAGCTTTCTTTCCATTTTTCACTGTCTCTCTCAGGATAAAGAGATGGGTGCCATGGATACCAGGTTTGACACCTCTCAGCTTCACATCCAGTAAGTTAGACTCTCTTTCAAACTCTTCAGTGAGTTTTATTGTGTCTCATTGGCTTGACAGGCTTGCATATCTACGTGTGACAGTGGAATGAGACTCTGATTGGTCAGATGTGACACCTGACATCACCTAGCTGAGCAGGAATGAAGGGGTGAGACCACAAATGCAAACTAAAACTGACTTTACAAGGAGGCGGAGTAGATGTGGAGCGAGAAGGTAGAAAGCATCTCTCTGTAGCCCTGCCTGCACTCCAGAACAGTTCTATAAAACCTCTGTGGGTTGGACTCAGGCATCAATATTTTCTGTAGCCCTCCCACCTCCAAGGCGATTCCAGTGTACGGCCAGTGCTGAGAACTATTGCTCCATAGACATCCACGTTTCCTTTCCTCAGAAAACTTCCCTCGGCTTAAGCCTCGAATTTTTTCCAGTATTCACTCCTTGGGTAGCCTTTATAGAAGACTTACTTGCCTTTGTTAAACTAAGTACTTTACAAACATTGCCTTATTTAATCATCTCAATAACACTACGAGGTTTCTACCATTGTTCTTTCCCTTCTACAAATCAGGGAACTGAGACTCAGATTAAATTGCTTGCGTAACACCATACATCTATCATGTAGTAGAGACAGATACTGCAACCAAGAGTTATTGACTGGGTAACTATTTCCTCAATGATTATATGTACTGTTATAGTTTCTGTGTATGTAAGAGCCAGGGTATGTAGGGTCTTGGACCTAAAACCAAAGCCCATTTCCAACCCTGATTCTATTTTTTTCATCACTTCTTCTGCTCACTAGCTCTTAACTCTGTTCTGTGTTATGTTATATCCACAAATTATAACCCAAAATTAAATCCTTTTGAGTGTATTTTCTAATGGAGTTGTTTATTTTTTATTGTTGAGTTTTAAAAGCTATTTTGGATACAACTCCCTTATCAGATATCTATTTTATAAATATTTTCTGCTATCCTGGGTTTGGATTTTTATTCACTTACATGTGTCTATCCACTTTACCATGTGTCATTAATCCTGCCTTTGAATCCTTATCATCTTTAATTAATTAGCAAAACAAAAACCTGAACCTATGATTTTGTTCACCAACAATAATCCTCATGTTTTTGTCAAGTCTTTCCCCATAGATATCAGGAAACACTTTCATCTATCTGGTAATACTCTAAATAAAAATATTGACCCCCCAGCCATATCTGGAGTGTGTATTTTTCCAGTATCTTTGTAGTGTGCCCCTGGCCTGCTATGATGCTAGAAGTAAGCTGTTCATTTGATTGAGACAGCTTAGTTTCAAAGGACCTATAAACTCCTTTTTCTCTAATGTAAATTCTACAGCTAAATATCACACATAATATAAATATAATTAATGACTTGGAAATGAGCACATGCTTCCATGTAGCTGGAAGTATTCTTCAAGCATCGATGTCTCTGATTGTAATGCTTTTGTTGTTTTAAACATACTGGCCAACCTCTCCCTATGCATAAAGTTGTGGACAGATGACTCCGTGGTTATGAATCCCACTAAAAGAACAGGGTTGTCCTTCCCTACAGATGTTAATACATAGAGACAAAATGGCAAGTAATTAAAATATTAGCAGAGATGTTATGATAAACTAAATTAAATAAATGTCTCCATAAAGATCATTAACATCTGAGGCAGAGAATGGAAGCCAGAGGACTGACATTAAGGAAAGAAAGAGACAAAAATGCAGCTTGATCAGGGGATATTAAAAAGAATTTTTCTTCTAGTTCTTGGCTTTTACCAGTGGCTGGATCATATCAAAAGCACACCAAGAAGCAGACAGGTATACACATTTTAGAAGTTATGCATTAAAAAATATCAATATTAAAATGTTTTGTAGAGGATGTGTACACTTTGGATTACCTGGATTTGAATCCTAGTTCCACATCTACCAGCTGTGTGTCCTTGGGCAAGTTATTAAACCTCTTTGTACATCAGTTAATTCATCTGTAAAATAAAGATGACCACCACATAGGGTTGAATATTAAATGAGTTAACATAGATAAAGCACAAAAAAGAACATCAGGTACATAGAAAATGATAAATAAATGTTAGTGTATTAGCTTCCTAATTCATAGCTCCAATTATCACATGCATTTTCCCTGTGTCTGTCTTTGTGTCCAAGACTTTTTTTCCTTTTTTCTTTTTTTAATGTGGTTGTTGATTGTCTATCTCTCCCAAACTGAATAAAAGCTATCAGTACCTGTCTTCGTCCTGTTTGCAGCTGTGTACCTTGTTTTTATGAGAGTTTCCAACACTCAGTAGGAACTTAGTCACTATTTCTTGAATGAATTAAGTGAAGTGGTGTTCATAAGGCCACATTCTGAGCTGTTGGAGAAACCAAGAGTTGATTAACAAGAGCTAGCCCCCCTTTTCTTGGTAAAAACAGATGTCCTGAATGATGAACTCATTTTGTGCTCAGAGGTGGTAGGTCTGGTTGTAAAGGGTAGAGTAAAATGAGATATAGTCGGCATTTAAAAAGAGAGAGAGCTACTTAGGAGCTCTGGAATCCCAGGACAGGCTGCTAAAACTTTCCAAGTCTCCTTTTTATGATATGTAAAATGGGAGCAATAGATGCCTCCAGAACTGGAGCCCCAGGATATAACATGGAAACATCAACCTCTGTCTTATTATTCACGCACTCTTCAATGGGTTATGTTTTGGGGCCTAGGTTGGAAAGTGAAGCTGTTTTCCAGGCAGCCAAGTTCTTCATTATTGTGAACCCACTGAACTCCATGCAGGAAATCCCCTTAAAAATGTCCTGAGTATTTAGTGACCACGGAGTGGACATTAGTTGATTTTTATTAGAAGAACTGGCTCCATGGTCCTGCTAGACAACATTAAATACCAGGTTCTATCATTCACCACTCCATCACCACGATGGTCTTCTTACCCCTGAACACTCCAGCCACCTCCTTCCTCTGGATCTCTGCCTGTCACCAGGAGGTCCCATGGTTGCCTTCTCATCATTCAGATCTGAATGCATGTGAACTATTGGAGCCTTCCCCAAGCCACTAACTGAAGAACCTGAAGCTGTCCCCACCCCTACTCTAACAATATTTTGAGGTTTGCAGAATACTTGAGACTTCCTGAAGCCACCTTATTATTTTTTGACTTATTGATGATCATAAAACTAGACTACTCAAAGGCCCATGAGAGACCACATGTATCTCATTCATCACTGAACCTCTGTGTCCAAGATTTTTATGAGAATACCAGTCATAGGATTAGGACCTACCCTTATGACCTCATCTTAACTTGATTACCTCTATAAAGAACCTACAATTAAATAAAGTCACATTCTTAAGTGCTGGGGATTAGGACTCACACATATTTATTGGAGATTGGGGGATACAATTCAACCCATAATAGTGAGATATACATTTTTATGGGCATTTAAATTACCTGTCATGTTCTATAAATATTCCTTCTTCAGTGGGGTCAAGACTTACATTTCCCTTGCCAGTAATCTTGTTCACTTTATACCTTAAATTACCTTCCCACTGATAATATCTAATAATTTCAGGTACAATATAAAAGTCATCTTTTAGTTGTGTGATATACTGGCCACAAAGAAAAATAATAAAAAAAACTCATATGCTATAGCCTATGTGAAAGCTAGAGTCCAAAAAGATTCTCAAAGACCTGAAGAGGTCTTTATCTATGGACACATGTTGTATTTGGGTGAACTTCAACTTTACTTTACAGATTACATGTCTAATGTAAAGGTGAAGGAAAAATAAACCACCCTTGTTACCCTCTTCTTTCATACCCAGGTAAATGTCTTAAACCTTGGTGCTAGATGGAGAAAACAGTGTTTTCTTTGAAGGCAGCTCTCATGTGAATTTGCAGCCTAAATTCACACCAATTTGAGGCCAAGGGGAAGCTCTCTCAGGTAAGGACTTTTGTTTCAAGTGTCCAGTTTTGATCCAACAATGATATTGCCTCCCCCCACAGAAATTGTCAGAAGTATGTTCAGATCCTTTCTAATGGAGCTCACTTCAAAAATCTTCGCAGTTAAACTTCCAAGGAAAATGAGTCACAGATAAAAGAAAATCACCAAGTCACAAGGGAGCACAGCACCATGATCAAGAGTCAGCTAAAACAACAGCAGAATCAGAGGTACAAAAATGGCAGAGGTTGAGATTTATGTTACACGCACACACACGCATACTCATATAGACATTCAGTATATTTGAAAAATAAAAGAGGGGGCTGAATACACGTTAAAAAAGGAAAATATGATTAAAATAAAAATAATTTTTCACAATAGTTATAATCAGCTTTTAAAAGAACCAAATTAACCTTTTCAAAATTAAAATCTAATCATTTAAAGTAAAACTCTATGAGCAAGTTTAGAACAGATTAGAACGAATTGAAAGGGAAAGCAATAAGCTGGGTTCCAGTTTAACTGTATTGGACAGTTCCAGAATTAACGAAAGAAACAAAGTACAGAATAAAGTATTCTAGTATTGTTCAAAAGAAGGATGAGGGTTGGGGGTAGAAAAAGAAAAGAAGAGATATAAGAAAAAAATATATAAAAGAATAAGAAAAGGACATGTAAATGTTAATTTGTGGCAAATACTGTGGAAGTAAATCTGAGATAGAAGTGAAAATCCTTTTTTTTTCTTTCTTCTTGAAATGTTCTTAAACAAAAATAGCTTATTTTAATCTTTGATGATTAAATCTGAATCTCTCTTATGCATACTTTATACATGCTGCTTCATTGGGCACTTATAGAAGTGCTTCATTGTAAGCAAATAGAAATGTTTTCCCCCCATGGAAATAAATGCTATTTCTTAACTCTGTCTTACCTGCTTTAAAATAAAGCTTTTTTGTAAATGTTGTACACTTTAAGTTCAGACTTCATATTAATGCTTTTTTTCTCTTCCAAAAATGTGCTCCTATCCCTTCTACCTTCCCAAGATACCTCTGAGTGTGGGGACTCTAGCTATCTTTAGAGGAGGCAGGGGATGGAGTCTCTGGTCTTTCCAATGTGGGTTTTGGCTGGACATGCTGGTCAGTTGTTCTCTGGGGTGGAGGCAGGCTGAGCAGCCTGCAGATGACATCCACCCTGAAATCCAGTCACTGTACAAGTGTAGGCTCTAGTCATGAGGCATGCTTGCCTTTCCCTAATTCATGGCTAATTCATACCCACAGATATGCTCGTTATTTTTCACCCCCTCCTAATTTCTGGCCTTCTCACATGGTGCATCCAGGCTGTAAGCAAGCTGCAGACTAAGCAGCAGATCTATTGGACATCCTCCCACAATACTGCTCCTGTGGCCACTCTCTCCGTAATGGCCACCACGCCATGCCAAATGTAGGACTTATCTAGAAGGCCTCCCTTCTCAATGACACCGCAAAAAGAGGAACAGGGCATGAAACATGAGCTTCATGAATGTCCCTCTCCTCTCCTGCCCTGAGCATGTACAATGCAAAGGCAGCAACAGAAAATTCACATTTTATCATCTAGTATGCTCTGTTCTCTTGTGTACTTGAGCTTCATCATACCCTCCACCATTTGGAGGTCTATTTCTTATGGCAGATTCTGCTTATGCCATATCATCCTTCCTTCCATTTGCCCTCACCTTTCTCTGGGGCAATAACATGAAAGGCTGCAGGTAATAAGATTACCAAAAAGAGATAAACATTCTTGTTGAATGTGTCAAAACAATTATTCTTTGTATTTGATGAACCATAATATACATTATTCTTTGTCAGTTTTTTTCAGATACTTTCTTTCCTTTATATCTTGCTTTTGGTTCACATAATTTTATGGATGGATGTTGAACAACTTCCACATGAGGAGATATCCCTAACCTGGCTGTGAGTACTGTGTGAACACAAGCTCCCCAAGACAACATTGCCATCCTCCCCAGTGAACAAACACAGAAGCCGTGTGACCCCCCAACAAATTCTTATAGTATTGGTTGTCTTTCTTATATCTCATCAAATTCTCAAATGCAGTTTAATAATCTTGCTGAGGCCTTTTTGAAATCAGAGAGAAATTCAGTGTTACTGGGCCATAGGGTCAACTGGCAAGACACGCCAAGTGGCTAATTCCGAAACTTTTTTCCCTGTAACGTGACACCGTAACCACTTTCACGGAGGCTTCCAACATCTTACTCTGAGCCATTTCTTCTTCCTGCTTTGGATTCTGCATCCTAACTCATCCGAAACTTTCCAAGTTTGGATTCCGTGATCTCCTTATGTCATTAATTGATCCTCATGCTAGAGTGTCTTCTTAGTATGGGCCTCTGTCTTTAGCATGGTCCTTTTCTTCCACTTAGAAACACCTTTGTCTTTCTCTTGACTATGAGCTGGATTCTTCCTCTAACTGAGTCCTTTCTATTTGCCTTGAGTAAATCTGCTACTCAAGCAGGTTGTTCGCCCAGTTCTCAGCCACCCTGTTCATTGTTCTGTTTTCCTTTATCCTCTCAGCAGATTTTAGGTACAAAGTGCTGTACTATTTTATTTCTCATCTTCCCCTCTTGATGTTCTCCTCATATTTTTCTTCCCTCTCCCCCATATTATAAATATCCATAGACAGATGTCAAAATTGTATTACCATAATCATCATGAATTTTCATTTGCTTTATATTCAGCCTTCCATTCACCCTCACTCTTAACATTATATCCTTTAGTGGGTAAAGAATATCATGTCGCTCATTGTAGCTCATGATATTAGTTTAGAAAACATGTTCAGTGCAAGCATGCATTACTTTCACACTGTATTACTTTAACTTTACTGCATACTTTCCCAATGTGAAGAGAATATATAAAATAAAATGTATCACATCAGGAGAACAGTGCTTTGACAAAATCACATAGGACACTACTCCCATGAACTGTTCAAAGCAAGCAAGGAGAATCATTTCTAGGCAGGCAGATTAGCCAAAAACCAAGTGGGAACCTTGACTTCTGAAATGCTACTTTCAAGCTGGTGCCATGCAAGGTGGCAGCTCAGAGCTCCACCATTAATGTGTTTCTGCCTCAAAATCCACTTTTTTCTTTTTACTTACTGTGAAAACCTTACTGTGCCTTATTTTATGAAGCAGTGCAAAGCTGTTTTATTAATCCATTATATTTTATATCAGAGTCAATAAAAGTTTTTGACAAACTGCTCTTTACAGAAAATTACTATGTTGCTATACTGGTCTTTCAATATGTTCCACCCGCGAGTGAAAGAATGAAGTGTATCAGAAGAGACACTCCTGAACAACAAAAATTATGTAATTAATTGCATATTAAAAAGGTTACTATAAATAAAACAAATTTAGGGAGTATTGAACTAGGAAGAATATCATAAATTGTGCCTGAACATACTGTTATTACTCAAAAATCTAACATACGAAGAAAATGTTTCTTTTAGAATAGTATGGAGGATCTCTGTATTCCCCACTGGATGCAAAGAGCTTCATAATTTACCATGAATTTTTTTACTTTTGAGTGATGAAACCTTTGTGAAAAATTATTCTACAAATTTGAGATTGTACAGATGTTCATAATATATCCTTCAGTGCTTTGTTTAAAAAATTCATTTTTCTGGTGTGATATTGATATTTTCCTTGTTCTTTGACTGAATTATCACTTTTGTTTGATTGATAGATTCTTCCAGTTCTGTTCTATTAGTAAATATAACCAAAAGGCTCACTCCATGATATAAAATTTTCCAAGTAAGAAGGAATAACTGGAGTGCTATTCATAGATCTCTCTTCAAAATATGAGTCTGAAGTTATTAACTGAGGACCCTGAAAACTAGAGTCTCTTATAAAATAAAACCATGTTAAACATTCAGTGCTTTAAAGTGTACCAATAACTAAAATTTTTGAAGCCTCATAACTAAATCTTATGTTATTTACTTTAAAGAAACATAGTTTTCTTTTACAAATAAATGCAGTAAAAAGAAACTTCTCTAAGAATCAAATAAAATTAAATGTTTATAGGATAAAACCAGTTATGATTCATTTCTATTATATTTTTGCAACAGAAATTGGACTTCAACTTCATATAATGTACTGACATCCACTATTTACAGTGGGCTTATGTGAAATTTCTTCCTCATCCCTGAAGTTATCTAATTCACTACATTGAAGTCATGTAAAATACTACCAAAGACTATTATACTACTCAACTGGACAAGAATTAGTCTTTTCATTGTGAGATAATAAATAGTCATTGTCCCATGGGTATGTGCAAATGTGAAAAGCAAAACAGGAGGTAAACTATGGTAATACTATGAACCCTCATAGTGCTGAGCATAAATTTTCTTGATTTTTCCCCTGAGTTTCAAACTAAATGCATTTCAATAACCATTGGAAAGCACATCTACTTTTGCATCAGTAAGAAGCCCAGTGTATAGAAAGAGACTTAAACATGAAGTAGTTTAATCTCTATAATTCAAAACACTATAGGCAGAAGCATATGAAAGTGTCAAAATGCCTTGGGTAGTGTCCAAGCAGGAGTCTGGCACTGATGGAAGTGATAAACACAAAAAAATAAGAACAGAACCCTAAGATACAGAAAAAGACACAGGTTTATGACATACTTGGATACTTCAAAGCACTTTGTATTTTGCTCCTTGTATGTTCTTATATTTATCTCAATAATCTAGACAGTCAAATTTAATTGCATCATTTTATTAAAGGGAGAATGTTCAGGAAAATAGCAAATGTGTAAATTACTACTGTTTCAAGTGATGGCATTCAGATATCTGGATCTGGATTAATATTTCCAAGAAAATATTCAGACAATTAAAATTGTTACTTACAGTGTGCTAAATGGTCCATTAATAATAAGTATTTACATTTGGGTAGGAGAGAAATAAATATCATAGGCATAAGTCATTTAAAATCTTTCTAGGTGAGATTTAAGTAATATTAAGCAATCTTTGTTATTATTCAATCATTAGTTCTTACAAGTCCTACCTATTCAAACCCCCAATTAGTCTAAGAAATAAGAAATCTATTAAAAGGTCAAGGCTCAAAAATAATTATAGGAATTTTTGCATTTATGGGAGTACAAAAATAACCACCACCCATCAAGGTAAAACTCACAATGTTAGGTATCCAATCTAAAATTAGGGCATGCATACATATGACATGTATTAAGTAGAAATATAAATGAATTTTGAAAAGACCCAAATTGACATAGATACTAAAATGAGAAGAAAAGATCATTGCAACTGTTATTATATTTCATATGTTCAGTGAGTTAAGTAGTTACCTGAAAGAAATAAAAAGACTGAAAATGAACTTCTAGAGATGAAAATTTCAATGTTTGAGATGAAAAATACACTTGAAGGGATTAACAGAGGATTAGACTTTGCAAAAGAAAAGATTCATTAACTTTAAGGTACAGCAATAGAAACTGTTCAAAAGAAACAAATAGAGTGATTCAAAAGAAACACATAGTCAAATAAAAAATTAAAACAGCATTAGGGGGCTGTAAGATAACTTCAAGAATCCTAATATATGTGGAATTAGCATCCTCACAGGAGAGGACAGGAGAAATGGACAATATTTTTCCAAACAAGATGAAAACTACATATCCACAGATCGAAGAAATTCATCAAACCCAAAGGACAAGAAACACGAAGAACCCATAGCAATACACACTATAATCAAATATTCAAAACCATTAATAAACAGAAAATCTTAAAAGCAACCAGAGCAGGGAAAATCACACTGCTTTCAGAGAGACAAAGAAAGGCATGGTAGTGTTTTCTTGTCAGAAAAAAATGCAAGTGATAAAAACAGTGGAGCAGCATCTTTCAAGTACAGAAAGAAAAAGCAAAATATACGTCAACTTAAGGTTTCATCTCCAGTAAAAATATCTTTCAAAAAGACAGTAAAAAAAAAGTTTCAGACCTACAAAAGCAGATGATATAGTGTATTACCACCAGACCTATAATACAAGGCATGATGAACAAAGGCATAAGGAAAATACCAAGAAAATATAGATTCACATATGAATGAAGACTACCAGTTATGGTAAATATTTATTTATTATTATTTTTATCATTATTTATTAAATATTTACCTTAATTTACCATTATTTAAATTTACTTAATATTGACATTATTATTTAATTTTTAATATTGAGTCCAACAATATATGATAGTTGATATATCAAGGCCAAGTGGGTTTTATCCCAGAAATGCTATCATATTAACAAATTAAAAAAGAAAACCATAAAGCCATCTCAACAGATACAGATAAAACACATGGTATATTACAAAGCTCTTCTTGGTAAAATGTCAGCAATACAACTGACCTTTCTCACCCTGATAAATGGTATCTAAAAAAGCCTCTGGATAACATCATACTTAATGGTGAAAGACTGAAAGCTCTCTCTATATGTTCAGGAGCAAGGTAAGGGTGTCCACTCTTACCAATTCTATTCACCATTTTATTGAGGGGTCTAGTTGGTGAAATGAGGCTGGAAATGAAGCAAAGTTATCCTGATCATAAAAGAAGTAAAATTGTCTCTATTTAGAGAAGGCATGATATTTTAAATAGAAAATCTATAAAAGTATAGGAATCTACAAAAAAAAAACTACTAGAACTAATAAGTCATTTAGTAGTTTAAATTAGGAACACAGACCCAATATACAAAAATCAATAGTACTAGCCAAGAAAATGGAGAAATCAAAGTTTAAAAATACCATTTTAATAGCATGAAACATTCACAGGTAAATCTAACAAAAATTGTAAGAACTGTCTGCTTAAGGGGATTGTGGGGTATCATGATTGGTGTACATAGTTTGTGTGGGGTCACGGGGAATACAGTGCAGCTCAGAGAAGACAAATAGGGACTCTGTGACATCTTACTACACTGATGGACAGTGACTGCGATGGGGTGTGTGAGAGGGACTCGATAATAAGGGTGAATGTAATAACTGCATTGTTTTTTTTGTGAAACCTTCATGAGAGTGTATATGAATGATACCTTAATAAAAAAAAAAAAGAAAAAAAATAACTGTATGCTTAAACCTACAAAACACTGTTAAAACAAATTGAAAAAATGGTGAGATATACTGTGTTTATGGAAGAAAAGATCCAATATACTTAAAATGCCAAGTCTCCCATAATTTATCTGAAGATTCAACACAATCCCAAATGAAATAATATCAGATATTTTTTTTGTAAAAATTAAGGTAGATTCTAAAGTGTATATTGAAATAAAAACAACCTGTACAATAATCAAAACAAATATGAAGAAAAAAATTAGAGGTAAAATTGTTTGACTCTAAAGCTATAGGAATTAAGACAAGTATGATATTAACATAAATATAGACAAAGAGATCAATGGAACAGACTAGATAGCTAACATTTATCGACAACCAGTTTTTTTTATGAGGGTGAAAAGGCAATTAATGAAGAAATTAGAATAATTTCAGCAAATGTGCTACGTTTTTAAAAAGATAACTGTATCATATCCATACTTTGTATCATATACAAAGATCAAGTCAGAATGGATAAGAGAACTAAATGCAGAAAAAGAACTGTAATTAAATGACAACATAGGCAAAAACCTTTGTGACTTTGGGTAAGGCAAAAAAGTTCTTAAAAATGATATCAAAAGTGTGATCTATATGATAGAGCTCTATACTTACCATACTGGTTAAAATTCAAAAGTCTGTCCATATTGGTTAAAATTCAAAAGTCTGTCATTGCCAAGTACTGGTGTAGCTGTGTAGAAACTAAAACTGGTATACTGCTAGTGGGAATGTAAAATGGGATAATCACTCTGAAATACTTGTGTTAAAGTTTGCTCTTCAATATCAAGCGGACCTTGATGAATTAAATACTCAGAAGTAGTTTACCATGAAAAGTATGTATTTTAATTTGTTCAACTGAAATTTATTTTCTTAAAGTAAAACAAAAATTGCCCATATAATAATTCCTGTAGATGTTTCTCAGCTATTACAACCTTAAAAGATATAAATTTGTATGTGATCTGGATACAAATCTTTTTTTTTTTTTAGGGTACACTGTTCACCTGTGACAGCCATGAAAATGCAGTATTTAAATCACTAGGGATGGGGGAATCTAGCCACTGTGTCCCAAATTCAACATTGTGTTTGTCCCAAGTTTATGGTTCCCATAGTTACTATCAGCCAGTTATTAAACACAGCAGGGATTTCAAGGCAGGCCCTTTCTTGGGACACTGCATTCCTCTTAGGAACAATGTGGGCTTGAGAATTCCCGTGATAGTTTTATTTTCTTGATCACCTCATTGCAGACTCAGATGCTTGCACCCCACCCTTTCGCTTCACTTTGAGATCACATCTGCATCATGAGCTGACAGCCCTCCTCTCCTGTCCTGGCTCCTCCAATTTTTGCTCACAGGTTGTTCCCCTAATAAATATCGTGCATGTTTAATCCAACATTGGTATCTACTTCTCATAAGACAAGGACTAGAACAGTGGCTAAAACTATATATACTCTGAGTCAAATATAAACCTTAGGATAGTGGGTAATTATATTATATTATTCAACCGATAATCAAATAAATCACTTGAGTCAGAAGCTGATATCCAAGATGTATAGGAGCCTCAGCTCCCTGCTTTGTCTCTTCCCTCTTCATTTGTTGGCAATAGTAAAATATTGAGGGATTTGTTTTGTTTGCTTATTGTGTTTTAAAGGAGTAACATTATAGAATTTTGCTTTAAAGTATATAGATGGGGAAAGAATGGAAACAGAAGGAGCAAAAAGAAGGCTGATAATATTTTAGAGAACATACAGCCGCTGTCAGTATGAAGTAAAGGATGAGGGATGTTCTACAGATAGAGCTGATGTTACTCGGCAACTGGGTATCTCTGCAGAACAAGATTTTATGTTCATCATGTTTTGTGGAAGTACTTTTAACATGAAGTGCATTCATTCTTATGTCCTAAAACTGAGTATATTGAAGAAAATTTGCACTTTCCTTGGTTGGAAATGTAATATATTTCAATGATAATCTCAGGGGCTCTGCACTTTTCTAATTTTGGACCTTTGCATAATTTATTAAAGATTTCTTTTTCTTTCACTTACTTTCAGCTACATTATATTGCTGCTGGATAATTAGGAACTACAAGCAAAGTAAGAGATAATAATTTGTAACAAGGGACTAACTGTGACTTCTATGGGTAAATATCATGAACCTTATTAGTGCATAGAATTAACAATTGGTCTGAAATTTAATGGTCTTTATTTCTTAGCTAGATTTTTTCTATCCATCTGTTTCAGCAGATATTTTTTTTGAATAGGGCTTCTTTCATAAAGATGGGTGAGAGAAGGTAATTATTAGCTGTGCTTTTGTGATAGAATAATATGAATGTGACAGCAGCTTTTCGGCTCTCAATCTCCATTCCAACTTCTTCTAAAATTCAAACGAAAAAATAATAATAATCTTGGTTATTGAAATTTTAATAGCCATACAGCCAATTTAAGAGATTTTACGGGTGAGTTTTTCTTTTTATCCACTTACTAGCTGATTCTGGAACTTAATTCATATTAGACATGACTCATGTTATAATATGGCTATTATGTGTCAACAACAGAATTTAGCACATTCTTACTTCAGATATAAATTGCACATAATCTTTCTTTCTATCTTACACACAGATACACCCACACATGAACACATGAACACATATGCAGGTACATATATACACACAGAAGAGCTCTTATATTGTTAAATTTGATTAAAATTATAAACAATAAAATATGAAGGGCATCTTTGACTAATATTGTACATTTATAATCTCAAAGGAGTTAAAATAATCATGAAACTGTACAAAGTATAGCTATCAATTAGTAATAAACAGCACATCTTTTTCCATAGGTTAAGATTTACATAGTTACAGGGTAACATATCTAAAATTGTTTTTTAAGGTAGCCAATATAACAAAAATCATCTTCAAAACATAATCAATATTCATCAAGAGTATCAAAACAATTAAATGGGAAAAGAATAGTCTCCTCAACAAATGGTTCTGGGACAACTGAATAGCCACAAACAAAAGAATGAATTTGGACCCCTTCCTCACACTATACACAAAATTAATTCAAAATGGATAGAAGTTTTAAATGTACAAACAAAAACTAAAAAACTCTCAGAAGAACACATAGGAATAAATTATCATAATCTTGAGTTATGCCAAGATTCAATATGATACTTGAAACAACCAAAGAAAAAAGTAGATTAAATAGAACTTTGTAACATGTTTAAAAATTAGTGCTTGTAAGAACACCATCAAGAAAGTGAAAGGACAACTCACAGAATGGGAGAAAGTATTTTTAAGTCATATATCTGATAAGAGATTATATTTAGACTATATAAAGAACTCTTCAACTGAATAATTAAAAGACAACTCCATTAGAAAATAGACAAAGAATCTGAATAGACATTTCTTCAAAGAAGGTTTACAAAAGGCTAGTGTACATGAAAAGATGCTCAACATAATTAGCCATCAGGGAACTGCAGATCATGTAGATAATAATCAAAAAAGGTATACCAAAAGTGTTGTTGAAGATGTGGAGAAATTGCAACTCTCATATATTGCTGGAGGGAATGTAAAATTAGCAGCCACTTTGAAAGAATCTGTGCATTTCTCAAAAGTCAAACAAGAGCTATTATATGACCTAGCAATTACACTCCTAGATATATACCAAATAAAAATGGAAACAAGTCCAAACAAAAAAAATGAATAATTTTTTCAGCATTACTCATAATAGCTAAAAAATGGAAACAGCTCAATGTCCATAAACTAATGAATGGATAGATGAAATATGGTATATCCATGTTATTGAATATTTTTTGAAAATGAAAGGGAATGAAGTATTGATACATGCTATAGCAAGGATGGACCTTGAAAATGTTTTGCTAAGTATGAGCAATCATTTTATTATTCCATTATATTAAATGTCCAGAATAGGCAAATCTATAGACAAAAAGTTGGTTAATGATTACCTACAGCTGGAGGGTGGGAATGGTGGAGTTGGATCAAAATGGGGAGTAACTGCTAAAGGGTATGGAGTGTTTTTAGGAGTTCATAAAAGTGTCCTCAAATTAATTATTATGTCCTTATAAATATACTGAATACTGTTGAGTTGCATTTTTTAAATTGGTGAACTACATAATATTTGAAATATATCTCAATAAAACTTTAAGAAAAATAGCATTGTTAGAACAGATCTCTCAAGGTTGGAACTATATAATGTGGAAGGAACTTATGAAAATCCCTTTTGCAGAGAATTACATAACTTGCTAATAATACATTGTGTGTGTGTAAAGCATATTCATTAACTTTGTTTAAGTCTGAATCAGTTGTGTTGCTTTATTGTTCTTCACAGATTTTGTATTTTTTACAAATTGAAGAAACCTTGAGTCAAGCAAGTCTATTGATGTCATTTTTCCAACAGTATTTGCTTACTTTACATCTTTGTGCCACATTTTGGTAATTCTCACAATATTTCAAACTTTTCATTATTATTATATTTGTTACAATCATCTGTGACCAGTGATTACTACTTGCTGAAAGCTCAGATGATGGTTAGCATTTTTTAGCAATAAAGTATTTTTTTAAATTAAGATGTGTACATTGGTATTTTGGACATACTGCTACTGCACACTTAATAAACTACAGTATAGTATAAACATAGCTTTTATGTACACTAAGAAATAAAAAAATTCATTTGATTTGCTTAATTGCAATGTTCTTTTTATTGTAAGGGTCTGGAATCCAAACCCCCAATATCTCCAAGGTATGCCTGTGATAAATCAGACTTACTTAATACATCTCTTGAAGTTGATCTATATATGGGAGATCAATCCACCCCATGGGTTATTTTCTTCAGTCAGTCAAGAGACCCTTCATTCCCTTACTTTTGATGTGTTTTACAGAACTTCATCAAGGATATAAATAAAGGTCTTGACTTAAAACTTTTTAAAGTCCTAAATCTTTAGATGTTGGTAAGGAGAACAAACTCACTGCAACCTTTCTTGTATATACAGAATTAGATCCACTCTTTATAAGAATGGCCAACCCAGAAACTACTATAGTAAGTAATGGGGAAAAATATATTTTTTTCAGCTTAGTATTAATATATATAATAGAGGGAAAAACTAGAAAAAACATGTTATATTTCCAGTCATTTGGTTTTCTGTGATCTTTGAGACTTTTGTATAAATAGCAATTTGTATTAATAAATCAAAATAATATTCTTAATAAATAATTAAACTCAATATATTTCATTCAACAGTCTTTAGATGGCTTAAATTTTCATTGCACTTTTTTTTCATCTAAGAACCAGATAATCTTTTGTATGGGGTTAAGTTTTAAAACAATTAATTTAGTCCACAGGGTTAGTTCTATAAAATAATTTCACTAAAGACAGCATCGTAAAATCTCAGTGTGAAGTCATAAAACATCAATAAAGTTTAATATGAAAAGTTAACAAAGTCCATGGAGACTCAATCATATTTTATGACAATTCATCGTAGTTACTGCTAACACTGCCAAAATGTAGAAATATTGTGGCAGATAAGCTTTCCTCACTGCACGATAGTATAGCTATCATAGAATGAAGGTGATAACAAGTGTGATAGAAAGACACAGTGGAGAAAGGACACGGAGATTTACAGCATGCAGTTTTCCCTTCTTTTTTTAACTTATTGAGATATCTTTAATATGCACATATTGTACATATTCATGCATACATATTCATGGTGTACAATTGATGTTTTGATTTATGTGTACATTGTGAAAACATCATCACAATCAAGGTAGTTTATCACCTCTACATAATTACATTGTATGTGTGTATGTTTGAGAAGATTTGTGATCTGTCTTTTTAGCAAACTTCAAGTATACAATACAATATTTTTAACTATCTTCCCCATGCTGTACACTAGGTCTCCAGAACTCATTCATCTTGCAGAAGTGAAACTTCACACCCTTTGACCAATCTATCATTTTACCTCCTCGCTCCCATCAACCACCATTCTACTCTGTTTCTTTGAGTTTGGTTATTTTAAATTCCACATATCTGTGAGGTCGTGCAGTATTTGTCTTTCTGTGTCTGGCCTATTTCACTTATCATAATGTACTCCAGGTTCATCCATGTTGTCACAAATAGCAGGATTTCCTTCTTTTTTAAGGCTGAATAGTATTCCATTGTGTGTGTGGAATCCTTGTAAAGCTCCTTTCATTCTAGTAACATCTTTGCTGAGTGTGCAGGTAGACTTCTGTAGGTAGCTTTACAGACCAGTATCGAATGTGTAATGAGATAAAATGGCCCAGGGTCTTGTGATTAGTGACCAGATCAAGAGCCAAGAGTCAATGCTCTCGTTCGTCAATATGATGACAGAATGTGAATTTTCTACCTCTTCTCGGGTGGCACCTGCCTCACAAAAAGCCAGGTCAAAGCCAGGTCAAAACATAGGGTGTGTGTTTTTTAAATTAATTAATTTATTTATATTTTTTTGAAGAACATTATGTTTACTAGGCTCTTCCCTACCCCAAGCCCCCCCACCACAAACCCCATTACAGTCACTGTCCAACAGCATGTTGTAGAATCACTACTTGTCTTCCCTGTGCTGCAAAGTCCTCCCCTTTCCCCCACCACCCACATAATACATGCTAATCATAATACCTCCTTTCTTCTTCCCCACCCTTATCCCTCTCTACCCTCCCATTCTCCCTTTGGTAACTGTCTCTTTCCCTTTGGTAACTCTTAGTCCATTCGTGGGTTCTATGATTCTGCTGCTGTTTTGTTCCTTCAGTTTTTCTTTTGTTCTTATACTCCACAGATGAGTGAAATCATTTGGTATTTGTTTTTCTCTGCTTGGCTTATTTCACTTAGCATAATACCCTCTAGCTCCATCCATATTGTTGCAAATGGTAGGATTTGTTTTCTTCTTATGGCTGAATAATATTCCACTGTGTATATGTACCACATCTTCTTTATCCATTCATCTACTGATGGACACTTAGGTTGCCTCCATTTCTTGGCTATTTTAAATAGTGCTGCGATAAACATAGGGGTGCATCCGACTTTTTCAAACTGGAGTGCAGCATTCTTAGGGTAAATTCCTAGAAGTGGAATTCATGGGTCAAATGGTAAGTCTATTTTGAGCATTTGAGGAACCACCATACCGCTTTCCACAATGGTTGAACTAATTTACATTCCCACCAGCAGTGTAGGACGGTTCCCCTTTCTCCGCGACCTCGCCAACATTTGTTGTTGTTTGTCTTTTGGATGGTGGCCATCCTTACTGGTGTGAGGTGATATCTCATCGTGGTTTTAATTTGCACTTCTCTGATAACTAGCGATGTGGAGCATCTTTTCATGTGTCTGTTGGCCATCTGAATTTCTTCTTTGGAGAACTGTCTGTTCAGCTCCTCTGGCCATTTTTTAATTGGATTATTTGCTTTTTGTTTGTTGAGGAGCATGAGCTCTCTATATATTTTGGATGTCAAGCCTTTATCGGATCTGTCATTTACGAAAATATCCTCCCATACTGTAGGGTACCTTTTTGTTCTGTTGATGGTGTCCTTTGCTGTACAGAAGCTTTTCAGCTTGATATAGTCCACTTGTTCATTTTTGCTTTTGTTTTTCTTGCACGGGGAGATATATTCATGAAGAAGTCACTAATGTTCACATCCAAGAGATTTTTGCCTATGTTTTATTCTAAGAGTTTTACTGTTTCATGACTTACATTCAAGTCTTTGATCCATTTTGAATTTACTTTTCTGTGTGGGGTTAGACAGTGATCCAGTTTCATTCTCTTACATTTAGCTGTCCAGTTCTGCCAGCACCATCTATTGAAGAGACTGTCATTTCCCCATTGTATGTCCATGGTTCCTTTATTTTATATTAATTGACCATATATGTTTGGATTAATGTCTGGAGTCTCTAATTTGTTTCACTGGTCTGTGGCTCTGTTCTTGTGCCAGCACCAAATTGTCTTGATTACTATGGCTTTATAGTAGAGCTTGAAGTTGGGGAGTGAGATCCCCACCACTTTATTCTTCTTTTTCAGGATTGCTTTGGCTACTTGGGGTCTTTGGTATTTCCATATGAATTTTTGAACTATTTGTTCCAGTTCGTTGAAGAATGTTGTTGGTAATTTGATAGGGTTTGCATCAAATCTGTATATTGCTTTGGGCAGGATGGCCATTTTGACTATATTAATTCTTCCTAGCCAAGAGCATGGGATGAGTTTCCATTCGTTAGTGTCCTCTTTAATTTCTCTTAAGAGTGTCTTATATTTTTCAGGGTATAAGTCTTTCACTTCTTTGGTTAGGTTTATTCCTAGGTATTTTGTTCTTTTTGATGCAATTGTGAATGGAATTGTTTTCCTGATTTCCCTTTCTATTGACTCGTTAGTGTATAGGAAAGCCACAGATTTCTGTGTGTTAATTTTGTATCCTGCAATTTTGCTGTATTCTGATAACAGTTCTAGTAGTGTTGGAGTGGAGTCTTTAGGGTTTTTTATGTACAATATCATGTCATCTGCAAATAGAGACAGTTTAACTTCTTCTTTACCAATCTGGATTCCTTGTATTTCTTTGTCTTGTCTGATTGCTGTGGCTAGGACCTCCAGTACTATGTCAAATAACAGTGGTGAGAGTGGGCATCCCTGTCTGGTTCCCGATCTCAGAGGAAAAGCTTTCAACTTCTCGCTGTTCAGTATGAGGTTGGCAGTGGGTTTATTGTATATGGCCTTTATTATGTTGAGGTACTTGCCCTCTATACTCATTTTGCTGAGAGTTTTTATCATGAATGGATGTTGAATTTTGTCAAATGCTTTTTTAGCATCTATGGAGATGATCACGTGGTTTTTGTCTTTCTTTTTGTTGATGTGGTGGATGACGTTGATGGATTTTCGAATGTTGTACCATCCTTGCATCCCTGGGATGAATCCCACTTGGTTGTGGTGTATGATCCTTTTGATATATTTTTGAATTCGGTTTGCTAATATTTTATTGAGTATTTTTGCATGTATGTTAATCAGGGATATTGGTCTGTAATTTTCTTTTTTGGTGGGGCCTTTGCCTGGTTTTGGTACTAGGGTGATGTTGGCTTCATAGAATGAGTTTGGGAGTATTCCGTCCTCTTCTATTTTTTGGAAAACTTTAAGGAGAATGGAATTTATTATCTTCTCTGTATGTCTGATAAAATTCCGAGGTAAATCCATCTGGCCCAGGGGTTTTTTTCTTGGGTAGTGTTTTGTTTATCACTTCAATTTCTTTGCTGGTAATTGGTTTGTTTAGATTTTGTGTTTCTTCCTTGGTCAGTCTTGGAAGGTTGTATTTTCCTAGGAAGTTGTCCATTTCTCCAAGGTTTTCCAGCTTCTTAGCATATAGGTTTTCATAGTATTCTCTAATAATTCATTGTATTTCTGTTGGGTCCGTCATGATGTTTCTTCTCTCATTTCTGATTCTGTTGATGTGTGTTGATTCTCTTTTTCTCTTAATAAGTCTGGCTAGAGACTTATCTATTTTGTTTATTTTCTCAAAGAACCAGCTCTTGGTTTCATTGATTTTTTCTATTGTTTTATTCTTCTCAATTTTGTTTATTTCTTCTCTGATCTTTATTATGTCCCTCCTTCTGCTGACTTTAGACCTCATTTGTTCTTCTTTTTCCAATTTTGATAACTGTGGCATTAGACTATTCATTTGGGTTTGTTCTTCCTTTTTTAAATATGCCTGGATTGCTATATACTTTCCTCTTAAGACTGCTTTCACTGCATCCCACAGAAGTTTGTTGTTGTCATTTATTTCCATATATTGCTGGATCTCCATTTTAATTTGGTCATTGATCCATTGACTATTTAGAAGCGTGATGCTAAGCCTCCATGTGTTTGTGAGCCTTTTTGCTTTCTTGGTACAATTTATTTCTAGTTTTATACCTTTGTGGTCTGAAAAGTTTTTTGGTAGTATTTCAATCTTTTTTAATTTACTGAGGCTCTTTTTGTGGCCTAGTATATGGTCTATTGTGGAGAATGTTCCGGGTGCACTTGAGAAGAATGTGTATCCTGTTGCTTTTGGGTGTAGAGTTCTATAGACGTCTATTAGGTCCATCTGTTCTAGTGTGTTGTTTAGTGCCTCTGTGTCCTTACTTATTTTCTGTCTGGTGGGTCTGTCCTTTGGAGTGAATGGTGTGTTGAAGTCTCCTAAAATGAATGCATTGCAGTCTATTTCCTCCTTTAGTTCTGTTAGTATTTGTTTCACATATGCTGGTGCTCCTGTGTTGGGTGCATATATATTTATAATGGTTATATCTTCTTGTTGGACTGAGCCTTTTATCAGTATGTAATGTCCTTCTTTCTCTCTTGTTACTTTCTTTGTTTTGAAGTCTATTTTGTCTGGTACTAGTACTGCAACTCCTGCTTTTTACTCCCTATTGTTTGCATGAAATATCTTTTTCCATCCTTTTTACTTTTAGTCTGTGCATGTCTTTGGGTTTGAGATGAGCCTCTTGGGAGCAGCATATAGATGGGTCTTGTTTTTTTATCCATTCAGTGACTCTGTGTCTTTTGATTGGTGCATTCAGTCCATTTACATTTAGGGTGATTATCGATAGGTATGTACTTATTGCCATTTCAGGCTTTAGATTCATGGTTACCAAAGGTTCCAGGTTACTTTCCTTACTATCTAAGAGTCTAACTTAACTCACTTAGTATGCTGTTACAAACACAATCTAAAGGTTCTTTTCTATTTCTCCTCCTTTTTCTTCCTCCTTCATTCTTTATATATTAGGTATCAGATTCTATACTTTTTCTCTGTCCCTTGATTGGCTTTGGGGATAGTCAATTTAATTTTGCATTTGCCTCACAATCAGCTGCTCCCACCTCCCTTCCATGATTTTACTACCTCTGGTGACAGGTATCCAACCCTAGGAACACTTCCATCTAAAGCAGTCTCTCCAAAATAGACTGCAGAGATGGTTTGTGGGAGTTAAACTCTCTCAGCTTTTGCTTATCTGGAAATTGTTTAATCCCTCCTTCAAATTTAAATGATAATATTGCCAGATAAAGTAATCTTGGTTCCAGGCCCTTCTGCTTCATGGCATTAAGTACATCATGCCACTCCCTTCTGGCCTGTAAGGTTTCTGCTGAGAAGTCTGTTGTTAGCCTGATGGGCTTTCCTTTGTATGTGATCTTATTTCTGCCTCTGGCTGCTTTTAACAGTCTGTCCTTATCCTTGATCTTTCCCATTTTAATTACTATG
Organism: Manis pentadactyla; assembly: GCF_030020395.1. Classification (NCBI taxonomy): domain Eukaryota; kingdom Metazoa; phylum Chordata; class Mammalia; order Pholidota; family Manidae; genus Manis; species Manis pentadactyla. The sequence goes on from NC_080029.1 coordinate 17,524,086, forward strand.
TGTCTTGGTGTTGTCTTCCTTGGGTCCCTTGTGTTGGGAGATCTGCGGATCTCCATGGCCTGAGACACTATCTCCTTCCCCCGATTGGGGAAGTTTTCAGCAACTACCTCCTCAAAGACACTTTCTATCCCTTTCTCTCTCTTCTTCTTCTTCTGGTATCCCTATAATGTGAATATTGTTCCGCTTGGATTGGTCACACAGTTCTCTCAATATTCTTTCATTTTTAGAGATCCTTTGTTCTCTGTGCCTCAGCTTCTTTGTATTCCTCTTCTCTAGTTTCTATTTCATTTATTGTCTCCTCCACCATATCCAACCTGCTTTTAATACCCTCCATCGTGTTCTTTAATGATTGGATCTCCGACCTGAATTCATTCCTGTGTTCTTGGATGTCTTTCCTTACCTCCATTAGAATGTTGATGATTTTTATTTTGAACTCCCTTTCAGGAAGAGTCACGAGGTCCATATCATTTAAATCTTTCTCGGGAGTTGTATTAACAATTTTACTCTGGACAAGGTTCCTTTGGCGTTTCATGTTTGTATATGGCTCCCTCTAGTGTCCAGAAGCTCTATTCTGGAGCTGCTCAGCCCCTGAAGCAATGTTGGGGGTCTCAGGGGAGCAGTACTGGGGGTAGGAAAAAGCTGTCCCCCGCCTCCTGGCTCCTGTGCCTGTCTCCACTGCCTGAGCCAGTGGGTCGGGCACACAGGTATAAGGTTTTGTCCCAGAGAAGCCAGATATGGATCTCTGCTTTCCACAAGCAGCTGGAATCCCAGTCTCCCCAGGAACTCTGCCTGCAATACCTTTCCAACCCAGTAGTCATGCGAGTCTCATGAAAGTACCATGAAATGTAGGTTTGTGCTCCCAGAGTAGATCTCCGAAGCTAGGTATTCAGCAGTCCCAAGCCTTCCACTCCCTCCCTGCTCCATTTCTCTTCCTCCCTCCGGTGAGCTGGGGTGGGGGAGGGGCTCAGGTCCCACGGAGCCACAGCTCTGGTACGTTACACCGTTCGCTGAGGTCTGCTCTTTTCTCCAGGTGTGTGCAGTGTGACGTGTCCTCTTTCCTGTTGCTCTCTCAGGATTAGTTGCGCCAATTAAATTTTCTAATTGTATCCAGTTTAAGAGGAAGCCACTGTCTCTCCTCTCACGCCGCCATCTTTAATCAGGTTAGTTTTTTTCCCCCCAAAGTGTTCCAGTTACCTTAAAACCAGTAAAAGTTTTCATTGTTCAGGAATGAATTTTTTGTATATTAGTTCAATACAGCTGGGATTTTCATCTTATTTCTTTGTCCTTCTAATGATAAACTTTGTAGAAGCTATGTTTTAGAATTTAGGCTAGCTCTTAATATTAGTTTAAAGATGTTTTGAATGCAAAATAGTAGGTTTTGCATAGATTTTACCAACTTATTTAATTAAAGTTGAATAATGCAAAATTTCACAAAGTATTTGGAGAATATGTCTTAGATTTTAAAAATGTATGTTTTATATCAGCTTTATGTATGTTACTTGGGGAAGTGGGGGCTCCCCCACCCTTGGCAAGTTCACTGTGAATTCAGTAAGACCAAATAACAACAATTGAAAGTTGGGGGTAAAAAGGGGCTCATACCAAGGTTTATTCCCATTGGAGTCATCCAGCTGTGTACGAGCATGAAGCCTGTTTCCGTCTCCAGCCTGGCTACAGCCTGGGCTCCCCAGGTGCTGTCTCTGCTCGTGGCTCCAGCTCCTCCTCAGGCTGCTTCCAAGCATGCAGCCCCACATCTTCCCTCTCTGCTTCCCTCAACGGAGGTCTGCGGCTTCTCTCTCAGTCTGAACTCCTGCTTCCCAGCACCCGGTCCCTACTACTTCCGTTTCCTGCTCCCCTCTAGGCTCCCTAAGATCTCTGCTTCTCCTTCCAGCCAACTCTGTAGGTGACTGGCAGCCTCCCCACCCAATAATTTCAGGTGCTTGTGTGTTTCCTCTCCACCCCTCACCTGGGCCCTACTTCCATGACTGACAGTTCCCTCCAGGCAGCTTTTCTTAAAGCAGTATCAGCTGTGAACAGTTTTCTGCCAAGAGGTATGTAAGCAGGCTTGTACGTATATAATGGACAATATTAGAATCAGACAAAGTGAGAATCCTGGCATCCTGGCCATAAAATTTCCATTTTTCCTACAGTGAATTAATTTACAGATGAATTTATGGCATGTGACTTTAAGCATCTTACTTCCTCTAAGTTTTATCATTCTTGTCACTCACTAGCAATAATGTCACTTCAACTATTAACAGTTTGAGTTTTTACATTTTTGTAAGTCCAGAAAAAATGAAAATGGAAGTTCTAGTGAGTTATTTTTAAGAGGTCACTATTCATCATCAGAGAGATAAAGAAGCAATTTGATGAGGATTATGCTATCTTAAGTTAGGTCCTTCTGAAGGGTCTTGACACCAGCAACATGTTAAGTTTATTCTAAAGAAATCATGTCTTTCTAGGTAAAGATATCATTTGACTACCAAAGGACTATAAAGCACCCATATTGATTTGGTTTCATTTGCTTCCTGGGACCGAGAAACCCTGCATCACCTTAATTACACTTTCTACTGAAGAGATGAGATGAAGAAACAGAGAACAAGAAATGAAAGTGTGTCAGGAGGAATCTTCATTCTGAGCACTGTTCCTTGTTGCACATGAAGTAGGAGACTATGTGATACTGTGTCAGAACAAATGCTATAGCCTTTTCCCTTGACAGACAAAGTCTGGAAGTTTGATCAATTTTTTTTTTCATTACTAAAGCCTGCATGAAAAGACATAAAGATCTTCCCAGAAAGTTATGTGTGTTAACTGGTCAAATCATCATAGGACAGGCTAAAGGCAGTATCTCTATATTGTCTCCAATGTCCTAGGATTCAAAAACTCTACCTGGAAACCAGGCATGAGAAATTTTATGAATATTCAGAAAAATGTCAATTAAAAGTTTAAATTTCTGTCCTACCACATCTCCAATTTCTTAAAGGCATACTTTAATTTCACTCAGAGACAAGCGAGTTATTTTAATGGTCTGCTTCAGTTCTCAGTATTTTGATATTCACTGGACTTGATGTAATCCCTCTCCTTAAAGTATCTGTAATAAGACAAAGAAATCACCACACAAGTACACGGCTGAATCCTGAGGTACACTCTCTGCTTTTTGGACACAGACCTGTCATCACAGCCTTCCAGGATGCATTTTCATCTGCATGCACATACTATGCATTCATCAGATTCATTTCTTGAAATGTTCTTGATAGTATTCATTCTACTTTAAACCACCTGTCAAAACAACGCTTTAATTAGGTTAAGCTGTCTGGCTTTGTGAAAAGGTTTACTGTACTCAGTTGTCCCTGCCATAAAATTAATAGTTTGACCAACTTCTAAGGAGACGGATTTTGCACTCGTGAAAGTCAAATTAAATCCACCTTTGCCAAACAGGGGAAAGAATTGGTGTGTCTGAAACTTTGAAAGCAGCACTTCATTTATTATAATCTTTCGAGTGCCAAAGTACAAATTAGGTAGAACTGCAGCTGCAAGAAAGCCCAAATTATAGCATATTGCTCCTATGACCCTTTTAGTAGGCAAGCCACCTACAAGATAATGAACAGAGAGAATGACTGTACCAGAGTCAGCACTGCCAAATTTCCAATTTGCAATAAGCAAGCAATCATTCAGTAAATTAATATTCCACAGACTCAAATATTACGTCGGCTAGTCATTGCCCATCGTTCCAAGACCACAATTCTGATAATATTTTCCAGGAACAAGGCTCATTTTATTCTTAAAACTCAGGAGAATAGAATCAGTTTTAAAATGGTTTATACTTTTGTTCAGGTCTTGCTATAAAAATGCCTTTGGACCCACATTGTTTCAGGTAAAGTAGCAAAGGAAATAATACACAAGACTGTTTAGTCTTGAAGACAGAGTAATTTGGAGTTTTGGTTTGGGATTCTGTTTGTCCCTGTGCACTTTGCATAGATGGGTCTTCAATTGACTTGGAGATTAAAATGATTCATGATTCTGATTATTATTTAAGGTATGTGAAGTCTTAAGCTCTCTGAGGCAGGACTCAAAGTGGACAATGGAATTAATGAAGACATGATGATCTGATATTTTTCATCAGAGGGAGTCATCAGAAAAATTTCAAAAACACTGTTTTACCTTAAAACATAAGAAAAGAAGAGATCATTTGTGACAAAGATTTTTTAATGGATTACTTTCTCTTAAATCTACATTTGCATTCAGTAAAAAGTGAGACTTAATATTATAAATATCTGCAACTATAGCTTTATAGTTTACTGGAAGAAACCTAGTTTCTTGTTTCTCTCCTTAGATGCCTGTTGGTAGGGCTGTCACTTACCTCTGAGAAGAACTAGGTCATCTCTAAATATTATCTACAAACATAATTCTAAAAATCCAGGGGCTCAGAGAAGAGATGTTGTGACATTTCTTCATATTCTCATGCAATGCTTCGCAACCTAATTGAAAACCTCTTTATAACAATATTTTTAATGTTTCATTTACTATCCTGAAGTAAAATTTATATATAACACAAATTTTTTTCTTAGGAGCCAGTCTAAACTCTATGTGTTACATAGAGGAATAACAATAAAGCAATTTATAATAAAACACTCATTTTAGTTTGTTGCTCAGGCTGACTATTAGGACCCATAATAAAGTCATCCAATTATTTTATTAATTATTATGAGTAAGTTTAGAATAAAAAGGGGAAAGACCATTGGAAGAAATTCTGTACAAATTTTACAGAAAATGAAAGCAGAGATACAGGATGACAGAATAAAACTCAGTATGAGGATAGTTAAATAACAGAATACATTTATCTATTAAAGATAAGAGAAAGAGAAAAATAACTATCAATATGGGTATAAAACACCAAGAAGTCTCACGGACTGTTGAGATTGAAAAATAAGGAGTCAAAATATTTTCAGATGAAAACATTTATTTATAAAGTATAGTTTAAATATAGTTCTTTATAATTTATTTATCAAACATATATAGTGCTTTCTGTGTGTCTGGCTCACTTTGATGATTTTTAAGTGTATTAACTCATTCCCTCTTCATATGAATTACCCTTTAACAGAATCATTACTTTGCAGAGGAAACTGAGACCCAGAGGAGTTAAGTAACTTACCTAAGAACCTACACATAGTAAGCAGCAGAGCCAGGATTTGAAACTAGCCATTCTGATTCCAGTGTCTAAACATTATATTTCTATGTTGGAATACAATGACCCGGGATAAGACAAGATAAAAAAATTACAAGTCTATCTCCTGTTTAAAATCCTGTCATATGCATAAATTGTTTCACAATATGGAGACCATATTGATCAATATAGGACTAGAGAAATAGGATGTGGCAATGAAAATCTACAGAGACATGGTGATTCAAACCTCTAAGTACATCATGAAAATAAATTTTAAATATAGGAAATACAAGAAAAATTAATTTAAGCATCATGAAAATAATTTTATATTTAGGAAATACAAAAATAAAAATAAACTTCTCACAATGAGGTCTCTTATTGTGCTACAGAAATAGTCAAAATAGTCAAGAACAGGAATTGTTTTTAGATGACCTCTATTAGTAAAGTTTAATGAGATGATAGCATTTCATATGTCTCCACTAATTTCAGTATTTTCATCTGGCTGTGACAAGAAGTCTCAGCTATTCTCTGATACAAATTTGCATGCACAACCTGCAAACCGAGAATGATTCAGATTCAAATTTCATAAGCAGTATGGCCACATATAATGGAAAATTCAAAATGATATACAAGTCTTGATACAGTTTAAAATGGAACAACCTCTATACAATATTTGCATTTCCTGGTTATTCAATTTTGAATTTATATGTAAAATGGAATTTTAGTCTATGGGTTTAGGTATAACATGCAGTTTGGCTCTGCAGGATATGGACAATACTTTTTTGCAGAATCCTGATCATCGCAGGATGTCTAACCTTCCTGGACCCATTCACGAAACCCTAGTAGTGGCCACCTCCCAAATGTTGTGATAACTAAAAATAACTCCCATAAATTCTCAAAATGTTCCCCGAAGGGTGCAGCTTCCCCACTGAGAGCCATTGATTAAGGACTTTGCGTACAGAGGCACCTAAAGCAAATGTCACAGTTTGAATGGTATAATTATGTAAGCCAATAAATTCATCTTAGTTTTTGGCAAGATATATACTAGACTGATAATGCATTTTTTTAAAAAGTAAAGATAATTTTCATTAAAATAAAGCATGAATGGGTTTGCATTTTTGCTACTGGTTCCTTTTCCACAGTTATCCTTCTATAAAGTGCTAGGAACGATAGGAGCTTTATAAGGGCAATGGAGAAGTTTTCTTTCTATCTCACTACAAAATGTATGGATTTTATTTAAAATGTTATGTAGTGTCTAACCTGGGAATAAAATCCAAACAGACCATGGTATCAAGCCACCAAACTGAGTATTAGGAAAAAACTCTCAAAAACTTATGTTCTGGTTAAAAAGAAGAACATACATGTCTGAACAGAAATCCATATTCAAAATCCCAGCAAAAGAGTTAAAAAGTTCTGTGTATAGGCTGGAAGTGAGTTTTGAGTCAAAGTTGGGTTCGTCCTTGGCAAATGCTGTCTCTAATTCAAATTGGCCATCTGGATGCAGTATTCCTGGAACAAAGGACCTGGCTTTAGTTTAATTTTAAGAAAATATAGTTAAAAATAAGCAGCTCTCTAACAAACTAAGAATTTTAACCCAAGGGATGAGATTGATTTTATTTAAATTATTGGTTTTCCATTGGTAATATTTTGCAACATATTGAGAAGTAAGGCTTATTAAAATGTTTAGATTAGGTTAGATGGACAGTTATACATAGGTATACAACATATACACATATTTTATATATATATATACATATGTGTGTGTGTATATATATATATATATATACTCATACATAAATATATACCTATATATGTAATGAGAGAGAGAATGAAAACAAATGAATCAATTGTGGGTTAATTCAAAATCCCAAAACAGTTCACTAAATCATAATAAAAGCATTTTTAAATGTCCATTGTGCTGTGCACTATTCTAAGCACTTCCATATATTAAGTAATATAATACTCATAATAACTTTATGAAACAGACACTGTTGTATCAACAGTCCCATTTTACAGCTAGAGAAACTCCAAGATGAAAACTTAAGTGGCAAGATTTAATCCAAGCTTTTTGGTCCTGGAGTGTCCTTTTAAACATTATATTCTATGGCTTCCCTCTACTGAGATAATAAAAAATCCATGAAATGTAAGTTTAAGTTAAAGCCAAGTCAGAGTGATCTTATTGCTTTATCAACATTAATATGCTAATGTCCATTATGACTTGCCAAAGGTATATCCCAAATTTCTTGGACCACTAAATTCTTTTATCATAAGCCATTTTGAAAAAAGAATAGTGCTGCATGAAATGTCTCTTTAAATTGCTGCATGATACTACCTTTAAATAACACATTTTAAATGAATAACATTAATAAGAATTAATAATTCCGTATTTCTTCACTCTTTAAATTTTATCATCAATATTTTGAGTTGTATTTTCAAATGCTTGATACCAGCTTTTGAAAACTATTAATTCATAGATTCCAGAGTCTGAGAATGTTGATGGAATATATATATATTTATATTTGTTTTTAATTACAATAATAGTCTTCTAAGTATTGAAACTTTAAATAGACTTACTAAATCTTGTTGAATATAAAAATAATCGGAGGGCATACCTCGTGATTGCAGCATATTCTTAGAGACCCATGTGCAAAGTGGTGCTTATCTTTTAAAAATATTCAATAAACTATTTGTGACTGCCTAATTTTAATAACGATTAAATTTATCCCCATTAAATTTAGCCTCTTTCTCTTTAAGAATCAGCTTTGACCTTATCATCCACATATGAAATTAATATGTTCAAAAATCAGAAATACAGTCAATGAAGTGCAGTGAAATTTAATGATCTAGGATATATTCTGATAGTGATAGTTATGGCAAGAGAGAGAAAAAGAAGAAGGCCAAGAAATCCAGAAAAAGCATGCTAATTCTTGGTTTTAATACATTTCTGACATAAACTCCAATACTTTTATGTCTTTGACATAAACTGTAAAAATGTTCAAAATATTCTGCCTTTAATTTTGTGTTTATAATACATAAGTTTTCAGTTTCAAAAGACAGCTAGCTTTTCTTCAGCAATTTTGAAATATTTATTTTTCAAGTTAAATTTAGACATTTTAAATGACTTTCTTTCAATATAAAGCTGTGGTGGAACTGTGGAGGTCCAGAAGTTTTAGGCGAAGCCCTTATCCATGGAGTTTTTTGTTTAGCTAATTCCTGTGACTCATGGGCAGATAGTCAAGAAGTGCTGATTTGAAATCATTCAGATATGCCTATGCAATGCTCTCAACTCAAATCTTTACGAGCATAACATGTGGAGCATATTGCCTTCTGGTATTTGAGAACTAAGACTTAAAATTTTTTTCCTAAAAATGACAGATTCATTTCCTATTAAAAAGCACTATTTTTCATCCCTTAGCATGTTGAGTTTGCTTTGTTAAGGAGAAAATGATATGAAATAAGCAAATTTTGTTGTCAACAAGCTATAGGAGATGGCCAAACATTAATATATCCAAAAATAAACTATTTGATGCATTAATTTATTTGGGGAATATCTACAAGTACCTATCTGTTACCTATCTATTTTACTTTTCCATAGAGAAGAAAAAATATTTTGAGCTGAGTTTTACAATTCACATCTAGAGCTTAGGTGTTATAAAAAAAACATTTCTGAAATAGAAACAAAAATAATACTCTGAGAAGAACTAACTTACCTTTCTATAGGTCTGACAAATGCAGTGTCAACTTGTTGAGTGCAACATTTGGGATTTGAGATTGACAATGAGCAAGAAAACCAGGTGGAGCAGGTGAAAGAACTCAATGTGAAAACCACTTCATTCTCTAAGCTAATTTTGGTCAAAAGTGAATCTGACATCAACCCTGTGAATAATGAAGCAAAAACTTCTTTCTATCACTTCTTTCAAGTCTTGGCTGAAACTACAGTTAAATTCTTCCTTTTCATATGTCTTTTTTATGCACATGCATTTAATAAGTGCCATGTTAGTACTTTTTTCCAGTGTGTTAGGACCTGTTACTCAGTCATTTCTATGCATATAAATGTGGCCTTAATTGTATAACTTTTACCTTTCCTCCTGCTAATGGGTTTATTATCCACTCTTTTTTTCTGAATCCTGATTAATTACCAAACTTTCAGTCATTCATGAATTGCCTTCACAATTTTTGGCATATCCATTTACTACTTTTTTTACTTTCTATTTTAGACTCCTGAGCCTGTGTTTTTTAAATAAGGCATTATTTCAAGGTTGTCTGATGCTTCATAATATACACAAAAATATATATATATATAACCATGGAGATAAAATATGTTTGTTCACATGACACCTACATTTATTTTTGAGTACCACACACTGGGAGCATGATATTCAACACATAGCATGGCGTTATTTACACAGCAGGCATTTAAAGCCTCTTCTAGAGTATATACAGTTTCAGAATCAATCTCTTTAAAACTTCTACCTATACTGTTTCACTTACTAGATATCTATTAAGTAAATGCCATACATTTGCAGACTTTCCTTTATAATTAAAAATATACATAGGGCTTTGTATACCCATGTTCATAGCAACATTTCACAATGGCCAAAAAAATGGAAACAACTGAAATGTCCACTGATGCATGAATATATAAACAAAATGTGGAAACTATTTCTACAATGGACTATTACTCAGCCTTAAAAAGGGATGAAATTCTACACATGGATGAACCTTAAGAATATTTTGCTAAGCAAAATTACCAATCATAAAAGAACAATTACCATATGACTCAATTTATATGTAATATCTAGAGTTGTCAAATTTACAGAGGCAGACGATTGAACAGTGGTTACTAATGGCTAGCAGGGAGGAATTGGTAGTTAGTGTTTAATGGGCACAGAGCTTCATTTTGGAATGAAGATGTCCATCTGGAGGTGGTGGCAATGATAGTTGCACAAGAATGTGAATGTACTAGCCACTGAATTGTACACCTAAAAAATGGTTTAAAGCTACAATTTTATGTTATGTTCTTTTTTACTAAAATAAAAAATTAAAATATATTTAATTTCTGCATCCATGTGTACTGGATATTTAATGCTTTTTATTACTTAACACTTATTTCTCTTTCTGAGAATAAGATCCAAGTTTCCCTTTGGAAATGCCATTCCAATCTCCCAACGCGTGCTCATCTTCAGTCCCCTTGGTTTATGTGTGAACACTGCATCCCAGGATCCAGGGGAAATATGTCACTCAAAGGTAATCAATTAGCATGTCCACTGAATTGTTTGATTAATTTAGTTAATCAAACAAATGAATTGAATACAATTAAATCAAAGGAAATTTGCTGAACTCATGGAAAATAGAAGTTATCTTTCTAATAGGTTGCTAAACTAGTAGATGCTAGGGCAGATTTGTTATACCATATTAATACCATTCTCAGTAAAAAGCCTCCCTGAGAACAAAGCCAACAAGTGCAAAAGCAGAAGCAAAAGACAGAAAAAGTGTCCTTTCAGCACCTGCGTCCAACTTCAACTTAACCTTAAAGATCTGCTCTTGAGAATTTTGACCACTCAAATCAATGCATTCCTGGTGATTTTGCTTAAATATATTTGAGATGAGTTTATATCCCTTGCACAAAAAGGGTTCAATCACATTTTAATACAGTGTTCCTCAAAGGCATTCTCTGTGATGGCAAAGTAAATCAGTGGCCCTGGGTTCTTTAAAATATGCAGGTATTTATGCTCCAAACTTGACTTACTGAATCAGAATTTCTAGAAAATGATGCCTGGGAATATGCATGTGTTATCACTGCAATGTCTGATAGTCATTGATCTGGAATCTTTTTGCTCCTTTCCATTTACTAGAACCACCAGGCTCCCCAAATCTCCTTCCATGCCTCCTCAAATTAACTGTACAGTTGTCTCACTTCTGTCTTTCCACCATTTTGAATAATCTGGGTGTGGCATTGTCTACCACTGAAGTAATGACCATGCTTTTTGTATTTAATCAGAGTTCAGATCATGGTCTGGTTTGGCCTAGAAATTTCCCTCAGAAATCTTTCTTAAAGAAAAAAACAGTTGACATTACTGAACCTTTGTAAAAACAGAAATGTAAAGGGGCCTTGTAGCACTTATTTGCATCTTACATAGATTCTACAAGGCATCTAATGGGATACATTTAGGGATTCAGAGGATTTTGTGTGTGTGTGTGTGTGTGTGTGTGTGTGTGCTAAAGCAGGAAAATTCAGTATTGTTGAAGGACTTCTCAAGTTGGAGCAGAAAGTTGCAACAATTAAATGTAAGGACACATGCAATCCCAATCAGCCATGGGCTGTTTTGATGGACAGAAAAGAGGCAGAAAGAAACGTGAGCCTCTGTGGGCTGTATTGAGAGAGCGGACATAGTTAAAATAGGACTGGTTCAGCCGTCTGGCCATTCCGGATTCAAACTTGCTATGAACCGTAATTCAGCATCACATCGCGGGTGCCAGGCAGCTTTTCCCAGGCTGTGTGTTCACACCGTGGATGTTTCCTCCTGATGGCGCCCTGGTGGTCTGTTTGTTGGAGGTCTTTTTTGTTTCCATTCAGCACACTTTTTGACTTGCTTCCCACTTCCCTGGTTGGTTCATTTGCCCTAATTATGATTATCTGATGAAGAGTGAAGGTGACACTTCCAAGCCCCTGGTCCAAGCCGTCTCATTAGGCAGGAAACCCTGCCATTTGTCTAATTGAAATAAAAAGGTGTGTTTTACACAGAACAATCCCAGGCAGCCGGCCACAGAAATTCCTTTCATCAGATCTATTTACTTCTCTTTCTTTGGTATTCTACCTGATCTTTTAAGCAACAGGCAGTTATAATAAGAGTTCAGTGGTCCTCTAGTTTTTCAAATGGAAGTCAGATTTAGAAGGTGTTCGGTTTTTGCAGACCTGCTAAATTCCTAGGTTTACACATTTCAAGAGTTAATCATGAAATAACTAAAAATAAACGTACTCCTTTTTGGAAGTATTAAATAACTATGGAGAATGATTTGTTATTTAAAAACTTCTTAGAAAATGCAGAAGGGAAAGCAGCTCATGGATTTAATTCTATGGCATCATTTTCAAAAAGACAGGTTAATAATTGAGTGGTGTAGTCAAGATAGATGTACTACAGAGCCGTTATGAAGTTATTTTGTCAAATGAACGTTTGCTGTTGATATAAAATGCTGAGACCTGTTTAGCATAAAGCAGAGCACTGAAAACAGCTGAGATCCCTCAAGAGGGTATTTTGGATTCAATCTCTCTCATGCTGTCATCCAGATATCTGCATGTTGAGAGATGCAAGAACTTCAGCTCTTTCTCCACCATGGAACAGACCTTCGAAATGAGAGATCCCCCCTGTTCCATACAACAAGGGTAAGGTGAAGGTTCCCAGCTAAACTATCTGGTCCTAGAGTCACTAAATAAAGAGGTCTCTCAGCTCTGACTTCACAGGAGATGCTTCCAAAAGGGAGAAACTATAGGTGGCCATGCTGTAATGCCCCAAATCACATATTTATTACATACATTTCATCAGGGAAAAACATTGATTAATTCTATGAACACACTGAACCACAAATAAAGAACACAGTTTTTAACTATCTTCTGACGTGATAATACACAGTACTTGGATTGTAACATAGCAACAGCATTCTTTGCTTTTAATGACAAAGTGGCTAGATTCTGGCAAAATTCTGACTAGCTAATCATATCAACTCTACTTAGGGTCACCTGAGTGGTGCCCACCTGGTGGCCCCCTTAGTGACACAGCAGTTACATGAGGATGAACCTGGGCAGTTTAATTTCACATGTGCTTCCACATCAGGCTCTTTGCCATTTGCATGCAGTCGGTCTTCCTTCCTATTTCCAACTGAATTCCTGATCTGGAGAAAGATGAGTCTCGTTTCACTAATTCTTTCTCACACAGGTGTGGACACATGTAGTTCAACTTTCTTGGTGATTTTTTTCTGCTGCTCTTGTACTTTTTTGTCTATCTTTCCTGCTGGCCTGTCACTAAGAACTGGGCTGTTTGTCTTTTCTCTTTACATATACTGACCTTATAATATTCTTTAATAATAATAGTAAGGAATACTGACCTTATAATATTCTTTAATAATAATAAGGAAGTTAGGGTCAACAAGAGGCCCTTCCCTTAGAAAAAGAAAGGTATTTGGTTGACCATTACACTGAGGGACTGGAAATGCAAGGAACTACAAGTATGCAATAAAGTTTTCTTGGGAAAAAATGATCCATGCTTCTCCATTTCTAGTAAGGAATAGATGCTGGATAGAAGAGTCCTCCTATCTTGGTGGGTTTTGACCAATTGTGACAAGGAAACTAATGAGAGAAACCAAATTTTCATGTGCTGATTCCTTTAACTTACACAGAAATTTCTGTATAATTTCTGTGCTGTGGTTCCCAGAGACTAAATCACAGAATTCAAAAGATAATAACAAGCTTGGCTCTTTCACCTGGAACTCACACTGTTATGTCAACAACAGCTCCCAAAGTTGAAGCTTGAGCATGAAGTTTGGAACTGAGGTTGGTCTAGTTTCAATGAAGAACAGTGATTTCAAACTCGTACTTTGCAGTCAGACTTCAAAGTGATCAAAGTTAATAGGATAAGTAATGAGACCTTGCAATAATATGCACTTCCTCATATGATTCACTGAAAAGAAATAATGCCTCTGGGGTCCTCTTGCCAAAAATATAAACCTGAATTTGATTGTGAAGTGACATCAGACAGCCCCCAAAGGGAGACATTCTGCAGAGTAACTGTCCAGTCCTCCTCAAAGGGATAAGGTCATGAAAGACAAAGAACTGTCCCAGTTGGAAGGCGACTAAGTAGTCGTGATGATTAATTGCAATGTAAGGTTATGAACTGAATCCTGCACCAGTAAAAAAAACACATTGGTTAGATAATTGGTGAAATTTGTACAGGTTTGTCCATTACTTAATAGTATTGTATCAATGCTATTTTCTTAGTTTTGATGATTTATAACTGTAGTTATGTAAATATGTCACTGTTTTGGAAAGCTGGGGAGAGGGTATGTGGGAATTCTTTGCAATATTTTTGCTACTTTTTTGTAATTTGAAATTATTTCAAAGTGAAATTTATAATATTTGTGAAGTTTATAAAAAGTTAATCAGCACAACTGATCACATGGAAACAGATTACACAGCAGTTAGAAAATAATCTGTGTGGTTTATTATTATGCTAATAAACAGGATTACAGCATTAGACACAATTCAACATGGGTAAATGGAGCCCTTACTCTACATGAAGCACAGGAAGAAAGTCAAGTTAGGGAAGACAGTCTTTGCCTTCTGAGAGTATATAAATTATATGAAAACCTAAAACCTTTTCTTTGAGAAAAAGATGGAAAGTATATTTAAAGTCTACAACACTAGAACTACATGGCATAATTTAAGTTTTTTCTAGTATATCAGAAATCACTTCAAAATTCTGTAATTTGTCAGGATTATCGGTATGAATAGAAGTTTTCATGGTATTGTAGGCATGCAAAGGGGCCCAGTAAAATGAATATAGACCTATTTGAATGTGGAATATGAGATACTCTCCTGCGATTTTCTAAATGACTAACCACACCATTCTCATAGCACAGAATCTGATCATTGGGTAATTTGTGCACTTAAAGAGGCACAATGTATGAAAGTACTTACATATCTTCAACTGTGACAGAATAGAAGCTATTTTTCTATTAATTTTATGTAACTGAGATATATGCATGCTAGTACATTCAAGATGAAATATTCTATTAGAATATTCAATTTGTATATACCATTTGTATGTTTCTTCTGCTGGGAAAATCTTCCCCTGACTTATGCATATGGCAAACCCCTACATTTTCAGGAATCAACCTCAATAACACCCTCTCCAAGGAGTCTTTCCTCATTCCCCTGGCAGACATGAGCACACATTCTTCCATGACTCCAGTGATTCAACAATAGGTAAATAAATAGTTGTACTGGTAAATCCAGGGTTAAGACAGACTATTCAGAACTGTCACATGAGATCAATGAAATGATAAAAATTTGACTGTAACATACCTGGTTTCATGGAAAATTATTCAAGATACAGATGGGCTTTGATATAACAATTATGGCATTGAAATCTTGGAGTCCAGATTTAATAGTCAGCAGCAATTATAATAGAAAAATACCATGCTCACACAAGTTTTTTGTAATTGCCATGATCTAAAACAAGATTGACTTGTTTAAAAAAAAACCCTATAACTCTGTAATGGCACACAAACTATGATTGTTTTCCACAGAGAGTTAAGGAATACTCATTCTATTCTTTTAATGGGATTGTTGAGACTGCACCAAGAACTTCAAAATGCTTTACATACTGGCATTACCAGGGCCATGTAACATTCCAACTAGGTCAGCATAGGAAGGTTTTGTCCCATAAGTTGCCCAGAGCACGCCTCTTTTTTTGTGTGTCCCTGTTGTACATCTTGGAAACCAGTGCCCGTAAGATGAAAGAGTAATGAGATCGTCGTCAGCCCTGCTTTAGGCCCTCACATTTATCCCTCATCATTTTGCTTCCCCAGCCCTGACATTTAGCCTCTCCTTACACCACTGTCTGATATTACAAATTGTACTGGGTAATTTCCTCCAGCCAAAATACGAGATTGAGAAGCACCAGGGAGTTCTAGAAATCTATCCTGCCCGTCATGAAATGCTTCCTGTCCTGGCTTAATAGCCCAAGGGAAAGCAGAAATGAGTCTACGTCAGGATGGTGGGGCCACTACGAATTATAGAAACATCGAAGGAAAAAAGTTGGGTTTCCTTTGTAAGAATTACCATCTTGACACCCTATAACTAACATAAGTTGGGAAATTTCTTAAGCATTACTTAACCTACCTACTTTAATATGACAAGATTAGTTTCAGCAGAATCTTTTCCTGAAAGAAAAGGAGGGAAAAAAGATTTTAGCTGATAATTGATACTCCAACCTTGGTAGAAAAGAAGTGTTTGCTTAAAAAAAAAAGGTGGGGGGCTAGGGTGTGGGTGGAAATTAGCTGACTTGAGCCACTGCAATACATGTGTGTACATTCCTAATGTATAGGCACCCCAGGCTCCTGTATCCTTATCGGATGTCAGGGGAATGGGATTTATATGAAAGATTGACTCTGTTCCTATGGGAACTACTTACTTTGCTTGAATCAAACAAAACAAGGAAGGTTCCTCTCAAGTTTTTATTTCCCCACCAACCTATCCATATATTTGAGATCTAAGCTAGTCAGTAGCTTGGAAAAAGTATAAACTTGTTTTCTTTTAGCAGAATAACATTCTTGTAAATTCTAGATTATAGTGAGCTTGCCCAGTTCTTTCCTTCAAGCCAAGGTAGAAGGAAGAAGTGGGGCTAGGGGATGATTCAGGGTTGTGCCCACTTCCAAAGTCTGCCTCAGTTTGACCGACTGAAGTGAAGTGCAATCAAGGGCGTCCTGACTTAAGGAATCTCTTCACAGCTTCCAAATGGAATCCCCACTGGAAACAAGCTCAGGACCACTGAGACCACTAAGCACTCACAACAGGCACCCTTCAACAGCAGCCCTCTCCCCAAGTGGCAGATGCACAAAGTGAGTTCTTGGCCCCCAAAATATTTGCCAGCAGGACACATCCCTGCAAATATTGGGAGGTAGTCCAAATGTGTAGCTTCCCCACAGATAAGGAAAATTAAGGCTCAAAGAGGCTAACAGGACTTTGCAAGGACACACGGTTAGAAAGTAGTGCACCGTAAGGTAGGTGGGCTAAAACCCTCAAAGCTTTCAGAGCAGTTTTAGAGTTCTCTGATGCCCCTTTTCTCACCTGAAATTCTTAAGCTCTCAGACAAGAATCTAAAATATTTTATACACTAAAGCATAAGAGATGGAAACATTTTAATATGTCTCTCTTGGTATGGATTATCATTCCCTGGAGAAATCAGAAATAAAATCATTTAAATCAGTGAGCTGACAGGTACAGAAGGTGCAGAGAAGAGTCACAAAATTCTCTATGCCCCTAAAATCTCATTAAGCTGATATGCTTCTTCTTTCTGTTTGCTAAGACATATCCTCTGAAAGAGAATTCTAGAGCAGGCTAGATCAGCAATCCTGGTATCTTCTTGGTGCTATCAATGTCTCTCTCTGACTTCAGGTCTCCAGGTCTTCGGTAACAGAAAATTAGGATTGGCAGTCACATCTACAGGGTGGTTGGTATAGACTGATTTCCTCTCTCTTTCTTCCCCACCCTTTGTCTCTCTTGATGAATTACCTACTTTTTCTAGCATAGAAACAGTTTTGGCTAAATCTCACATGTTTAGTAAACGTTGTTTAGTAAATCTTCTCTCATGTACTTGACAAATAGAAGCTGGGATTTGCAGCCAGAAGACATGGAATCCAACATCACAGTTCTGATCTTTCATCACCTTTCAGAAAGTCATTTGACAAAGTCCCTCTTGGTCCAAACTTTTGCCATGCTCCTCTGAGCTCTCTTTCTGACTAGACCTCAAATTTGGTCTTCCACAGCCTTCCTCTTAAAATCCAGTTTTAATAATCCTGCTAAAGTCCTTGATATCTGATCACCCTCAATATCTGATCAAATTCCTCATCTCTTACCCTTGGTATCTGCTCACCCTGACCTGCCTTCAGTAAGAATTCTGTCAAGTCAGTTGAGCCAGAAACCCCCCTGACCCCTAAGATTTCCTTTTAGTAAATTTCCATCTGTGGACTCCTCATCCTGCAACTTGGCTGTAATTCCCATGTGTCCACAGTGTACTTGGGACTGAACCCATTAATTCTGAGGTCTCTTTTTCCTAATTGTAGTTCTTTACCAATAAAATGTATCTTCACTGCTTTCTCTATATCCTGCTCTGGTTTTCTGTACTGCACTTTATCTTTCTGAGCATCAGTGATTTTACTTGTAAACACCCTCTATAAAAATCTTTGGTGAGGCTTAAGTGAGATAATACAGGAAAGCCCTTTAGAAACTAAAAGGCTTTACACTACTGTTAGCTGCTATTATTATTGCAGGTTTATAAACCCTTTCAGAATCTCTTCAAAATTCAGAATATTTTGGACTTAAAAAAACTAATTCAGTTGAAATTTGCTAAAAGAATAAATCTAAAGTCTTCTCATCAGACACACACAAAAGTTAACTATGTGAGATGATGGATGTGTTAATTACCTTGACTGTGGTAATTATTTCATAATATATACATATATATACTTAATCATCACACTGCACACCTTAAAAAAATAAAGCTTATTACCATCCTGGGAGGAGAAGTAATTCAGTATATATGCCAATTATTAGATTCAGTGCAATCTGGGATAGCATCTCATTATTAAACATATTAATATTTCTGAAGTAAAACAGATAAATATTCCCAGAAAGTGGGATAAAGAAAGAATATCCCTAGCTTCATGACAGTTTAGGACAGATTTTACCCACAAATAAATTATAAAAATTTTCTATTTCAGTATCTTCCCAGATTTTGGAATTGATGATGAGAAATTGTTAATCTGTATCCCTGTGACTTCAATATTAAATTCCATTCCTTCATGGGAAGTCTGTGCAGATTCCATTTTTAAAAAAACATTTATGAAATGTCTTAATGCTTGGGATACTGTTTGAGATCTGCTCATTAAGGTGTAAGAACAATGGTAAAGCAAAACAAGATAAACTGGACTTCATCAAAATTAAAAACTTTTATATGTTAAAGGACATTATCAAGAGAGTGAAAAGACAACCCAGAATGGGATAAATTAATTGCAAGTCAAATATCTGCTAAGGATTGAGTAGGAACAATATATAAACAATGCTCCAAGGGCCAGAGACCTATAAAAAATCTGCATGTTTGGACATGCTGACCAGACAATATTGATTTGCTATTACTAGGTTACAGTTAAAAGAAATGAAAATTAAAAGAAGAAGAAAAAATATTAAATAAGAAATGTCTTTTAGTATCTCATAATTTTGAAATGCCTTGCACCCCCTCCTCAGTTTATTTCAATTCCTGAGTACAGTTGTCCATCTAACAACAATGGGAATATCCTTCTAGTTGACAGGCAGCCCTGCTTGTGATTTCATTGTTCTTCATTTAAGCATCACTCCGCACTCTGTTTTTTCTGGCTTTTTGCATCTTTTGTATATATAAAGCATTTCCAAATCGCCTTTGAAGGAAGCAGTTTGACATGCTAAATTAAACAGAGCTCCAGAGATATTTGTTTTAGGCAGCAAAACAAACTCAACTAGACAAAAAAATGCCGAGCCCATCAGATCTGAAACCATATTTCTCCTTGTCTGCCATGTTAAATGGCAATAATGTAAATGAAAGTGAATTGCTTGGCGAGCTGTGAGAAAATAAGCTGCAAATTACAAAGCTGGCGAGTGAATATTGAAATTGGTGGAATGTGATGATAACGCAATGGGTGGGGACCTGAGCCTTCATTAGAGATTCTCATTTCTCACTCATTTCATTTCCAGTTATAAAGTCCAGTGAAATGGATCTTGATAATTGCAAAGTTGATTGCTACATCAGTTTAGGGGAAATGAATACTGCTATTACTTTTTCCCTTTCTGTCTCTCTCTTCTCTCCCACTCTTTTGTTACATCCATGGGATTTTCAGAGAGCTTTTCCAAACTATTGGGAGGATCAAACTCTTTAGTAGTTTTGACATTTCTATGGCCTGTGGGCACCAGTGCAATTTTCTCTTTTAAAAATGAGACATGACAGCATCACCAGATGACAAACCAGAGCTGAAGCCTTAGTACCCTGGATATCACAACTCTTCCTACTGCCAAGCAAGTAAAGAAAACAAAGAAAATCTCTACTTGTCTAAGTAAAGAGAGAGAGAAAAAAAGACAGGGCATTTACTGGATAGCACCAGTGACAGGAAATAGACTACAAAACCTTTCACATCAAAGGTGTTCATTTAACTGCATACAAAGCTCTTTTTAAATTAAATTTGTTACAATTTGATAACTACCTAAGATTTTGTGGGATTGGTGCAGTAGTCAGTTTTTCAAGTTAAACTGAGAGAAACATCTGTGTTAGGTGTTGACATCTGTTTCTTGTCATGCTTATAAAGTGTGTTAAGAATTGACTGCTACATGGAAATCAAGGCACAGACGTTTTTCATGAGAATGGCGAGATTTCAAAATGACTGGTGACTCTCTTTTAAGGGCTTTTGGAGGCAAATATGATGTATGAGCAAGATGAAAATAATATGCATAGATTATATCCAAGGATGGTATTGCTGGATTTCCAGGTGAATGTGGGGGAAACCTCAGAGTCAGCTTGATAGACTTCCTGCCCAGGGTATCACATTTCTCATCGTTAGATCACTTTGTCGACGGGATTTGATCGTACATCCTTATTCAAGAAAGGCAAAGCAAATTTCAGGATGAATGTTTATCCTCATTAATTCTAGTGGGTTGGACAAGGGAATTTGACCCTTGTTGATGGTAGTGACCAGTTTTAGGAACAGCAAAACTCAGTAGGCTGTATCTGCCTTTACAGTCTAGAGTGAGCCTTACATATTTTGGTTTGCCCTGCATTTTGTGATTGAATTTTACCTCTGTCATTTTGCTCTCTTTCCTGTTGCAGGCGCTTTTCTGAACATGAAAAGTAAGTCATGGGAAACACCTGATTCATACAGAGTGAGGCAAATTCTGGTTTTCTCAGAATCTGAGCATCCACAGTTCTATTTGTGTGATGACACATTTTATGTACAAACTGGACTGAGCCATTGGGGGCCCAGCCATTTGGCCAAATATCACTCTGGATGCATCTGTGAGGTGTTTCTGAATGAGAATGAGGAGAATAGATAGTCCTGCACTAATAGGGGTGGCCCTCATCCCATCCATTGAACACCTAAACAGAACAAGCAGGCTAAATGAGAGGGAGCTCCTCTTGCCTGATTGAGCCCTGGATGTTGGTCGTTTCCTGTCTTCCGGCTTGAACTGCAGCGCTGGCTCATCTGGGGTCTTGAGTCTGGTGGCATTTGGGCTGGAAATTAACAGCCATCAGCTCTCCTCTATTTTTCAGGTCTTTTGACGTGGACTGCATTTGTACCATTGGCTGTCTGGGTTCTCAAGCATACTGACTTCAGATCTTGACACTTCTCAGCCTCCCTAGCCTTGTCAACCAATTCCTCATAATAAATGTATACAGATATATTTTTTTAAGTTGAAATTTGTATACTGAGGTATGCACATTTTGGTTCTGATGGTTTCAACCACCATATAAACTTGAGCTTCTCATACACTGGTGGAGGATACCTGGAGAATGTCATTTACTTTATTTTTTTCTTTTTCATTTTTCAAAGTAAGAAGTTAAATGCTCATGATGAATTTATATAACGATTTTTCTCTTTTTCTTTAGCTTTTAATAAGTACTATAATACCAACAGAGATTTTCGTGAAAATATTGTTTCGATACATAGTCATAGTAAAAAATCATCCATGTTAAAGACCTGTTAGGTCCTAGGAATTATACTGAGATCTTTACATGCTTTTTAAAAAACCTATCAACAAGCCTGTAAATGATGAGGAAATGAGGTCATTAAGCCCATAGACATTTATTCAGTGGTTAAAACAACATTCATATGGGTCCACTTGACACCACTCATTCCAGGAATTGGTAGAAAAATGATAAAAGGAAGTAACAGGCTATGTTACCTCTGACTCTTTTGTGAAGTAATGAGCAGTAGTCAGCATGTGTTTGTCATCCAAGCTGTTTATCTCCCTGCTTATCTCCTTATCTTTCCTTTCTCTTAGGCACATAACAAGGTGACACTCAGCTCTCTGTTCTCCATTATCCCTACAAACTCTTGGACAGACAGAAGTATGGAATTCAAGCCAAAACAGATTGCAAGATTCTTCTCATTGGCCAGAAATGATGCTATGACTTACCTCAAGTTTGAAAGAAATGGAAATCCTGCATATATACTTGAAAAGAAGATCATTTATAACACCTCTAGGTCTCAAATTTTGATAATTTCTTCTGCACATGGCTTTATGTTGGGGGAAAACAGCAAAAAGGGAGGCACTAGTTAAGTTACTTTACAATATCAAAGTCTATTTTCTATTTTTGTAGGTAACTTGCCTGGTTTATATAATAAAGACTTTGAGCAAGATTGTTTCCAATTTTTCCAGCATTAACATTGCTTGTTTATATAGTTCTATTTCCAGAAAGAAATCCCACAAACTTCTAATATATTCACTGTCTCAAATTCTCTCTGTGATCACTTACAATCTGAGTTTTGTCCAACCTTCAACAGTTGAGGTTCACAGAATCCTTCTTGGCAAATTCAAAGGACTTTACTTAGTCCCACTCCTCTTCAGCCACCATTCAGTGGCTCACCTAAGACCGTATGTAGAGATGTGTTTTAAGCATTAGTGTAATTTTCCAGTGAAAGAAACCATAGCTTTTATCAGAAGCTCATAGAATCAAATTTTGAGGTACAGGAAAAGATCCTTTACATAGTATAATAATAGTAAAGAAATTAGCTATAAAATAATAGAAAGTCATTTGAGATCATTGTTAAAGCAGTTCTATGAAGTGTTTGTAATAAAAGAAACCTGCTGCGAAAATGAGTTGAAAAGTGAAAAAAAAACTAATGAAGTGAGACCACAGAAGTCATCCATATTTTTCAGAAGGAGGTTTTTGTCCTTTTAGTCACCTTAATTGTTATGATTTGTAGCAATAACTTGGTTCTTTTTTCAGAATGGTCATTGCAGGATATGTAAGTGTAACCTGTTGAATTCTCTGATTTTATGGAGCATGTGACTGGTTTATCCAAGTTGGTACAGAAAGTTGTGGCAGATAAAAGCCTAGAGCTTGGGTTTCCAGATCCTTGTACCCAAACTCTTCTCTTCATTCTACATTGCTTCTTCATGATTGCCTACATAGTCAGTTTCTCCTAAACTCTATACCAAACTTACATTTTTTAAAGGGATGTGATTAAAAGAGGATGGGCTTTGAATCACAAGGCCTGAGTCTGAGTCTGGCCTCATTAGATGCCCAAACTTCAGCTTTTTCATCCACAAAGTAGACTTAATATCACATTCATCTGTGTTCTCGAGGTGACGATGTGCATAAAGCACCTTAGAAGAGCCCAGGCCACAGAAAGAGTTTGCAACTGCTGGCATAGTTATTATTATGACACCTGTATTGCTCTACACACTGTAATGGAACGTCACGGTCAAGGATGAGAGATCGCAAAGGGCTGAGTACAAACCCATTCTGGATGTGGAAATGCAGGTAAGCCGTTTTATCTACAGGAGAAAACAAACAGAACAAATGAGTAAGTTAATGTTTGAAATATCCACCATGGTCACTGCTGGAAGATTCTCATCCATGCCTAGAATGACTGTTATTTTACATTCAAAGTCTACTTTTCCTTTGATCTCAGTAGTCACCAGCAAAGCTCATTTGCATGTCAGACCTTGCCCCTCTCCTAAATCTCTGTGAGGAACTATTGATTTGGTAAAACCACTGCTTTCCAGGTGCAAGCAGCACGTTGCCCAATCCTTTGTGAATAAGCGTTTTATAAACAAAAGTACAGATGCTGAATGCCTCAAGGTGTCAGGATCCAGGGAAGCTGAGCCAAAGGAACCCCAAGGTAGTTGAGGGGTGAACTTTGCTCCTGAGGCTTAAGAAGGATTCTGCAAAACACTGCCTCCATCTCTACTACTCTTCTACTGACCAAAATATTTTTCCACCACCAGATTCATGTTGAAAATTCCACAGTTGCAGCCAGGAGGTCATAGGGTACTGCCACACATCCAAGCGATAATTCAAATTATCACAGCAAATTCTGTGCCTGTATAGAATTTGTCAAAGACTCCTAGTATTACCCCATACAGATCCCCGTGAAAGGAGTATTTCGCAAGTATGTGCAGAATCAAATGATAAAGAAATCAGAAATTCCCCTCATTTGATCTGATAGCAATGAGAGCTCCTCTTCCACTGGCCCCATTCTAAGAACCTGGTGGTCACTAGCCGATGTAATTCTAATGAACAATTCCCTGAGGGAGGTGTTATTGTTAGTCCATTTTCCAGATGAGAAAATTGAATCAAGGAAAGGGTAAGTAGTCTGCCCTTACCGGGAAGTGGTACAGTCAGGTTTTTTTCCTGAGTGCAAACCTCCTGAGGCTACATTCTAATACCTTTTGCTGTGCTCTGTGCTACACAGCACACTGTAAAATCCAGGTCATCTGCAATAGATACCTCTCTGGGTCAGCTAATTTTTGATGGGTCATCTGAGAAGAATGCTGAATTTCACCATCAAGGTCAAAGACCACCAGAAAATAATCTTGACGCTCATACTATATTGAATGGTTGGCAGAAAGATAGAGACAATACATCTACTGAAAATAAGTTCCAGATTCTCTTTTGACTTCCTAATTTTCTTGACTTTCAGACAAATATGCTCCAGACCCTTTAAATTACTCCAAAAGAGCAAAAGGATTCAAAGAGCTCAATCAGGGCAAAGAGCTTGGGTATTTCGACCTAAGGAAAAAAAAATTTTTAAGCTTTCAGATTCATTTTCTGAACCAGAGAAATTAAATCAGCACCAATCCACCCCACATCTAAGAAAACATAATCAGTTCACCCCCCAAAAGAGCTCATTATCTCTCCTTCTCTGACGTGCCAAGAGGGAGCTCGTTTCCCAATGCCAGCTGTTTCAGAAGCCTGGGGCCTGCTTCACCTCTAGGGACATTAGCTTTAACCTTTCAATCTCTTTGATTTAATCATATAACCATGTAATTAAATTCCAATAGTCAAGTTTCAAGGGCAAGGAGGCGAGGGCTGGGCCGGTCCTTTTAGCCCAAGCAGATGGCAGACACTGCTCCTAGAACAACATGCTCAGATTGCACATTGGTAACACTTATGCTGAGTCCTCATTAAACACATGCAACTAAAAGGTAGAGTCAGTTGGTCTGCTTAAACGATGAAAGCCTCTTTACCTGTTTCCAGGAGATAAGGCACAATGTATTTTTAATGTACACTTTTATCTCTCCTTGGCAGTGAAGATGGTTTCCACCTGATAGCCGGCCCATAAGGAAAGCAAAGCTAATGGGTCTGATTTGTAGACAGCATATGGACCCCTAAGTTCAAATTAATGCACTCTTTCTTCTTCTGTTGCCTAAAGCTTTTTCCAATGTGGAGAAAGAACTTTCAGGATTGAGTTTGAAGATGCCTCTTCAATTTGTTTAAGTGTTGTTAATAGCCAGCTGTTATTTCAACACCTGGTTGAAGTCTGTTTTATGATTTTACCAAGAACACATCAGCAACATCTCCAACCCTCTTCCATTAGCAATGTGTTGGCAAGGCTGGGGAAAAGTGGGGTTTCTGTACACAGCAGGTAAGTCTGTAAATTAGTACAAATGGTTAAAAAAAATGTGACTAAATGAAATAAAAGCTTAAAAAATTCATTCTCTTGGTCAGTTGTCCTAATCAATCAAAATGTACACGCAAGAAGATATACATGTCACCATATATATAATATTGACAAAAAGTTTATCTGAATATCCTTCATTGGACCACAGATTAAATGAATGTTGTACATCAATAAGATAGAATATTGTTCAAACAGGAAATTTTATAAATGGTTCAGATAGGATTCAAATGTGTTCAAATGGATTATCCTAATTTTATTTTTTAAAAGAATACACACACAATATGAAAATGGTGACCTTAGTTAGCTCTGGCTGGGGAGAGTATAGGTCATTTTTATTTTATACTTTATGTGGTTTTTTTAGATTTCCCACAATAAATATATATTACAGCTACATACAAAGTTAGTCACAAATTAATACCATGGCATTATTAGAGCTGTCTCAAATCCGTGCTGTTATTCGTAGAAAGATCACAGACAAGCTGATCTCTTCATTGCAGCCTTTCCAACAGAAACTCAACTGTGCCATACTGGACACAAAAATAAATGTCAAGGTACTTTTATTCACCCATTTTTCTTTTAATGTCCTTTGAATTAAGTGAAATCACTCTGATTTTTTTGACCGATAGTTTTTATCATATGACTTTGATGACTCACATGAAAAACAAGATAGTAAATGACATTAAATTAGTTAATAGAAAATAACATTAATAGGAGAGATAAAATTTTGGAATCATATACTCAGTATCATGAAAGATAATTAAAGGTACAGTTTCTTCGTACTTCATCTTAGAAAAAGATAGGCATCCTTTTTCTGCTTTCCTCTTTCATTCCTTGGAAAGCCTGTAAGTCAGCTCAGCCTCTCTGTGTCTCTAATAGCAGCACACAGAGATGATTCATACGCACGGACTTGTTCTCAAAACATGCCTGTCACACAGGCCAGGAAAGGCACTTAGAGGAGCACAGAGGTTAAGTGACTTAATCAAAGTAACTCTGTGGCTGAGCTCTTAATAAAGTCCAAGTCTCCGAATCTCAGGGAGAGCTCTCTCCAAGGTGGCTTTGGTGAGGGGAACACAGCATACTTCGATCTGAGTTTCTTTCATGTGCTTCTGAAAAAGGCAGTGAGTTTGAGTAACACTGTAGAGAATACTAATAGGTCCCTTAGCAGAAGCACTTTTAGTTTTGTTAGAGGTTTTCCTTAAATCTCCAAAGGATGGAGTTAAATTGCAATTCTAGAGATCACTAGCTAGGAAGTTTGGTTTAAATGACTTAATGGAGCATTCTTAGTGACTCCACATCGAACCTCCGGATATTCTTCACCCAGGCATGACTAGCCAAATGGCGCTCCATTGATGCCACCAGAAGATTTGTCATTTAGGATGACCAAGCTGGTAACTTTCCAAGTTACAGCTGTTTTCAAGCCAAAGTATTCTGTGTGTTGGGTTGTGATTTTTTTAATTTTTCAACCTTCCTTAAGACATTCTGCTTGTGTATGCGACTCTCTGACTCGGGAAATATCCGAGTCTATCTCCACAAGTCCCCAAGTAGGTCACCAATTGACAGTGGTTTTTGTTTTTAGGCTTTTTATTTATTTATTAATATTTTTTGAGTTCAGATGCGTCACTGTAAATGTCTGGAACTCATTTGCTGCCTTCTTCCTTCAAGTAGGTAATGACCATTACTCCAGCCTTTGTTTAGCAACTGATTTGTGTTAAAACCTGGACTTTCTCCTAATTGTTCTCATGTGGTTAAAGGCAACCTCCATTCACAGCATGGAATATGGCTTTCTCAAGCAAACCAAATCAAAGGGCTAAAAGTTTCACAACTTCAGAATTACATGATTTTAGGGTGTTACTATGTTGATTAATGACTAAAAAATATTTGACTCTATTTCCTTTGTTAAAATGAGTTGGAGAAATTTGCAAAACAGAACCATTTCAAAATTTTTTACTAAAAAATCAAATTCATGAATATTTGCTAGGTTTTCAAAAATCACTAAAATTATTTTTATGCTTTTTAGCCATTCCCATTTTGATTAATTTAATTTGATATAACTTAACATGAACAAGAAGCCAAATATTTGAATCTTACAATTGGCTCACTAATAGATGAATATTATATTTAAGTTGTAGTCTAATAAAAGATATGACCTTTCTTCAATCTTCTAAAAGTTTTATAATATTTTGTTAGGAGACTTTTGGTCTAAAAATAAAGATGTTTTTTTTTTGTTTAATTAGATGAAAAATATTACAAGAAAAGTCTCAGAAAATATTATCTGTTGCAACAAACGGAAAAGTTAACCCCATTCAAGGTGGAAAATGCACATTACTTCTAAAAAAAATACTATCTTGGATACTATTCTTCAATGAAAAGGAAGCATGTTGGGAAATAAAAGTGTTTCTGAAACAATTAGAAAAAACAGTTGCTTCCTAGTCTAGATGTTAGTGGGTATCAGATTACATTCTAGTGCTGTTTAAAGAGTCTCCAAAGAGCGTATCAACACAAATCTTTAAAACACTGTCTGAAATTATAAGGTCTTTAAAAACAGAATTCTAATTGACATAAATAACAAGTTTTTGAAAAAATCTTTGGCACTGTTGAACATACTTTAAGTAATACTGTGTTTGCCTCACATCTAAGGCATATTTGATAATCTTTGTTCATTGCTTTATTTATAATAGCTGATTTAATGAGAATTTCCCAAAGTAGAATATGTTCTTGGTGTTGTTTTGAATCCATATTTAATATAGAAGCCTTTTTTTTAGGGGTAGTATATGTGAGTTCCCACCTTAGTGGGAAAGCTGTGTAAGTAGACAGATGAGAAAGGATGATGACATATTTCAAATCATTTTTATTACTCAAAAGAAATAAGAAAGTATTAATTTTGGACTTTAAGTAAAATGTACATGTTGAGATTTTGGGGAAATCACTAAAGGGTTAGAAATAGAACATGTATCTTCCATCATACTTAAAGTGGGAGGGAACCCTCCTCATAAGAGCACAGTTTAAGCATAGGACATGAAAGGCTAAAAAAAAATGAAAGAAAATCTCAGCCAAAAGAAAGTTGGTATAACTATACTAATAACAATTAAAAGAGAATTTAAGGCAATAAAGCAGAATATCTCTCTGAGAAACTAAATGGGTCATACATGTTTATAAAATGAATATCTCACTAAATAAATATAATTACCCTAAAATCTACCCATTTGGTAACATAGAGTCAAAATATAAGAAATTGACATAAATTGACACATGACATAACACATTATCCCCATCATTAACTGAAAGAAAAAACAGGAAAAAAAATTGTAAGAGATAAAATTAGGCAATATTAGCTCAATTGAGAATTCCCGCATATAACTGGTGGTAGTTAAAAATTATACAAACCCTTTGAGGGGCAATTTGGTAATAGCTAGTAAAGCTAAAAGTGAAAATTGAATGTTCTACATCTAGCAGTTAGATATACGTGCTCAAGGAACTCTCATACATGATGTAACACACTAAAAGAATATTCACTGAGAGAATTTATAAATACTAAAAAGTGTAGAACAGTTGAAATGCACATCAATATGCAAAGTAAAGCTTAAATTCTTATGTATTTGCAAAATGACATATTTATACAATTAAATATTATACTATATTGAAAATAAATGAATGAAAACAACATGGGTACATTTCCTAAACATGATATAGAGAACAAAAAAAAAGAAAGATACAGAATTATTCTTAGAGTTTGAAACTGTTTAGGTATAAATTTAAAACATGTAAAATAACACTACATTCTGTTTATGGATGCATGTGAGCATAGTAAATATTTGAGAAAGGAAAGAGCCTAGTGTGATGGGTGAGGCAAAAGGGCTTTGAGTATATTTGCAAATTTTTTAATGAACAAAGGATCTGAAGCAAAGTTAGAATATTAATCTCAGAGCTAGTTCATGGGTATCTGAATGTTCCTGCTACTATTTTATTTTCCTGTGTGGTTAAATAATGATAATTTCCTAACAAAAAAGAAAATGATTTAGAAATAATGGAGCAATAAATTGTATAATCAATAGGACAGAAATACTACCTTCTTCCTCAGAACATGAGAAACTATTCTGATGAATAATAAAGAGTAACTTATTGCCTTTGCCTAAAACATGGTCTCTTCTTTGAAACTTGACATAATTTAAATAAAGATAAATGAAGAACTCAAACTTGACACAGAAATACTAATGATATACAGGTCATTAAATTTTATAATGAGGAAAAATGATAACATCAGAAATTTAATTTTGAAAGAATTCATCTTAAAGTATTTTGCTTAAAACTAGTATGATAGAAACAAGGTTCTGGCTTTGACTCAGCCTTTTGTACATTAGGATCAATCTGATAGCTTCCTTGTACATTATTCAAAAGCTTTATCCAGTGTATTTTGTGCCACTGATAATAAATGTGGTTAAGGTGTTCCTCTGACAAAACATTTTGTACGATTTTGAATTAAGTTCTGCCTCGAGACATATCTATCTTGGATCCTGATTATCCCCTTGTTTTGCAAATTATTAAAGCCCATGAACCAAAAGACCAATGGATGCAAATAGGAGTTATGGCATATCTGCAACAGACTTTGTTATCTGCTTCAGGCTCGTCCTTTTGATGAGTAATTAAATCATCAAAATTTAGGGTCAAGTGATTTCTGCTCAAGTAAATTGTTATTCAATACATTGGGCCTTACTGGAGGAAACTGAAGAAAAGCCTTAAGAATGAGTATATTTCCAAATCTTTACATCATATCTAGAATGTATACATTTACAGTATTCCTTCTGGAGCCAAAGTTCAGGGCGATCTTATGTCTCACTGAGACAACGGGCATGACGACAGAGACAGCACCAGAATGGCCCTATAGATATGGGATTTCTATCTGCATCAGTCATGGTCCTCTGCCTGTGGCCAAAATATTCTACAGAGGTACTGTAAGGTCAAAGAAACTGGAAAGTTATAAAAGAGAAATACAAATTCTGTACCTGCTTACACATGGTTTGAAATCTATTCATTTGAAAATAATTATTTAGGTTCTATGGTCTGTGACAGTCTGTCTCCTCAACTAAACTTCAGACAGTCTCCTTTGAACCCTTGTTTCAAGTGGACCTGATATCTGTTGGTAAGAGGTTTGTACGAAAGAATGCTAAATGGTTTAGCAAAAATCTCCCTACCCTTTAAGTTACCTCCTAGAAATTTTCTATCACTGATCCCTCACCCTGTTCTTTAGCTGTAAATCCCCTCTTGTTCTTGCTAGATTCAGAGTTGAGCCCAGTTCCATATCAAGGTCTCTTTCACTTTATTGCAATAGTTTCTAAATGAAATCTGCTTTTAGCACTTTAACTATTGTCTGCCCCTGGTTGTCTCTGACAGTGCCAAGCACTGTGCAAAGTCCTGATGAACAACTGTTGTCTTGCTTTCATGGATCTTGTAGTTTAATGGGAGATAGGCATGAAATGTGTAATCACAGAGATAGATGGCTATTTAAAGGTGATATCCTGGATGAAGTTCTGGGGGCAGTTAAGAAGGCAGAGAGAAATGATCTGTATCTAGTCAAAGGTCCAGTTCACGAAATAAAACCTAACCTACGTATTTAGGCAAGAACAGCAATTAGGCACTTAGAAAACTGCAAGAACAGAGAGAGGGGACTGCCAATGGAAGCATCAAGTTCAAGAGCTCATCGGAGTGGTTGTTCACTGGGAGTCGGGAGAACACCGCTATGCTGCACAGCCACCCTCCCCATCACAACTGCTTTTGACACTCAGGACTCAGTGTACTTGCTGACTGAATCAGCAACATAAGGACAGCCTTTGCCTCACTTTTGCCTTAAAAAATGTATGAGTAGATCTGATGGTGGAACCTAGATGTCACCCAGAAGGATACGGGAGTGGACGTTGAGTGCTGATTGACTTTACCTGCACAGGCATCCTTTATCGGTACAGGAACCCTTTGGTTGCTCAAGACCCATAATTTAAACTTTAAAAAAAGCAATTTCAACATGCACCTGCCTGACATTTAACAACTGTGCCTTATACAAATAGAAAGAGGCTTACCCTCTCCCCAAATTTTATTTGTCAGTATATCCAGAGCTAGGTTATTATCATCTATCAGCTCCAATCATAATCCTAGCCTGATAGTCTATAAATTATAGATCAAATTAAAAAAACCCAAATGTATATAGAATTGTAGGGGAAAAGGGAAGAGGTAAAAAGGAAAAGTCAGCACATATGTAACAGAGCCAGGAAGAAAAGAGGAGTGGTTATTAATTCCTTATTCTGCAATTGGTCACAAGATCTTAAATATTTATAACACCTTTTACCCTTTTCCCATTCCATTTACTTTTAGCTTCAGGCAGCACTGAAACTGCTCAAGCTTCCTTGCTCAGTAGGGCACCCAAACCCTTACTCCTGAGGGGACTTTATTCATGGTGGGTCTGCTTGTATTGGGTTATAATAGTCTCCTGTTAAATGTTTGATTAAAAAAATATGGAAACACTAATAGGTGTTCCTATAGAATCTCCTGGGTTCCATGCATACATCTCCTTGTCTGTGTACAAACAACCCTATTTATCCTTGCTAATCAGTGCCTGTTGTCCTAGCCAATGCAGTTAACTCCTTTGTCTACTGGTTCAGTGGCATGGGAAAACCAAATTATCCAGTGGTGATCTTAGAGTTCAAAGGAATCACTGGTGTGTCCTCTTGAAGGGGAGACATTCTTCCTTTGAGTACTAAAACCTTTAAACCATCATGGCCAAAACTCTTGTAGATGGAGAGTTAAACATATATTGTGAGCATCTTTAGATGAAAGAGGAATGCCCCCTCTCTCAATTCATTTCTTGGCTTCCAGACATATATTTGGTATGATTTTCATAAATGATATTGTTATTGTTAGACAACATTCAATCCTGCTGTACAAAACATGAAAACAAAACCCGTAAGATACGTTAAGTGAGTTAGCAACCTGTGAGACATATTAAATGTAGATAAACTAAGTATGTCTTGTGTATACTGAATATATATATAAAGAGATTGGGAGACCAAGAGTCACAAAACATTCATAATATACTAAATATACATGAGGCACCTGAGGGACCAAGTATTCTTGACACAAAAACTGTACATAAAGAATACGAGATACTCAAAGTTTATAAGGTTGTGGATTAGCCATACATTAGTGACACCCATCTTGAACCCATGTGTCCTGTACCCCAGAAATAAAAATAAAGTCCATAGCTCTTCATCCAGTAATTGGCAAGCTACAGTTTTGGCCAGGTGTACATGTCCATACAAAACCCATAAGATACATTATGGACTCAATGTCCTTGTGCTCTGGACAGAGTGTGTTGGCCCCAGACAACTTACATCTCTTAGGGACCCTTCCTTACACCTCAGCTCTGGCTCATCATGTCATCAGAAGGGAAGTCTGATCCAGTCAAGAGACATAACCTATATACATATGTTCAAATCAACATTAAATACTATGGTCCATCTAGTCCACTGCACCTTATTCTAGACTATTAACTGACCTCAGCTCTTTCCCCTTACTTCTTGTCATTTATTTAAATTGAATAAGCCACCTGACTTGAGCATCTTAATTTGGTCTGTGAGCCTTTCTGTTCAGTGACCTCTGAGGTAGCTTAAGGTAACCCCCCATGCACATTTAACTATAGAAAAAATGTATCACATATCAGTCACTAATTCAGATCATGTATCTTATTCTGAAATATCATGCCTTCAGCCTCCAAGGGCATCTTCTCCCAAACAGTGTTTTAACTGAGTCTTCAATAGCACATTATAGTTTTAAACGGCCAGTTGCTTCAGGCAGCTTGCAGCTCTTGATGACACAAGTGAACCTTACTGACTTGTGATGAAATTTTTTCAGTCTTTGAGTCCATTTTTTTCAATCTTTGTACTGTACATGAATCCACTGTCCAAAAATGTTATATGGGTCATGATGATGCAAGTAAATTAAGTAAATTAAGAGACACAGAGGCACGGTGTGAAGAAAGGCAAATCCATATGCAGAATAATTGTCTATTCCAAAAAGAGTAAATAATTGCTCTTTCCGAAGAGGAAAGAATCCTGTGTTGTTACCTGTCATCAGACAGTACTCGCCCATGTAAATGTGAGATTCATGTGCATTTCAGAGTATCATCATCTCTGAGGTTGACAGCTTGAGGGCTCAGTATTGGTTGTACCAAACAAACCATATTGTTAAATTTATGTTTAACCTACATCCTTGCTGTCGTGGACTCAACTCCTGAATCCATTGAGCAAGTAGAAGGAGGTGGCTGGTGAGAGAAACTGTTTGACACTTATACAATGGGTCATTGTATTCACATAATCATTGAAAGATCCCTCCACTAGGAATATCTTTTGAAGAGAAATCACATGGGGCATTAATACCCACATAGGCTCTGCCACTTCTGAAAGGTCTTTCCACATATGTCTTCCCTTATTACCTTCTATTTTCTTAGTTTACCAATCTTCCAAATTGTATCCATACTTCTGGCAATCTTTGTTTCCAAGCAAAGTGAGCAAGCAGATGTACCACTTAAAAATCTGCCCACTTGGAAGATCTCTCTTCTCTCTGGGTTTTTTTTTGGGGGGGGTGGCAGTGGAAGTAGGTATAGATTGAGGAAGAAGTGGCACTGAAGCAAGATAAAGTTAATTGAGAGGGTAAACAATTCCTCAAGCACCAAGTTTAAGCATTCATCCCATCTTATATATATATCAATTCCACTTGATGTAGGTATTTTGTTGTTTTATGGCTGGCTGATTTAAAAAACAAACATGATAATCATGGTTGCATGACCATCTGGGGGTCCCATGATCACATGTTTGGTCTCCTTCAGCTTCTCTCCACAAGGCAGGGTGTTTTTTTCAATAGGAGATTAAATCTCAAGACAAAAACAGGATTTTGTTTCAAAATCCCATAGGTCTGCATTATTCATCTCCTATCAGATGTGTAAGGTTTTTCCAAACTGTGTGGTCATCTGTCTCAAATACATTAGACACCACCAAGTCTGCTGAATCCTATGACCAAATGGCAAAGAGAACAGCTTGCACCATGCACCACAGCCTAGAGAAGCTGGGGCATCTTGCTCTAGACAAACTGAAAACTCACAGCTGTACTGATTACTTGGTCAAAGTATTGAAGAAGTACATCCAAGAATAGTATATGTTGTTGTCAAACATCCAACAAGCCCACCAAGAACTGGATCTGTTTCTTTGGAAGGGGTATCTAGACATGCCTCACTGAACTCCCGGAAGTTTGAAAAAGATGGCAGGTCCTTTCATGGGATGTTTTCTCCTACTTTCTGTCATGTATGTGAATCATGAACCTTTCTAGGAGATCATTTATTCCCAGCTCTCCATTTTCAGTTACTTTTTGTCGCAGACCTCTGTGACATCCCCTCTTCTTGTGGGACAATCAAGGGCCCTGGGGAAAACTCAAGATGTCACATAAGAAGTGTTAATTAAGTTGAATAAAAATCACTTTGGTATTCTTTGCTTTTGAGATTAAAAGGAAAGAACTTTCTAGGTGAATAGCTGAATACAAGATGCCACAGCTCAGTTGATTTTGTTCCAAGAAGGCAACACCTTCCACAACAGTAGCAACTAGAGACCCCACTTGATTGAGCTTACGCTGATCTGCTGTTCTCAAAATACAGCCAACTCCTTCACAGGTGAAAGAAGCAAGTTCAGTGAGGTATCACAGATGCTACCGCCCCATACTTTAAGTCTGGGAACTGGATACATGGCTGTGACACTCCAGTGTGATAATTAAAGTCAGGCTTCCCTTTGTCACACCTGGGTCATGTCTTCAGTTACACAATTTAATATAAGTTAAGAGTTGAACATCTATTTTATTCATGAAGTTATGATGACTAATTATTCACTCCTAGAAAATGGGTTAAACCATTTCCTACTACTATACTCTTGATGCCTATTATAATCATGTCCACCCTGTACCTGGTAATAAGTGTTGTCATTTAACCTCTGTCAGTCTGGGATTCCATCATTCCCACTTACACTGGAGCCCATTTCAAGGGTAGCATCTATACCTTCATCTCTGTCCAAAGGAGGACAGCCCTCATCAGTGTGTCATTAAATGCCTTGATGAAAGAAATATTCTCTAGACTCTCTTAGAGGACATAATTAGGGGTTAAAGTGAGTCATAAGATAAATGACTTCAATCCTATTTCTCTAAGTCTCAAACTCTACAATATGCCAAGGAACTTCTTGCCTCTTAACTTCACTATTGTGTGAGCCAACACTGGGTCCAGATTTCCATCACCCAGTCCAGCCAGCAGTTACCATCACTCTGTGACGCATGGCAAGCACACTTGATGACCACCGTAGTATGTGCATCATTTGGTTATTATTTTTCCCACCTGGTGCAACTCCTTTCAAGTCCATTGCCATACATATTCCCCAGGTGGCAGATGAAAAAAAGAGGAAACTCTTGCTGTTTTTCATATTTTATCCTTTCCTCCTGGTTCAAATGTTTACCTCTATTGACATACCAGTAAGGAATTCTAACTCTAGGTCTGAAGGCAGTAGGGTGGCAAGAATAGGCCATGAGGAGAAATGACATTTTTTACACATCAGTTACCCAAGTCAGTTCTTCTCAAAGGGAGGAAGAACCAGCCTTATACAACAGGGATGAAAGGCCTCTACTAGCTAAGAGGGTTCAGTGGATCTGGACGTTCAGGATAGTCGCAATCATCTAAACTCAGCCCATGCTCCCATTCGAATTTCAGGTTTCTCTGTCTTTCCCGTCAATGTCCTGAATTTCACAGAGGAGCCTAGTGAGACTGCGATCCAGCCCGCATTGTAATTCAGTGATAAACAAGATCAGGCACTCTGTACCATTTTTTTTTTTCAACAGCAGCCCTGCAGCTACAAGATCTAAAAGACGGTGGGAAGCAGCCACGGATGCTCCGTGGGCCTCTGGCTTGCTTTGAGCAAAGTATTTAAAACCCTGAGCTGGTTGTTTTCTTTCTTTACACTCGTGAATCCCATCAGAATGAGCTAATGTACTCCCCAGTTGTTATACTTATATTCCCATTACAATATTCTATTGAAGAAATCACACTGTCCACCACAATCTTGGCTTTAATAAGAATTTCATTCCAGGTAACCTCAGGTAATAATTTCAGTAGCTGCTTTTATTTTTCTTTCACTGCAAGCCAAGAATTACCAGTGATCTATTGTGCACTAACAGGACTGTGTCCTCTTCCATACTCAGCCAGGTTGCTCAATACGGAATTCATTGACCTTGAATGAATAGACCTGTGGCCACTTTACGGATCAAATATTTTATCCAAAAGATAAAATGCAAGAAATGGAAATGGTTCCAGTTATTTTCGGCAGGAGAAGATTTAACACAAATATTAGGTGTGCACAAAATCAGTGAAATGGCTGAAGGAGAAATCGGGGGCCACCTCTTAAACTTTGGGTTCAGTGATGTTCTGCTGTAGCCTTTGTCTGGAAATCATGGCTCTCCTCGTGCTGTCTCTGGATCCCAGTGAAATCAATGAGCAGGCATGGGAACACTGATTGCACCTACCTTGCTTGACTGATTGTTATACCTAAGCCCGAGCATGAATAGACACGTTTCTTCAATTCTGCCTTGAAAATTTGCACACGTACATAAAGTTGGCAGAGCATAATTCACATATAGAACAATACATACAAAGGAGTACGGTAAAGGTGGTTGACTCCTTCTAGGAAGAAAGGCATATGGAAGAATTAGGAGATGAATTCCAATGAGCCATACCTAGGGCTTGTGTCTAAAAGGCTGACTCGCACAGCTTGCCCACAGCGTTCAGCACAGCTCTCCCTCCTTCGAGGATGTTATGTTTGTAAAAGCCCTCTCGATTGTTAATTTTCACTTTGTAATCATAAGCATTTTAGCAGAAATAAGTCATGGACTAAATACATTGTGAGAAGGATTAGAATATTGCCACCCACATTATGGAGAACTGCATTAGATGTAGTACATGCTTTACATGCATTTTAAACCATTTAGTACGGACACCACCTTTATGAGGAAATTATGGCTACAGTTGAAGCAATTTGCCCAAGGTCGTATGACAAGTGAAAAAGCCAGCCCAGGATTTCCACACAGGTACCTCAGCTGTGCTACAGGAAAACCTAAGGTAACATCTTTAGAAATGTTTACATTAATTCCCTCAAGCTAAATGGGAGAGAGAATAGCAGGCTGCTTCTAATGATGGGCTTGCCAGGTCGTTTGAATAGTTTGCTATGTTCTAATCAAGGGGCTTAAATCTCTTGGCAGATATGTTCATAGAAAAGATCAAGCCTCACCAATGAGAATTCAGCACATGTACTTCGACACAGTAATACTCACAAGGCACATTTATTTAAAAAGTAGGAAAATTATGGCAGGAAATGATAATGGCAAGACCTTAATGAGAGAACTTAGTCTTTATTATTATATTATTAACAAATTCTGTCTTTCCTAATTTGCTTCTGGAGAGAAAGGTCTCAGTGGCTTTCTCCAGGATTAAAAAAATCAAATAAGAAAAACAACAAGAAACTCTCAGGTATCTAATATTTCTATATATACTTCAGTGACTAAATTTTACTTCCAAGGGAAGCTGGGTCGTGATCTGCATTAAAGACGAGTAATTGCATGATTCTAAATGCAGTCAGCAGGTTGGTAGGATCATTAATCTCCTGAGTGCCTTGCTATCCTGGTAAAATACACAGTCTGGGGAATTAAGTGTGCAGGTTGGTCATTTCCAGATTTCCTTGGCTTTATCTGCAGGCGGTCCACCACAAGCTCACAGCAGTCAGCCCTTACTGGGCAGTTAGATCAAAAGAGTAATGGCAAGGAAGTCTCCTAATGAAGCAGGATGCGGCACAGTGGCTTAAATTTGAAGTCCTAAGTCCTGTGTTTGAAAGCCACTCCACACCCCCGTATTGCCAGATCTTTACCAGTCCTTTCAGGGGACTTCAGGCTTCCCATCCCTGAAATGGGTGATGTACTTGATGAGAGCAAAAGAGTCTATAAACCCAATTCTGTTAACACACACTCTAATTCCAGCCCTTATCATGAGAGAAGTTCAGCAGATCTCCAATAGAGTTGAGACAAATGATTATTGCTATCACTTCGGGAACATTAAAATGTGTGTGTAGTAGAAAATACGATCCGAAGACACAGAATAGCTGGAGGGGTGGGACACCTTCTTCAACTTGCATCATTAAAAGTAAATTTGGTGCCTTGAATACCTAATGGCCTTTAAATGCTCATCCCCTTTTTGCCCATGTGGGTAAACTGTTTTCAAGAAAAGTTGCTTATTTTAAAACCATTGAACAACTTCAGAGAGAGAAGTCAATCCCCTATTACCCCTGTTGAGATTTAGTCGCCTTAATGAGAGGGCCTGCTCATCAACAACTTGCCATCTGGTTAACTGAATTTGTCTAGTATTATGGCTGCAGGAAGGAACCCTGAAAACAGTGAATGAGAGATACTCATCTCACAGCTTCCAGCCAATGACAGAAAATCTGTGGGGTCCTGCAGAAATACTGACAACAATTGGATCTTGAGAGAAAAAGTTCCTGAGTAGAGACCTCTGCTTTTAGTTAAGTTCTTATCTTTCCACAGGATAATTGCCTACTTATCCTAACACACCAATCATGGTGATTGCCTTTTTCTGAGACATTTTTATTTTATATAGAGTTGATAAACTTGATTTCACTTGGCTTCAAGAAATCAATATTAATGGCTTTTTGTTTTTTGCACTTTGTTTTTTTAAAATTTTTAATCTCGGGGTGTATTAGGGCTATTTCCCTAGAAATGTGACAGTCGTCAGAGAAGGGAAAGGGTTAAATAGTGATTAAGGAAAACAGGTTTGCTGTAAACACGCAGGAGAATTGGGATCTCATATAGGTTTATGTGCATCATTCAGATTCATAGAATCAATCAGGTTATAGCATGAAGGTACTTTTACTTCATGTTTGATAAGTAGGGAGCACCTTTGGACTCAGTCTTGCACCTTCATGTAGTTATAGTCCTAACTGGTGACACGAAGCCCTGTGCAGAAGGGTGGAGTAGGCTGTGGCAGGCTGGGTCCCAGGGAGCAGACTCTGAGACAGGGATCAGCATGCAAGAGGCTTACTAGAGAAGACTCCCCCAGTCGACGCCTGGGAACAGCATGGAAGGAAGGAAGGGAGGACGGGGTGGAGAGAGAAGTGAGCTGTGGTGAAATGGTAAGTGAGGCTCACACTGAGCCTGCAACCTGTTTGCAAGGTGGCACTGGCCCCATCAGAGCTGATCCCAGAAGGGGTAAGATGCCCAGACCACATACCCTGTGCCTCCTACTCATCAGATAGGTGGCCTGGGGAAGAGGAGAGAACTTTGGAGAATTCTCTCTTCAGCTTGAGCCTTCTACCCACAGCAAGAGAGTACCTCCTGGAAAGCCAACCACAGAGGCACAGCTTGCTCTTCTTGACGCTGCCCCCAAATTGGGGGCCCTTCCTGGTGGCTGCCTATCCTGGTGGCCAGGGCTCAGGACTCTTCCATTTCTCCTGTCTCTAACCACACTCAACTGTTTCTTGTCCCATTCTCTGCTGGCAATTGTTACATCTGGATACCACACAAATTCCCAGCCCCATCATAATGACTGGTAAACACCTCATTTCTTGAAAATCTCAGTAACATGTACATATTTTGGTAATGAGGCCTGGGGACTAAAGGAAGGAACATACTGGTGGGAATTCCAAGCAAAGTGGACGATGATGGAGCAAAGAGTAAGAACAGGGAATTTAAGCTCCTTTTATATGACGCCATTATATGCACCCACATAATTAACCATGCTGTTATTACTGCTGGGACATTATATCACTAAAAATTTCTGAAAGCATGTGCCCCATCAGCTGTTTCCCAGAGACATCCACAGAAGTTCAGAAGGAAACTAGTGTTTTAAATCTTAATTTAAATCCAGCACTAGGTGAGCATAGTCTAAGTATGCACGAAAGCACCTGAAAGATAAGAAACCAAATATTAAAGAGGATAGTTACTTGGCTAAGGAACACACCAGTTAAGCAATCAGCCAATACTTGAACTCACAAACCAATGCTATTTCTATCTTCTTGTAAGCTATGGGGATTCTTAAATAACATTTAATAACAGCAGTGCAACTTTCTAGTACTTGGGGTTAACGTTTTTAACTAGTTTTTAATGCTTTTGAGAACTTCTTGCTCCGGATGTAATTTTTTTTGTATTTTCTAAACTAAACCTGCACATTTTAACTTCTATCCATGCCACAAGTGATTTGCATGTTTAAATGTGTTTATTCCTATGTTCACAAGTGTGTTGCTTATTTTTCTCTAAAAATATATGTCATACCAAAGTCTATTTGCCAGCACTTTGATCACTCTTCTGTAAAACATGTTTTTGGTTTTGTTTTTGTTTTGTTTGCCTATTAAAATGCTGGTAATTTTGTACAAATGTTTAACTTACATCTTTCTCTCTCTCTTCTTCATGCTGGTTTGTTTGTTGTTTACTTTTCAGGATACATTGACTTTTGAAAATAGACTCACGTTTCAGAAACTGTCTTTAGTGAAAACTGTATTAAAATATTTCAAAAACACGTTTCTGAAATTTTGAATTTCCTTCAATATGGAAAGTTAGTTAAGATTAATAAGAATGTACTTTTCCCCCAGATGACTTAATTTTTTATTTATTTTTATTTAAGCAATATTAGAGATGTTCCTGAATGGCTGGGCACAATTTTGATGTTGGAAAAAAAAAATCCTTCTAAATAATTATACACTATTTACTTTGATAAATTCCTTTTAAAATGCTATTTTGTCCTTTATATAGGTAGTATAGAACTTAACTAACTTTAAGAAATAATTATTTTACTAACTTGGTTACCTTTTATTAAATTCCCTTTATAAAATTAATGAACTTTTAACAATTTCATAACATAATTATTTCTCAATCTAAGACCTGAGGATCACTTTCTCACTATACATTAAAACCATTCATTGAAAGCATCCATCATCAGACTGTTATAAATTATTGATTATTGGAAAGTGTGCATCATGTAAACATCTTTACTAAAACAATGTTTCATTATTAAATTCAGATGTATGGTGTAATCAAAGAGCTCTTGTTTATTGGCCAGGGTTCTTAGGCAGCAAGTTTAAGGTAAACATTTTGAAATTGACATCCCATTATTATCTGTTAAACAGATGTTTTACAAATGTTTTCAATGTCTTGGAAAGAAGTATTTTTTAATTATTCTAAAAATTCATGCTTTATATATTTTTTAGACAGTAGTTATATACTTTTTCAAGAATCAAGGATAAGAAGTGGCAGAGTCAGTGTTAAAATCTGTTCTATTTCATCAGAGATAAACCACATTTAGCATTTAGCATTTTCCTGGGTATTCGTCTTATAATTCCTTTTCTGTTGAATATTTAAAGTTTAATAACTATTACATAAAAGGCCTGCAAAGATAGAAGATGCATTAAATATTTTAAGAAACAATCTTTCTTTATACAACTTTTATTGTAAGTAAATCTATCTTTAATACTTTTTATTGAAGTAAAGTATTTTATAGACACGTCTACTTAGAAATATAGCTTGAATTTCCCTGATTTGTAGGAAAGGTAATTGAATTAGTGAGTTTTTTTCCCCTTGCTTCTCTTTCTATTCATTTGTAATTTTTCAGCCATAGTGAGTTTGAAATGAATTCTGGTCATTGCAACAAACATTTGGCATAAATGATCTCATTGACTCCTCACAAGTGCTACTTTCCATTTCACATATGAGGAAATTGAGGCCTAGGAATATTAAATAATAATAGAAAGATACAAAGTGGGAATTGTGATTTTACAACTTCTGCTTCTAATGACTGTGCATGTTTGGATGCTTCCTGTTGTCTATCCCATACATATCTTCCTAAAATTTATAAGAACATAGGACATAAATTTGCCCAATTAACTGAAGTGAAACTCCATGGAAAGTTGATGAGGATGAAGCAGAATTTGAAGTCCAAAAGAACTTAAGGAATCAATTAAAGTCTTACGTCCTTGGCAAGAAGAAACAAGCCAAAGAGATCAGTTGTCCCATTCAAGATCCAAGGAAGGTCTGAGCTATGTGACCCATTTTGGGGACATTAATTCCATATATTTTCAGAAAGTAGCTCATGTTTACGGAGCACTTGGTATGTGTCAGGCACTGTGCTGTATCGCTGCTGCTAAGGTATGCTAATTACCCCTTGTATAGACGGAGAATCTGAAGCATAAACATGCCCAAGGCCCAAGGTTAGTGTGGACTGGAGCAAGGATGAATTTAGCTCTTGACAGTTGTGAACTCAGAGTTAAAAGGATTCATCATGTTTCAATAATTTAGCTCCCCATGCAGTAGTCTGTATAGAAACTGCTGTTCTCTATCAGATGTGGTTGACTTCCATTAATAAGCAACTGGTTTCCCTTTTCCTTCAGATACACTGGTTGAGCATACTGTATTCCAACTAATGAGGACCCATATAAAAAATAATCTACCTCTGCTTTTGAATAGCAAACTGTGAAAATATTTAACAATAGAAAGATTTGGGACCCAATGTATCAAAACATACACAATCCAAACAGAAGATAAATTAGTTATAGGCCATAGGATTGCCAGTATTGATTTATATACTGGCACCTAATACTGAGTAACTGTTTGAAACCAATTAAACTCTGCAGTCAAGGACTAAAAGAGAAAGTATTTTCCCCCCAGTATTTGAATATCTGACCTTCTCATTTACTGAGCAAAGAAAGACAGGATAGAAAGGGAAATAAGGCTCTTACAGATTCCAGTGAACCGTTTTGACTATCTTAACTACCATCAGCAGAAAGTGTAGAGGAAGAAAAAACAATACAACCCAGCCAAAGAGGATGCATACTTCTTAATTACAACTAGATTTTAAGATTAAAGTGGGTTGATTGCAGAAAGTAACTGTGTGACAGGTGCTAGGCGAATACATCTGCATTGCAGAGCCATTAAAATGTCTTCCATCTGACTGCGACCATTCCCCCCTGTGACAACCAAGGGTGGGTATAGATGCTAAGCATGGTCCTACAGAAGCATGAAATAAAACTGTCCTTTAATATAATAGACTTTTGTTACAGAAAGCTATTATGTGTTTTTTTTAATGTTTCCATTTCCCAGTGTCTTCTGAACACCCTCAGAGCCCATTTGATACGCACATTTCATGAATTAATTTTCAGCAATAACCACACCTACATGTGCTCTGCAGATCAGACAGGAAACATGTTACTCACAAGTCTATTCTCTTTCAGTTCAACAGCGTTATTCAATGGTCTCATTCTTCATGACACAAAGGACCTGGTATTGTTTTTTTACCCTATGGCACCCCCGTTTTCCCAACTTTTCTGGGAAAAAAGAAAACTCCCTGTCAGACTCATATTGATAATAGTTGTACACAGTTGTGTGGAATTTGGGATGCTCAATACCTTCAAATAGA
The DNA here is from genome assembly GCF_030020395.1 of Manis pentadactyla. Taxonomy (NCBI): domain Eukaryota; kingdom Metazoa; phylum Chordata; class Mammalia; order Pholidota; family Manidae; genus Manis; species Manis pentadactyla. Next base: position 17,568,203 of record NC_080029.1, read on the forward strand.
TGATTCATACACATAATTCTGATTTTAATACTCAAGAAGTCTGTTTTCATCACGTAACGTCAGCAATGCATCATCCTGTGCTTGTGAAAAGTACGTAATGCTTGATGCCATTTATTCAGCGCTGGCTCCGTCTGAGACACTGTGTTAACTGCTCCACATGCCTCCAGTTCTGGCAACCCCCATGGGTATTAGACTCCATTGTCTCCACTGAAGGTAAAAGAAACTGATAACAATAGTGTACCTTATTAACAAGGCCAACTGACAGGCCAAGGCAGAGGCAGGTTTGAATTTATTTCATCAGCCTGATGCAAGTCTGAGTTCCTAATAGCCACCATTCTCCAGTGCCTCCTTCTTTCTGAGGATATCATTTCTAGAAGTATTTATTCTCTTGGCAATAACCAGTGTAATACAATGTGAGCCTTCAATGATATATGCCATATTTTAGATCTAGGATACGACATAATGAATAATGACTTTGCCTTTTGATATTGCTGATGGAAACACATACAAAAAATTATCTACCTCTGCTTTTGACTAACAAACTGTCAAAATGGTTTGCTCTGGTGTTGGGTCTAGCCATACTTTCTGTACTTTTCATGATGGTGACATTTTTAGTTAGTCAATTCCTTAAGATATTTCTTTATATGCCTTTCTATAAGCTGGTTCAGAGTTTTGAAGTCTGTAAAATATAAAAAGGATCTTCTTCGAGTTATATCCACAGTTCTCTCAGTGTTCCCTGTGGGTGTAGACATACCCTGATCTATCTAAAGCATTCAAACCAAATAAATGTAGAGTCATAAAACAATCACAAAAATAAAATTTTTGTAAAAAAAAATACTAATGGGTAACTAATTCTTTTAGAAAATGTATGTTTTGTTCCTTCTTGTAAAATGTATACTGTGGCATGTAAACAAGGCTAATTCTGAAGAATCCATAATTCCACAGCTCTTGCTGAGGCTTTTTTAAATGTCTTCCAGCCACAGGAGGTTGACAGGGTAGCTATTATGTGAGCTGCTGCTGTGCATGGAGACCTGATTCCACAGGGAGCCTGATATCACTGCAGGGTCCCATGTGCTCCATTAACACTTAACCCCAAAGCATGCATTGGACACCTGCCAGGGGCTGGACACTGTTTTCAGCCCTGGACGAGATACAACAATTGACAGAATATGTTCTCTGTCTCCCAGGGGCTCAGAATATAGACATGAAACAGACCTGTGGAAAATTACAATAGGTAGGTGCCACAAATAACAGAATTAAGTTGTATTAATGGCACAGGGGGATCAGATAATTGACAGGTGTGATGCGAGCTTTCCAAGGGTGGGGGTCATTTGAATTATTTCTTGAAGGAAAAACCTATCACCAAGAAAAGGAGACAGTGAATGCTATAGGATGCAAAACCTAGAGCAAAACTACAGCAGCATGAAGGGCTTGAGATCTTCTGGAGATAGACTAAAAGCTCTTCGTTTCTTCATTTTAAATATATATCTCACCGAGAGCAAATAATGAATGAAGAGGAAATATGGCAAGGAATGCCAGGGAGCAACGTGTGACAGGACAAAAATGTTACCCAGGGAGCTGAGTTCTCTTAAAGTAACAGTGATGGACTATTTTAAAAACAACAGTGTCACAATCATTCTTTATAGGTAATTTTCCTGTGCCCTGTGGTGTGTAGGAAGGGCTGGAGTGGGAAGAGATAAGAGGAAGGGTCTTAACAATGTCAGAGTTAGGAAACCAGGAGAAGAAAAACACATTAGGAAAAGCACAGATTCTGGAACTGGAATTGCTGGCTGATTATTTAAAGGAATGTGAGCACTCAAAGAATGGAAAGAGGAGGGACGGGCTTAGGCCATGTGCTGAATGCCAGCAGCTTCCAGGAAGGTTTTTGATGATGCAAAGATAACTGTCCTGGAAAATGGTCTTACTCAGCACCAAAACTCCCCAGGCTTCAGCAAATATTTGCTGAATGAAAATAAAACTAAACTAACAAAGGCCCATACTACCCAAACAAGGGAGTTTAGTAGACTTTCTGAGGCAGCACAGTTTTATATTTGATTAGGAAAAGATTGACCCAACATGGGAGTTTATTATGTCATTGAAATAACAGAAATTCCCCAAAGGATATATTGAAATGTTCATCTAGGTTAGAGCTCACACAAAGAAAATGGGCAAATGGGATCATCAGCTGGTGTGTGTGCTAAAATGACATCTATTTGGGGGCATACCATTAAAATTCTTTGTCCTTAACTTTCAGTATAACTACTAAAAATAAAGCTCCTATAATATCCTCTAAAGCACACATTCTGTATTTCTGCTATGGGAGAAAGAAAGCATAAACCCAGAAGCCACTTTGTTAACATCCTAATAGATTCTGACATATGAGCATCTCCAGCAGGATCTACAAAATACTTAGAGCAACCTCTCAAGTATGAAACAAATTCATTACTAAAAATAACCCAACTCAAGTCCTTTTAATAGTCCTTTCAGCTCACCCTGTGGGCGTAGGCATTAGACACTTTCAAATCAGATAAATGTGCAGCCATCAAATAACAAAAACAAAATTTCCACAAGAAAAAAATAGGAATGGAGGATGAAGGGATTTAGAAACCAAAGATATATTGAAGTTTTTATAATGTTCCCTTGATTTGTCACAAAGAGTAATTAATACATGCACTGAGTAAGCTGCACTATCTCCATCATCAAAAAATCTTAAACATTGAGTAAGAATTTGTCCTGAAGGCTGGTCAGTCTTAAGGCTAATCAATTTATTAAGAGCTAAGAAAATGGTTAGGAGTCTAAGACATGGTTGTGCTTAATTCCTGACTGTCATGTACGGGCTTTCTGATTGTGGACCAATCACTTCACTTCTCAAGAAGCTGAATTTGAAAATCTGAAAATCAAGGTAGTATACCTTATAGGGTTAAAGACAAAATGCAGCCATGTGAATCAAAGCATTTTGAGCATGATCTTACATATACATTGGCAGTCAGTACTTGTCAGATGCCATTATTATTATTTTAGGTTGATTTATATTCTGGTGCTCAATGGAAATTTAGGAGGTTGCATGTGTAACTAACAAATACAATTTTTAAATTTTCAATTACTTTGTATAAGTTTGAAAATTTAATACAAACTGAGTTCTAATTATTTCACTGCAATATCACTCTGTTTCATCTATCAAATACCAAGATCATCTAATATATACAACAAACGCATCATTTAATTTACTAAAATGTATATATGTCTCTTTTGTTAGCATACTCTGTTGAGTTTAATAAAAGAATGTAAATTTATTACATGGGCTCCAAGACACTGGAATGTGTTAGAAAATGAGTTTATTACACCATCTGTGAGCTCCTTAGCAGTGGAGTCATATTCTCTGAATCCTCTGTAGAAAGTAGATGAGAAGTAAATACATGGGCTGAACAAACAGATTTCCTTAGGAACATAGTGGAGTAGAAGATATCCTGCACTTGGCTAGGACTGTATTTTATTCTTCTGTGAGACCTCTGAACTCAGCTCAATGCTTGGAACAGAGTAAAAGGAATTTAATAAACTTTTTTTAGTGACGGGTATTCCTTGACTAAGTGTCTTTATAGAGTGAGGACTGCAACTCTTGGCAAAAGTAATCAAGAGTAGCATGCGCATTAGCTACACAAAACCCTCCCACATCAGTATGAATCAACTGTTACCATTGTCCTTCACAGTTAATTTTCCAACAGAGATTCTATAAATAATTAATACTGGTTAACTCCAGTGTCACATTTTTTTTTTCCTGATTTAATCTTTGTCAAATACATTGTCAGTGAAATAGACATGAGGGGTTAGAGAAAAGGAGTTCTAGCAAATCATGAAATTAATCCAGAGTTGAACTTGAGCATATGAATAGATTCATTTTCATGAGTGCTCATTGAAAATATGGGTGGATGAACTATAAACAATTCTAAAGTAGAAAAGTACTATAAGAATTGTTAAGGAAAATGCACATTTAAAGTATCTGGAGAAATAGACAAAAATAGTATTCTGATTGGATGACTACATTTGTATTTATCTCCATCCTAAACAACATAGATTTCACAAATATAAAATAATATGCTTAGCATATGTGTGTATATTTAAGACATTTGTAGAAACACACAGTTTAATTGGGAGGTAGAAAAGAACATTAAGAATTTATATGAAACCCCTCACACAAAAAGGGTCAAATGACCTTAAACAGTAGCAGTTGTCTTCAAGATAGGAGAAAATGAAAAATCCTATTACCTTCGTCACTGATGCCATCCTCCTCTATCCGCAGGAAGCACCCCTCATCTTTAACGTGAACGCCACAAGCACTGGCTGGAACCCAATGAACTTACTCAGATAAACACAACGTGGGTTTCTTTTAAAATAAGCCTTTACTGAATATATCAACAAGGTACTGTATAGTGTAGAGTGAAGTTTGCAGTTAACAAAGTAGGTCTCAGAGGATGTGTGATGCAGCATCTTCCAGCCCCTTGCAGTCCCTTGTCAGCAAGAGCACACTAAACAAAAACCAGGAGCAATTCAACATATGGTTCAAACAATAACAAATCATCAGGATTAATTTCCAGTGAATATATACCAGTCCTAGGAGGGACACACAGTGGCGACGCCTTTCCCCTTCCTTCAAAAAGATCGTATATCTTACATCCTATGGACATCTTCACAAATGCCCTTGTGTGTGTGTGTGTGTGTGTGTGTGTGTGTGTGTGTGTGTGTGTGTGTCTGTGTCTTTTATACTACTTTAAATATGCCTGTTGCTTTGTGCTCTTCTGGTGGGTATGCTGCTGGAAAAGCAAAAATGAGAACTATATCAAAGATTCGAATTTGTTTGTACGTTACGCTGTACAGAACTTTCTCCCCGCAATCAGCAACAAGCATTCTGCACTGCCAGCAACGGTCTTTCAACCCTGGTGAAGAAATCAGAGGAGGATGGAAACTATAGCTTCATACAACAGTACTCTGGCTTAAAAAAAAAAAGATCATCAGGCAAGGTTTGACAAGACTAAAAAGGAGGAGGGTTTGTTTGTGTGTATATCTCTTTCCCTTTTGAGCACTTTTTTCTGCTTTGCTTTCCATGAAGCTGTTAAGATAAGTGATGCACAAAACCATTATTGTCCTGTCCTAAGGTAAAACTTAACATCTTGTAAGTCAGAGAAAAATGTCATAAGCAGAGAAGTCAGTGGAAATGAACCATGTCACTGTCAGAAGTTGCAATGGGCTCTGCACCTGAGGGTTACTGATGGAGCATAGCATCTGCTCCCTGCGGACTGCAACATCGCTGTATGTTTGCAATGGATGTTCTATTAGCGACATGAAAAGCTTGTCCTCCTCAGTGGGGAAGGAAGTTCTCTCTCCTGTGGAATGACTAAGACACAATGATCTGCACTTGCAGAAATGGAGCCATGATATTACTTACTTCATTAACACTTTTTACCAGATTGGCCACGTACTTTTTTTTAACCTCAGAGAAAATGTCTAATTTTTAACACACATCCAGACAATTAGAAATTGCATTATTTCTCACATAGGCAGGAGGACACTTTTTGTCTCTGTCTGTGATTGTCCTGTGCAATGTGTTGGTAATGCATGTGACAGTTTAGAGGGAAGCTCAGGGCCTGTCCCTGTTCAAACACATTTCCCCCAAACAAGTAGGTATTAAATGACTACACTGGATACGAATAATGGTCAGTGATACCTGTATGATCGTGACTATGCCTTTTCCTTTCAGAACTTCCTCTGCATGGTGAAAGTCACCTAGCTCTAAAAGTCATGACATATTATCTGCAATCACTTAATGTGTCAGACAGCATCATGCTCTCCGTAAGCCAGTGAGAATGGCTTTGCTCCTGGTCTTGGCCTGAACCTGAAACTCTGACTCTTGACTAATCTTTAAATACATAATAATGACAATAAGAGGGGCCTAAATACAGAATAGATGGATCAGCAAAACACATTCCCATGACTAAAAATGCCAGAGCATAATCCACCACTGACAGTCATTCAGCAGCTTTTCTAAGACACACAAGACATCGCAAATGCCGTGATGTGCAGGTGAGAGCCCCGGGTATGCTGTTTCCAGTTGGAGACTGATCTTAATTTGATCCATCTTTATGCACGAGATCACAATAAAGCCTGTAACTATATTCCATCTCTTCAGGGACAGAGGATCCATTTCAGATCATCCTAACCATTTCATATGACTGGGCTCCACTGTACCACGTGATCCCTAAATAATTTTGGGAATCCTACAGGGCACTGTAGAAACCTCTCCAACCTTGGTCTTCTGGCTCAAAGCAAAGATGTTTCAGTAGCCAAATATGTCACTAGGGGTAACATACACAATACAACTAAATGAGAATGGTTATTTTGTAGATAAAAGGAAAAAATAAAACCCTCAAAAGTACCATCATTTTAACACACAGCTTTTATCTACACAGACAAGGAGAAGAGGTCAGTGGACGGGAAATAGTTAAATACACAAAACTCCATGTCACTGTCCTGCATTTTAGATAGCTTAATACGGCTACACCAATCACCTTTGCAGATCATCTAACCCCTTCACTGTGTGGCCCTACCTAGCTTTAGGAAAGCAACTGTCAAAATTCGCTAGCTAATAGACTAAAATGGACACCAAAGTCACTTTTGAATTAATTCATAGCTAATTTCAGCTTGACTGACTGCAGGTTCGATTCTTGTTTCTACAACATTATAACTTCATTTATATTTTCTGCTTATCCTGAGGGACAAGGGAGATTAAACATATATAAGTTGGGGTATATTATTAAAGAAAATAAAGCTCTTACTATAAAGAAAAACTTGCATAGCATTTTATACCTAAACTTCTGCAAAGAAGACACATCACAGTTCTATTTTGTTAAAAGTGGGAGAGAGAGAACACGCAAACTGATTGTGACAGTAACTTCACAGGTCCCTAAAATAATGGCCAGTGGCAAAGGAAATGTGCAACCAGACTGAAATGTTTACATTTCCTTTTAAATAATAATTCTCCAAAGGTGTATTTTTTTTAAGATGACATGTGTTATCAATAGCCCTTCTACATCTAAGGGATGGAAAGGAGTAAATTATACATGCTTTCTAAAGATGGACAGTGCTTCAGAAATATCTAGAATTAAGCACGGACAACCCCTCTCTTCTCTATGCCTTCTGCTCTATGCCCCATTCTGCCAAGATCAGAGGAAAAAGCCTTCACTCTCTGACCTGTTCATTTTTCATCTGTTATCCTGTTAATATAAGATTGATAATCCATCCACAATTCCCAAAGAAGAGGAACATCCAAGATGGAAAGGAACAAATGAAATTAAAAAAATGGAACAGGATCAAAATCAATCCAAGCTGGAAACTCCATATTGCTTAAAAAAAATACATTATTTTGGCCAGCTTTGCAGTAAAAATTAGCATACATTTTAAAGTGTGTAAACATGTACATGGATATTTTGTGCAACCAAGACTGGCATCCAATTTCAAATTTTGAGCAGAGGGGGAAAACAACGATAGTTTAAACAACTAGTACATGAGGTGATTGGAAGACAAGAATTTTTGAGGGGATAAAGGTATTAATTCAAGCTATTTCAACATGATACTAACAAAGATAGTTGATATAGTATAGCAGAACCACGGATCACTTGCTTTTGTCTAAATTGTATCAATACTTTTTAAATAACTCATTTAGTATATTGGTCTAAATATCATGTTGACATAGCTGCAGTGAATCTACCCAAATAATTCTCATTATCAAAAATAATTCCATTCAATATAATTCTTCCCATTATTTTATTAGCCTCTTCTAAAAAAGTATTCTAGAATATATCTCTGTTGAATGTGATTCAACCTGACATACAATTGGAATAGTAACACTTTTCAAGGGAGTTTTCTTGCTGGAACATCATACCTGTCCCTGAAGATGACTGAAATCAGACTCCGGTCTCTAACTCTGTATCATAGGGCCAGGAAAGTGTGAGAGGTGATTCTTAAGTTCCCAGTCAGAAAGTCAACCCTGAGGAGTTTGAAGGTCCCTTCAAATTTCGTCTCACTTTTTAATTCTACCAGGGTGGGTTAACTTATCGGGCTGGAACTGACTTCCTCGTAATGCTTTCTACATCTCCTGTTTGGGCTTAAATCAGGGCAGCTACCTGCTTTCTTATATTTTGGAATTTTTAACTTTTCTTCCAAACCAGGAAGCATAGCAACAGCAAGAAGATATCTGGGCTATTCTTGTTTTACCCATATTGTTTATCCTACCCTGATGAGTCCATTTTAATCTGTTCTTTGATCTGACCATCAGCTCGAGGAAAGGAATTTATTCTGACAGCTTCAACAGCAAAGTGGTTAATGTGCATCATGAGGAAGAATCACTCGTTCTGTTTCTTGGGGTTGGGTTCGCATGGTACAACCCTGTACAGTACTTCTGCAACTGTTTTTTTTTTTTTAAGATTTAAAAAGCAAAGAGTTACAAAACTTTGTAATTAACTGGAAATAGAAAAGATAGCACTTTTTTTCTTAAATCCCATTATATAGTACACCGTATAAATTACAGACTATTCAAATGCGCAAATGCATCTGTGTAACATTTATCAAATGTAATTCGTGTGTCTCTATGTGCACACCCGGGTGTGTCCTCAAGGGTTCCACGCTGGACGCCTGTCTGTCACGTGTGGCAGTGCTCCAGGTCCGGTACACTGCTGTTGCAGAACCGTATGTTGTTGGGGATATGACAGTCTGTGTAATTAATGCCCCCATTTGGGGTGTAAATGGGCTGCAGTCTGAAATCTCCTTTAAGGAGCTGATCGTTATTTAAGGAGACAATCTGAAAGCTGGTTTCTGTCATCTCCAGGATGGAATTGTCCTTCTTGGTGCCTGCCTCACAATAGTCATCTTTCCGCCGGCCTCGGTTGTATTTCCACTTCTGGGAGGTGTAGCGGCCCTTTTTGTGCATGTGCCAGCAAAAGACGCTGAGCAAGACCACGAGCACGAATATCACCGCGCCCCCGATCAGGCCCGCCAGCAGGAAAGGGGAGCCCACGCTGTGGGAGGTCGTCTGCTCGTGGCTGGAAGCAGTGTTACTGCCATTGTTTAAATAGGAGGCGTGGGTGGTGGCCTCAGAACAAATGGTATCTTCTACCGTTCGGTAGTTAAAAGCATCCAGGGGCACCAAACAAATCCGATAGGTGGATCTGGGCTCTAAATTAACCAGGCTTAAGTGCTGCTTCTCACCGCTGACTATGCGCTCCTGAACGATGCCGCCGACTAAACTGTGGCCCATCTTCACCCACGTGAGTTTGTATGCCATCACCGTGAAGAGTGAGAGCCAGCCAACTTGTATGGAAGTGTCATTCACAAAGTGGATGGAGAGTTGGATCCGTTCCGAAATGGGTGGGCTCACTCTTTCCCTGCCGTCCCAGCTGGGGATGGTGGGAAGCTTCGATGTGGTGGGCGTCAGGGGCAGAGGGCTTCTGCTGGGGGTGGGGGCGGACAGTGTGGGCGGCTGAGAGGTTGGCGAAGCCGTGCTCGGTGCAGGGGTGAAGAGGGGCAGCCCGGGGGTCGTGGTGGGGCACGACAAAAGGTTCATATTCAGCTCCCTGACAGCCATCCCCCGGACCTGCTCGGGACCTTGGCACATGAAACCGCGCACGTTGAGAGATGAAGGGATATATTTGAGCCATTCCGTGACCCACTTAATACTGCAGTCACAGAACCAAGGGTTGTTCCGAGCAGTGAGCTGCTTCAGGTTGGAGAGATTATCAAAGACCCCTTGAGTCAGCATGCGCAGCTGGTTGTTGGATATATCTAGCCGCTCCAGCTTTCGGAGATTTGAGAAGGCTGTCAAAGGGATGTGGTTTATCTGGTTGTCCTGCAGATAGAGCCTGATCAGATGCGTACCTGGGAGATCAGGAGGCGGGTGGGAGAGCGAATTCCGGATGATTGAAAACTCCTTGAGCTTGGTGAGATGGCTGAAGGTGCCCTCGGCGATGCCCTTGTTGGTCAGGAGGTTCCCATCCACAATCAGGCGCTCCAAGCTTGTGAGGTTCTGAAAGGCCATGTCTGATATGACAGCGATTCGATTTTCATCCACTCTCAGCTCCTGCAAATCCACAGGAAGCCCGACTGGCACGCTGCTCAGGTGATTCTTGGACAGAAACAGCAATTTGAGGCTAACAGCCTCCCGGAAGGCCCCGTCCTCCACCCCCACTGTGGATATTGAGTTGTCATCCAGGTGGAGCTCTTCGAGCTTCAGGAGCTGGGCAAGAGCCGCCCGTGAAATGGTCTGAATGTTGTTTTCCTGCAAATGGAGAACTCTGACATTCTTGGGAAGGTTCATGGGGAACTCGTCCAGTTGGTTACCATAAAGGTAGACGGTGTGCACCGACTGTACGTTGTGCAGTTCCGCAGGAAATCCAGCATTATTAATTTGGTTGTTGTGGAGGTAGAGTACGGTGACGCCCTCCGGGATCCCAAGAGGCACTGAGGTCAAGCTTCGCTCGTTACAGTAGACAAAGTTCCTGTCGCAGCGGCACACGCTGGGGCATGCCAGGAGTTTTGACACTTGTGAATAGAGCCCCAGGGAAATGAGAAGCCAAGATTTCAGGAAAAAAGCCCCAGGGCTGGGCCACGGTGCGGTCTGTAGGCCCATTTCTGAACTACAGAAACGAAATACAATGTGGTGGGGAAAAGACAAAGAAACGAAAATAGATAGTAAACCCAAATGACTGGTGGGGTCCTGTTCAAGTCTAGAGCTCCTACGAGAGCTAAAGTCCAGAAGGCCCACAGTAAAAGGCTCTCCCTGGGGTCTCTGATCTTATCAGCCTGCGTTGTTCTCTCTGCTATTGTCCGCCATGTGCAAAAGATTTTCTGAAGGGAGAATTTTCCACACAGGCAATGAGTGAAGCCAAGATATCAGCAGTCAACAGGGGCCCACGGGGCAGGCAGAACTCCCTTCTTCTGTTGTAGCTCAGGTCAGCAGTGATCAGCCTGTGAACTCCGTGGCTAAGCTCAATCTGCAATCTGTCATAGGGAAGTAGAGAGAAAAGAGTCCGTTAAAGGTAGTGATGGAAGAAGTGCTGATCTGACTTTCAAGAGCTATGTGACTGGGATAAACGACCAGAGGCAGGCAGTCAGTGCTAAGTGCTATTTTAAGTAATAATCATTAGTTGAAAAGGTATTTAAGAAACAAAAATGATGCAATTATCTTGAACAGAAAGCTGTACTGTTATCTCTCACTACCCATGATTGTATTGTGGATTTTCATCTCAGCCAGTACCTTCTCTTAAATATCTATTTGCACATCCACAGACAGGCCCCACAGGCACACTGCTGAATCCACTGAATCAAACCTCATGGTCACCTACAAATCCAAATGGTCATAGTCTAACTTCAGGATGAAACAAGTGACTGAGCAATATATAATAATAAAATTTAAGGGGAAAAAATGTGAAACCTTTTCTAGTTATAAATAAACAAGTGCAAAATGGAGGCTGATGACATCATTTAGAAAGAACGCATCCTTTGGATCTGACACTGTGATAAAGTAATACTAACATAATGCACAGAAACGTGTGAAGATAGAAGATTTCTCTTTTTCTTCCCTACTTCTTGTGCTCCCTCACCTTTTTGTCCTCTGAAATAGCTTATCCTCGAATTACCAGGCCGAATGACCAAGCTCCAGTGCATTAGACATTTCCCCTTATCCCCTCTTTCTGCACCTCCAGGTACAGATGACGTACACCACTGTGATCTCTTTTGAGAGCTGTCAAGCTCATGCTTGGGAATAAATTGTTTTTCACCACCACCACCTTCCGCCCACCTGAGAGTGGTTTCCTGCTTTAAAAGAACTCTCAGCAAACTTTGAAATCATAGAAGAGACAGTTGGGGAAGTAAAGGCTATCCACAGAGAGCAGTAATCATGCCTTCTTGCTCTAGAATGTGTTTCATCTGATTTTAGATTCGAGAGGTAAAGAAGTTAATTGAAAGGTGCTAGATTTGATTTCCCTACAAAATAAGCCAACATGACGGGACATGATGAGCTATAAGTCTCTTAATTCTCACCAATACAGAGATTGAAACAACTTCTATCTAAAAGGACAAAGGGACTATTTGAATTGTTTCCTTAGCTATCCTTAGAAACATAATTTAAAAAGAAAAAAAAAACACTGTAAATGCTATTTATGTGCCAAGGATATTGTAAATTTGTTCTACGATTTAAAAGACTATGAGCCATCTAAAAAAAAATGTCGAGACCAGAAGCAGTAAAATTCATGTTGTTTTGTTCAGAAACTTTAAAAAAGGGAACAGGGGGGATGGAGCCCCTTTCTAGGCAAAGAGAGATGGATGTGAAACTTCATTAAAAATCAAGCAGTATTTAATGTGTTAAAACTTACAAATATGTTTTGCCACTCAACAGGGTCATCCCCTCTAGCAAAAATTTCCCTTTGTGCTCAAAGAATCACTTATAATACAACTAAGGGTAAGGTAAGAAAAATGAGTTACACTGCCATGTAAGCTCAGGTTTTCAATTTCCAAATCATCTCAGTGTTCCCCAGCAGCTTGCTACTCAACTGTGACCCTTGGTGCGGCAGCGTGAGCTTGACCTGGGAGCTGGAAACACAGCATCTGCACAGTAGTGAGAGCCTACGGGGTGCACATTAAAATATGAGAAGCACTGTCCAACACATAATGCCATCTCATTTAATCACTCAAACGTTTTCACTTGTTAAATGTAAAATCAATGCAAAATTCATGTCAAAATGACTCATTTGAGAAGAGTAGAAGCATAGGGCATACTGACCCTTTTGTCTCGAAGAGAAAAATCTCAAATTACATCTTATATGTGAATGCCATCTTCTAGGTGGAGGAGTGCAAGAACATTATATATGTCACTTGGCCTCAACAGAACCTTGAAAATGTATGTATGAGCGACAAACACGGGCGTCTAGTAGGAGCTTAAAGAATTATTTGTAATCTGAAGAGCATAATTTATTAAGGAACAAAATATCTGGTTGGTGGTGCTATTAGCATTTATTCTTCAAAAGAGGCAGGAAAATGAGACTAAAATAATAGAATCTACTACTTTTTTGAGGGGTTCATGGGCACCTTCAAGGTGTGATAGTAATACACAACAAACAGAATTCCTAAAGTGAGAAAAGTAGCTCCAGGTTCTCTAAGAACCTATGTAAGAAGAACAGATGCTTCTTAACTGTGTTTATAAGCCAGGTTTTAAGGCTCTAGAAACAACAAACCAATATTTGAGGATAGGAGAATTTACACAAAAGTTCAGCTAACAGCCTCAAGGCAATAATCATCTGGCATTAATAAAGTGCTCAACAATGGACCTGGAGACTCATTATTCATCCAAATCATGACTGTTCCACTCACCTGACAGTAAGGAGAGAAAAAGCCCCACCAACCAGTCCTTTGCCCCAGGCCTTGCCCTCTTGCAGGTGCACTTTACTTATGAGTAGTTCTTTTCTAATTGTGTAAGGAGAGGATGTGGTTCCAAAGAAAGCTTCTAATAGGATTACATGGGACAAACTGTCACTGTTCATCTACCTTAATAGGAGAAAAGTACCATCTAGATCACAACGTGTTGATTAGCTGTGACAAGTCCAATTCTGAATGAAAACAAACTCTCAGAATTTTCTTTGAGCTTCTTGAGAATCCCACACAATAACAGTATATAGTAGACTTGTTCTAATCCTCGGATCAAGGACAGCCTACATATGTCAGCCGGTATGCTGTATCTTTGTTCAAACTAGTGCAAGTGTAAAATTACAAATATGTAGGCAATAATGATTTTTTTTTCATTTAAGTATGCTAAAATTTCTTCTATGTTTTCAGCTATAATTCCTACTGAATAAAAAAGGCAGAAATTGTACTAAACTATGAGCTGGGGGCTACATTTAGAGAGAAAGTCATACAGCATAATGGTCAAAAGCATAGACCCTGAATCCGCATTGCACCTCTGACACTTGATAGCTGCAGAATCTTAACCTTTTAAGTCTTTGTCTTCTCATCTGAAAAATTAGGATAATAATATTTCCTAACTCACAGCACTCTTGAGAGGGTTAAATAGGGTAATATTTGTGAAAAGCTTATATGGTACCTGACACAGGGCAAGAATGTAATAATATAAGTTGTTATTATCCGGGTAATTGTTATTATTAATGATATCCAGAGAAGTGAACTCCAATATGTAGAGCAACATAGAAACATCTTTGACCTGCCAAGTTCTATGCATTTTCACCTACTTCAAGATTTCTCAACCTCAACACTCATAAATAGGGCTGCTGTGAGCATTCAAGTATGTCTCCAGGAATTGCTCTATACATGTCCCCTGGGGTGGCAAAATCATCGACAGTAGAGAACCACTGACCTACACCATTTTATAAGTACTTTGGAAAGCTAGTGCTGTTACTTTGATTTTATAGAAGTTGAAGATAATTTTCCCATAATGGAACCTAAAAGTCCTTCTTGTCATGGACACCAGAAAAGCATGAAAATGTAATATACTTTTCATTCATTTATTCCACCAATGTTGGCGGGGCACTAGAATGAGGACACAGTCTTATGCAGAGCTGGTGTGGTTTTGCCTTCATAAGGCTTAAAGCTTAGGGAGGAAGAGAAATGAATAAGCAGGGAATTAGGTACAATGTACAATGCTCTAGCCTAGTCCACGGGGGTATCAGGAAATGACGCTACAGGGAAAGGATGGACTACACAACCAGGTGAAGGACAAGAAGGTGCAAGCCAGAGAAGAGATTCGAGAAAGCGTCCCACATGCAAGCTGGTTGGGACGTGGCTAAATAGGTGAAACCCAGCCCAGCCGAGGAAGGACCAACACTGTGATTCGTGCAGCACTTTCCCCCAACTTGTCTACTTCTCACTTGAAGGAGTCCTATTTCTAGAACATAATAAACACATCCATATTTCAAAACCATTAGCCATTTCACTTACAAGTCTCTCAATGTTGGGAATAAAAAGATTTTGCTTTACAAGGTGAATTTCAAACACTGAAAGCCAAAGTTTTTCTTCCTTTTTGTTTTCCTTTCTTCATTTGTTTGAATATGCATTGAATGTTTCCCCTCCAGGGAACTAGAGATTCTGAAGAATGGCTTAATAGAAGGTGCTATGTAAAACAGAATTTCCATTTAAAGGAGAAACACAGTTTCAAAACCCTGAGTGTGAATCAACAAGCAACAAATGTTCTTTGGTGGCAGCTAGAACCTGGCCCTGCCACTCCGTTAAAGATGACAGTGACACAGCAGTTATTCTAGGTTGCTTTACTTCAATTTCACTCTTTTCATAGGAATGGAGACTCAAAGCAGATAAATCATGTACAAGCTTTCTGCAAAGTGTTCCTCTCCCAGGGCTGCCTAAGACTTTTTTTTTTAATTAATTCCAGGAGCACTTAATAAATTCAGACTATAAAAACCATAGTACAGAAAATAGAAATTGTCAATAAGCACTGCTGATTATATAATGTAATGATATGAGGACAAACCTAATAAAACCTTATGGTTTTGGCATTGGCTGGATTGTGACGAGACAGCATGATGCATGACATGATACCTGAAGAGGGAATCTCCTCCAAAAGTTCCCCAGGTACCTCGGATGCAGAGTTTTGGGAGTTAGGCAATTTGTGCTTAAAATCAGACAAATCAGACACCAGGGGCAGAATCCATAGGCTTAAGGACACTACGGATACCCAATGCCTTTGTTACAATCTGGAAACACTAAAGCAATTTATAGATCTGGTGAAACATTTCCACATTCCTGAAGATAGGTTATAAATACTGTTCTTACAACAATCAGGAGAGTACTATAGTTAGCTGGCCAAGATGTGGGGATTAGCAAAGGAATTTGGGGAAAAAAATATAAAAATAGCCACCCCCTAAATTGAAATCATTCTTCCATCTCAGTCACTGACCCTCAACTAGGCCCCTTGAAGTTTCTTATTAGATAAACAGTTTTCTTTGCTATAGCAGAGAGAAAGAAGGGAAGAGGGACAGAAGGAGGGAAGGAAAGAGAGGAAATACTTTATATAAATAGTAGACAATTTCCTGGCTCCAGTCAGTCTAGAATTGAAAACATTAAAGTTGAATTACCCACCTCCAAAAAAAAAAAGCTCTTTCCCCGGCAAACATAAAATTCTCTAACATATTTGAAGAGTTGCTCTTACATGGTTTCCAATGCAGTTGGTTCAAATAAAAAGTTTAGAACTAGCACCCAACGTTTCAAATTCAGATGCGTTAACTTTGGAGACTTGGTCATTACTGCCACAGGCTGCTCTCTGTCCACTAGGGAGCTCTCACTGACCATCCCTTGGTCCCATTAAAATCTGCATAACTGGGACTGAAAGAGTGGGCCTTCAAGGTGTTTCAACCCAGTGGTAATGGACACTGAGCTAGGCCAATAGGATTAAAGGGAAAAAAAGTAAAAGTCCACAAAGGATGAACCCCACACAGTGCGTATCTATGTATTTTTCAATCCATTTCACAGTGAAGTAGTTTATTCCTTCACATGTTCATTCATTTGCTCAAACAGATACTGAGAACTTCCCTCATGTTTCAGGTACAGAAAATAGATGATTTCTTAAACTCTTATCTTTGGAAGGAGTTTTTCCCATCATTTGATCCAGTGATGCTCCAACCCAAGGGTCACCAGAAACACGAGGGCAAGCTGATGAAAAATGAAGGTTTCCAGGTCTTGCAACCCTGAAGATGCTGGTTAGTAGGTCTTGCAAGAAAGCTGTGCATGTGCATTTTCTCAGCTTTCTCCAGGGGGATCTGTCAATCAGCCACTTTAGGGTTGGACTACCCAGACACTCACTATCAGGATTTGCTAACAGGACATTCAGACAACTGGTCCTCTCTGTTTGGGATCAAAATGACATGTGAGAGGTAGAGAGGTAG
The DNA here is from genome assembly GCF_030020395.1 of Manis pentadactyla. Taxonomy (NCBI): domain Eukaryota; kingdom Metazoa; phylum Chordata; class Mammalia; order Pholidota; family Manidae; genus Manis; species Manis pentadactyla. Next base: position 17,585,149 of record NC_080029.1, read on the forward strand.
TGTGGTGGTGAGGAAAGAGCAAAGGGTTTGAGGTAAGTCAGAATATAGTTTTGACCTCAGCTCAGCTACTCATTAATAGCATGGAGATAGGCAGGTGACTTAACCTCTCTGAACCTCATGTTTTTTTGTCTCAAGAGGGGATAATACGGTGTGCTTATGAAGCTGTTGGGAAGACTGGGTACAGTGCATGTAAAGTAACTAAGATTTGCCAAGTAGGTACTTGATAAACTGGTTTAAGAGAGGTAGAGATGGTGTAAGGACACGAGCAGGGTCCTGGGGACAGATGACTTGAACAGCTTTCCCACTCACCAGCTGTGTTAACTTGGGCATATTACTTCACCTCCCTGGGTTCCAGTTAACTCATTTGTAAGATGGAGGAAATGACAGGATCAACCTCTCACAGTTGCTGCCAGCCTGTAAATCACTAGGATGTTATCTAACTCATTAAGTGTGGTCACCTCTATCAGCTTTAAATAACGCCAGTAACAAAAAGCCTCCTGTATCAGGAAGATTTTTTCCCTAATTTCGTAGAGAGTTTGTTCTTTTGAATCCCATCAAATTTTACTTTCCTATTCACTTTCATTCACTGATCAGAGTTCTTCCCTTTAGAGATACACACATACATCGTCTCTTTCATCAACCCTGCAAAGATGTGGAGACATTTACTGGGTGTCTGAGATCTTCTTTTCTACATGAATGTCTCATTTCTTGCATATGCTCCAGCATCTTAGCAATGTTGATGCCTCCATCGGTGATCCCTTTCTCGATAAGTGCTGCCCACAGTGGAAAGCAAGACTCACAGCGTGATCTGACCAGCACCAAGCGCAGTCCCGAAAACATGTGGGAGGCACCCACTGCCGGCTACTGAAAGAGAACTAAGGCACAGCCCTTTTTTGAGTAGCAGTTCATGTCAGATCAAACAACTCTTGGCATAAAGCTCTTCATAATTCCAAAAGCACTCTAATATGTTTCATTTCATTTCATCCCACAACAACCCATAGGAGACATGTCTATCAACCCCAAATGAAGTCCACAGAGATAAATTAATTTTCCTGAAGCCATATAAATGGTACAAAGGACTGTATTGTCAATTTTCCATAAGAAAACACTGGCTTCAGGTAGGGTTTTATGAATGCAGTTAATTATAATGGTATTAAAACTTACACCCACTTTTCCTGCAAAAACTAAAGACCCTCCCCACTGCTTAAAATTCACAGAACTAGCAGTTGCCTGGCATTTAACGTGGGTAGAATGTCCAAGTTGGACTGATGCATAGGTAAAGGGTACTTAATTAGACCAGGGAACCCATTATCCACTCCCCCCTTGAGACTCCAGGGTTCAGCAGGAGTGGGAAAACAAGCAGCTGCCCAGCTGGTGGGCAACATCAAGGCACCAAGGGCTGCAGGTGTCTAAAGGACTTGATGGGTACTGATAGGTTGGTTGCAAGACAGACACAAAGTCTCCTGCCTACTTCAAGCCAAAGAGTCTCAAGTTAGCTGTCACTATGTTCTACAGCTTGGCAAGGTCTTTATTTGGGCTCATCATGGGACAAGCTGTCTAAAGGGCAAAACTAATCACCAACTGCCCAGCACATGGCAACCTTAGGTATCCTAATCACTTGGGATGAGATGTCAGAGTTTTCAGAATTACAAGCAAAAAAAAAAAAAAATTCTGTAGAAAATGAGATAAGTAATCTTCCAAACAGTAATTTTAAGAAAAAATCTTGCTAGATCTGAGTTTTCTCTGCAAGAGAATGTGTCCAGGCAATGCCATCGAACAATTGAGTACAGAAGGTCTGAAAGGTTTTTTCTTTCACCTTCTACCCTGCAATCCAAACATGTGTGCTCCTTCTGAATATGTGTGTCTCCCATCCTGTCATGCACTCAAGTACCACCTGTGAGCATTTACCTGAAGTGGGGAAGAGAGAATGAGAAGTCATCCTCTTTTCCTGCCTTCTGTCTTTCTTCTTTGGAAGGCCAAGCTGTGCAGGGATAGAGCAAGGGATTTGAACCTAATGTTTATACAGTTCTTGATAATTCCACAGAAGGAATAAGCAAATCACTCTGTTCCTTATTTAGCCCAGACTCGTGTACATCTCCCACTGGAGTTTGAATTCAGCTAAATATTGAAATAACTGTTGAGTGCTAGCCACTGCTAGTATATTGTGAACTAACTCACAGAACTGCGAAGAATAACTTATTATTATCCTTCATTTATAAATGAGAAAGCATGCTTGGAGAAATCTGTGACTTAAGTTCATAGAGTAGCAAATCCTAGAGGTAGAGTTGCAACTGTGGTTAAAAAGGGAAAAGAAGTCAGGGCACTTCCTACTACACAACAGTACTCTTTCTGCCATTATCAGTTTAGGGTTTGCAATTTATTATTTCAAAAGTCCTTTGCTAACACACTAGGTTTTCTTTCACTGCACCCACCCCTCCCACCCAATCGCAAGCCCAGTCTCCTTGAGCCTGCTTGAGCTTCAAATTCCTGCTAGAGGAAGTCACCAACAGCATGCACTGGCCTATCACAGAATGAAATACCAACCTAAAGCGAGACCTCACCCCATCTAGCAATCCTATCGTACCACTCTGGAAAACTCTTCCATTCTCTTCAAAGATGGCATCCACCCTCACTCTACTTAGTCCTCCAAACTTTCTCTCCTCACTCTCAGTAGACAGCCTGACCTGGATGTGAAGATAAACAGAAGACATGAGACATGATCTCCCACGTCCTTCTGTTGCCAAAGATCTGAGTGCACCTGCATCTGCACCCACTTTCTGTCCCTTAAAGACTGACCACACCGTCTCTTCCTTGGAGCCCTTGCCTGACACACCTCTCAACAGCAAAGCCCTATTTCCTCCCTCCCTATGTATGCAACCTCTCAAATTGGATCTACCTTTAAACCTCCTCCAGTACTTACCACTTTAAAAAAATCCCCATGACCCAGAAGGTCCCTTCCAGCTGTTGCCATTTTTCTCTCCTGACTTTTAGCCAAATTCCTATAAAGAATAGTTTGTCATCAGTATCTGTTTTCTCCCCTCCCACCCATCTCTCACCACCACACTCCACACTGATTCCTGCCCATACTTCCATGTAAGCATCTCCCCGTGAAGTCATCCACCAACACCAGGCTAGGGAATCCAAAGGGTTTTGCCTGTCTTCTTTGTACCTGACCTCACAGCGTCATTTAGACTTGTTGTGCAGGCCCTTCTTGAAACATTCTCCACCCTGGTTGCTGTAACACAGGAAGTCAGCTGCTTTTCTTCTCGTTCCTTCTGCTCCTTCCTATTTTCCAGGCTTTCCTGTCTCAGTTTAGTCATTCAGTGTGAGTCCCACGAATGGACTTGGGTCCAGGTGCTCTCCTTTATGAACCTCTGTAGGAAATGGCATCCAAATCTTCCATTTAAATTATCATCTATATGCATGAATCATAAACTTAAATTTCCATCCTAGACTGCCTTCTCAGCTCCTGCAAACACCCACTTGACTTACTACTTCAGTGTTTCAAGGGCATTTCCAACTTAGCATTTACAATTACAGATACTTTTTAAGAAGCTTACATGCACTGACTTACAATAAAGCAATACATTTTATACACTGAGTACCCCTATAGAGGGAATGGATGCTTCTAGTGAAGTAGCTTCTCCAAGGCCAACAGTGACAGAGGTAGAATTTTAACTCAGCCATGAGCTGCACAGCCTTGCTTTTAACCGATGATCTGCTTCCCTGCAAGCCCCATGCAGGTAGAGGCCCGTCTGCTTTTCTCCTTACTTTTCCCTGGAGTCTATAGCAGCAGGTGGCAGGCATTCAAGAAGTGTTTGTAAAATAAATGGATGAATCAAAGAATGACCTTCAGATGATTACTTTGTTTGAAGAGGCGGTCTGTAGAAACTCTTCAACATCTTCAATCTGAGGTCCCATAAGGAATCACCGAGATAATATTTCAGAACAGGTTTCAAGGGTTTGAAGCCACACTAACCTATCCAGAGAGGCTGAGTGAAAGACAGAGAGACGGATGAATAGTCCTCAAACACAAAGAAACTAGATGACCTTAGTAAAAGGCATAGAACAAACAATTAGAAAATAATTGCCATTACTATAGCACTATACTTGTTTTACAGAATAGCATGAAATTCTGTCCTCTTATTGACTAAAATGGGGTCAGTTTGACCCATTCTTACAAACTTAATTTGATGAAAGGTATGCCTGATCACACTAGATACCTAACACTTCAGTTCTATGATAGTTGTGACCTGAATTCTGGTAAGTTTCTATGGTCTACCACACACACACACACACACACACACACACACACACACACACACACACATATACATATCTGCTCATATAATACCAACAGCTTACAAATATTTACATACATTTAGCATGACAGTTCAACTCTGCTTTAACTGTACACCACTTTACTATTCCACATAGTTAGAATCAATACAAAATAGGCCACTATCTTTGGAGAGCTATAAAAAAGGCTTATGAAAAAAATGAACTCAATCCAAAAATATAAACATGACCTATTTTTCCACCAAAATATTGTACCACATATGTAATATACATAATGAAACAGAAAATCTTGTGTCTCCACAAGGAGAATACAGATCTCAGGGAGCGATATTGATTAGGCACATGAAATAAAATTATATAGTGTGTATTTCTAGGTGAGTTACCTGATTCTGAGTCTAAAAAATGGAAAATTCATTATTTAAGTCTATTTCAGGATCATTGGAATGGCTCTGAATGTAAATGGTGCAAGATTTCCTTGCTGAATAAATAGGTTTCACAATGTACCTTCTCATCTTCAGAACACCTGTCATGTTGAAATGTCAGGCTATGCTCAGGGGACTATTTCTGGATTTGGAGAATGAGAGCGGACAAGAAACAGAAGTATGATTATTTCTTGTCTTGGACCCTCTCCTTCTCTCAAGGACATTTTCCCATCCCTGGAACATGATCGGATATGGGTTGAGATAAAAATCAAGTGATTTTCGAATTTTAAAATAAAACCCCAGATGAGTGGCCTCAGTATCATGTCCAGTGCAGGCTTCACACTGCAAAAAGGAATAATTCAAAGGAAAATATTAGAAATACACAACAGTTTTTAAAATCTACCTTAAAAAAAAATCTATACTGGAAGCCTTTCTCATTTGAATTAATTTTGAGATGTTTCCCAAACACAGAGAAATTTAAACATTAAAGCAGATCCTTTTACAGGCTTACCCACAGTCAAAGCACCACTTTCATTCATGGACACTACAGCTTTCAGACTTTATCACAAATGCAAAAAGCTTGTATTTCCTTAACTTTGTGCTGCCAATAAATTTTAACCACAATTCTTTGTTTAAAAAGAGAATTCTCAGACACATGCACAAAAAATCAGCAGAATATGATTTTGTTCTTCTTTTTATTGTGAAATGAAATCTACCATATGACTTAGTCCAGGTCACCCAGGCCCTCGTGCACATAGCTGCCACCAGAGGGAGACAACACAGCTGGAAGGTGGTCCCAGTAACACACACACACACACACACACACACACACACACACACACACACACACACACATACACACAGAGTCACAAGGGGAGACAGTTTTGATTGGCTTTTCATCTTTGTCTCAGGTACATAATGGTTGCCCAGAAAATAGTTCTAATCTTGGCTTGTAAATAAAATTACAAGCTTAAGTCAGAGAGTAACGTGAAGTTCAGGATGATAATAAAGTGATTTAAAATATTGAGATTGATGGGGCCATCATATGTATGAGACCAGATTGAATTACTCATCCTTCTCCCGGCTACACTCCCAGGCTTGACTGAATGAATGCAGGTCCTGGTCCTTGGGAGTGTCACAGTTGGTCTCACAGGGTTTATCTTTTCAAGTATTACATCTAAATGGCAGGTCTGCTCTCTAAGACAAAACATTCAAGAAACGGGTCAAGAAAGAAGATGTGAGTGGGCAACCACTTAATGTGATATGATTTCTTCAAAAACCTTTCCTCACTAGTTTCTTGATGCATAACATTTTATAATTATGAACCAATTCCTTTGGATTAGAATGCTACCCTCTCCAGAAATCCAAATATTCTTGGCAGGCATTCTGAATCAAGCAAAGTGTATCAGACCTTTTCTTAAAGCTAGGATTTCTCATTCATTCATTCATTCATTCATCAAACAATTGTTGAGAGGCTACTGGGTGCCTGACACAGTGTGAAGCCCTTGAGAAGCAAAGAAGACAACAAATAAAGTCCGTACATTCAGGAGGGTGATATGCTTAGAAGCAAGACGTAAAAATAAATAAAAACTACAAACTTAATGTTAGAAATGATAAAGTCATGAGCAATGTCATGAAGGAAATAGAGAGTAACAGAATATTGGGAGGCTGTGGGTGTGGGTTTAGATATGGTTGTTCAGGACTGCGTCTTGGAGAATGGGATTCCCAAGGAAGGAGGAGTTGATAGAGATGGGGGACAGGGAAGGCAGAGCATGGGAGAAGAAAGGCTAAAACAACAGTGCGGGCATAAGAGCAGGTGCACAGGTGCAAGTGGGGAGGGGCCTGACCTCTTCCGGGATCTGAAAGACCAACATGGCTGGCCTTCGGTTAGGGAATGAGGTGAGTGGAAGGCCAAGGCTTGGGTGGGCCTGATCGGCAAAGCTTTGTGGCTTTCACAAACCATTTGGATTTTATTTTAAGGGCCCTGGAGAGCCTGTATTAAATGGACCAGAGAAGGAGGGTATGGTGGGAAAAGGTAAAGACCACAAGAGATGCCCTGCATCTGTACGGTAAAGAGCTGAAACACGGTTTGGAGGAGAGGAGGTAATAATGAAGCAGAAGAGGAGGTTTTATCGAGGAAAGGAATTTGGGGGGCAGGGGGAGGCAACCTCCCAACATCTCCTGTCAGAATTTCTTCTTTAAATGACCTGTTTCTGGACAAATAACCCCCATTTCTTTCATCTGTCTCAAGTTCTCTTTGGAAATAGATGAAGTATACATAATAAATAAATAACAGAAATACAGCTTTCACTAAACAAGAACTTTGATGACAAAGTGAGGTACCCATGCTGGGTAAAGAGGGCCATGTCATTAATTAGAGGGTCTCTCCCCTTCTATCTGGGGTGCTGAAACCTGCCACCCTGCTTAGCATAATGTCCCTTTCACTGGGAAAGGCACAGACCACCCACTGTTCCCTCGCAAGTAAATTGGTCCCTACCTATAAATTATTCTATGTGGTGAAGAAAGGACTAGCTTTTTTTTTGGCTTCTTTTCCTTTTTTTCTGAAGCTATAAGCACAGCCTAACAAACAACCATAAATAATTTGTAGAAGCAGCTTTCATGACCCTAGTGACAAAAAGCTGCAAACACAGCCTGGGGTTTGTTGTTGGTGCATCCCTCATGGGAGGCTGCACTCTCACCTGTGCACAGAGCACAAGAACCCTGGCTCCCTGCAGATGGGGTGACCCCCAAGGTGTGCAGGGGACTGTGCATTCTCTGTTTCCACCTGTAAGCTGCTCCCATGTTTCTAGACCCAAGTGTTGTGAGTTGGTCTTTTCTGGGCCTCACAGGTACAGAAAGTGTGGGTGTCCAGGGTCAGGACTAAATGAAGTGAATTCCTAGATGACACAACCGCCACCATGAGGCACCTGCGGACGGAGCTAAGTCCCAACTCTGGTGTTTTCTCAGAATGTTCTGACCCCTGACTCTTGCTCATGCCTCAGGACCATCAGAGTATGGGAATAATCTCAGAACTAGTGAGAGTTCCTGAAGGAGCTCTGACCACAGAACCACCCTCAGCCCTGTGACCCACACCTGCCATCAGGGCAAGGTATGCATAGGACTAGGGGGCGTGGCCACCCAAATCCTATACAGCCCCTTCAAGTCTGTGCTCTGAGTAGCCAGGTTCCAGAATTTCCTGCCCCAAACCTTCTCCCAAAGCCCAGGCGGGCTTCTCTGTTAGGTCTGTCTTCCCGGTTATGACACCTTTAAGTCCATTTACATGGGGGAAGGAGTGTGTGAGTGTGCGTGCAAGGTCCCTTGGGATTCGGTATGGAACCTCCTGTGGGAAGAGAAGAGGCGTGGGGCCAGTTGCTTCTATATTGCGACTTTCCCTGCAGAATTTGGTGGAGTTTTAGAATTCTAAAGTTAAACCTGCCGAGCCTTCCAGAATGTTCTGAGAGGCAGATCAATCACAGTAGAACTGGCCACACTCTCTAAACAACTTGCTAAAAAGATTTATAACTTTTGAACTATTAGATCTACAGTGGGCCTCCAACCCTTGCCCAGGTCCATACAAATGTTTGGGGCAGGCCTACTGCTGGCAGTGGTTTTCCACTGGGCTCAGGGGGCTTTGCCTCCATGATGAGAACAGCAATGCATAGTTACTGAATAAATGGAAGCATCACCATGGAATTTTACATCCTAAGCATATCTTCAGGATGAAAGAAACAAACATGTTAATATCTAACAAACTTAGCAAAAATAAGTTAATAATCCATTCCTTCCTTCCCTGCTGAATGGCCATTACAAAGCGGGTAGTGGATGGCTACAGATTAAAATATGTCCTCCAAAACTCTTATGTTGAAGTACTAACCCCCAGTACCTCACAATGGGATCCTGCAGAGACAGGTCTTTAAAGAGGTAATTTAGTTACGATAAGGCCCTTAGGAGGGGCCCTAATCCAATCAGATGGATGTCCTTATAAGAAGAGGACATTAGGACACACATACACACAGAAGGAAGGCTATGGAAGACAGAGAGAAGATGGTCACCTACAAGCCAAGGACAGAGGCGTCAGAACTCTGCTGACATCTTGATCTCAAACTTCTGGCCTCCAGAATTGTGAGAAAAAAAATTCTGTCTTTTCAGCTACCCAGGTTGCGGTCCTTTGTTGTGGCAGCCAGAGTGGACTAATGCAGGGCACACTCACTTCGACTGTTCTCAGTACAGTAGAAAAGAAGGGCCACAACTAATTGCAGAACAAGGTGATTAAGGAAACAGCTCACTTGTATCCTGCTCTAACCGCAGGCTGGCAAAGCAGATGTGTTTGAAAACCGAGGGGAAGCCAGCCTCCCGGATGGTCACTGGAACCTAATTTCAGCTTCCAGGCCTTACGCACTTTCACTCTTGGAGCACAAGACCTTTGCTCAGGTGCTGTGTTCATGACCCCAGAATCCATCCACCCCTTCCTTTTTCAGGCCTATGAGAAATGACTTCAAATCTTCAACGACAATCTGTTAATCCATTAAAAAGGAAAACTTTAAGAGGTTATTAAGAAAAGTATACTCCTAACTCTAACTGCTCTTCAGACTCCAGAAGTCAGAGATGTGCTTGGTCCTTCACTGGGTGATCTGCATCTGGAGCTCTCCAATCTAAGTGTTGATCTCCGGAGGGAAACATCCTCAGAAGAACGTCAAAACTTGCTCAATCCCACATGACGAGTACTCCCTGCTCTAACACAGTGCCCGATGCCCTGGGGTAGGGGGAACACAGTCATTTGAAATACTGATCATGCATCTTTAACAAAGGCAATATCATCCCCAAGGGGTAAAAACTGGTTCTGGTTCTGGAGGGGAAGAGAAGGAAACCTTAGTTATTATGATAGCTCATGGCTTTCCAAGTGGCCACAGTACATAAACAGACATACAGTGTATTTGTGATGTTAAAATGTCATAAAGGGAAGGGATCTTTAGGGAAAACACATCCACATGACCTTCTTCAGGGACAAGGTAATAATGAAATAAAATTTGAGAGATCCGGCTATAGACTACCAGGCATAAAAACATGAATGGTCACAGCTAACGTGCCGAGTACCATGTGAAACCATCAAAGGTACAACGCCATGAGATTTGTAAACTTATTTAACTCTCATGGCAACCCTGTATTACTGTGGTGTTATCATTTTAGTGATGTAGATACTGAAGCACAGATGTTTAGGTAATTTTCCCAAGATTACAGTAGCTGAGTTATATGTAGCAGAAGTTCTTTGCCAATATTCCACTTAGTCAATATACCAGAAAGCACTATGCTCTCCTGCCGTCATGAAAGACACTGACTGCACCTAGACTAACTGAGCATTAGCAGCTGTCAGGTATTCCTCACATACTTCCACACATGCACTTGACCTCCAAGCTCTATGCTTACCAAGAGTTCCAAACCACATTATACCTGTTATACTTCTGAATTATAATTACATAAGAATGCATAATTTGTAAAGCAGTAAAACAGGAGTACAAAAAGAGAGTTATTTGTATGAACACCTAGTTGAATGATCTAGAAAAACTTATGAATGCAAGTCAGTTAAAATTGCTGGCAAATTAAGGGGTGGGGGATAAAGAAGGCAGAATCTTAAAAAATCTGTTATGGCTCCACTCTCAGATTACTCTCCAAGTGCCTTAATATTTTCATTCCAGTATAAGAAAGCAAAATCTGGAAGTCAGAGTTGGTGCCTCTGGAAAAGAAAATAATATTAATTTAATCAGTGGTTCCATACCCAAACCCCAGACCCTCCAACCAAAGACTGGTAAGTCAATGTCCATTTAAATGTTCTGTGTGTGTGTGTGTGTAAGTTATTATTAAATATCTTTATGACTTCTTAATTAATTGAAATAACTGGCCCAATTATGTCTGATATTAGGTAACGTGTGCTCTATGTACATTTTCAAATGTGTACCTTGGTTCCATCATCCCTAAAACTTGGAAAACTTGTAATGTATTACTGAGGCAAAAAACTTAAGCAGAAGCAATCAGCACCATCCAATGGACACAGCTACCATTACTGAAACAAATTAGGTTCCCTGCCTTTTGCTTCCAACAATACGTGTGCTTCCAACAGTATGGACTTTCTTGACAAAAGACAGATAGAGACAGAGATGATGGGAGAAAGAAGAGAGAAGGAGAGAGAAAGGGAGGTGTAGGTTTTCACTGAATCAGATGCAAAGGCATGCGGTGATATTAAAGTCAAAGATGAAAAAACACAGTTACAGTCTTCCAGACCCAGGCACTTCTGATGACCTGAATTATTTATCAGGTGCACTGCAGTCAGGCCCCAAAAGGCCTATGAATTCTTAGTGGCGTCTTTGTGACCTGTGTTGATTCTGAGCCCTCTGTGTCAGTCACGTCTTCGCTAACCAGCGCTGACGGCCAAACAAGGCTGGAAAGACCACTGTGGTGTTCCCATTTTCTTTCCTAATCCCCCCCATTTCCACCCTTCTGCACACACATACAGCAGGAAAGACTAATTTCTTCCCATTTTCTAAGCCCTCTTTGAAAGTATTTCTCTAGCACTGCTCTGAACTGCAGCTATTTAGAGCAATTTAGTTTATCTGCATCCTTTTATGCCTTCTACCATTAGTCCAATTTCAAAAATAGTAAGAACAACAAAAAAATCCTTCTCAGTTGTAAAAGCAATCCTTAAGCTTATTTATCTTGCCTCTGTTTTTTTTTCTCTTTTTGGTAGGGTTTTCCAGTTATCTGTCAATTTCTTTACCTACAGCAATTTGTGCAAAATGATTCCCCCAAGCAATCATTAATCTTTAAAGTGTGATCAACTGTGAATAATAACTTTCAAAGACATGGGCTTGATTGTGAGAGGTCAAAAGAAGTCAGAGATATGAGCTGAGTCCTCGAAAAAGTTACACTTTAGTTGGGTAAATAAAATATGGGCGTTAGAGAAGATCACCAGGCAACAGATAAACATGAGACAAACACATGGCATTAGGTATAACTAGAGGAGGGCCTAGTAAGAGTTTAAAAATTATGATCTTACTTCTGAACATCCTGCTAATATAGACACATCACTTAACTTTCACGGAATCATGTCATGCGTCTTTAAGGAAGAAAATGGATTTAATCATAACTCAGATCCTTCTCAATTTTTAAAATAAATGACATTTTCCAGCCCATTCCACATCTCTCTCCAAATTAGCATTAAAAAAACCTCCACAAAAATGTTTTTAAAGACGAATATGACAGGGTGGGATTAATTTAGGTAGGATAGCTTTTGAGGTTCTTGAGTTCATAAGAATAATATTAAAGAAAACGGTAGGCTCAGGTTTCCATGAAGGCGGTCAAAATCATCCTGTCAAGAAGCAATGAAAAGCCATTCTTCTTGGTACTCAGAAATCTGTACCATTTTGAACTCTGACCTTCTCTCCATTCTTAATCCCAGTGTCCGCTACCTGCCAAGATCTGACAAAAAAGAAAAAAGAAAAAAGAAATAAAGAGGGAACCTCTTCATCTTCTATCAGAAGTAATTTATCTGTCTTGTTGTCCCCAGCAGAGAGCTTCACTCATCAGCGAACTAGAAAACGGGATCATTCTTTATAGGCTGATTTTGAGCTTATCAGTTATTCAGTCAATGCGGTTACTCTAGAAAGCATTATAATACATCTCCCCACCCCCACACTTTTATAATTGATATCCAGAACCTCAACTTCCCTCTTCCCTAGAGACGCAAGCACAGGGGCCTCTTCCTACTGTTCTCTGGAGTTTATCTCTTTGGAACAACAGCAGTTACCAAGTGAGCAAGTATTAAGTGGAGGGCTCCATCCTCAGTGCTTTCAGGAATTCAGAAGTAATTCAGTCCAAGCCCTTGCCTGCATGCTACTTAGGAAAGAGGAAGACAAGGAAGATGGATACATGAATAATTGAAGGCAGGTCATAAATGCTATAAAGAGAGGTATCAATAAAATTATATCCAGGCAGAAGAGAAAAAGGGAATATTTGATTGAAAATATCAGCCAGACTTGGAAAGAAAGTGACATTTGAGATTGGCTTCATTTCCAACTCCCTATTGTGTTGGAAAGAACAAAATCACCTCAAGGCCTCCTCCTGATCTCCCAAAATAAACTAGAAAGCAGAGATGATCATTAATTAGGGGTTAAGGCAGATTTTTTTCTGCAATATATCTTCCAAATGGTTATGCTTCATTTTAAACAGGAACAAAGGTTCCCCATGCGGAACTCACATGCATCAAAGGGTATGCCATCTAGTTATGACATTCTAGCAACTTGTTTTCTAATAAATAAGTTACTAGATCCATTCAGCTACAGGGCAAATAAAGTCACTGATGTGAAGGTATGGTTCCTAAAGCAAAATTCTGCCTAGTTTTTTCATTTCACCCTGCATAATAATTGAGCTTTCTCCAAATTGTAGTTTTCTGTACTGAATGTAGAACACCCTTAAGCTACTCTCCTTTTGAAAACTCAAACTTGGCTGTGAACAAACCCTACTGAAGACAAAGAGAACACAGAATGTAATCAATCCTGATTTCTCCAGTTTGTTCTCTGAGCTACAAGGTGCTTTAATGAAATCAGAAGTGCAATCTCACCTTCCAATGGAGAATCTGGGCAGGGAGAAGGGCCAGGACCACACTAGGAATGACTCTGCAATGGTAACCCCAAATCTGAGCTCAGGGACTCTTCCTAGGCTGATTTAGCAAGACAGTTGCCTTAAGAAACAAACATCTTTTGAAAAGATGCTTTGCAGGCAATAGTAATATATAATAGAAAATAGTTATAATATGTATTTTCATATAACATACATGTAAAATTTTATATGCATTTACAGGTGAGTATGAGTGTGTATACAGATACATTTATATATTGTCTAAGTGTATAATGACAAATTTTAAATATGGTAAAAAAAAGTGTCTATTGTGAAAAAGGCTTTTCTTCCATGAAGACCAAGAAGCACTGTTTGTCATAGACAATGAACCATCTACCTGACCTCCAAGGACCAGCCACTTGGAGAGCCTGGTATTCAAAACCTCCCACGGTGGGCTCAAGGACAGATCTCCCATTTCGGGGTACTCAGTGCCAGTTACCGGCAATGCTTCTGCTCTTAGCCATCCACGTCTCTGTGGCTTTACCAATAATAATGGTAGTGATTAAAGAGCTAATATATGCTTACAATTCACAAAGTGCTCTCCTATACATCTCATTTGATTTGTGCAACATCGGTATAAGGCAAGTCTTGTCATTGGCCCTGTTTTATAAATGACAAAACTGAGGCTAAGACAGCTCCCGGGATTTGTACAAGCTTGTCTAGGTAGTAACTAGCAAAGTTGGGGTTTTAGTTCACATGTTCTGATTCCAGGGTTGCTCTCTTTCCTTTGGGGTAGAATGATATTTAGGGCTTTTCTCCCCAGGCCATTAATTCCACTGCGGCCTGCCTTCACCAGCTGCTGGGCCAGCCTGCTGTCTTCTGTCATCCAGAGGCCTGCAGCAGTCTCTCTGGGGAATTGATGATGTTGGGCATAATTTTAGTCCCGACAGCCTGGCTGTGTTTCAGGACCTTTTTATTAGGATCATGCTGTGTCATTTAAAGTTCAAAGGGACTTGTAAGCAGTGTTGACAAAATGGCTCAACAATGGTCTATGAGTCCAACCCAGCCCTGGGTTGGAACTGCCAATTTACTGCCAGCCCTGGGCCATATTCTGTCAGTTAGCCTCTTGCACATTTTGCTTCCCTTTAATCCCATGCAGTGCTCCCTTTAAGCACTTCAGGAGCCTCGGTCCCTGCATCCTCACTACCTTCCCAAGCCTTAGCCCCTGCCTGATCATCAGCTGAACCTTCTCCTTTCTGAACCTCCTCTAACGCTCTTCACCCAACCTCTTTGCAAGGTGCTATATCCAAGCACCTTCCTGCCTGCTATAAGACATGGCTTCCATTTATTTATTTGATTCTATGCTTTTTCTAATATTTAAAAGTAGAGTGATATTCATTTTTATGGCTAAATTAGTCATTCAACATCTGTTAAGCACCTAGAGTGGATAAGGTATTATGCAGCATGACCTATAAGTCCAAAGCTTGATCTCAAACTCTGTCTTCTCTGATAACAAAGGTGATCAGGTCTTCACTATTTCAAAAAGGATGTGGCCTATCTTTATGTCTGGATTTTGGATTTCAATCCAAGATTTATAACTTCCTTGGCTATGTGACCTTGGGGAAGTTACCTAATCTTCCTGTGACCTGACTTCCTCATTTGTAAAATACACATGCATTTGTTAACTCACTGATGAAAGAAAAGAAAGGAGGAGCGAATGAATGTCTGAACTTAATGTCCACGGTGCAATTTAAGCAGCAATTAATTTCGTTGTGCTTGGCATTGTTAAACCTACTTGATAATTCTTTAATTCAAAAATTCACCAACTCTAATTGTGTTAGTCCAATGGGGTCCAGAGGAACATATGCAAGCTTGGCAGTTAGAGAAACCACTGTTAATTCAAATATTCTCCTGGATATTTTAATATGTAGCTGAATAGCCATGTGAAAGTCATGTAACATCATTGAATCACAGTTTTCTCCCAAGTAAATAGGGATAACAATGCATACTTTATAGGGTTAGTCTGGCAGCACGTTGATCTCTGATAACCACCAAACTTGGTGGTAGTTTCTAAGACTATTCTTGAGAATAATCTAGGAAGGTTAACAGCAAAAACATGGCCATCTCTGACACTGGAAAATATATTTAGTTCATTGAGTCAAGATATTTCATGAGTCCAAAAGCTATTTGCATGTGTCATCTGAATATAAAGTAAACAAAGGAAAAAACCCATTTCCCTTATTTTACCCTAATGCATAGCTATGTACAATATGTTGCATATGATTCTATCTATTACTCAACACTACTTTTTAAAGAGCTACTGTCCGAACAGTAGAAAGAGGTAAAGTCACAGATTCCAGAGATCTGGGTCTTTGTCTTAGTTTTCTCACTAACTAGGTGTGTGGCTTGGGAAGAGTCATTTCATTTCTCTGGGATTGTATAGTAAAACCATAAAAGGAAGAGGGTTTTTAAAATAATGCTACGGTTTCTTTCAGCTTGCAAATCCCATGGAGAAATAGGGATGGAGTTTCACTCATTGGATTCAACTTCAAATCTTTAGGATTTGAAGAACTTCTCAGAACATGCATGTCACCAACAGAAACCAAGCCCCATGATAAATAGAGTGGACATAAAGTATTGACAAGGATGACACGGAAGACTTGATTTCCTGAATCTGCTGCCAGTATCTGGTTTCAAACTTGTGTAATGAAACCTAAAATCACTTGAAAATAGAAGGAAGTTTAGAATTCCAGGAGAATGCCTTTACTCAATTAACAAACCTGTGTAAGTACAGGATGAATAAATGCAGTCAGACAGACTTGTATGTCTGAAGTCTTTCTCTGGCATTCATGAGCTGTGGGCAGATACTCAGCAAATCCTTCAACTTCTCTAATCCAAAAATTCCTTACAACAGGGTTAAATGAGGGCACTTAGACAAAGCCTTTACTTAAATGCCCTGAACGGAGTAAGTGCTCAATAAATGGCAATCATTATTTTCATCATTATTCTTAAACTGTGTCTGTATGAAGTAACTAGATTAACACTTTTGAATGAAATGGTGAAGCGAAATAGTGATGAGGGTAGATAAGCCATTATAGAGTCCAAACCTGAGGAAATTGAGGGTTTCTTTCCCAACTGTACACAACTGCTTATGACTGTAAATAAGTTCAATTTTGCTCATATAAGAAAAAATGCCACCAGAGCATCTCCTCTCTGCCCGCTCAGATGTAACATCCTATCAGTATACGATTTTAAGTCATACTTCTTGCTGTATAATCCACCAATGCAGAAGCAGAAATAAGTGAACTATAGAGAAGCATAGCATCTTTGTGAACAGACTGGACTTCTCTCCAGTTTAGACTCTTTAATGTCTTGAAACTTGACTGTATTTTATTATTTCCAGTGTTAAGCTTTTAACTATGAAAATAGCACAGTTTAAGAAAAAAATAATCTCAGAGACTTTTGTCATGTAGCTGGGAATGGCAGCCAGCAAGATATAGTAGAATAAATTTAAAAAAAGAAACTTACAATGGCACCTCCATGACGTCTTCCCTCATAAAGAAATCAAACATCTCTGAATGATTCATCTCATTTACTCACATACTTCTCTCAGTTAATAAGAGAATTTGTACTGAGTATATACATATAAATGTAGTTCATGACCAAATAGCTAATATTTCTCTTAAATCTTTCTTTCATGCCCTGATACATTTTCTCTCATTTTTCAGCTCCTTGAACTACATTTTTTCCTTCTTATATTTTAATTGACTTTCCATATTAAATTTTGCTTGAAAGGATGATTTGAGTTCAAAAACACCAAAGTAGTTACACCTTTTGAGCAAAGCCTTAACTCGTATTTAATTTGATCCAAACTTCGATCACAAATTCTTGTTTTCCTCTGTATTTTTTCATACCAACACAATAAAATATGATAGAGAAGAAACTAAAAATACTCCTCTAAAAATAATAGAGTAGAAACAGTATCTGTCACCCAACACTGATTTCACCTTGACTTTTGATATCAGGAAACTCCATCATTTTTTAATGTTTCCTTGCTTTCTTAGAATCAGATCGTTAAAGCCATATGCTGTCTCCCAGCTCGGCAACCTCATTACCATTTAAAGTGTGCTTAAAATCAATTGAAAGTCGACATTTCACATAACAAGCAAGGCCCAGCTAGCTTGTTCTGATCTGTGCAGTTGCATGGTGACTGCCCACCTACAAAACAGCCAAATTCTCCAGATGCCACGGTGATAGGCAGAGGGCTTTAAACAGTGAAAATGTTTTAAAAAAAGTTTTTTAAAAGATGATAGGTTCAGTTACTTTCAAATTTCTAAGTGTGAAATCCTTTTTCTCTACATGCACGCTGGACAAATCCGGAAAATAAATTCTCACCTTGAAGACTTGATTTAACGTGGAAAAAACAAAAAGCAGTTGAAGTTAGTGCAAAAAGAAGTCTGTCTTGTGTTTGTGTCTTGTATCTAGCTCGGTCCATGATTCTCCCAGGCGTAAGCACAACAAATGGCAAAGAAATGAGCCCGAGCTTCTCAAAAGGGGGAAAAAAAATACTACATGGAAAACATGTATCCAACTGTTGTAATATTTACAGAAATGCTTGATTCATTTTAAGTTTCTTGTGAAAATGATGGTCAGTGGTTATTTAATTGACCCCACCGAAATCCATGTGGACAGGTCCTGTGTCATCCCCCAGATCTGGAGGAGAAGATAACGCGTGAAAACAAACAACTGCCAACGTCCAGAGGAGCCTGTTTCCTGGCCCCTGGGTGAGATGCGGCCTCCCCGCCCTGGGCAGGGACAGGCTGTTTGTTTGCTAGACACCAGTATTTTTAAAGGCTCTTCCTGAACAGTCGAAAAATGAACTGTCATTTCCTGAGAGACGCAGCCCCAAGCCTGTCTGAAGACAACCGAAAATGAGCCCAACCTCAATGGCACAAATCTCGAAGGCCTCCTCCTGCCCCCGGGGACTCGTAGAGGTTACAAGGCAGAGACCAAGCGAGAAACATGCTCACCTCCTGTCAGTCAGCTGAACTCTCCTAAACCTTCTTCACGGCCCCGAGTGAATATATATGTGAAGACAGGAAAATACAGCAAAACAGAAATGGCCTAGTTTTCCCACTAGGCCTGTTACTTGTTATTAAAAACTGATCCCCCTATGGAAATAGCTATGAGTCTCACTTCCAGGCCCTTCTTTCTGTATTAGGACTTCAAAGAAAATTCAGGTTATTAATCCTATTGATGCCCTTTGAACATGGTAGGTACTTATACTTTGGATAAAAGCAGGACCTTAATTCCTAAGCTCTTTTCATATAGACTTCAAAAGACTCTTTCTTCCCTCTCTTTGAAAGGAATCCATGATTTCGCATAGCAATGCACATATACACACACGTAAGTAAACAAGCATACGTACATATTCAAAATGTGTGCTTCCACCTACTGAGCACATCCTCAATGCCAAACGCCTTGTCAGACATCTTTTACATCTTAACACTAATCCTCACAAAACGCTTTTGTTACTACACATTATCACAAACTGATTATAAACATCAGCTCTTGGACCTAAGATTAGGTGACTCTCAACACACAGGGTCGTTTTGACCTATCACACACATCTCTTTTTAGTGAAATTAGTGTGGGTGTGTGTGGAACTATTAAGAAAACTTCAGTTCTTTCAGGTTTATATGAAAATTGAATGGGAAGCGGATATTGAATCAAAAATACTGACACACACCGAACGCCTCGTGTATGTTCATCAACTGAAAATGACTGAGATTGGGACAATTCTGAAGGCCCAAGTTCTTTCAGGGTGAAAGCTCCCAAGTGTCTACTGAGCACTTACTTAGCTAAGAGGGAATTAGGGTGTGTGGTGGATGCAGTTTTAAATAGGACATTTGAGCTGAGACTGCGGGAGTGAGGGAGCTGGTTGGGCATGTGGATCTCTGAGAGACGCAGTTCAACTAACTCTGCTCATGAACACGTCACCACACTAAAAGACACACACGTACAAGTGTTCCAAACACTGTGCAGAACCCCAGACCTCTCAAGCTTTATGGATTGTAGCCTACATTTCTTCTCCTCTCTCTTCACTGCAGCAAACTCAAAATACAGACAGAACTTGAGCAAGACCCCTGTACCTACCTACAGTCACTCCATCACAACCAAATTTCCAGTCTCCTGCTCAAATGTCACTTCCTTTTACAGACTTGTAACTTCCCTTAGGGTCAAGTCCCTGCCTCTTGACATAGGTGGGGTTGTGTCTGTGGAATTTCTTCTATTATTCCTTTGCGGCATGGCCCCACATGTCAGAAGGTTTGTTCCAACTGACCTCTCCTTCCTGCAGAATCTTTCTTGGGACAATTCTTATTCCAAGTTAGAAGTCAGTATCACCCCATTTGAGGGCTGACTGGTACAAGGAGACCTCTCTAATCAAGATCATTTTTTAATTTTAGCATGCATGCTTAGCTGCAGAAAAGTCCTGGGAATCCAAAGGAAGGAAGCTACGCAGACGAGTAACAGACAGTGGGGCTGGTGGTTAGGGTGGGACTGGCAGCTCTATTAGTCTCCCACTAGCCCAAGTATTACACAGCAAGTGGCTATTCTTGGTTACATCAAGACAGAACCTTGTCTGGCTGCTGAATTAAATGGCACTACTACCTTGAATTTTCTAGAGAGACTGGATTAAATAGTTTAGAGTCAGCTCATTAAATATTCAGGAGACCACAATCTGATTAGACTGAAATCTCTTTACTACTGAAAATATAAATTTTAGGTTAGGTAAATTATTTTAAGTAAAAAATAACTGTGGTCATCCACCAACTGCTAGTTAAACATTTCATTGCTTGTTTACTTAATATTATTCAAATAATAATATGTATGTATTATATGCTTAATATTCAATAATACAGTTTTTTGGATGGATTTGGAAACAAATTATTAACAGATATTTGTGACCTGATTATTCTAATAAATAGACAGAAGACTGAATCCACAGTATGTAAGGTGATAGGAATTTTTAAAATACAGTTTTTAAAAATCAGATGGTGAATACTTTTTAAATGCTGAGCCAGGTGTAAAAATATTTCAGTACAAGGGGGGAAAAATATATAAACCTAAAAGCCATGTAAATAATGCTGAACAACCACATAAAACAGGAAAAGGTTAGTTCCTAGGTAGACTATAGGTAAATACCCAATAATATTCCTTGGTTCCAGTCGCCAGAAAGTATGTGCCATACTGAAAATCCTAATGGCCCCTACTGATTTTTATTCAACACATTTTCAACCTTGTCAAATCAACAGAATTTCAATTGTATTTAAAGAGAAATCACATGAAGGGTATGATAGACTTTCAATTAGCACACTGGCCATTCAACCAGGAAATGAGGTAAGTGAAAAGAGCCTTAGCATCATGAGGAAGAGGCACCTGTTAACTTCATGGAATTTCAAAAGCAACATGCAATGGAACCACACAGACATCTAACAGAACAATTTAGAAATTTTAGGAAAGGTCTAAAAACTTCTTGATTAGCCATTTGAAAACCATGCTCAAAGGAATGTCATTAATCTAGAGATACTATATAGACATCTATGCAAATAACCTCCTTTTTACTGAAGTTAACCTAAGTGTTATTAAACCAGTGGCAATTACATAGCATAAGAGGAAAAGAAAATCTTACCCATATGCAGATGTGTATTGAGGTTTGGTGTATAGTAGATGTAGATATATTTTGTGTATTTTCCATCCACTGATATTAAATTGTATGCAATATATTTATGTAACTTGAAAATATTGTGCATTGATTGCAAAGAAAGCCTGTGCTTGTAAAACTGAAGAAGTAGCATATTCTCCACCTGTGGATCCCCACAGCACTCTGCATGGCATCCTGCATGAACAGGTGTAGAATTCATGTGGTTAGTTTTAGATTCAGCAAGTAATGCCAGTACTTCTTTGCATGCACCAGGCCCTGCTTCTGCTCAGAGTTGATACACTTTTATCACCAAAGGGAAAAGGGTGGACCAGTTCTTCTTACCAAATAAAGAAGGAATGGAAGGTGGAAGCCTCCATTTATTATGTGGTGTCCTATAATTTGTAGCCCAGTTGTTACCAGACTGGGAGAGAAACCAAGCATGTGGCTATTGGGATAGAAAGAGCAGAAAAAAGGAGGAGCTGTGTCCTTCCCTTCTCTAGAGTCATTTTGTTCCTTTCCTATTTTTCTCTTCCATCATTGCAGAATATATTGATTAACATTAAGAAATAAGAGCGCCATCTTTACCCAATCAGCAATTTTTAAAAGAAGAATCTTATAAAAGAATTTTGCTTTCATCCTGTCATATGTCTTCTAAGGACCCATTTCAGGCATGGCAAAAATCAACTATTATGTGGAGAAATATTTAATTTGACACTTTACAAATCGATTTGCAATTTACTTTCTTATTTCAATTTAGTGGAGCAAGTCATCCATTTCTTGACCATAAGACAAATGGGTATAAAATTTAAATAGCATTCTATGTAAGTATAATGCTCCTTTATTTCCCACATCCATAAGAGTCAGGGCTTAGCTCACAAAATATTTATTAAGCAATAAAAGTGCTATATATTCCACAGACAAAACTCCACCTCATTTGTAAATTAGGTACCCATGTACACCTGACACTTAATAAATCAAAAGCAATTAAGAAGAATCATTTAGTTGCCTACTAACCTAGATAAATAAAGATTTGTTTCATTCTCAGCTATTTTATGAGCTAATTGGCAAAAAACAATTTGATGGCCATTTTGCCGGCCCTAGGTGATGTGATTTCCGATCACCTAAGCATGCACCTAAGTTCCATTTCAAGTGCCTAATAAGAACCAGCTTTATCACTTGCCCAAGTTATGGGGCAGAGCTGTGTTCGGTCTCCTGGCTGTGCATCCTCAGGGTCCAAGCTCAGAGGACTTTCTAACCTGGGGAATGGCTCCCACAGGACAATGTGCTTTATATACACTTACACTGGAAGTGGGCAGGACATCACCTCAACTTGTGTGAAATGAATGAATGCCACCAATATCAGGACAGCACTGGTGTGTGCTTTAATTCCATTTTTCCAAAATGGTTTTGTATTTACCTAAATCCTCAGGGACTAGAGAGCCTGAGAATGTATCTCCCCCTGAGGAAATTGAAACCAGCCTGAGGATGGCTTGGGAAAGACTGTGTTACTGCCTCCCAGCTTTCTTCTTACAATATCTGACATATTGATGGCTGACACACAGACTATTTTATCTTGAAAATTAATTCCATTGCATAATGCCTTTTTTTTTTCAAAAATTATATTTACTATGCAACAAACTGGATGTCTTAGAATTCTTTTCAAAGTGTTTTGCTGTTAGCATCACACCATTCTCCAAAGTTAAAGGTAAGAGGCATTATGATAGAAGGAAGGCTTTCATTTTGTCAAAAAGTTGAAAGAGGAAAACAAATGATGCAGTGACTTGTTCAAGGCACCACTCAGCGATTCAGAGGAAACAGTGATTAGAGGGTTGACTAGATAAACACATGCCAACCGCATAACATTCAGCAAGAGGAGAGAGATGAGCAATTTAAAATTTGCTTCCTGTGCAGTTCTTTATGCATGGTGCCATACTCTGCTATTGCCTTCACAATGCATAGGTGGACCCCTACACTTCTGTGCCCACAAAGAGAAGAAGAAGGTGTTTTTCCAATGCAGTTAGCCCATTATCAAGATAAACAAGCAGATATCAGTGATCACATACTAAGGGTAAAAACTCTATGTTCAAACGAAAGAGAAAGAGAGGGAGGGAGGGAGGGAGGTGGGGAGCAAAAGACAAGAGCCGATTGCTGCAGCTGTGTACTATAGAAACAGGGAGAGGCAATACAGCACAAGAGCCAGGAGAAGGGAATGAGTCTAAGACACGCCCAAGCTCTGCTACACAACTAGTGCAATGGCTCTCGGAGGGAACGATTTTGGCCTCCTCCTCTAGGGGACATTTGGCAACGTTGGAGATGTTTCTAATAGTCATGCCTGGGGGATGGGACCATGGATGCTGTTCAGCACCATATCCCAACATCAACGAGCTATTCTGTTCAAACTGTCCATAGTGCTGCATTTGAGAAACCTGAATGAGTGACATTCAACCAGTTACTGAACTTCTGTAAGCCCAAGACTCCTTCTCTGTATACTATTACTCGTAGAACAGTAGTACATAAGGATACCACAAGAGATAATTAAAGCAAAGCATATCATTCAGTTACTGCAATGCTGGCTGGATTGGAAGTGTTTTATTATTTTCATTAATAATAGTGCCTGTGTCTTTCACTTAACAGCACATCAAGAGAGAAAAGGAAAATATGAGAGGCCACAAGAATAATCACTCATTTTAAGTTTATAATAGTATCAAAAAAAATAAAATTCAGCACTCAAATAGTCACATTTGGTTCATTCTAAGGTATTTTAATCTAATCCCATCACCACCAATAAAAAGGAGGGAACGATTTTGGCTGAAATAAAAGCAATACTTCCTGAGCATTCCTTCATCATTCACAACGTGAAGGTTTCTGAGATCTCACTAAAAGCATGATTAAGACAATTCAGCCTTGTGGGTAGTGTTTCATCAGGAGAAATTTATGCTAAAAGGGGATGTTAAAACTTATTATCATAATAATATCATCTTTGAAATATGAGCTCTTATTCCATGGTTGAATTTTTATTTCAAGTATTGAGGGTTTTGACTGCATTCCTTTGAACCGTCAACTGTGACCCCATCAAAAGAGACAGTTTGCATTTGCCTGCTGAACCTGTGGTAGGGTTTGAATAACAGCAAAGTGTTCGCTTAAACACAACAAAAGAAAAATTCCATAGTCCAATCCTCTAATTTGTTGAAACAGTGAGAACTTGAAGAGCAAGTTCCAGTTAAAAAGACCTAAGAATCCAGTATGTTTTCCTGCTTTGGGTAGTGAAGGAGGACAACCACCACAAGATGATACAACAAATGAACAAACCAAACAAATCGGGAAAATCTCAGAGAGCAGCAGGAGCTCTCGCGGGAACTCTGGGACTGCCGGCACAATGGAGTCGGCTGTCTGCTGCCACTTACAGTGACCAAGATGAGCTCTGCCTTTTCGCTTTTTTTTCCATTCCTTAGCCCACTACAGACTGGATGACAAAGCAGTTTCAAGGCTCAAATCTACTTCTGCCTATTTCCTGAAACGCTGAAAGAATGTAAATGTGTTTTTGTTTTGTCTTGTCAGTTTTGAAAACAGAGTAACACTGAGCTTCTTCATTTGATGGCAAAACTGGAAATGACAATGCCTTGGTCTAAGGCATAACCAAGGGCTAAGTGTCACATAAGATACTGGTTACATAAAGTAATGCAGAGTTCCCTATAGCCAAATCGCAGAATACTGATCTGCAAAGAAAAGCCAACTTCAAAACTCACAAAATCTCCATTATTTTTAACACTCACATGCTGCCTAGGAAATTCCTTGACTTGCCTAAACACCATGAGAATCAGCTCACCCTCCTGCGTCGACCTTTTGGATATGAACTTTCTTCTGAGTTGGAGAAATACCATGACCCCACTGCACAAATGATGGCATCGCTACTTAATTGATTCTGTGTCTGCCATGCCTCGGAGAATGTGCCTGTTCATGTTCTACCTTCCACTGCTTAGGGAAAAAAAACAAAAAAAACAGAAAACTAAACCTAGACCCCTTTTTATCTTATACTTCTTACTTAGACGTATGTAACAAAACACTGTATTTCCAACTCTTATACTATAGAGAATTGACAAATACACGGAGGTGAGTTTTATCAAGATTGTGAAATGCCAATCTGGAGCATTATTTCTTTTACTTTTTTTGAATTAATTTTATTTTATTGTGGTAAGAACCCTTAATGAAATCTCTCAAAGTTTTTAAGGGTACAATACTGTATTTTAATTATAGGCGCAGTGTTGTACAGCAGATCTCTAGAACTTACTCATCCTGCATACAGGAAACTTTATGCCCATTGATGCAGCATTATTTCTGAGACCAGCATTGTCAAGGCAGAAAGTGGAGCAGATAAAAGCTCAGGCTCCACAGACCCCTCGGACTGATTCCTGGATCCACTGTTCACAGGCTGTGTGACTTGTAGACAAGTCACTTAAACCCTCTGTGCCTCATTTTCCTCTTTTATAAATAGAGAATTAAATAAATCATATGGTTATTTATGTGTTCTGTTATGGATATGTTAATATATACATACACATATACGTATATCTGTGTATTATTTACATCTACATGTGTATATGTTGCATGTAAACCCAATGCCAATGAGGTAAATGATGTGAAAATATTTTCATATTTTTATCATTATCACTGACTAGCAGCCAAACTGAAGCACTGGTACTCCTGGAGAATATTAAAAAAGGAAAATGCACATACAATTAAATTTGCCAATTGCTCTTCAACGAAGTTGAAAGAAAAAAAGAAGAGGCAAATGCAACCGCCCATCTTTGGTTTCCAAGCTCTTCCTTCACCTGAACCTTATTGTAGGTTCAAGGACCAGATAGAATTGTCAAATCACTTGTGACTTAGATATTTATAAATACGAAGAAAATAAAATTCATCATCCTCAATGTCTGCAAACTTTATTTTGCAGAATCTAAAGGAACTCTAAGTAGCATATGAAGTAATATAATGCCTGATAAAACACCCCCCATATATAACCTCAGCACATATAATACACGTACACATACACATACATGCACACATGCACATTCGGTAATTCTTTGTACTGGGATTATATTTTCTGATTATTTTGTTTCTTAATCTTATATTTTCCAAATCACCTACAATAAACTTGCCTTATACTTGTGATCAGAAGTAAAACTTTTTGCATTTTTTAAACAGCGCTAATTTTAGTATTTTTATTATAACTGAACACAATGGCGCCCCCTTCGAATGAGGAAGGCAGGATAAGCAAACCGATAATATAAATACTGTCCTGAAAACATGATGGTCTGGGATGAATCAAGCGTATAAAAGATTAGTAAGAGAAATAAAACATTTGAGCAAGTGCTGTTGCTCTTTCAACCCAGAGGGCAGATACTCAGCTCAGTCAAACCTGAGGGAGGATGGCTGAGGGACTGAGACATTCCCTGAGTGTTGATGACAGATGACTCGACAGGCATTATCTCCCTCACTCTCATCTCCACCTTGTAGATACCACCATCTTACAAATCAGGAAACCAGGGTGCAAGGTCACACAGCCGGTCAGCAACCTCTACAGAGTGCCAACTGCATTTCCTGGCTCTAAGTTAAATACCGTCTCACCATGACACAGAAACCCTTGCCTGCCTCTTGCCTTCCTCAGCCTCTTGTATCTTATTCATTGCCTCTACTGTGCTCACTTTTCCAGCCCACCCCCTCCATCCTTTTTGGATGATGCCCCATTTGCAATGAAAAGTAAGCAGGGGTACAAAAGCCTCATACAGCTCACACACAAAGGGCTTGACTAAGGTAGGCCAGTATTCTCGCCGATGTGCAGCCACAGGCGTGCACACCGATTCTACAAGACTCATAAAGCAGCTTTCAGCGCTACTTAGAAGCCTGTGTTCATGGGCATCTGCCGCGGCCGCCAGCTACTGCACAGTAATTCTCTGCTGAACCCGGGCAGGACTGTCCTGTGAGCAGAGAGGTGGGCACGGGTGCCCAGAGAAGAATCTCCATCCTCTGGGGCTCTGGAGGGCATATTGTCATGCCCTGAATGACAGGAAGGGGAGAAAGAGCTGCAGAAATGTCTAAGGAAGAACCTCTGAGTCAGACTGCACCCAGTCACCCAACCTAGGCACTCCAAGGCTACTGTTTTACAGAAATGCAGAATCAAAACGTTGTAAAAAAGGCCTTTCACAGCTTTAATAGTGACCCACCCCCTGCCATTTTGTATTTTTAAACATGTTTTTTTCCCCATGTAATTTCTCCTGCTAATGATTTAAACAAAGAAATAAGTATAATGCCCTGAGTCAATTCTGTATGGCCCAACAGAGCACATGCTATTCATAAAAGGCATTCATTAACTCATCCTGTGCAAATACTAACCAACCTGCATTTGGTGAGGCAGTGCTTAATTAGAGAAGTTAAAATGCTACAATAATTGTGGGACCTTTATTATTATAAAAAATAATAATAATTTCAGTCTTAGCAAGACTGAAAGCTCGCTGGCTCTAGGCTTGGGGAAACCCATATTCCCTGAAGGATAAATAAATAAATCCTATTGCAAGAATAAAGACAGTCCAGGGCACCACAGGAGCCAATCAGCAGCAAAAATATAGCACCAATCACCATCTATTCTTAAAACATCCATGTATCCATTGTCAGGTCTTGATTAGTTTAAGAAAGGCCCATTTTCTTTTCCTTCTCCCTGATTTTCAGGAGGTTCCCGCTTTGTTCTCCAGAGCATTACAATCAACAAGCAATACTTACGTTATATAAAGTAAGTTATATTTTCTTCCTTGCAAAATGCCTTGAAGAAATATTCTTTCAGCGGACCAGGAGCCTGGTCTTGATTCTATCCTGCAGGACTCTGGGATGTGCTTGGAGCTTCCCCCCCATGGCATCTACTGCCTTCTTCTGGGTATAGCTGGAGCTTCAAGTAACCATTGACAAAATGGGAGTATTCAGCAACCAAAATTCACTGCTTCAACCAACATTTGAACTCAGTTCATGGGAAAGAGTGCCCATCAGTTGCTCAATGGATTAACTCCTTGATTGCTGCTGTTGGAGAAATCCACTCACTCTGGCTCACCCGCAGCAAGGATTTTGAATGGCTAAAAGTATTTTCTTAATTTCTGGTTGAACAAAATGGAAGAACTTTATTACTCTTTCTCATGACCTCTTCTTTTTTAAGTATTACGACATAGCATAAACAATTAAATGAATTAAAGTTAATGCATCATATATAAAGAAATGTCTCTTAAGTATTAACTTTTGCAACTCTTGCGATAAGGAGTCTGACCTTGGGAGTTGATCCCTCCCCGTAAATCTCAGCGTCTTAGATGATCTTTCAGTGATTTTCTGCACACAGTTCCTAGAGCCCCAACCAGGCACAAGGACAATTTCGTTCCTTGTATGGGAATTTTCTCTAGGTTCTTTTCTTTCAAATGGTGTCTTACTGAGGAAGGGGCAGGAGAGGGAGTGGGGAGAAGGCTTGGCTTCAACCTCAGAAATGGTGCTCTTTGCACTAACACACCGTGCTGATGACGTGTTCCCTTCGCCACCCACCTATTGAGATAAAAACAGCCAGAGTAAATCCTGAGCTCTGGGAGAAGAAACCCATGCCCTTCACCTCAACTGCATCCATGACCACAGGGGGAGCCGTCATCCAGTCAGCCTCGTCCCTGCAAAAGCAGTGACTCAAATTGAAATGATGACAGAATCACATTTGTCGCACATCCTAATAGTGGATGGGGCAATATGAAGAAATAAGGCTGCAAAATGACCCCAACTATTAGGCCTTTCTTTGCTCAAGTGAAAGGTGGCTGAGGAAGTTTTGGGCTCCATCTCACAAAATAAACACACACTTTCTTCTGATTAAAACTTAAGAATGTTATCACTTAAAATCTATTTCTATAAATTTAAAGTGATACTGTAAAAGACTATAAAATGTATGTAATGTCACCCTTGCACAGCGAGAATTTAATCTTTGATTTCAGAAGGAAATGGAAGTCCCCGTCCTGGGATCAATCGCCAATGCTAACATCATTGTCCTTGTGACTACGGAGAACGGGCCTCTGAACCAAAGGAAGGGAACAGCCACCATTTTGTTCCAAGGAGTGAAGACATAGAATTTCTTAAACTGTTGGAACTGTGACTCACAGGCACTGTTAAACTGTTGTTTTTTTTCTTTCTTTGACCACTAAATATAGAGGCTGATTTTCTCTGGAGGTACATGGCATCCTGTAATGAACCATGTGAAGCCACAGGCTTGTAATTCTGAGCACTGCTTGCTCTGTTCTAGAATCCTGGAATAGTCCATGGCTGTTGCTGCCTCTAGACCGTCTCCAAACAAATGAGAAGCTAATTTGCATAAGCTTCATTCCCATTTTATTCATCCTCTACCCAAATCTAGATGGGGATGTTTAATATCACCCCACTATGGGAGGGTGCAGGAATTTGAGGAGCATTAGAAAGCATGGTCCCAGCACTGAGTTTTTATTTGAAATTAAGAGCTAAAACAAGAGAAAGCCTGTTGCAAGATACAGAGTAAGAAAATCAAAAAGAACAGCTGAAGTATAAATGTAGAAGAAACCACAACCATTGTTATGCTCTTCTGTCTCTACTGGTGAGCTAGAAAGCCACCATTTAGGGAATGGCTATGGTGAACACCCGCTACTTTTCTTACATTTCCATATTATTATTCTTTTTTGACTCCTGGTGCATAGGGGAAGACTCAGAGGAAAAAGAAAAGTCAAAAGGCAGGTGGTTTTCTCAATGTTAAACATCTTCTAAACAGCAGATGCAAGATTCAAACACAGAAGTGTCTGGCTGCAACTCCATTCCCTCACCCACTACTCCTAGTAGCCTCCCTTTCTGCTGATTTGTTGTTTTTCGGACATTAGCCCTTCATAAAACAGGAATGTGTCTTAATAAGTATAAACAAGAGTTTCAGTGATTCACTCAGCACTTGAGTCTTTCCTTTTTCTTGAACATTAAACAGACTGAGATAAACTCTTAATGTAAATGAAATACCATTTAGGTTTATGAGCCAGATTTTTAGGTGAATGTGAATATTATTTTCCAAGAAATGAATCAGCTCAATGTTATAATAAATTATACATATGCAAACCATATACATGTGCCCACAGACACACACATTTCTTGAGCAAACATGATCCCAGTAAAAGGAAAAAACAAAATTACTTCTAAAAATCCTGTGATGCTAACAGCACCTTCCCTGGCTCATTAATTCTGGCCTAAATTTGCTACTGACCAGGGACACCCACCTGCTATTAGGCTGAATGTGCCTGGCATGTTGAGATTCTATTGATTCTAATTCCAAAGCTTATATAAAAAAGGCAGCTCAGAGTCCAAAAGGAATTTTAGCCACAAATACTTTGGGAGAAATCCAAACAACTAAAAACAGGAAGACAAGAGGCAAGTCTGAGTGACAAAACTGAGACAACCCGATCCAGCCTGGTGACTGCTCAGAGGCAAAACTACAAAGGATCAGGCATCCCCTTTTGATAACCACTTATTTTAGGAAATCCCAGTAGCCTGCACTTTGAATGACCACCCCCTCCTAATCTGGACGATTGGTGTGTATATTCACAAGGGGCTTCATTATTATCCCAGTGGTGCTGCCTGGGACCCTGTCCATTGCTGCCCTCCATCTGGACATCCCTGTACACATTCAGCAAACACAGTCCTGAGAGTGACAGTTTGGGGTCTTAAGCAGCTAAGACGAACCAGAACCTGTGTAAAGTGCTTAAGATGCTACATCCCTTAATCTTCAAATAAAAAAAAAAAAAAAACAGATCAACTACGAGTTTCACTGCCATTTCACAGATAAGGAAAACCGAGGTTCTGGGAGGTAATTTTCTCCAGGTACCTGGAAAATAAGACACTAGGGAAGAGAGAACATGAGGAGTCACTTACAAATTTTCTGATGCCTCCCAGCCCTCCCCCAGCCTCCCAAATAACCGAAGCCTATATGAAATGGGTGTGTGTCCAGTTTCCAAGTCCTGGCACTAATGGCTTTGGTGGTTGCTGCTTTTTCCAGTCAATTCTGCATGATCAGGATGGCTTGGAGTGTTAAGACCAGAACAATTCTGTCTGTCTTACTTTAGCCAAAAGAAGGCATACATTTCAGAACAAAAGTGTATGTTCACATATTTTTGTAAAAAAAAGAAAAGGAGAAACGTGTAATTCCCTCAAGCAGCCTGGATTTCAGCTGGCCGCCACCCCTCCCCCCCAGCTTCTCCTCCCACCACTGGCTTCAAAGGCAGCTCCCGGAGAAAGAGGAGCAGGGGAATCAGCAGGGCCCGCTGGGAGGGGGACCTTCTGCCTCAGGGAGGCTGGAAGCACGGTGGAGAGTCACTGCAGATGCCAGGCATCTAAAAAAAAAAATATTTCAAAGTGCTTTCTGAAGCAGGTTTCTACTAGAGCCGCCGGGGAGGATCAGAAGGTATGAGGTTCCAACTGGGAAGGATGTGTTTCTGCTGCCCAGATGCGTCCCAGGTTTGCAAGGTGGTTCCAGGTTTCTGAGTGCCAGTGTGGGTTTGAGGAGCGGGCACAGCCATCTAGATGCGGACTAGACTCACTCTAGCCCTTCACCATAATAAGGCAGCAGTGTTTCACCCTTCAACAGAGTTGCCTGTGACCTTGTGCATTTTCATAAATTGAAGCAATAGTCTTTCTGTAAAGGAATGTTCCTGAATTGAGCTACGAAAAGCAAATATGTGAACTAGCCAAAAGGCCCCTTAAAGTAGTTTGCTAGACCCCTCAACCCCCATTTTCCCCACTTCTCTGGAGCCTCTATTCACTTTTCCTGTGTCAGGGGTTGGCGGCTGTCTGGAAGTCAGGCCAGTGCACCGTTCCCTGGCTGTGCCTCTGATTTACAAGGTGACTTCTTACAGACAGCCACTTTGCCATCTATTCTCGGTTTATCATCCACCGGTTATCATTGTTACTGCTGCCATTATTATTCACTATGATTATAGGCTTATAAAGATGTTCTCATCTGATAATAATGTTTGCAATATGTTTTACACTGCCTAGTTAACAAAGTGCATGTGATTTTTGTTCTGGCACAAGTCACAAAAGCTGCTGCCGTGGAAATGTTTAGCAGCTTTTTGAATGGTTCCACAGAGAGCTAGAAGAATAAAGGGGTAAAACACAGGCACCGGTGTATTTTGTTAAAAACAACAAACAAGGTGTCCTTTTGTGCAGGGATGGCAACAAAAAGGCAGGACCTTGGGCAACGTTAAAGTGTCCGGCCTTTGCCTCCTCAGCTCCCAGCTTGACAGCAGTGATTGCTGCTTGCATAAAGGACCAAGTCTGTCCTTGACCTTCTCACTCAACTCCTACTGATAGGAGGGGGAGTAGATCACACATACTGAAGGCAGGGCAGGGTCCTCAGAGACAAATACACTGACTAAAAAATACCATACTGCCTAGAAAGCGGAGTATCGAACGGGAGCCTGACTGAAGGGAGTTAAGTAAAACCTGTGCATTTTAAAGATGGCAGCAGTGGGCTTGTAACTAGAATTCTCCTGTTCATGCATGCACTAGACTCTCCGTCATGTCACCAGGAGTTCTGTAACAGCATTGCTGGAGAAAATGGATTCATACGTCATGTAAAATGAATCATTTCACTTCCTCTCCTCCATTTTTATTCATATTGACAAATACAAAAATACATTTGAAAAATCAATTCAAATTTGTAGTTCTCTACGCCAACAGCCAAAGCAGACATCAAAGTTATAAGATTCAATAGCCTCTGAATAATTATTTCAATGGGGTCACCCACAAAGGAGTTCCATGGGGCTCAGATTGGCCAACTCAAAATGAAAAATG
Organism: Manis pentadactyla; assembly: GCF_030020395.1. NCBI lineage: Eukaryota > Metazoa > Chordata > Mammalia > Pholidota > Manidae > Manis > Manis pentadactyla. The sequence continues at coordinate 17,618,047 of NC_080029.1, forward strand.
CAAGTGGCAATGTATGACAAATTGCTCCTTATTTATTTTGAGATTTGGATTTCCATTGTGTTTTTAACAAGCGCTTCACAGTTCGCTGACAAATGTCCTGAGCTATATATAGAGAAATAACAGTATTTCAGATCAGGAGCACACATGGGCTAAGCTGGCTTTTCATTTTTTCCAAACAAAAATATGAAACCTGAGCACATTGTGTGAATTTCATGTCAAGGATCTGGGTTGGCTGTCAGAATTTCTGCTCTCCTCTGAGCTCAGTATGTCAATGCTCTAGTGGGCTACATCTGGAACATTTTCAAGGTGTGTCTATAATGTGCTTTCTCCAGTGCAGTAGAACATTTTCACCATCAACCAAGTAATTAGTTTTAATATGGACAAGTGCAAACCTGAAATGAGTTTGAAACAAAAAGAACAAATGGACTGTTAGCCTATCCCCAAAAGATACAGGCAGTTTGTACTGTCATTCCTTAGGAATCAGGTTTCCAGAAATTGGAAAATAAGGTCTTTGGCTTTTCCTGAAAGAACGCTAGAGGCAATATGCTGACTGTTTTTCAAAAGAGGAAAAGAAGGTGTTGAAAGATCTTAATAACAAGTAAAGTTCTGAGTTTGCAAGCACCAGCCACGACACAATGACAATGTTTTAGCACTTAATAAATGTAAGTCACTCTGTTAAATGTTGGAAGACAGCAAATACTTTTAGACAAATTATAATGTCCCTGGCCTCTATGCCCCGAAAGAGGTTAACAGCCAAATACTTTGAGGCATCATATGATAACCACAGCGATGAAACTACATAGCTTTTGTCCTGAAAGGAAAATAAGAAAACACGTATAATTAAAATAGCAGTGAATCTGGAAGAAACCTGAATAACCGAGGGTTGGGTCATGCATTTCTGAGACTGCCTCTGACAGCCAGAATTTCAAACACGGCCCAGATTATGAGAAAAGGAAGATCATTTTATCTCAAGTATGGTCACTGGTGAAGTGGTGCTAGATTATTCATCAGAGGAAGCACAAAGTATAATCAAGTGAGGTTATGAATAATCTCTTACAGAGTTAGTGCGGTAAACCTCCTATCTAGTTCTAGAAGATGCCCTCACAATGGAGTTACACGGGCAAAAGGGAATTAAGGTTTACTGAGCTCTTTAAAACCTATGTCCTTTCAGACATTGTGCTGAGCACTTAATATGTACTACTTGCTTTGATCTTCTGGATAGCCCAGCCAATAGGTAGTATTATCACTTCTTTACAGATGAACAGTTTGACACTCAGAAGTGAAGCCCTTTCAGGGAACTATGGCTCGATGGCTGAAGGTGGCTTAGTGGAACAAAGGCAGACCCCGTCCTATCCTTCCCCCAGCACTCTCTCTCTGCAGCTCTTAGGCTTGAGATTGCCGCTGCAGATCATTCATTCATTAACCCATTTGCCCTACGGGAAGAAGTACAGTCTGGGGCAGGGTTTTCAGTACCTGCTGTAAACAACTTTGGTCTGGGGCCCTCAGGAATCCAAACTGTTCATTTCTGATACTCCATTTAACTACCCACTGCATGGGATGATCACTGGGGAGGCTGATGTGCGAGTCCCAAAGCACAGAACTATTTCATTTATCCAGTTTCAACCTAACTTGTACTTAACAAACGTGAGTCAGTTTGGGGACACTTCTCTTTCTTGAGCTGCAGAAGCCTTTAATCTATCCTAGAACAGTGTTTTCAGGGGGAAACAGAGGTACTGGTAGATATTTTCTGAGTGTGAAGAAAAATTTCAATATGAACTGATCGAATTGTCATCGGCCCCAGAAAGTGGGTAAAGGAGTTCAAAGTCACAAAGTCCCTTGCGTCTACTCACCCACACTCCTATGCAAGGTTCCCAGAAGTATCGCATATTGAAAAAATTCAATATTTACCTGCAATGTAACATTGTTCTTGTTTTACATCTAAGGACTGTATAGAGTAATCTGGATCTAGGTTTCAAGATCCCAGTGAGATGGTAAAAGCCAGGGAGCCAAGACAGGGAATAAACAACCTTCAGAATGATAATAAGGTTGGGTCCAGTAAGCTGAACTATTTCCTTGGCAATCACAACCACCTATTACAGGCTCTGTGCTAGTGTCCACCATATTCACAAGACAAGTGTGCCCATTAAGGGCATAGAAAATCACATTTGATAACTTCCTAACTAAAAGCCAAAGAGAAAAATATTTGCTTACCTAGTGACTATATCGGCCTTTTCTGCAGTCACTCTACAGTAAGTGTGCTGGGCAGTACCCAGAGATCAATTTTAGTGGAAATGAATCCTGATGGTGTTAGCAGGACCTGGTCAGCTCTTGAACAATGGTCAGTGACTTTGTTTCCTACCGTGCCCAGTATGTCCTGGACAAATTTTTAAAGGAAATTAAAGAGATGTAATTCAGTGACAATGGAAAATACTCCATTTGGAAGAATAGCTATTTAGGAAGACAAAAGCCTGGTCAAAGGGGAGGTCTTAGATTCTTCATAAGCCTCACATCAAAATAAAATTCTGCAATTTAGGAGAAGGTGGTTATACCCACATGAGAAATGTTGGAGCAAATTTCCACATGAAGCGATGGCTTAAGAGGAGCCCTGTGTCTAAATTCCTTTGCACTCTAAGAAAAAAAAAGAAACTTCTATTTATTTAAGGAATAAATGTAAATGCAGTGATGGCAAAATAAAGCATAAAGGGAAGAGAACCAGTGAGACAGAAAAGGCATCTTTGAATTTCTTTCTAATATAATGGTCCTCAAAAGAATAAAGATACAAGTTAACAGGACGTACCAAAGCCTCCACAAACCTCTCTTTGTCTGGGGAATCCTTTCGACCTCTCTGTATTAACACTTGTGAAAGAACCAAGACTGTCCTGGCTTTTGATAGCATGAAAAGTTGCCAGATTAAATAACACAGGATACCAATAGTGCATGCAACACATGTAGGCAAAAGTTATTCACTGTTTATCTGACCTTCAAATTAAACTGAACACCTAACACTTTTATTTATTAAACTTTCAATCCCACAATCAAGCAGTCATGAACAAATTCTGAATGATTTATTTTTGAGCTGGTTAATGGTGCAACCTGAGGTCTTAATCACTGCTGTGCTGCCTGGTTTCCTGGGCTTTTGGAAAATACAGACTTCTATACCTACCCCTATAGATTAGTCCTCTATGGGCCAAACAGCACTATGTTTACAAGCTGCCAGGTAAGTCTTGATGCACACACATTTGCAAATGACTGTTTTAACCCCGACTAACAACAACAACTAAAAATTGAAGGGATAATGAGTCAGATTTCTCTAATGGCTCAAATCATTCCCTTGGGATGTTAGAGGTGACTTATATTTCTTAAATCTTAAGACAGCATTTAACCTGAGAATGTCAAAAGGAGTAATGTAAACACTATATTGGTTAAGAAAATATTGTCATGGGGACCATTTTTTCATTACCCAGACACTGAGGGAACATCACTTACTCTAATCGAGCAAACCAGAGGCACCACCAAGAATAGAATCTCTAACACCTGATGCCAGAATTTATCCCGTGCTGTCATTTCTAAACAATTCCTCCTTACATCCTGTTTCTTGAACAGCTGAAAGAGTTGGCACAGCCAACAGAAGGAGCTGAGACATTTTTCTACCCTTAGCTAATGTGTAAACTCCTTAGCTACCAAGTAACTGTCCAATCACAATATAACATAAAGAAATCCACATCTGAATCAGGAATTATCTTAACAGATGCAAGCTTCATTGTATCGGCAAATGCTAACATAGCATTAAAAGTGAGCAAAGAAAAATCTTATTGCCCTTCACTGAAGATAAAACTCAGTTACTTTTTGATTCCAAGAATGTGTGTGTGTATGTGTGTGTGTGTGTGTGTACTGTGTCTGTGGTAGGAGTGATGGAGGACTATTTCACTCTCTAACCACTAGCAGAATTTCTTCTCTATGACACATTGGCTATTAAAAATAACTTTCAACCACTCCTTCATTTACAATCTATAAGAACTTCCCTCCCAGGGAATTTATGTTTGACAATTTGGGGTTTTTAACTATGAAGTCCAAATGTCCAAAAGAATAACTCAGCCATGGAAAGATGTTAACACAGAAACTGTGGCTAATCAATTATAAGAATGGCCAAGAGCTGGAAAGCAAAAACGGAGACCTGGGCCTGTATGCAATAGGGATTCAGGACAGTGGAAAGTAGTGATAAAAGTTCTCTCTTGACAGTTACACAGACCTAGTTCCACCTTGACTGCCCATGAGGCCTTGAGCAGGTTACTCAAGCCCTCTGTGCCCCTTAATCATCTGTACAATGTAAATAACAACAGCTTGAACTCAAAAGCTACTGTGAGGATTAAATAAGTTAGCATGCATAAATTACCTACCACACAACATGACATGTATTTCGTTAAATGCAAGGAATGAGGAGCGAAAGTGTGCATTCCTGTAGGCCTAAGGGGCAGGCAGCCAATCATATATTTGCTAATGCTTAAGTATGAACCTTCTCTGTGCCTAGCTATAGGCAGGACAAGTGATCTTAAAGGAATATCAAGACCTCCTTACTGTCTGTACATAACTGTCTTATAATCAGTGAACAAATATATGCTTAGTAACAACTGCTGCCATGAACACAGGATCTGATTAACTGATGTAGGTAATAGAAAAATATTCTAAGACATGCAGGCCTGTTCCCCATATATTGGTTAAAGAGATAACATATACTTGCCTGAGAAGTTAAGGACAATGATAGTTAAAAAACAATAACAAAAGGACAACATAAAGGTACAAATGACAGCTGACGAATAACTGATGAACAGTGAGAGAAGTGGTGCAGCTGATAAGGTCTGTGAGCTCAGAGAACAGGACCCAACAGAAGTCAAAGCAGTCTGGGAATTCTTTATGGAAGGTAAACCACTTGGGATCAGCTTTGAAAGAGAAGTGGGATTTAGATAAGCAGAGAAGAGGAAATTCTAGGTTTATGATACAAGTAAAGCCACAGAAATGAGAAAACAGGGCTAAGTGATGACTTAGAGATAAGCAGTACCTTGTCCATGTCACTTGTATCACTGAATGCCAGACACAAGGGCTGGACCACAGCTATTTAAGCCCGTGGTTCTCAACATTCTATTGCTTGTATCACCACTGCACACTTGTCAGATAATAATAGTTATCATTCTCAAATCTCCACCAAAAAATATTTGGGGTTGTATAGATAAGGTTGGTTTAGATTATATAAAATCCTAGTAAGCTAGGATTTACTAGTCACTAACACACTTGTCCCCCAAAACACACACACACACACACACATACTTTCATTTAACTAACAGCAAAACAATGGTGTTTCTTGACACATGGTTTACATCACTGCCATGGGAAGCAGGAGCCACTAAGAGCTTTGATGGGACTAATCAAGAGACACTTGATAAGAAAAGAAGGTGCTAACTGTGTTCTTCAGACATCAGATGTGCAGGGTCAGGAGAGAGCTCTACTCACTCCAGCTCATATTGTTACTCCACCACCTTGTTAACGAACTGCCACTCAACCTTGGTAAGAAAGTCAAAGAAATATTCAATACTAGATGAATGACGATGACCACTGGTACTCTTTTTTTTGTGATCAAATTTTGATATAGCCTTTTGGCACATCAATGGAAGGAAAAGCATTCAGATTAGGTACACCATTTCCCCTATCTTTTGCCCACATGGACCATCCCATTCATTGGGTTATAGTCTTTTAAATTGCCAATTATGAACTGTTAATGAAAATGTCATAACATACACTACTTGGACACCTAATATTTCATTATCATCCCTACCCCATGTTGTTCTTTATGTCTGTAGTTTGTTAAAGTTTCTGAAACTAATATATAAGAGCGGAATCACCTCCATTTTAAAAGAAATTCTGTAATATGAAAATGTTATAGCAGATCCAAATATAAAAACATTATAGCCAACCCTGAGCTACCATCACGGTGACATTTAAATGATGTACTCTTCTAGAGAAACACAATAGCACATAGCATCCACTGCTGAAACAAAGTATACCAATTTTAAACCACTTCAGGCTTGAACAAAACAGATGAAGAAAAGCCCTGGATTCCAAATTCTTAGGATGTCACCAGGGCCTGAGATGTACCATCATGACCTCCTGCTATCCAAGTAGAATACTACTGAAAACCATGAACAGTCATTTACTTAAGAGATAGTCTTATAAACACTTGAAGCAACAATGTTTTATGATCTAAACTCTTCACTCTGTGTAGAGTACAATGAAAAAAAAAGTAAAAAGCAATATATTAAGCTACCAGAGCTATATTCAATGAAATAATGAGAATGTAAGGGAAAACACAAACATTTTTTAAAGAATTCTTTAAAACCAGGCTCCACTCTTTGCTTTTTCACTAACAAATTAGAGCACATTGATGCAATGTTTTAAAAAATAATTGACCTTTACTTGGTGATGGGGGGAATCTAGTAAACATAATGTTCCTTATGTAATTGTACATTAATGATACCAAAATGAAATAAATAAAATTAATAATTGACCTTTAAATGCGAATTCATTTAGCTGCTTCCAATATGGTGGTCAGGTTGAGGTAAAAATGTAAAATTGTGAGTGCTAATGCTGAACATGAAAAAGGAGTTCAATTATTACACATTCAATTTTCAGATGTGTCTGCTGAGTCACTATAATGTCTTCACATAGACTCTAATCTACAGTTGAAATTTGAAACCCATGGAAACCAAGAGCGTCAACCTTTAACACTCAATGCAAACTTGGCAGGGAAACAAGAGAACATCTTTAAAGGAGCCAAGGTATAATTTATGTGTCAAAATGACAGCTCTACCCTTTCGGGTGATGGCTGTCAATACCAGAAGCTCGAGAATGGAAATGGTGGAGATACATAGACATATTTGGTATAAAAGCTTGTCACTTTCTGTCCTTGATTCTTTTCTAAGGTTGAAAGATGATACGTGCATTTGGAGAGAGTCCATTTAAAGAACACTGTGGTAGAAGAAATGGACATAACCAACATCTTATAAATGCCACTAAGTTTCACTGTCACACTTAATTAGCATAATCCCAAAACTGAACTGGCCAAAACCTAAAAAATAAATTTGATAACGACAGCATTTGTGATCACTTGTATTACTAATGCAAAATCCCTCCAAAAGCACAGAAAAAAAACTGCTTTAATAACATTATTTCAGGATTGGTGTTCTGCCATTGTCTCATTGGTGTTTAGCAAGATAAATGTATTTTTTACTAGCTCTGCTAAAACCAAAACAAACCATGGTAACCAAAGGCTTGGGGACAAAATAAACCCCATCTGAAGTTCTTAAAACATGCTTTTTACTGTTGCTCTCTGCAGGCGTTTATTAAAGCTCTGAAGTACACTCAAAATGTCCTGGTTCCTAATGGTTCCCTTGTCTCTAATGTTTGTCCCTAAGAGCCGAGTTGACTACATCCAGTGTGGTGTCCGCTGCAGGAAGTGATCCCTTTCTCGTGCTGTCCTTGCCCTGACCTGGTTGCACAGTCCCAGCACAGAGGACTCCACTTTTGAGTTCTGCACTTCTTGTTGCTCCTGCTGCCATTTCCTGTTCAGCCCAGGAACTAGAGGGGCCCACATTACCCCTTCACTGCATCCAAAGCTAGAAAAGGGAAAACTGCATTGATCATAGCAGCCTTGACAATAGATGGTCAGCTGCTGATGAGGTAGAGCCTTAACAAAGGTGCTTTGGGCAAATTCCTCCTCTCTTTATAGAGAAAATCTTAACAGCACTCAAAGGCAAACTGGTAATCACCAGTAGTGACTGAAGTGGCCTCCTTTAGCCCCAGAAAGACTTCACTAGTTTGATCCAATGACCAAAAGGGCCATCACTGTACAGTCCTTTTCAGTGAAGGACTGTAGTTCCTATGCAATTATTGTTAAAATGTTGCTATTTATCATGAAAGAGTTTACTGGTCAATTATTATCATAGCTGGAATTTCTAAGATTAAAGATAGACTAACTTGCAAATCCTTAAGAGAATAGGAAGGAGATCAAGGGAGAGGAGAGATGGAAAGTATGGAAAGGTGGTAATATATGCCAGGCACTGTGCTAGATGCTTGCGTACCATGTCCATTGACCTTTGAGGTTAGGAACATCTGCTGCAACTACAGGGAAACTAAGTTTCAAAAGGTTAGGTAACTGAGAAGGCAAAGGTAAAGATACCAAGAATAGGAAAGAAAGAGTGGCCAAGGTGGGGCTCCATGGGAAGGTGGCCTCACTAACTGGGCAGAGGGAGAGGCAGGATTGGAGCACTGGACCCCTGAGGAAGTTCATGGAGTCAAAGAAGATGAGACAAAAGAAACAGCAGGTAAACTGAATGTGAAACTCAATTACTCTCATTTGTGCTGTTTGTCCCAGGGCTACTCCTGAATGTGAGCACATTTTTAAAGAAAATCCCCATCTACATTGGATAACAGATGGGAAATTAAACTCATTTGAAAATATACCTAGCAATGACCGTTGGCTTGGTACTAATGCCTCACACATGATCATTAAGGTTTTCCAACCCCTCTTAATTTCAGTGTCATTCCATTATAATAATCCTCTCATGCAAGGTGTATTCACTCTTCTTTTTCAGCGAGAAACTGAGTGACTCACCAAGACCCAAGCTAGAACAACCCTGTGCTCTGCCTCAAAAGCCCATATTCTTCCCCTAGCACCCTTCTTCCCTGTAATCAGCAAGGCTCTATGAACAGAGGCAGTGCCTATCACCCTTCTGCTCCCTTATCCTTATTTGGCCCTTTATGGGCATATTCAAGGCAGTAAGATTCTCCAGGGTCCTATCAAGGAGAAGAGGGATGGCTAATTTCCCAAAGTAAGTTTCCTTGCTGATGGTTCTGTAGGAGACTGGAGATCACCTGCTGGGTGGAGGGTAAGGCATGCTGTTAGTAGAAATCTACCGACCTAAACATTCCTCTGATCTCTATAGGAAATCAAAATTCACTTGTAAACTATTTATTCTGTGCTAGTCTCCAGGCTAAGCCCTTTAAATATATGAACTCATTCAATCCTCACAACTACCCTATGAGTAGCTACTGTGGCTCTCTGCAGAGTGCACAGAAAGATCCTGAGGCAGAATGTTGAGGAACTTGCCCAAGCTCCTAAATAAGTAAGTGGCAGAGGTCTGAGCCCAGGCAGTCTGGCTCCAGAATCCATGCTCTTAATTCACATAATATGGCAACAGGGCAAACACAGAAGACAAACACAGACAGTGTACATTTTCCTAGAAAGCCTCATTTGGTCTCACAGAGGAAGTGTGTACAAGGAAGCTTAGAGGTTCCAAATACTTCTGGCATTTCTGTTATGTGCCGGCACCATGCCAGTGATGGGCACACTGTGATGTTCAGGATGCTGTCCAGGTGCCCACAGGGTTCTGAAGAGACAGGTCAAATGTAAGCTGAACTGGATGATCCTAATCACTTCTTCAAAGCTCAACTATACTACCCTGGTCCCAATGTATAGATGAGTTTACACACATACCCTGCTCCCTCCCCCAGCCCCAGCTCCTTTGAAATCAGTAACCACTGAGCACAAGTAACACCATGTTTTTCATTTAAATAGGTTCCAATAGATATGTCCTTCCACCAATTTTCAACAACACTAGTTGAATCATAAGAAATTTTGTCTGACATGTGGGAACTATTTTCATTACTTTTTCGTCACCACAAAAACATTAATACTATTTGAAAGTTCTGCACTGTATTCTTCTCCCTCTGGCAGAAAAAAAGGACTTCTGCAGACCTCCGAGAAGAGTCTGCAGGGATACCTGAAGCCGACCTGAAATTTTCAGATTTGCAAAGATGACTGGAAGGGAAGTGCCCAGGAGAAATATGCAAGATAACTCAAAGGCATAAAAACAATTTTTACTGATACACAGCACAGGTAACATATAAAAAATAAAACACCTTAGCTAAACAAGACAATATAATATCCAATTTACCACATGTGCCAAAAAAAAAAAAATTTAAGTGCCCTAAAAAATGCTAAAACACCATGGTAATGAAGAGTTCTGGGTTTAAATACTAGAATTACATTCCTTAAGTACTTAGGCAATAGCATAATGACAGAATTTCCAAATTTATAAACAAGGAACTAAGATTTAGAAATAAGACACAGCTCTAGTTAAGTAAGCATGCATAAAAAAGATTAATATTTTTAAGGCTATGAATGTTAACTTTGAAGTAAAGCACTATTCAGCATATTTTGAGTTATTACAAACCAAAAGTCAGACATCTAATACTCTTTAACAGCTCCCCACCAAGAAACTTTAGTACATTCTATTTTATACTGTTTTCTAGTAATTATTACAGATAAAACTTTAAGAATAAATGCCTAAATATTTGAAGAGAGAAAAAAAGGACTTGTTTTTTCATCATGACTAATTCACAAATGACCAAACTGTAAAGTATTTATGCTCATCACTTCATTCCTGGGAGACTGTTACATAGAAGGAATATGTTCCTTTTCATTCATTCTAAACGTTCGCTAGTACCCAATACTGAGACTATTTTTCATCCACCAGATTGTATTTTCTTTCTGTGCAACAGAAGTAGGAATATAAGATAAGCCCTGTGTATTCTGCCATAATATGTGAATCAACTGCTGAACAATACCAAACATTGCATTTTCCAAAATGTTTCACCAAAATAGCAGCAGAATTTTCCATCTTTCTTACACGCACGTGCACACACACACACACACACACACACACACACACACACACGAACACACAGGCACACACAAGAACATTCACAGGAAGGGCAAGGATGGCTCCTTTAGGAATAGACTTGGGAATTTCCCAAGCATTATCTTGGGATAAAAATGGGCTAAAAAAATCAAGATCCTCTGGATTCCTTTATGAAACCTTTTATTCTTGGAGAAGAGCCCCTGACTTCAGCCTTGAATGGAGTAATGTGTTAGATTTGTTTCTCAGTGAAACACTTCCTTGTAAGTTTCCACAATCATACTCACCAATCACCCAGTGAATACCATCTTCCTGGCCTGTGCACACATGGTCCATCTGGGTCCCTCAGGCCACAACACTGTGATTTTTTTTCCCCTCTACCACATATAGAAACTATTGCTTGCTGGCTCATGTGCACTTTTTAAGACCCTCAACCAGAGTAGATAGGCAAGAGCTAGTATGGAGTGGGTGGATCTCCATCAAGGTAGATCCTAGTCTGTCCTTCAGTCTCCACTGTAAGAATCTTCAGGGTAATTTATGAGAAAACTGCTGTGGCTGCCATCATAGCATTTGCATATTTCCCTCAATTGTTCTTTTATATTCTAATTTATCTGTCAGCATGGCCTAGATTTGTCAGAGGGCAAAGACCCATCTTTCTTATTCTAATGATTGGGGGCAGGGGAGAATCTTACAAAAATTGGTGCAGTTTGCTCTTATTCATCCTCTCCTGAAAGCACTCCCTTACAGGGAAGTATCTCTCTGGAGGATTAACAAAGAAATGGCTTTTCTCCCTTAAGATATGGCCTGTTGGTAGGCACTTTGTAATAAATTCCATTACAGGTTCTAAACCTTCCCAAGGCCCCAAGGATTCAATAGGTACGAATACATCAGTGTCACATCAAGCGCATTTTCCCTCACGACTTGCAACAGCCCTTTCAATCTAGGAGCGTTTTTATGCTATTTCCAAGTGTCTTTTAAGCATGACAACCCAAATAGCTACTCTTTTTTCAAAAGCTAACAACCTGTATTTTAAAACCAATAACCTGAGCACAAGGACTCTCAAGCATATACATCTTAATACATCTCCATGCATTTGGTTGCTAAAATCGTTTGAAAATTAAAAAAATATATACATTTGGTCACTAGCCAGGCATGATTAGAGAGCTGGTGATATTTCTATTAATAAGATTAAGAAATTATCAGGGTTCCAGATGCTACATAACATTCTGAATAGTTCCACCAAGGTCATTATTTTTATACTCAGCCCATTAAAACAACTGCAGAATCCACTTGTCTCATATGCCTGAAGTAACTTAAAATGAATGTGACAGATTTCTTATGAGAAAAGTAACAGCACACAAGAGATATTATGACAAAAGCTATTTTTATGACTCCATAGACTAAGGTATTAATATCACTCTGCCTATGCAAAAATAATATATGACACCCCAGACTGCATGCCATTTGGGGCAGGAAGATTTTCATTACCCCCATCTTGAAAAAAAACAAACAAAACAAAAAAACAGTTTTTCAATTAGGATATTTCATTCACTTTTTCCTAAGATCGAAATAACTTCTGGATTTCTGTGGCTTTGTACCTTGATGGTTCTATACAGTATCTTATAAATTCTGTTCCTAAGACTGGCATAGTTCATAATTCCACTACTCTTTTCTTGCTGTCATAGATATGGTATGACAGAGACAAGATAAATCCAGTGATCATATGATAAACATCTTATCTTCTTAGTCTGAAATGACCAGAGTTTGAATTCTCTTTACTATTGAGGAAGCAATATTTTAAAATCCCAATGACTTCATTAATTATAAGATTAGGAGGTTTGCTTTTTGATTAAGACCAGGATTGCAATAATTCATGGCCATACAAGAAACTGAGAACTAATGCATGCCTCTACAGGCAATAGGCGATAGTAATTTAGTGAGACCGAAGGAAATACATTTAAATTGCTCATTATTATACAAACTTAAGATATGATGAGAAATACCACATGAAGTGTGCCTTAATGCACGAACTATCCTATAGAATCAGAGTAATAATCACTGCAAGGACCTACACATGAATAACATTCTTCATCTTGCAAATTACTTTTAGGTACAGTCTCACATCTGATCACTACAAAAAAATCCTTTGAGATCAGTGCTATTATAATCCTCATGATACAGACGATGAAGCCGATTCGCAGATGATGAGAGCCGCACCATTTAAGAACTATTACGTTAAATTACGTATCATTTGTTTCAATCAGGATAGGTAGAGTAGTATTTTTCTCTAATAGTGTTACCCATGTCTACAAAAGACATAGAAAATGGTTTTCTATGGTCTACAAAAGGCATAGGAAATAGAGCCTTACTTTCAAATACTTTGTTATCTGCGAATCTGGTGGCATATTTAGAAAACTAGCCCCTTTTTTGCCATAGTCAGAACGTCTTCACATAGATCCTCCAAAGATAAATTTAGAATAGTCTTGGTTGATTTAATGGAGGGAAGATGATCTAGGCTTTTACTTAGCTAATCATGTCAAACTCAGGTTGTTAGTGATAGTTTGTGTTTGTTCGATTTTTGATTATCCTGTTTCTCTCAGACAATTTATTTGTACTAAAATGAAGGAAATCAGTGTTGCTTTTAGCACTCTCAAATTGCTATTCACCTTAAGGGTTAAAAAGATCACCAAGGTTTGCTTCTAAACCTACCCATCCAACTCAAGTAATATATAGTCATTGGCCAAATCAATTTCATGAAACATGAAAAACAAATGCCATTTGGCTATAAACTCTATGTATAGGTGGACAACCGTAGGAAGCCAAGTGCCATTTTGGTTTTCTGCCATGTAAATGCTGAAAATAAGGTACTGAAGAACCCGCTACCCCCACTGCCTGCTCTATACTTCTTTGATAAAAATCATCTTACAGAAAAGGATCAATGCCCTGACTTCAGGTTGGCCATTCAAGTGTCACACCTAGCTCTACCTTATTTGAAGGATCTTTACATGCTGGGAATATTACATGTATCAGTGCTATCTCCCTTTTAACTCCAGTATCTTCATTGAGATTTACAGTCAACTATCATCTATTATGTTACGGATAAATACCAGACACATCCATGCTCTCTACCTGGGAGGCAACATTTCACATTTTTTGAGAAAGAAGTTGTCATCATTTTTCTTTCCCAAGATCACTAAAGTATTGGGGTTTGGAAATAATATCTCTGAACCATGTTAGTCACAAAGTGTGGGGTGGTGGTATAGGGAGATGTTCAATTTATCTGGTATTTGTTAAATAGCCTACATTTTGGAGTCAGATACTGCTGGTCCCATTCCAGTTTCATCACTTTCTGGATGTGTGGCCCTGGTGACAGGGGTAACTGTGACATTACTTGGGCCAACTGTGATCATTACTACTTCTTAAGGCTTCTGCAATGATTAAATTGAGTAAGGCAACAGTGTTTAGAAAACTGTAACTTTCAAAAAATGACATGTCTTTCTTTTAAGGAGTGAATGTCCTATAGATGCTTCTGGATGTCTAACTTTATGTAAGAAAAAAATAGATTTGAAAAAAAATACATTTATTTATTATTTATCTTTATATTTAACACTGTGAAACAGTCTTGGAAAATCAGAACAGAATGCCCAGGTTCTAGTCCACATGGCTTCTCAATGCCTTCTAGGTCTCTGGGACTCAAGATCTTTGCCTTTCTTTCAGGGTTCTGTTACAGTCCATTGATTTTCCCTCACGGTATAAAATTTCCTTTGTCTTATTTCACTGGGCTATTTCCCCTGGGCCATTCTGACCAGTTATGTTCTGTGTTGTTTATATTGGTCAACCATCAATAGATTTCATTTTGAAGATGCTGATGCTATCGCGTGATGGCATTCTTTCCTGTTATTGAACTGTTGTTCCCTGAAGAATGTCCTAAAGAACAGGAAAAGAATTGATGCCCATGAGCATCATCATCTTTAGGACAATTACAAAATATGTTAGAGACCTTGCATCTGAACTCAAAGAAAGATGGAGTAAAAGGACGAGTATTAAGTTGCTAACATTATACACCCATCTACTCTCTCCCCCTCTCCAAGACTTCTCATCTTATCTGCTCCTCAAACCAAGTCCATGATGGTATTATTAACCTCAGTTTACAGAGGAGGGAACTGTGCTTCCAGAAAGTCAAATAACCTGCATTATGTCCTTACAGTCTGAAAAGTGGGTGAGATTGCACTCAAACTTGGTCTTCTTGATGCTAACTGCCACACATCCTCCATGGAAAATCCAGGAATCATTAGAAGAATTAAAATTTTTTTAAATAACATTCCAGTGACTTTGGGTTTGAACTCTAGAAATGTCTGTGTCTTTTGAAATAACCTTTTGGAAAAATGAGTAAGTCAGAGGGACTTAAGATGTTGACAAGGTATGTTGTGAACTTTCAAAAATAAATAATGCCTTTCCTCCCATGAGCATTCTTCCCAGCATGTTCAGTGCCTCCCAAACATTCCATTTCAGAAACTACTTGCATTTAATCCAACGCTCTACTCATAATTTTAAAATGTAAATGCTTCCAGAAAAGAAAAATTTAACACTGGTGTCAAGTCATATTCACTATAGTGGGAATGAGTTTCCACCTTATCTTGAGACTAGTTTTACTGGAAAGAGCTTGAGGACAAAAGAGGGATATGGTAACTGAAGTGTCCTTTAGAAGTGAGGATGGGGAACTCTGGAATTTTAGGGGCATTAAAAACAAACAACACCACAATACAAAGACAACAGTCACAATTTCATAATTTTACCAAAGGCTGGATCTGTCTAAAGAACTCATGATTTTCAGGGCCACATTATTATGCATTTTAAAATAACAGAAATTTACCATTGTATTTGGAAAGGCTTCTGGTACGATTCTATTTTATCTCACTCGGACTTTATCATTGTAGACAAGGCAGCCATTCTTAACTCTGCTGGTTGTCAACAGTATCACCTGCTATAATAATGGAGGGAGAATGTCCAGACAGGCAAGAGCCATGCATCAGGATGCCTTGTAGGCTACCTGCCAGGGTTCTGCAAGTGTTCTACCATATTTCCTGCACTCCTTCTGCACAATTCATAATCTAACAGATGGCACCATTAAGCAAGTGTCCCTGCTAGTCAGGCTCTTTGAAAATGAAGGCAAAAAAATACAGAATAAAAATTAAGTTGACTAGAATAATACATGTCCTTATTCCTTACAGTAGGTTGACAATGGCTGACAAATTTCCAGTGGGTATAATCTCACAGAACATGCCTGGGAACATTTTACAACAGCATAAACCGAGATTGTAAGATACCTTGATAAATAGCTACTTTCTCACCCCAGACTGTGCTCTCCTTTCTCCAGACACATGTACAGCAACCATTACCATCAAGCCCGCAGAGAATTACGTACTGCTCAGGAGATAGCTTCGGAAACTCTGAGGAGCTGTTAAAAAGCTGCATTCAAATCATGGGGTGGTGGAACACAAACAAGTACAGAATGTAATATCATATTTGAGGCAAAAAATATATACACCATAATAGAAAGATGCAGCAGAAAAATTTAGTGTTCTGTGCACTGACAGTGAGCCATTAACAAGGTAAAATTATCAAATATTGGAGCAGTTTGGAGCTTGCATTTTCTATTTGGGGAATTATGATAATGTGACAAGGTTATCGTTATAATTAGGAGAGTAATTAAACTAACAGAGTAATTGCTCTTCTCCATTTTTTCTTAGTCAAAAAGATCTTCATTGTAGGGAAATAGGAGAGAAAAGGACATTCTTCATTGATTTTTGAAAAATTTCTCATGAGAGTCCCAAACATGAAAAGAGGAAAACTAGACACATTGGTACATAGCACCTTTCAATTTTCTTCTTAGCAACAACTTTTTTTCAGCTGTTATAAATTCCTTGTCACATAGCATGGATTCTACATGTGAAGACTGTCTTTGTTAGGAGTCAATCCTTGTGTGTGTGTGTGTGTGTGTGTGTGTGTGTGTGTGTGTGTGTGTGTGCTTTATCATTTCTTATTCTGAGAGCTTAGGAGATTTTTCTTTTCAATACGTCCAGACTCCAGACTTAGTTTCAATTCATTTTATGTTCACAATGTCTCACCTATAAAAATGAGCAAAGACAGAATTGTTCCACCTGGGTACATATGAATCCCAGTAAAACTTTAAAACAAGCAAAAAATTTGAAAATACATAAATAAGCCTGCCCCTCCCTGAAGAGTCAGAGCTGGGACAGACAAGGTCTTTTTGGCAGAAACACTTTGAGATAGGGAAGTGAGGACACAGCATTAAGAGATTCATCTCAATTCCTGGGAGGAGAAGGGACTGATCTGGCAGACCGTTGAGAAAGTCAACATTTTTGTTCAAAGCCTTTGGGCTTTCTGAGACAGATAAAAAAGCCTCACCCATCGGACTTGAATGAAGAGTGATGGAGAAAGACCAAGGAAAGCCACTGGCTAAATGCTGCTGATGCCGGTGGATCCTGAGGTCAGAGCTCTAACCTGGGACCTGGGACCTCAGGAGGGCGATGGGCAGCACAGACCTGGGTAAGTAGGATGAGTCCAAGCACATCACTGGAAAGAAACCGAGCTACGTCACTCCATGCAAGTGATACCACTTCTGTGAGCCTCTCTTTCCCCACCTGAAAAATAATGATTCTATTTATCTAACTTGCTGAGCTGCTCTGAGATTAAAAAGAAAAAAATGTAAAGGGCTTTATAAACAACTTATATATGTATATCTATATATATTACATATCACATATAATCCTTACTAGGACCAACTGGGTTCAGCCCCTGACTCCCTTGCTCTGGGTAGTGGGAACAGTGCACTCAGAACATCAGAATTATTTGTAAATAAAAAGCTCACATTCATTTTGGTGTAAATTTAACCCCAAAGTGATCACAGTTGATCCTTAAACAACATGGTCTGAACTGTTCATGTCCACTTACACATAGATTTTTTTTAATAAACATATTGGAAAATATTTTGAAGATTTACAACAATTTTAAAAACTAGCAGACAAACCTTGGAAACTAGAAATACTAAAAAAAAAATATGAAAAGGTATGTCATGCAAGTACCAAATGATTTCCCTCATTTGTGGAGTATAACAATGAAGCAAAACAGAAGGAACAAAACAGCAGCAGACTCACAGACTCCAAGAATGAACTAGTGGTTACCAAAGGGGAGGGGTGGGGGAGGGAGGATGAGGAGGGAGGGAGAAGGGGATTGAGGGGTATTATGATTAGTACACATGGTGTGGGGGGTCACAGGGAAGACAGTGTAGCACAGAAAAGACAACTAGTGACTCTGTATCATCTTACTACACTGATGGACAGTGACTTCAGTGGGGTGTGGGGATGGACTTGATAGTGGGGGTGAATATAGTAACCAAAATGTTTTTCATGTGAAATCTTCATAAGAGTGTATATCAATGGTACCTTAATATAAAAATAAAAGGTGTGTCATTAATACATAAAACAGATGTAGATCTTAGTTTATTTTATCATTTACTACCATAAAATCAACAGTACTCTATTATCTAAGTTTTGGGGAATCAAAAGTTACATGGATTTTCATGCAGGTGTTAGCCCCCCTAAACTGTGTGTGCTTCAAGGGTCAATTGTCCTTACTGCTCCTGGTAAGAATTTTTTCTGCTTATCTGCTTAGTTAATCCCTGTCCTTTCAGCAAATATCATCAGCTCAAAAGTCACTTCCTTGTGAAGCCTTCCCAGGGTCCCAGAGGGGAAATGAACTTCACTTCCACTCTGCTCCAAGCTGCTGCATGCACCTGACCATCACAGCTTATGCCTGTCCACCACTCCACCATGAGCAACCTGAGACAGGGCTGAGTCCTCCGAACCTCTGCACCCCTGGGCTGAGTATCTTTTCAGAAAATATGTGTTGACCAGGCTGAATAACAAATTCCCCAGCATGAGTAACTATGACAATTGTATATATGTGTGTGTATATATGTACATATCTATGTGTATGCATGTGCTTATATGTATATTTATCTGGATATATATATATATTAGGTATATATATATATATATAAATATATACCTTTATTTTTATATATATATATATAAATAATATAAATATTATATATAAAATATATATATATATTAAATACAGGTCTCTTTAATAGGATACTATAATCTTAGGAAGCCACTAGCCACCCGCATTACCCCATTCACAGAAGGAAATGAGAATAACTACTTCCTTTATTTCTGAATATATTATATCCCAAAGGTTATTATCTGTTCTGGCAATAGCAGTATTGCAGCAATCTCTCTAAAGAAACATTATGTCCAATTTGCATGATACCAAAGCACTGGAAAAACAAAATGTTGATCGGAAAGGAATCACGTAGTGGGAAGTCCCCAGTGAATAAACACCTCTTTGATGCCGATGCTATGGCTGCAGTCCATCTGAGCAATCGCCTCTTCCCTTCCCTTTTGAGATGTGATTTTAAACCAAAAGCATTAAGTAGCAAGGAGCGCCGTAATTAAAGCTTCAAACAGGAAATGACTGAAGAAACACTGAGAGAGATGACATCTCCTTTGAAAGTGCATTTCAATTCTCCCCATGTCTCCAGAAGAAAAATGCTTCTGACAGTCTATATTTTACCAGTGGTTCATTTAATAATGCATATCGACATTTATCCGGGAACATCAGCCCTTGCTTTACTTCTCATTCTAAATCAGCTAAGCAACCAGTCCAGTCCCATTCCCCCCTACTTACTCAGTTTGCTTTTTCTGTTTGTTCTCATTTACTTATTTTTAAACTAATTTTTGATGCAAAGATAAAGTTGCAGGGTGAAAACACAAATTTCCCATAAAACTTGAATATAACTCTGGGGGCAAATGAGAGCCTTTTACCTCTTGTTGGGCTTACAAAATTACAGTATCATAAGCCAAACACACACACACACACACACACACACACACACACACACACACACACACACACGTGCACACACACACGTGCACACACACACACATACACACAGGACATATATATTCCAAGAGCAAAACAGACTTCACAGAGGCTTTGTTATTCTTGTGCTCTGTGCTTAGAATATCGTGAGACACACTTTCTACATAAGTCCATCTCCTGCTTCATTTCCTAGAAAGGGTCCCTTGTTAACTATTTCTACAATCATTGTCTTTCTAACATGCACTAGTGCTAGACATAAAATAGTTCTGAGAAGTGTCTTCATTTGTCTTGCTTTTGTTTTTATACTCTGTGGTCTGTGTAGGGATATCACCTAGTCAGTCTCCTTTTGGGAAATCTAGGTACCCTACTCTTAAAACCTAATATCCATAACGTAAACTTTGGGAAGAGGTAGTTCAAGCAGATTTTATCCATCACTTCATGCAATACACAGTTAGGAGCTTTGGACGTATTATAAGATGAATATGATATGAGTTCCATTCTCAGAGCATCTGTACATTGGTAACATACATACCTGATAAAAACACCCTTTAGAAAAGAACACCGCAAATTAGTCAGGGCTCTAAGCTTCCAACTGTGTAAGGGGGTCTGTGTGTTTTGGATTTGTCATTGATAAAACAGGGAGAGTTCACAAAGTTGCTTTCTAGATCAATTACAAATGGTACAGAAAGTGTGCTAGCAAAGCACTATTTATAACTAACAGCAACAGTTAATCCTTAATGTGCACATACTGTGTCCCATGATCTGTTCTGAGCACATCCTATGTATTAAGTCATTTACTCCCCTCAACAACTTTGTAAGGGAGACATTGTCTCTATGCTGTAGTTGAGAAAACTGAGGGACAAAGAGACAAGAAACTTGCCTAAGGCAAAAGAGTACAAGGAAGAGATGGATTTGAACTGAAAGAGCCTGGCTCCAGAACAAGCTGAACCATTTTCTACCACTGCCCTTGGTACAAGAGCACCCTGCAGAGTAGAGCACATGCAACATTACTGGGTTGCAAATAGATTCTCTCCAAGGCACTGGGGGGTTCCCAGACCCAGCTCAGGCTATGATTTCATTTTTAAAGATAAAAGATTTTTAGCAGTAAAATGTTATCACTTATCTTTTGGAATTAATACACCACCACTTGTATGAAATATTTAGAGAAAGAAAGCAGGATATTTGCGATATAGGATGGTGCTTATGAAAAGGTAAGCTAAATATCTAAAGCATAGCTCCTACCAAAGAAATGGCTGCACGTATCCCTGGTATGCTTAATTTTCAACAACCCAAGGGGCAACGTCTCAGAATGGTGATGACTGCAGATGAAATCTATAAAATTGTCCGTGGAATATACCAAACCTTAAAAAAAAGTAAATGTTCAGACAGCATGCTTATTATTATTACTCTGACTGAATTTTAGGAGAACCAAGTGTATATTTCAGACAGTTTTTGTGTATGTACAAAATGTCTATATTCACAAGACTGAATTTATCAACTTAATAGTAAATTTCTTAATTATATGTTTTCTATCCATATTGGATCAACATTTTACTGCTAGAAAATAAAAACATATACATCTTAATGTTTACTTCTTCCTATAACTGTTTAAAGTTTTAACAGTTACTTCTTTTCTAGTTTTTACTAGCTGGTTTTCTTCCCATTTTCTTCTCTCCTTACCAGATCCAAAGATTTTGGATAGGCAAGAAATAGTTATGTGGCTGACCTGCAGCATCTTGTAGGAATGTGTGCATATTCTGACATACTGACTAGTTCATTTCTGAAAGTTTAGCAAGATTATTAGGGCAGCCAACCTCCTCTGGCCAGATCTACTTACATCAGGATCCAAATCTACTGATGTGAAAAGCCTTCAATATCTTGCCACCTGTAGACTTTTCATCTTTCCCTTTCAATAAAGATAGCTTCTACACAAAGAGTAAAATCAAATTTCTAACCTGCAAGTCTCTAAGGACCGAAATGACATCACCAGAATGATGCCTATCTCCATTAGACAGACATTATTAGACGATGTTATAGGTCTTTTCTCCACATCAGAGCTTTCTGAGGGGTGCAATGTATACACCCAAGGGGTGAGGGCATATGATGCTGGCATATGACAGAGGGCTTCCTCTGACACTGCTGGACAGCAGACCACCTTCAGAGGAAAAGGACTGCAGAATCAGACCTTAACGGGCATCCTGTAGCGACAGAACTCTTCTCTTAACCAAGCCAAGTTTACTGAAATTCAGAGCAGCAGCTCTCTATTTTTACATTCAGAACAGAATGGCTAAAGAGACATAATCATTCCTTGGATCAGGCGAAACACAACACTCATATTCATACTGCTAACTATTTTGGTCAGAGCTGACAAATGAAATTTTACAAATAATGGATCTAATGGAAATGCCACAATTGTAAGAGGGAACGATTCTCAGCTCTACCAGATGAGCTGAGTTCATTGTGTGCTTTAGCTGGAAATCCAGGTTTCAGTTAAGGAAAGGGGTGGAGGATTCAAAGCAGGTATCCAAACCACACAAATGTGGTCTGATGGGACCTGTCAGAATGGTAATGACTGCAGACCTCTCAGTGGTGTGAGACATTTACACACCACTGGAAAACTTCAAAAACAAATGAAAAATTAAAATGTTTATCTTGATTGTCTTTCTTAGGTGCACTAATATGTCAGGAAACAAGGCACATAACCTGTCCAGTCTGTAGGAGTGGCATTTTGTAGCCATGATTGCTTATGGACAAAGTCTTCTGCAATGTCTTTTTTTGCAAGATGACCATTTATTAAATCCCTCTAAGACCACCAAAATAGCATTTGGAACTTTCTGGTACAGTATTTGGGACATCAATAAATATTTGTTGATTGCTGGCTCAATCATGAATCTCTTTTTACTTAAATATACGCAGTGTCCTGTGGAGTGTAATGAGGCTCTCTCATAAATGCTTTGGAAAGGAATAAAATAAAATGCATTCCCCTTTCTTTTAAAGGACAATTAAAAGAGAAGGGAGGCTTGGCTTTCTATTCCTGATGACATTCTCTGTCAAATTTAAATCCCCTCAGAATCACATTTGAAAAGTATCTGCCTTACCCTATATGTTAATACATAAAACTGAATCTATTCTGTTCTTATGGTGATTTGGACAACTGTTGTCAAGAATAAGGGAGACCTCTAATGAACTCGAAAGTCATCCATTATGCCATTTCTTCAGCAGGACAAAAAGGTTATGCCATTTCTTCAGCAGGACAAAAAGGTTCTATCCCTTCCCAAAATCACAGTGCAGAACCACCCCACTATTTATAATCACTTATTGTTGGTAAGCTGAAATCTTCCTTTTTTTCCTTCCCCCTCAATGTTTTCTTCCCTTTTCCTCCTCTCACTCTTTCCTTCCACAAATATTTGCTGAACCCCTATTTTATACCTGATCAGTGATGGAATCTGAGGATAAAATGTGAACTAGAGAGCCGTAGACCCAAGGGGTTCAACAAGGAGAGCCTTAGATGATCTCAGTGGCAAAGTTCTTGGAGAGAGAGAGAGAGAAAGAGAAAGAGAGGGAGGGCGGGAGATGGAAGGACAGCACGTGAATCACTGGATATTATTTAAAAGTTGTCTGTTGCGAAATACTCTGCATTCTGAAAATACTTTCTCATCACATCTTGTCCTGATTTCATGTTTCTTGGCCAATAAACCTTTATTGCTGCACTGTCCACTGCATCCTTTTGCTCTGTCTGAATGCTACAAGGGAGAGCAGATGTGCATTTCATAACAATGACTAATGCAGCTACCAGACAGTCTTACCCAAATCAACAGAATAGAGCCAACAGGTGGGAGGTGGATGCTTTCTAAGTATCCCCTACCTTATTCACCACATCTGTTATGCCTGAAAGTGTTCGATTTTCAAAACACCATAGTTAAAATTTAATGTGAGAGTCATATATTGAGCACTGTATAAAAAAAAAAATGTCATTATCCCTTCCGCCATCTAAAACTAGATCTGGGAGGTTAGGCTGGTAAATTTTTCAGAGACTTAATACACTGGCAGAAGCATCAGATCCAGGAAGAACAAGGCACATTAGTTATAGCAGTTTAGGCCTCTTGGAAGGATTTCTGGAATAGTTCTGTCATACCAAAGGTTTCACAATCCGCCTTCCAAATCCTGCCATAAACCAAAAGGTCTCTGTGTCTTATCCGTCTGCACCAGGAAATCCCAAGCTATGTCAATCATCATTATCATTGTCAAACATTTGGTGAGCTCCTAGAGGAAGCCGGAGGAACTGCCTCTCTCTTTGAAGAGGCCTGTATGATGCTCCCTTGTGATCAGCTGCCTCAATAGCTTTGAAGGGCATGCCTCAGTACTACAGGGGCACTTAATGTCTACTGCTTTCTAAAAACATCAGCTATACTTAGCTTATATTTTGAATAAACTGTGTTGGAAGATGAGTCAATACTTATTGAGTGCATATCTCCACTAGGTACTATGCTAAATGCTCCACATGTATTACCTTATTTAATACTCATGGCAGGTTTTAATTTTGCTATTCCCCCAGATGAGAAAAGTAAGGCTTATGTAGATTAAGTAGCTTGCCAAGGTGTCAGAGCTGCAAGTAAGAGAAGGCATCTGCAACACCAAGCAGACAAAACCAGAGCCAAGCTCCTAACCACTAATGCTGGCTCCCTAGACTCTGGTAGTTAGAGTTACTGGAACTATGCAGTCTTGAACAGATGAGAAACCTGAGGTCCAAGATGGTTGAGTAGATTGACAGACATCAAAGATTTTTTAGAGAAAGCACAAAAACTAGAACTCAAACCTGCTGCCCACCAAACTACTAATCTTTTCAATATCCCACACTGCTTATCCAATTCATGACATCAGGTATTGATAAGATGACTATTTGGTAGAAAGCTACAGAAAACAGAAAAGGACATGAACTTCAGCATTTCATTTTGCTCTCTGGGAATCTATGAGATAGAGATAATGCCACACACCCTACATACTACAGGATACAGGAAAGTAAGATGACATAACCAAAAGGAAAGTTTTAAGAAATAAAAATAACATGAGTTACAAAAGTAGAAAGGATCATGAAACATGTTCCCATCTTCAAGTTTCTCACTTTATATGATACTTTCTCTCTGGCAATAATTAAATTAAACCATCAGTTACGTCATAAGGGTCCACTGCAATCTTAAGTGAAATGAATGTTTCAGGCATTTCAGGGAAGAAGCACTGTAGGTGTTCATTGATTCCATGCAGCGACCCACGCATTAATTACAGAACTTAGGATTCAGTGGTAATTAGCCAAACACACTAAAAACCAACGATCTACTAAAATCCTGCTGTGAATAATATTCTGGGTAACTAATTTCACTTAATCTTTATAGGATCCCCCAAAATATTTATATATTCATTTTACAGAATAGGTTTAGATAAAATATATAATTTACCCTAAGTTTCATAGTCAGGTAATAGTAGAGCTGGTGTTCAAACTCAGGTCCACTTAATTCCAACAATGAACCACCATGAGTACTTGAGATTCCCTCTACCTGGAGTCATGTTTGAATGGACTATGGCCATTGGAACTGTCCTTCCCATCCTTTCCTATTAAACAGGACACGTAGAGGTGACACTGGAACCTCTGCTGCTAGCACATGGGCTTTGCAGAGTTCAATCACCGAGTGATGTGAAAAAAGAAACGTCATTATTTCATAAATTCATAATAAATATCCATTGGAGAAGGGTAAGAGTTACTGTGCACAGAAAAAGAGATTCTGGAAGGTTCTCTCTACCCGTGGCATGCCTGTGCCCTTCTTAAGCTTCTGTCCCACCCCCGCTTCATCTCCTAATTTTTCCAAACAATTCCACTCCTTCTAATGGTCCTGCTCATCACATTTCACAAATACCAACTACCAGTCCTCCCCATCAGCAACATGCTCTTAATTTTGAAGAGACAAGGAAATGGGGCTTCAAGTTTCAGTCCCTTCATCTTCTTAGGACTTCTCATAAATAGGTGGAGTCAGAATCAAACCCGAACTACCAGTTAAATGAAAGTAGGGATTTCTCTCTGTATTTCATTACTTAAAAATCTCTCCATCACTTAAGAGTGAAGAATTACCTTTCTTTCAGGATTCCACTTGCTATATATTTTCATGGAAATTCCACTACTGATTTAGAAATACAGACTTGTGAAACAGAAGGGGACAGTGACAACCCAGCTTTTTTGTATGCTTGTCATAAGAAGACCCAGTTTAAGCTAAGCCGTCAGGATAATTATTCATGTTATTTTAAAAATCGCTAATGAAAGAAATGCTACATTATCCCATGGAACACCTTCCAGATTTCTAGAGTATTTTATACCAGGAAATCAACATGTCCACACAAAGAAAAATGAAATCAAGGGTGAGCTCTAATATCCATTCGTTAAAAGGAAATAAGAATCATGTTGTACAGATCCTTCTTTATCTTCTAACATTGTATTTCCGGATTGTGGATAAGCTTTTAAACTGAAATCTAGGTGAATACTAAAACAACAAGGCCTTTTCACCAGAAAAGAAATCTATAAATACAATTTTGCATGGCTGTGGGATTTTGATAGGAAAAACACCTTCATAACTTTGAATGACACTGATATTATGCAGAAAAAGGAAAAATAGTCATTAGTCAATCATAATTGCATTGGTCATTCATGTTAAATGAACTGTGTCTCTATCACATCCTATTTTCCACCATATGGTCCACAATGAAATTATTTACTAGATTTGTCTTTTTTGTTTCCCGCTTTGTAATGCCTTTTGTTTTGTTGTTAACCTGTTTCCTAATAGACATTCCCTAAGGTTATGGAAGAGTTAAAGTTCATTCTTAGAAGCTCTTAAGAATTTCAACTAGTGGAAACACTCATAGCATCGTCCCCATTACATATATTATGAATGTTGCTATTTTTGTGTTTATAGTGACAAGCTGAACTTTGGTAGAAAAACTCTTCTTTTTTGCCTGTTGATAACCTAGACTCCTCTGCAGGCAGCTGTTTTAAGAGCACTTTCCTTGGGTAATGCCTTTGAACAATCCATGATGCCCACAGTTTTTGAGACAATGAAACTGCTGGAAAGATATTTTTCCTCTCAAGAAAGAGAAGTGATTCTAAGAGTTCTTCAATAGTGAGTATCCTAACTGAGGCAGAGTGATGGCTATTCTAGACTATCGTATCCTCTTCTGGCCCCCAGAAAAAAATAACATTTGGGAGATACTCGGCAGGAGGCACTGCTGCCCCAAAAGTTCCTTTGGAGAAATAGTGACACAGTATTACATAACTGCCTTACCCACGCTAGAAAATATTGCCATTTACAAACCACAGCATTCATATACTTTCAACTTAGACGGTAAAGGGGAAGGGAAAGAATATTTACTAGTACAATGTGTGTCAGGCAACCCCTAATCTATTCGTCACAGCAATCCTATAAGATGTGTATTAATTTTCCTCTATTTAAAACTTGAGGAAGTCAACACAAAGACAACGGAACATGCTCAAGCTACCTTTGCTGGATAAGGCAGAACCAGAATTCAAATCCATCTGAGTCCCAACTCCCTGGTCTTTCCACTATCCCCCACCACTACATCTTTATCCAGCTCCCTTTTAAAAATAATACAATTATGGAGATAATAAAAAGCATGTGATTGCTGTACTTTTCAAAACATTCAAATGTCTTCAAAAAATTCCAGCAAGCCAGCGTCTATGGTTTTGCAATATTGCAAGCATTACTTCCAGTATAAACTACTACTCCACTAATTTTGGCTATTGAGCCTCGGTTATAAGAAATCCAATTCAACATAATCAAGTTCTAATGCCTCTGATTATTTCTATTTGCTCTTGCCTAGAGGCCTGGAAAGACTACAGGTTTTACAAATATAAACAGAGAGCTCATGATGCTATCGGAATGTTCCACCTTCCTGTTTTCAAAGCAAGAGTTCACTGGAGTCCAAGGAGGGAACAAAGGAAGCTTTTTCTAGTAGATAATTTTAAAATTCAAATACATGAGAGTAATTTGTGCAAACTTTGCTAAAATTAACTTACGAATATTTAAAATCTAATGGGAAACAGTAAACACAGGGGGAGACAAAGACTTGTGCTGTATGTATATTTCACAGAGGTAGGTTGGGGTCAGACACCAGAGTTCAATTTCGCTCCTTAAACCTTTATTAGGTATGACCTTTGCCTTAAGTGAGCCCACAGAGAGTGGAGACAAACATAAAAGTAAAGGCACACCCTAAGTTTAGTTCCAAAAAGAAGACTAACTTTCTTTGGGAAGATAAGGGAAATCTATAGAAACGTCAGCCTTAGGTGTCAAGCTAAGAAGTTTAGACTTCACTTGTAAATAATGGAAACTAGTACCAGTAAAGGGTGAGAAAGAGTAAAACAGCTATGATGGGCAGGTCAGGGCAGGTAACAGGTATACGGGCTTCACGACTATGGTCATAACTAAACCAAGGGCAAGAGGGCAGAATTTTTTTTTAAATGCATAAAACTAGTGATAGAAAAGCTGAAAATGAATAAAAGGGAGAAATCAGAAATGACTCAAAGTAGTGGTTCTAGGTGACTGATCTTATTTAATAAAGAAAAACAAATTGAGCTCTTCGTGAGACTTTGTTGAGAATTATTAGCTCATTCTGAAACGCACACTGAAGCCCAGCAGAGAATCCAAACACGTTCAGCCCTCAGAACGGAGAGAGAAGAGTACCAGTGGGTCACAGGCTGATCCTTTACAGATGCATGTGGTCCTGACAAACCAGGCAGCCACCAGTATATTTAGTTTTTTTTCACATCGCCTGATCATTTCTCAGTTGCAAAATGCACACAGCACATGACAGGGTTCCGACCAGTTCAGCTAGACTTCTCCTGTCACAACACCATCACAGAATCACCACAGAGCCAATGGGAGCTTGTGTTTTCATGTGGTCATGGAGCTGGCTGGCCACACTGCTCCCACACCTGGGCAGAGCCTGCTTTCATATCAATGAGACCCTCTAGACTGCCCCAAATCAGGAATAAATTATGCCACCCCACCCACAGCTGCCTCACAACAGATGATGGGCATTGGGTGGTAAAGTACAAAGAAATAACAGTAGCCATGGTCTAGCTGCCTAAAGGGACTTGAAGGAGTTAAGAAATAGATCACTTAATTTAGACAGTAATAATAATATTTGAATGGCATTAGAAAGGATAATAACTGAAGGGACTTATTTATAATCCCTGAATTCATTGAGCACAACTTTGATACATGCAGAGATGAGAGCATCAGCAGACAATGGGAAAAGGACACGATGGTCAAAAACCAAATTTAACAGGGTGAATGAGTATAAGCACATACTGCACTTTTCTTCAAATTCTCAATGCAGAACGGCTTTTCCCAGCCCATCTCAGGGACATTTTTTCACCCAATAAAGTCTACCACTCAGGCAATTATATAGATTTTAAAAAGGAGAGAATCTGACCTATTTATAACACAGTCACTTCTCCATTATTTTCAGGCGCTCTCAGAAGCTATTCACTTTATGCTATTATCTGCCCTCTGGTCATTCCAATGCCCATTATCACCTCCGCAGGGAAAAAAGGGGAATCTCAAATTAATCCATTTAACTATTTATTAGTAATGCTGGTAAAAGGGTAAAGCCAAAGAATGGAGAGTCTTCTCCACAATAAATTCACCTCTTAATCATTGGGCATTAACCTAAAGACTTTTGTCAGTACTGAAAATGTGTTAAAAGTTGTCACACACATTTTCAAATTACTGATTCTTCTCTCTTCCCATTTTACCGTAATACATTTAGACACCCAAGAATCTTTTTCACTCAAAAAGGGCAAAGAGCAAAAATTTATACAGTTGCTTAGTAAAAAGCCAAATATGGAAAGTCAGATCACAGGTTACCCCCTGGAAAGTGAGCAATCACCCCTGAATTTGATTTTCAAAGAAAAAAAATCAATAGAAAAATAGAATAGAGCTAATTTTGGAAATTACCCAGTGTTTATCTAGCCTAGAAAGATAATTAATAACAGTTACAAAATAAGATACATAACCTGATGCAATTCTACTTCAATTTCCCTCTGTGTAAAATGGGCTTATTAGTAAATTTACTAAATAAGACCTAATTTTTAGGGTTTTTGCAGACATTTAAATGTGATAATATACATGAACTGCATAAGCAACATTCTAAATAATCCTTATCTATGATCCATACCTTTATTACTGTTATTATGATTATTATTAATCCCTCAGATGAGAATACCACCTTGCTGATATGAAGTGTGATTCAAGAATCAGGAGAGTATTTTGTTTCTAAACAGCTCTGTAAATTAACACTATAAGATCTTCTGGAATTGTGTGGTAAGCCTCTAGTACTAAAGCATCAAAACTGGTATCAAGTGTTAGTCCGCACATTTCCTATTGGCATGGGAACTGTTGCCAATGTATAGGCAGCCCAGAAGGAACCAAAGGTTAAAGGTAGGAACATATCAAAATATGCTCCACCATCTTCTACTTTCTTTAGTCACTGAAAATCTTGCTAAGAAAGGGAGAGGAGGGACTACAGTGTGTTTATATGTGCACACACACCCATCCCATGAATGTAAAGCATCTCTGTCAATCAATCAGTAATCCATCACGGAAGTGGCAAAGTGTTGTTAGAATCGTTTTTTGACCAACAAGAAGGACTCAAGGTCCAACTTCTGTCACCACTGTGATTGAACCATGTAAGTTTAGAAATTATTGGAAAATCCAGATGTTCTTTGCTGTATTCAATGTGCAAATCATGCAGTATAAGGTGAATCCTGCTTTATGGAAACAGTGTGATTAAAGAGTTATGATTTCTAGTCTTCTTTTCTACTTTCTGGAAGGCCCTGCTCCACATATAATACCCATCAGAAAATAGTGTGCCTAGGATAAAATAAGCAAAATAAAAACAAAGAGCAAAAACATAGAAGAGAGAGCAAATCACCAAATTGTTCACAAGTTCTTTGCTTTGCTCCCTTTAATTATGCCAAGAAAGACATACAAAGTTAATGCTGAGTTAACTTTCTCATTCTACAGAAAATCACATCTGTGTGGACACCTACTTAACTGATGGTTTTACTCCAGGCCAAGAAAGATACCCTGGTAAACAAAACTATTTCTTCTTTAAACAGATCTTCCAATGTGGCATCTGAATTGCCTCATGTGTGGCTTGGAGAGCTTGATGCTGATCAGGGTTGGGTTAACCAGTGGGCATCTTATTTGCCCAGTAAACCTGCTTAGTGTGAGACAGAAAGGTGGTGGTTGTATTTTTTTCTTCATTAGGCAAACCAATCTATTGGAATGAAAAAACACTTCTGAGGAAGCAATCCCTATCAGTAGACTGTGAATGTTCTTGTGTTCCATGATTGGCCAGTACAATTATGTATCTATTCATTCAATTACATTTATGCAGAACCTGGTGCATTGAGCACTGTTGTTAGCACTAGAGAGATGGAATGAATGGGCCAAGTTCTTTGAAGTGTAATGGGAAAGACAGACATGTGAACACATTACAATACAACATGAACAGGGAACTAATAAAGGTACAAATAAAATGATGGCAGAGCCCAGAGAAAGGGATGATATATTTTGACTGGGAGGAAAGGTGACATTTGAGTGAGTCTGAAAGGAAAAGAGTTTGCCAAATGGAGAGTAAGCAGGTAAAGGTAAACAGCATGGGAAAGGCCAAATATCAAGAGGCCATGCCATGCCTTCCCATCTTTGGATCATGGGTGCCGGGATGGATTATTGGAAATGAGTTTGGAGAGACAGTGTGAGGCCCGGACTGTCATGGATCTTACATGTGATGATAGCAAGTTTGGACGGGCTTTATCCAGAGGGACAAGTAATCCAAACTTGTGATTTGTTGTGTTTTTGTGTTTTTTCTTTTTTTAGGAAATTAACTTATGGGCACACCCAGAACAGTACAGTACAATGGCTTACGGGATACTGATGAAGGGCAGAGAGACCACATGGGAGACTGTTGCTATCAAGGGTGAAGCCAGCCCTGATGTCTGGTCCCCTCTAAAGGTTCTTTCCTAGCAGAGTTGGGTTAAATTGGGCCATATTTCCTACTTGACAAAATACAGAGAAAAGTTATGCTCAGAAATTCACAATGACTCTAAATCAGACAATTAAAAAAAAAAACTGAATATCTGGGTCAGAAAAAAATCTTAAAAAAGTACCCAAGTCAGTGATCTCCAATCCTAGGAGTTTTTGAGCATCTCGCATTCCAACGCCTCATCATAGACTTAATAAATTGGAGAGTAAACTAAACACAGGACCCAGGAACCTGTGTTTTTAACCAACTCCTCCAGTTAATTCAGATGGATGAGTGAAATCTGGAAAAGGGCCACTCTAGGCCAATCCATCAGATTTCTTAGTGAGCAGGGATGCAGTCCTCTTTGAAAGAATAGTCCAAATGCCCAGTACAAAACTTAGCATGGTGCTTGGCATATGGTAAAGATCCAACCTTTGTCAAATCCTCCATTACAAGCTTGTGACTTGAATGGATGTCTGCCTACATTCTTTTGGGATTCAGAGATTATTAGACTTGAGATTTAAATTCCATTGCTGTCAGTACTATTGGACTTGGTCCTTACCTATTTGAGTAAAAAAATATATTTTTTTAACCATTTTCCAAAGAATTTTAATCTCTCTTACATGTTCTAAAATAGCAAAACAAGGTCTTATTGTTTCATGTTGAGTGGAATGTTGGTTCAGAAGCTACTTACTGAAAGCTTATAAAATACATTCCAGTGCTTACTCCTCTCTGCTCCAGTTTGATATGTGTGTGTGTGTGTGTGTGTGTGTGTGTATACATACATATATATAACATTATATATTATGTGGTCTTCACAGGAAAAGCATCTGTGCCTCTGGACTTGGAGTTCTGGGACATGCTTAATACCTTGTTCAATATAACTTTCTTACATTGGTAAATTTAGATTCAGTGTCAAAAAAAATCTCAACTGTTGAATAGAACCCAAAAATTACACTATGTATATATGCAATTATAAAGGTAAATTAAAAATAATGCCAGCATTGCATATTTTGACCAGCGCCTCTGAGCACTGTATTTGTTCAGAAGTATCTGCCAGAGAAGCAGTAAGAAGCTCTTTTACTTAAATAAATGAAAATTATATTCTGAAGGAAATATTCCCACACTGAACTGACAACCAATAGCATCATTCTAATTCTAATGTCATTAAACAAGCAAGATAAAATCACTCTATAAATACAAAATAAGCATTATATGAACATAACAGTAATTTACATGTGAATCTTCTACAATAAAATATTTTCAGGACTCTACAAAGAGTCATGCGTGAGATAAATCATGTGAAGCAAGTGTTTAAAATTCACTCTGATAAAAAAAATCTCTGTGCATTGGCAGAGACATAATAACCACAGCTCATTGTCCCTGGTGTCATGACCTAGACACAGGACTTGTCATAAGCTGCAGGGAAGTGTATGTGGAGGTGCATGGGGTGCATGGAGAGAGCTCTCCTCAATTGCCAGAGCTCATGCTTTCATGAACAAAATATTAAAACTTAAAGTTAAGCAGGACACACCCAACACGACTTTTTGATTCCCCAAAGGGAGACAAATCCTCAGTTCTGTTCTCCTTCCCTTCTCTCAGTCCCCTCCTACACCATCAACCTACACTGAACACCACTAGCTAGATACTCCTTCCGCCACTGCGTGAAGTGCTATTTCTTCTTCTGTCCTCTTCATGCTGTTACACACATAAATAATGCAATTTTATTTTGCAAAAGAGTCTGTATCCTGTTAGTGAATAGGTTCAAGGGATCAGAAGCCTTCTCTGGGATTCCAGAGAAATAGCAAAGATGTCTGTAGAAGAGGAGAGTAACATAATGGAATCATTATTTCGGAGAGAGGAAGATCTGCAGTTGGCATTTATTAAACCTCTACTGTGTGCCAGGCAGGTAGGCATTTTACACATGTATCCCAATCCTCAGAAGAACAGCTCTGTGATTAGAAAGTATGTCCCCCCATTTTAGACCTGAAGAGACAAAGACTAAAAGACATTTAAACATTTGCCCAAGTTTACAAAATTAACAAGTGACAGAGCCAGAGTTAGAACCTGAGACTATACCTCTCCAAACGCAGAGCTTTTTCATTCATACTGTTTTCCCAGCATCCTTATAAAGGTTGGCCACACTGTCTTCAGTCCTGCAGAAACCTGCAGTACAATTGGCTTTGTGGCTTCCTCTCTCCTCACCAGCCTGGGCAGCCACCAATGGAGGGGGGGGCCTTGCATTACCTGTGTTTCCCTCTCCAGTCTTAACTCTGTGCGTGGGACATGGCAAGTGCTAAAAATCATTTCCTGAATAAATGAAAAAGCCTTCTTTATCATCTGGTATACCTTCTGCCACTACAGGAATAATATTTCCTTCATGAACACCAAGACCTTCATACAAAAATATGTTCCCTCATTGCATTTTGTGATTTTCCTTATTTAGAGTTTCACCAGGATCTATTTGGAAAAGAAAGTTTCCAATTAAAAATGACTTGGGTTATCGCATTATATCTTGCGTTAGGGACACGTGGGCTAAATTAGCACCACGTAACAAGTATGCAGCAGCCCTCCCAGCCCACAGGATCTAAGACTTAGGTTTGCTTTGCATTTCAAAGATGCGCACAAGCACTAACTCCCCACGCATATACCTACAGATTCTTCTCTTTTTATTAACATTCTTCAGAATAGTTGTAAACATTTCCTTCTTCAAATAGCGTATCATTCAGCACTGCCAGAACAAAGGTATTCACGTTAATTTTTGCCAAACTATCAAAGTAATCTGCCATGTAAAAATACAGTTCTACAATGTATTACTAAAATACTAATCAACTTAAAAAAAAAGAAAACACACAACAACCAAGAGCAAGTAACAGAACTCTGGCAAATGGCAAATCTGAAACTAAAGAGAAGATTGTTAAATACAGGCTGTCACATGTACAAATTAGTGATAGAAATATCCCTCTTGAACAAAAATTATGACCTGATACATACATTTTATAAATACACATTTCACATGTGCATGTGTTTTTCGCAGGCTTCAATTCAACAACTCTAATACAATTAAAAATTAACCTTTGCAAAGGCCTTCACATATACAGATTAGGAAAGTAAAGCCCACGTGCTCAAGGAACTTTTAAAAGTAAAAGTGTCTCAGATTCAACAATTATAAAAATAAAAAATGACAGAGCAAAATATGGAGAAGTACGTTGTAAAAATCTCTCCTAAAGGGTTTTGAGACACTAACAAAGTCAAAATAAGGCCAAGTTTGAAGATTATGTAGGTGTCACAATAAGTCAGATTTCCTCATTTATTGGTAATGGACTCAGAGAGCTTGCTAAACACCTGAAAAGACAGTCTTTTGCATGCAGTAAGTAGCCTGCTTTAGTTTGCAAAAAGAAAAAGCTTTAAAAATCATCACATATTCTAATAAAGACTCTGTTTTTGCAAAAGATAACTTGGATG
Source organism: Manis pentadactyla (assembly GCF_030020395.1). Taxonomy (NCBI): domain Eukaryota; kingdom Metazoa; phylum Chordata; class Mammalia; order Pholidota; family Manidae; genus Manis; species Manis pentadactyla. The sequence continues at coordinate 17,653,314 of NC_080029.1, forward strand.
GCTAAAGAACAAACCTAGCCAGAAAGAAAAACAACCTTACTTCAGGAAATGTTGATGGTTTCTTCCCAAAAGAGCCTCAGTGGATGCATGTGTGATAAATTCAATTTCCAATATCAAGCCAAGCTGTCAAGGAAGGAAGTTAGGCCCTTGCACCCAACTCACCCAAATTACCTTTGATCCCTGCAAAGAATACTTGCATCAATATAGAGCAAACTCACAAAAGGAGATAATGTACCACTAAGTGAACGGAAGAAGTGACTTACGGCCACCAAACACTTTCCTGGCTGGGTGATGGCCCATAGCATCCACAAAACCAAAGGCTCTGGGAGGGAAGAGTATTCTGTCTTGGTCAGGATTATATTTATATAAAACCTAGAACTACTTTAGCACATGACAGTCATGTAGTGACAAATGTTATCTATTTGAATAATGCCTCTTTATGGGAATATAACACTGTATTGTTATTAAGGTATTTTCACACACATTAATCTTATCTGACCCCAAAACAACCCTGTTGAACCCTGAGAGGAAATTAAGTCTCCAGGAGATTAAGTAATTCATCCAAGGTCATAAATGTAGAAAGGAGTGTGCTGACATGAGAATGCAGATTTTCTGAGTATAAATACATCTTTTCTTCCCACCAAAACAACCTCCTTATTTGCTCACTTCCCAGAACAGCTAAGGTCCCAAATCACTAGGTCTACATTGCAAATATATACTCACCCAGCACAGGCAAACTTGTATCTAACTTAGCATTGGAGAGACAGTGAAATGCTATTTTTTAAATTTAAATATTTATAAACTGCAATATTTTTTATTCTTTTAATAAAAAGAGTCCAACTCTGATCATGTTGGGTGGTTGGGTAAAGAAGGAAAATTCTAAACTGTTTCTGGAGGCTTCAACATGTGTGTAATAAAATGTAATGTTCATCATTTTATAAAAAGCCAGAAGGTTTCGAGGAGAACTCTTTGCGGACTCAGGTGGCCTTTCCACTTCATTCTGGGCTAGTAAGGCTTTCTCAGACTGACCCACAGAGGCAGTTGTGAAGAATAAATGAAATCCTATACCTGAGAATGGAAAAACGCAAGAGAGGAGGGAAATAAATGCTAGGTATGAATGTCTTTTAAAGTCAGTTCCATCTCTCAGTGTCTAAAACAGAATTTCCTGGAAGCTTTATGGCAAATGCTTATTCAGTCTATTTCTCTAACCCTCACTTCCTCTTTATCTAATATCTGTGAGGAATATTACAATTCCTTGCATTATATCCTTCTTCAAACTGTCTAAGTCCATGCTCTGGAGCAAAGTGGGAGAGGAAACTTCATAGAGACTATTTTGACACTGGACGTTCATGAAAATGAAGCCCATAGGCAGCTGGGGCTAAGAGTGACACCAGCATGTGGATCTATTTTGGGACTGATATGAGGCTAATGTTTTCCATTCAGACACATGACCTCTGTTGACTTCAATGGACAAGATATTTGTGAACCGATTTTAGGAGCCACTGTTCTTTTACGCCCTATTGAAGGAGGTTTCAGAGTTCTGAGGCCTAATAGCATCTATGAACTTTAAGACCCGATATTTTTCCATGGGTTAAAATCTAAAAGCTTCAGGTTCTTAAAAGGTTCAGATGTAAGATTATTTTATCTGTGAAAGCTCTAATAAAGAGAACTGAAACATAACACATGACCTGTCAACTGAGGAGAACAGAGGACCGTTTGCCAAGTTTCTTGCACATTCCCTTAGCACCAACCTGGGAAGAAAGTGAGAATAACTGCTAGTTCTAATGAGCGCCTAATGGGTAGGAACACCAGGGATTTATTTTGTGAATGCTTCAAAAAATGGTTGAGGTCTTTAACCACTAATCTGCTGGAAAATATGGGCCTTTACTATCAGATGAATAAGTGACCAGTGTTTGAGAATCATGAATGTGGCCTTTTGACTTCCCAAATTATATGAGGATATTTTTTCTGACCTTCCCTTACTATAGATTCATAAAAATGACACTGCTTTGCTCAAGCGACTCGGGACACATGGTACTTCAAGCTTCTGCAGAAACACATCCCACATTAAATTAAGTTAGAGGTGGTTGAAAAATAAATAAATAATGGAGTTCCAATTCACTGCAAATGGTACAGGCAGCCAGTAAGAGGGAAGCCTGCAAGAGAAGGACTTCTTTTACAAAGATGTTTTACAGGACTTTTTCTGCATCATTAACCTTCTTGAATCCTGAATATAGCATGATGAATTTCCCTAAAAAAGTAGCTACTGTTTAATTTTGAATCACTTCAAAGAACCTCAGTAGAAGGAATCAAAGAAACCCGAAAGGACCAATAGATGCAAAATTTGCCAAGGAAAAAACATGAAGGTCCTAACAGATTTTGACCAGGTACTGGAAATACCACTGATTATTTTGCTAATACAGTGTTTCACTGTTCCATGCGGCTGAAATAGGTCTCTGTATTCATCAGAATACAGGATATTTTTATTACAATATTTGTGTCATGGCTCTTTGAAAAGAAACATATTTAAAACCTTGAAGAAAAGAATCTCTGTCTTAAAATGCTGTGTGATGTGTAGGTGAGTGTGTGTTTTACTATAAACAGATACTCAGTTGGAGGTCACAATGCTGAAGGGAGTAAAAAGGTACTGATGGTTTTACCCCTACCCCCAACATGCAGCTTTAGAAGAAAAAAATATAATTTTTTTAAAGGCAAAGAAATTTGGAGGGTGGGGGAAAGTAAGAAAGTTGGTCGGTATACTAAAATGGTTGCTTAACTTCAGTAATAATAATAATTGGGCTTTAAAAATGTCTGCGTGAAACCTGCCCAAGGGAAAAGAAAGAAAACCTCCTAAAAATTCCATATCCCCAAATACCACTACATCAAAAACCATCTGGAAAATGTCAGATAATGGTATCTGCCCACATAGGAAATTCAGTAAACTTTGTCTTCAATTACCTTTTACAATAATCAACTCAATTGAAATTTCAATTTGAAAACCCTCAGAAGACAAAACCGGATTAGGAATCAGATTCTAAAAGTCTCCTTAAGAGACCATCTGTTTATAGACACCCTTCTAACACCCACCTCCTCCTTGATCTGTACCATAAGTTCACAGAAGCACAGCTGAATTCACAGACATATGCACACGGCTACGCTGAAGTCTAGTTACCACATACATGTCTGGGTTTGTCTCAAGTTTCCCTTGTTATGTAAGCACTTAGGGGCAATAAATTTTCACTTACATCCAGGCACTGTGAGTCTTAAAATGCTGATCTACTTGACTGTGCAATCCTTTTATTAGCAGTGGATAGCACTGGTGTTTTATTTATGTTGATCATATTGTCCATGCTACATGGAATAACCGTTTAGTAGTCTATTAGCTTGTAACATTTTTATTACTATTGTTAAATATCATTACCCACACTGAACTCTGCATTAGAAAAATCCAGTTCAGAAATCTAAATATTCAGAAAGAACTACAGAACTGCTGTTTTTTTTTCCCCTCACATAATCTAGAGGCAGATGAGAAGAAAGAAAAACAATGAGTATTCACTTCTGGCAGATAGAGGTCACTAATGCACTGAATTTGAATCACTGTGGCAGAAACCACAAAGTTATTAAAGTAATCTAGTGAAAAATGAACTTGAATGGAAACTGAAGTAAACATACCAAAAGGTGATTATCCAGAAAGGTCTGACCTGAATAAAAATAAAATTACATCACTTTGATCTCTTTCAAATATTCTAAACAGAGCAAAATCGAGAGCTGCCTGTCACCCTCCCTGTTTCGTAACTTCAGACGCTGCTGACGGCAGAAGCAGTGATTCTTCCTTGTGGAGTACAAGGCTGACGAGTCAGACTAGATCGGATGTTCACACTGGGTCTCTACAGAATAAGACTCTGGACTTAGACATACTTGAGCCTTTCTTGAAACCACAGCTTCAAACCAGGAAGATATACGGTTGCTTTACGAAGATATACAGTTGCTTTACGGAGATATGCCTAAATCCTAAATCAAACTCTCCAGCAGGCCAGAATATAAATGTAACAGGCATCAGAGGAGGCTCAAATTAGATCCAGCCGGTCAAAGTCAAACTCGGATAAGATCTCCTCATCTGAAACCTAGCATACAGGAAAAACCCTGACTGCCTTGGGACCCCAGGCAGTCCAGCATGGTGTTATTGGGGAATCCACTTTCTTCTGTAAAAAGCATCCCCTGGAGTGTTTAAAACTGCAATGAAACAACTGAAGTGTTAAGACGTGGGCATTTTTTTTTTTTTGTAAAAACAGCATTCCTTCCATACTAGGTTTGCAATAGGTTCTGCTGCAGTACAGTCAAATTCTTTTTTTTTTCTTTTACAATTTCTTGTACCTACCAGTAAAGACATGTAATAATATTTGAAATTTCATATTCCAACCTCCTCCAGTCACAGATACTTGCAACTCAACATGAGAGCATGATGTTGCACTGTCATCTGTGGTTATTAAAAATCCTTAAGTGGTTTAACCCTATACTATTTGAAGCTTTTGAGGAGGGGAGGAAGAAAAGTTGTATTTGGGGGAGCAAGAATATTGTGAGCAAATAAGCAATTTTTATAATATGTGTATTACCCAAAGATTTTTCTCTTCTAAAGATTTTTCTCTTCTAATATGGTGGCCTGTATTATGGATGTGGTACAGTTGCTTACTGATTTAAAGAAAAAAAAAAAGTCCAGTTCTAACACTTTAGATACTGACCTAAAATTTTACATTTATGCTGCAACAACCAAGTATATCCCTGGATAAATGCCAAACTGCAATCTATTTACCTCAAAATGTTTGGGTGATCCTCTCATTGGGGATTTAATAAGGTCATAGGGTTTAAGTCCACAGACAGTATCAGTTCTTATATGGAAGCTAGCCTTCATATTAGCTTTTGACTGGGAGAAGTTAGACATAATAAATTTAGCAATAAGCCTGTGAGCAAGTGGACATGCCCCAAAGCTCCCTGAAACCCTGTGTGATTAAAGAGCCTCCCAGCTGAGTGGAGAGCAATAGCTCCCATTTAGAAAAGGCTTTGCATAGCAAATGCAGCATGTAAAGAAATCTAATCAGAACCTTGCACTCCTGCGCGAGCATTTACACGGATTTGTGCCTTGCACTTGATTAGCTTACTGTAAGATTCCCTCCACCAAAATTAATCAAAAGCTCTTGGAGACTTATTTCCATTTACAAGAGAAGGCACGATGAGTTTCCAGGTGGATAAATAATGATCATAATAAAGATGATAGCCGCAGCAAACGCTGAGCTGCTGCGAAACTCAAAACTCGACTGGCAGCAAGGAGACGCTGGGGAGTCGGGGCTGGAATCTTTTTTTGCTTTCAGAGTGAAAAGCGGAGATATTTTCCTAGTTAGCCTAAGCGAGGCTGCTGTTCGGAAAACGTGACCGTCTTCCCTCCCCTGCCCCTGCCTCAGTGCACACACGCGACTGCTCATTCCCCCACACCACAGTGCATCAGGTCACGGAGGAAAAACCGGCCTCTCCTCAACACCACTAACACACACACACACACACACACACACACACACACACACACACACACACAGACCATCACTGCAAATTCACGTCACCAATAATTAACGCGCTTTATCTCACCTTGCAATCAAAATATGACTTCCAAAGTTCGTATTTTATGACGCCAGAAGGTGAATGGAACGGAGGGAGGGAGGGCTCCGGGATGTCAAAAGGGGAAAGGGGAATTTTCCACTATTACTTGAAATGTTCGCACACCTCCTGCCTCCCCCAGATTTGCTTCCCTGCACTAGCTAAATGGGATGGGCGCACATCATTTTTAAAAGATGCAAAATAAGGGTGCGCGAGTGAGGGGGTGAGGGTGGCAGTAAGTGAAATCCACGTCTCGTTTCCGTGGATTTCAGAATACTAAAAGCCCTTGAATCCACGTTCTAAATTTCCAAGCAGCTACCAAATGAGGCACCAGCTGGGGCCGAGGGCTCTCGTCCATTCCCAGGGGAGATCTGCTTCGCTGCACAGCTGCCCACCGCGCGCGGAGAAGCGCCAAGGGCCCTTCTAACGTGACTGTAACCTCCCGGAGCTAGGTACCCATCCCCACAATCTTGAACTTCGCCTCCCTCTTACTTTCGGCCAGACCTGGCGAGCGTCAGGAGAGGCGCTGGGAAAAAAGCAGAAGCCCCGCAAAGGGGCGAGCGCGGAGAGGGCGCGGGTGGGGGTAGCGGGGGCACGTTACCTGAGAAGGTTCTCGAGGTCCCCTTCCAGCCCTGGTGGTATTCCTGCTCAGTGCCGCGTCCTCCCCCAGATCCAAACTTTTGCTCGGTCCCCCGAGTGTCGGCGGCGGCGACGGTGGCGGCTGCCGGAGCCCGGCCCTGTCGCCCGCAGCGTCGGGGCCAGGGGTGCTGAGGCCGGAGCCTCAGAGCTGCGCGCACCTCCCCGCAGCCAGCCGGCCCCCGGGCGCCCCCCACGCCTCGCTCGCTCTCGCCTGTCCGCCCTACCGAGCCGCGGCATCCTCTCTCCCCGTCCTCCGCCACCTCCGCCTGCAGGGCTCGGGCATGCCACTTTCTCTCGGCTCCGGCCGCCGGGGCCCCCGCCTCCTCTCCTCCTGTCTACGCCTCTCCGCCTCCACCCAGCCCACGAGTCCTGAAAGCAGGAGGGCGCGCGGGGAAGGCAGGGGAGCGAGGCCCCGCCGCGCCGGGGCTCCACGGAGACAGAGGCCCGCGGAGGGCGGCCGGAGAGCCGGGCGGGCGCGCCTCCGACGCCCGTGTGCTCGGCGCGGGGCGCTGCGCGGGGCGGGAGAGGGGCTCTCCAAGTGCTGCGCCGGCTGGGCGTGGGTCCCGAGGCTGCTCCGGTCTCTCTGCTGCCTCAATCCGACGCGGCCCCGCTAATGTAGGCGCCGCGGCCCCCACCCTCACCCCGCCTGACACCCCCGGGAGATGTTTACAGTAATGAATTCGCGGGATCGGCTCTGCAGCGCCCGCGCCCCTCCTCTCCCTCTGTCCCTCGCGCTCCGGCGCGCTCCCCTCCTCGAGCCCTCTTTCCCTCCCTCCTGCCTGCCTCCCTCCCTCTCGGAGTCCCTCCCACGTCTCTGGTTTAAAGAATGCTTGGGAGGCGCGGCTGCAACCCAAAGCTTTCCAAGAGGCAAAGTCAGACTGGGCTTTTAACCCTATCCTCCCTGAAGAGAGTTGGAGAGTGGCAGGGCTTACACCACGAATGCCCACCGGGCCACGCACGCCTTTTCCCCCGTGCTACCCTGCACTGTGCTCGCCCCTCCCCGCCCCGCAACACACACATACCCCGCAACTCTTAGGGACAACGCCAACGTCGCCGCGCTGGAAGTCATTTCCCCCTGACCTCCTGGTGTTGTACCTCCAAGCCAAAGGATTTATTAAGCACTTGAGAATTGACCCAAACATGAGATAAGAGGGTAAAAGCAAAACAAAACAAGTCTCTCGACCAAGATGGCGTTATTTCAAAAGCAGTAAGCCTTGGTGATTTACCCCCACCCCATCACTAGTTCCCTGATCCCGGACGCTCTTAAATAACTTTAATTGTGAAAATAATCCAAAGTTTATAACATGATTATTTTTAACACTCCATTTTTCTCCCTGCACACTGGCCTGGAAGAGCGTTGTTCACTTTACCCATAGCTAACAGCGAACCACCAAATTCAGGCTCAAAGATTTAGGGAACAAGCTTGACAGCAAAATAAGCCTGCTTTGTACACAGGCAACGTTTCCACTTGGCAACTTCTTTGCAAAGGTTAAAGAGTAACGTTAAGAAAACCAAGTGCATGTCTCTTTCTTAGGGGAAAAAAAAGGTTCTGGTTTTCTTCTCTCATTTCATTGCCGCTCCTCCTGCCACCAGTAAGTTACAGTCATGTTTTAACAAGTCTGTAGAGAGACTGAATCTGAACAGAAGAGGGAGAGCGAGCTCGCGCCAGGGGCTTGGCTGCGCTGAGATGCGCCGTCGGTGGGGCCACGCGAAAAGCAACCCGCGAGCTTGAAACTAGCTCGGTACCAACTCCCCAGGGATCTGCTCTGCTACCGCGACCGAAGAGCTGGACAGGGGCGGTGGCCATGACTGGCTTGGGATGATTTCCCCATCCTCAGTTCAAAGCTTGAGTCACTTGGCACCACTTTCCCAATTGTTTTTATTTCCTTCTTATTCCTGTTGTGTCTACCGCCTTCACATATTTGAGCGCCTAAGTCGCGTTAAGACCCCTTGGAGAAACGCCCGATTTGCCTCCCCTAGCACAAGCCACGCACGGATCCACCCAGACGCACGCCTGAGACGCACGCTGGCACACGCGCTCACACGCGCGCGCACACACACGACCCGGGTTCCTGCCGCGGGTCGCTGCTCCTGTTGCATTATGCAAAGGTGGCTAGGAAAATGCTCTGACTTACATACATGTGGTCGCTCTTCTCGCCAAACCCAGTGTGTAATTACTCTCCGGAGGGGGGAGGGGCGAGTCTGGAGGAGTTAATTGTGACAAGGACGGACAGTAAGTGCCATCTTGGGAGGTTCCAGGAGCAAAGGGCCAGAGGCCATAGACGCGGTGGCCTTCGCCTCCGGTAGTTGCCGCCGGCCGGAGGCCAACGTTCTACAAGAGTTCTTCCCGGCTTCAAGTGTGGGTTTCGCCCGCCCCAGCCACCCGCCTCCCCGACGCTTCCTTTCCTTGGTTAGCGCCCCGACCTGCTGGCAACCTTGATCTTGGGCCTCATTAGGAGTGAGAAAGAACCGCACCGGCGCTGAAGCCGTGGGACAATCTCCCGACAGGTCGGCGCGGCGGAGGGATCTTCCCAGGCGGCTCGGAGCCCTTGCGAAGACGCTGGGGCAGCTGGAGAGGCTCTGCCCCGCCCTCCTCGCAGTCGCCTAACCTCGGCACTCAGCGCCGGGACCTGCGGTCATTATCCGCTCTCTCCCGGAGTCCCTACGCGCTCGGCACAGGAAGGGAATTCGCGTTCAGACCCGTGTGCTCCCGCGCCTTCTCCCCGGCTCGGGCACCAGAAAGACGCACTGGCGAGAGCTCAGTGTCCGGCCACTGAAGATCAGCAGAGTGGGAGAAAGACTTGGTTTTGGAAAAAGTAACCACCACCCCAACGTGAAGGAAAATGAACATGCACCCTCCGCATCTTTTTTGTCACTAAACGATCACGGATTGCTGGCATGGGGCGGGCTGGCGGCTTTAGAAGCAACCGCCTGATAATAACGCGGGTGACATTAACAGCAGATGGAACGGGCGCGGGGGTGGGAGAGTAGGGGGTGTGTTACTCCTAGAAGTTAACAGATTCAGTCTGGTGAAGTGAGAGGCTGGGTTCTGGCAAGCTTCGTGGCTCTAGAAACCCCATTTTAGGATAGATGCTCCCAGCAGGCTAGCAAATTTGTGTTTTGACCGAGTTCAGTTACAAAACTCCTTAAGGGAGGTGGAATCATCCTGCCAATAGACCTCCCTAAGGTCGGGGGAGAGTTAAGCAACCATTTCTCTCCGTGAAAGATAAAACATCCCATTCCACTCCCATGACCACGCCGTGCCGTCTCTCTTACTCTCTCTCTCTCTCTGTCACACACACACACACACACACACACACACACACACACACACACACACACACACACTCTCAATCACACAATCCCTCCCATCCCCAAAGAGACCTCGTGGTGCCCGCGCGGCGGCAGCCCGGGTGGTTGCTGGAAACTCCACCTGGCACTTCAATCCCTTTACCTGGCGGCAGCGTCTCCTCGCGGGGGGCTCATCCGAACCCGACTGGGTCGGGGAGGTGGAAAGGGAAGATACTGGCGCGACAGCAGCGGGGCTCCCGGGGCATGGTATTGCTTTAGGGGTCGCCGCCAAGGTCCCTCCTGCCCATCGTTGACAACTGCCAACCTGATCCCGGGGCTATGCGGGCTCGGCGGCGGGCGCGGAGCTGCTGCGTCTCCTCTGCTCCACAGCCGGGACCAAAGGCCAGAGACGCCCTCCGGCGGGAGCAGCTCAGCGCCGTGGCCGGGAGGCTGCGGCCGCCGATAACATCTCCGAGCGCTGTGTCCTCTGCGGCGGCAATGAAAGGTGCCCAACTCGCAAGCAACGGGGACAGGTTTCGAACGTACAACTGACTACAAGGTACCCAGCCTGAGACCGGAGGCTGCTTTTCTCCTCCCCCTCCAACCAGGGAGGGAACTAACTTAACCCTCTGTGCGCCCTACACTCTCTGGTGAGGCTGGAATCCACCAGGAAACCGCAGGCGGCGGCTCCCGGGCCGGGAGCTTTGTTCACGTGCGTTTGCGGCGGTGTGTTGCTTCTCGGGGGCACTCGCGCGGCCAGACGCCAGTAAAAGTCTTCCAGAGCCGGACTCCGGCACGGGAAGGAGCCCTAGCGCCTCATCCGGACCAGATCCAACCCTTAGAACCTTTTTCCCCCCCCTTTCTTTCTTTTTTGCATGCAGTTACCAGGTTTATTGAAGTTTCCAGCGAACTTTGGTTTTATTCCTGTATTTCTTCCTCCCCCGCCCTATGCCCCCTATCATTTCCTTCCCTAGCGGTGCACTGAAGATGTGGAATTCTCTTTTCGCTGATTCGAACTCTCACGTGTGACTTTTGCCTGTGTGAGAGGAATTGCGGACGGCACCCTTTCACGCCCAATTTAAAGAAAATCGCAAGGAACGCTGCCTCCCACCCACCCGCCCACCGGTGTTCACATAAAACCACATAGTCAGATGGGACTAAGAACCCGGGGAGAAGGGCGGGAGCTGAGGGAGTCTGAGATGTGGGTGGGAAGACGGGAGGGTGGGCAGGGAGAGAGAGGTAAGAGAGAGCGACAGCCTTAGCCTGGAATAAACAGGGGAAACACAAACAAGAATGGTGGTGCAGACAACATATCAGAACCCCAACACTGTAAGCAGCAAGTCAGGTTTAAGCTTCCAGATTTTGATCCGCAATATTTCCCCAGCTCCTTTAGAAAAGGTTTAAAAAAAAAAAAAAACAGAGAACTCAGAGCCTCCTCCTTGGCCACTCAGACGCTTTGCATTTGCAAACAGCTTCCACTGAGCGCCTGGGCTTCACTGGAGAGTCCACTGAAGCGCCACAAGTTCGCTGGAACTGGGGTGAGTCATCTCGTGGGCGCGGGATGGAAGCTCAGACAAGAGAAAACTGACTGCACAGCGCCTCTCTGTCACCGTCACACCCGAAGGAGCCGAACGTCGCCCAGCGCACAGGGTCACACATCTTCAACAGACTCTTTTTTTTCTCTATCTCCGTTTCGGGACTAAAGGAAGAAACACAGAATCCTTAAAATTCATTCGGAGGGTCACACGTAGATCGTATGCAAACCGAGTTATTTTAAAATGAGAAAATGTGTTTCTCCACCGGATGGATGTTCTGAGTTCTCTCGGCAACGTACCCCAAGCCCACGGGAATCTGACGGTGCCCGGCCTGCTCCCAGCAGCGGTGGGACGTGGTTTCCAGAATTCCGTTGTAAATCCGTCTAGTTGGCCAAGGTGGCAGCAAAGCATCGGGATAGCTCTTCAGGATGCAGCGTCAAACGGAAGACCACGTTTCAGGACAAACGCTCATCTACCCGCTTTTAAACGTCCATCTCGTGTTTGTGCGTGTACAGGAGTATCCACAGGGGCGTTTTTCTGTGAAACCTTCGTCTGAGATAGCAGTATACACATTTCATTTTAAGAATACATTCTTGTTTAAAGGCAAAACGGAACCTTATACAGGTTTTGCTTTCTGATTTCTGTTGATTTCTGTAGCCCAGAAAATGAGTAAGACTGGAAAAGGGAAAGACGGGTAGTTGCAGATGAACAGAATTTGTATTTTAGATTTTTGCTGTTTTCTAAATTATAACAAAACAATGCTGTGTGGATGCACTCCCTTTTAAAGACTATTGTAATCAGGACAAGAAGAATTAAATATGGAAAAGTAACACACCAAATGTATGAAGAGAATCGCTGTAACACATTTCTTATCCACATGACCTGTATGTCCGCTTTAGGACTGTGTGAGAGTGGATCCAGAGGAAGCAAAAGAATAACAACAGTGGGTCAGGGGCTCTGGAGTGTTAAAATTTTGCAGACTTACAAAACTGTGATAATTAGGTTATTTTATTTTTACTAAGGAACTGTCATTAATACAGAAGGGTGAAGAAGTGAAGAAACAAAAAGCAAATCTGTGAGCTTCAAAAAAGAGAAAATCGGCTCATTAGTTATTTTAAGGACTTCAACCCTCAATGGAGTTTTCACTTCAATTGAAATTTGACAGCTTTCCCAATCCTTTAGCACCCTCCTCCATGTTTCTTTTACCCTTCCCCAACTATACATGTGCATATACATTGGCTTGTCTTGCAGATACTTGGCTGAAGTATAAATAACACATGATTTGGATTCACAAGATGATGATTTAAACCCAAGGCACTGATTATTTTGATCTTGGGAAGTTCATTGCCTAGCCATTGTTTGCTCATTTATAAAATGGACATAAATATAACCTGTTCTACCAGCCTCATTACATTGTCACATCACGAGTTAGTGTATGTGCAAGGGCTTTAGAAATTTGAGTGTGGTTATTGCTGACAATATTATCATTACATCACACAGTACCAGCCTTCAAAACATAGGAAAATTACATTATTGTAAACATAATTTCCCCTGTTGGTATCATATTCCATGGCCTTGGAATGTTTATCAAAACGAAGAAGCCAATGCTGCCATGTTTCTATTAACTAAACTTCAACCTTTATTTGTATTTCATCAGTTTTTCCACTAATGTCCTTTTTCTGTTTCAGGTCCTGTCTAGGATTCCACGTTGCCTTTAGTCGTTGTATCTCCTCTGCTCTGGGACAGTTCCTCAGTCTTTCCTTGTCTTCCATGACCCTGAGAGTTTTGAAGAGTAATGGTCAGGTACTTTATCTCTCTCCCTTTGGGTTTGTCTGATATTATCTCATGATTCAACTCTAGTTCTGGGTTCCAGGAAAAAATACCATTTTCATTACATCATGTCAGGTGGTACCTGATGTCAGCATGACATCACTGATGATATCATCACTTCCTAAGGTATTGCATGCAAGGTTTTCCCCACAGTAAACATTTTTGGCCTTTTTCATACTTTATTCTTTAGAAGTGAGTCACTAAGTCCTCCACATCTTCATGAATTTGTCTTAAAATGAGAAAAATAAGCATTTAGGGTGACTTGTAAATAAATGTTCCAGTATCACCTCAGTATCACCTAGGAATTATCTTCAACTACTCTATGTTTTATAATTTCCAAACCCAGTCAATCTCCATATCCTGGAATTATCCCTTCCTTTCCAGTCCTCAATTTCCACATCTGGGTGGTTCAGAATCCCAACTTCCCTGTGAATAAATGACATCCATTACCTCTTATCCCTTCATTCCTTTCATGGTTTTCTGACAGCAAAATATTCATTTCTCCTTAAAGTGAATAGTCATCTACATGTTTGTCTCTGGGCTAGATTTAACTGCCTCAAAGAATTAGTTGGTCTTATTTATCTATTCTCCTGACAAATACTTAAAACATGGTTGTTGACTTCATGACTAAGCTCCTCCAGCAGGTGGAAAGAAATACAACCTTGCTCTAAGATGAGAAGCATTGTAAGGAAATCAATGATTAACACAGTGTGGAGAAGAGACTTTTCATTTCTTTCTTGAGTATAAAACACACCTAATTTATGACACCCTTTTTGTGAGTGTGATTTGATCCATGTGGATTTGTGACACTTAAATGCATGCCCTTCTGATTTGGAAACACCATCCTACAGCATACGGTTCATCCATTCATAGAACAAACATTTGTAGAAAACACAAAACATGTAGCTGACCTTTGATAAATGGACTCGATTCCTATCCTGTCAAAACTACCAGTCTAGTTGAGTTCACTCATTAGGTAAATAGAACAATTTCAGTATATACAAAGTACTTCAGTGTCCTGAAACAGGTTCTCTGTAGAGGGAAAACTTCACCCAAGTGGTGATGAGCCCCTTTTGACAATGTATTGATTTATAGGGGACTTTAGAGCATTACGTTTACATCTTCTGTGTATAGCAACCCCAGGTGCTAACTGTCTCATGGAAAGCATTTGGGGCCAAAAATTGTTAAATCAATGTGAAGTGATTGCTTGAATATCCATTTCCCTGAACCATGGTTTCTTTGCATCTCCATGCAGGTTACAAGATGATTATGCATGAACAGAAACAGAAGGTATATACTGACAGGAAACAAAAGTACATTAAACCACAGAGATTTCCTCTTACACATGCCTGCCATTTGTAAAGCAGTTGCTCTGATCCACAGAAAAGCTGGCAAAAACTGGAAAGAAACATTCTCCAACAGCACTAGGGAGGGTAAAGTGAGGGAAATGCCTTTTAAGTGTATAGGGGTAATATAAAGACTTTAAGAAGAGATGAAAGACAATACCCAGGGACTTACTCAAATCTGGACACTACCATTGCAGAAAATGTTACTGAGCCATTTATGTCTGACTATAGGTCTGATGAAGAGGGAATACCATTTGAATCTGAGAAAACACACTTAATTGAATGTGTATATAAGGTTTTGAATATATTTTACATATATATGTTTAAATAATATATATTATATAAACTACATACTATATATAATACATATTATGTATTTTATTTATACTTAACATAAATAAGTTTATATATATAAAACTTCCAACTACATTATATACACACATGCAGACACAGACACACATACATATATACACTTCCCACTATCTACCAAAATGTTAGAAAAGTGAAATTGCATCCTGTAGAAGGTCAGGGAGTTCTTGAGACTGACTCTCATTATGAGTACAAATACCATACCAATTAAACTTTGTGTAGTTGCAAGAGCCCTGAACTTGTACTTGGAAGATGGTATTTCAAGTCTCTACCACTTTATCAGGGCAATCATTTAACCGCACAAAGCCTCAGTTTCTCTTCTCTCAAAAAAAGTGAAACCAAAGCTATCTTTCAGAGCAGATACATAAAGAGTAAGTGAAGTGAGTTATTTCAAAGCTCAGAATTAGAGTAAACTATCATTACTTATATAACGATTGTGTTTTTATGGAACATAATTTAATATGAGATATATTTGACTCTGCATAACCTTAAGCTTATTGGTTATGTACTTGGGTTGCTATTTCTTGCTTGTCTGACAACCTTGCTTTCCACAGTGTCTCAACTTCAAAGATATAGAGCCACTTAATTTCTGCAAAGTTGCTCTGAACAGTACTTTCAGGTAGCACTCTCGGCTATCAAATTTTGAACTACCCAAAATTTAAACTTTCTCGACATAGGGAATTCTTAGCTTATCTTCTCAGTATGCATTACTTAAAATTTCATATATTTTGCTGTTGGCCATTTTCTTCCACAGTTCCTCCACTTAGCTAATAGGAGTAACTAAAGTTTTTCAAGTGATTCCTTTATTTTGTTTTTATGCTGTTGTTGGATTCTTTTAGTGCTTGAGTTTTCTGAATTCAGTCATCTCATTTGCTTACTCAGTTGAAACAATTTGGATTTCATGTTTCCCCTTCTCCACTTGAAACATTTTTGTAAGATAAAAAATTAACACTAACACGATAATAAAAAGTTTAAAGAGATACATCTTTATAGACAGTGTCTCTTTCTCTGTCTTTCTGTCTCACCTTTGAATGCTTCCACTAGTAAACATGCTAGAAAATCATATGCTATGAATGTGAGTTAATTAGCATTTGATTTTTATTCTTTATCAATGGTACAGAGGCAGAAGTTAAATTCTCCTTCCTAAAAACTAAAGGTCTCTTGTGGATCACCAGCCTGTTTTGTGGGTTGAAAAAAACCATGGGTCTCTTTTTTTCTGAATAAGTCATTAACAGCTTGATTTTGAAAGTTCTTCCTATTTTCCATGTTTTGAAGAAATATCTAGCTAATGGCAAACACAGTATCAAACCACAGAAAGATCTGAATTGTTCTGTTCTTGGATTATGTATTTATTTTTGTTTCTAGGGTTTCTACTGAATTTTCATGTTTATATAATGAGGTTTCCTCTTCCTTTCATTTTACTGCTTTATAAATGATATAGTGTTAGATTATTAAACACAGCAGATAAAAAAAATAGGTGGATTCTAGGTCAAAGTTTGTAGAAAGTCAAGCAGTTGACATTAAAAATAACTGCATTTATAGTCTTTATCCCTTACAGCATTCTTAAATGAATAATTTTATTTCAGAACTCCCCACCCCCACCCACATGTCACCAAAACACTGAAGCTCCTAGTTGTAGTTGTCATTTCTCCAGAAGCCTGCCCAGAATTTAGCACACTATCCTGCTATATATTTTATTCTTTCATAAGTTGGACATTCTTCTTCTTGTCACTATGGGTGGAACCAAAGGTGTATAAATTTTGTTCTAAATGTCTATGAGTTAAAATCCAGATTCCTTTAAACACACCATTGTATCCCTCACATGTCTGTTCTAAGCAGATGGCCTTAATAATTGTAGAAATATACCAGTAAAATCTAAGGGAGCCTCAACATCACCAGGAAAACACAAATCAAAACCACAGTAAGGAACCACTTGACTCCCACTAGAACAACTATAATAAAAAAGATAACTAGTGTAGGTGAGAAAGTCGAGAAATTGATACCCACATACATTGTTTATGGGACTGTAATATAGTAAAACCACTTTGCAAACAGTTTGTTGTGCAGGGTTTTAAAAAGTTAAACATAAATTTACCATACCATCCAGAAATTCCACTCTTAGGTATACTCAAGAGAAATGGAAACATATGTCCACAAAAACACTTTCGATGGATGTTCTTGGCAACATTATTCATAATAAGCCCATATTGGAAACAACCTAAATGCCCATTTGCTGGTGAATGGATTGGCACCTGTGGTATATCCATGCAATGTGCTGAAGGAGCAAACTAGGGCACATGCTAAGGCATGAATGAACCTCACAAACATTTAGTTCAGTAGAAGAAGCCATATTCCAGAGACCATATGTTGTATGATTTAACTTACAGAAATCTACAGAGAAAACAAAGTCAATGAAAACCGAAAGCAGATTAGTGGTTGCAGGGCCAGGAACTTGGGATCCATAGTGAATGCACAAGGGATCACAATGCACAGATGAAATGTTCTAAAGTTTTTTATGGCGATGGATGTGTAGGTCAGTAAATCTACTAAAAATAATCATTGACTTGTACTCAAAACAGTCAGTCATATGATAAGCAAAATATGTCTAAATAAATTTCTTTTTATGAATATCACAGATTTTTATTAGTTATATTCTGAGGTTGGTTACATCGGTCAGGAGACAGACACTGTAACATGACCTGAACAGGGAGAATGCAATATAAAGAGTCGTTAACTAGAGTTGCTACTGTTACCTAAATGTCTATCAGGGTACAAAGAGAGCACAACACTGTAAAGAGGTGCCGGCTACTATTCCTAAGGCTGGAGTATCAAAGGGAAGTGGTTTGAGTTACTAAATTTTAGAAATGTAGAAGGAGTGCCTTCTGGAGCTGAACATCAGATCAAGGGAGCAGAGATGGCTGGTGAAGTTGTCTGGTTGGGGAGAGGAGGAAGTCTGGTTTTCAAGTGTTGAAAAACTGTCAACTGGCTTCAGCTGCTCTTCCAGGAAAGAACTGTTTCCTCTGGGATGCAAAAGTGTTGCTGGGTGCTGCTCACAGGGGCCCTTTCAGAAGGAGGTAGTCCTCTCTTCCTCCTCCAGTCACGCATTCCTCCTGCGGTGCCGCAGTCAACAGAGTGTGATGCAGAGCCTGCTGGCCAAGCCGAAGGGGCTGCGCAGCACCAGCACCCCAGAGCGGAACACAGGAAAGAGCCTTTGGAGCAGTGAGATGCTAAGTTCACAAATGGCAGCTGTGATGCCTCCTAGGTCTTTCAAAAGCTCATGGGAAAACTTTTTTTTTATTTTCCTGAAGCAAAATATGTCCTTCAAATTTGTCCCCCCCAAATAATAATAAATCTAAGAAAGGAAGGCTCATGAATCAATTTCTTAAAAACCATTGGTTCAAAATTAACCAGTTCAACTCTTTTACCTCCGGTTTTCAGGAAAAAGTATCTATTTAGTAAGTCAGTTTGGTCCTCTCACAGTTTTGTCTCTCAAAAAGAATTCTCTCATCAAAAAGGAAGAAGATCCTTGTCAGGATTCCTGGTGGAAACATCATAAATTTCTCCTGTCGACACCTCATTTCCAAAAAATTCACTTGCCTCCAGCTTCTTCTCCTTTCATATTTTGATACTGGCTTGGAAGGCTCCAAGACAGTGACCCTAAAGCTGACAAGTCAGACCAACAGTCTGAATAAGTTTTCTGATGAATACTGAAGAAAGAATGGCTCGTTTCTTTGCCGAATTTAAACCCAAGCTCAAGTGTGGCATGGGCTGGAGGCTGGTCTCATAAACATGATCTGTTTTTCCCATCTTCTGGCTGTTGCTTTTCTTCCAGAATGTGTGGGGTCTCTGGGTTCCTTGATTTCTCTTGGACTCAGGTTAATGAATGTCCCCAATGAACACAGGGCATATGGCTATTACGTCATGATGTAACAAATACAACCGGTGTAATAGGTCCTATTTAGGCAAAGCAGGACTGAAGATCACCCTAAAGCCAGATGTCATGTATTTCATAAGGTCCTGTGTGCTTCAATTCAGTAATTTTTGAGGCATTTAAATGAAGCCACGTGGCTCCTTACACAAAGAAGCATCCCCAAAATATCTGAAATGTTGACAGGAAAACTGTTAATCTAATCCTTTACTCTGCACAAACTTTAGATTTATCAACTTCCTGTGTGCCTGCCTTTGACTGCATTTTCCTGGAACTGGCGGGCCCAGGTGAGGCCAGTGTAAATGGTCTCACCCACACCGCATGCACGCCCCAGGCAAACCTTTGCTGTTCCCGCCTTGCTTGGCTGTGCTGGGCTGTGCCACGTCACATTTGCACAGTAGCCAAAAGGAGCCTTTGCCCTCCTTATTTTTTAAAAGCTAAAGTGGGTTGATGAATACTTAATCTTGGTAATATTTTTGTTAGATCCTCTTGCATTAATAGTAAATAGGACTTGAATTATCTTAACAGTGATAAACAAAGAATATGGAGAGCATTTGAAAGAGAAAACTAATATGGGAATCTAAACAATTCTTATTCCTTCTTCAAAACAGCAGGTCATTTGAAATCTGATAAAATCCACCCATCTGATCTATAAAATTCATAAGTAAAATAAGCAATATGCAGAAACATATCCTCTCCACTCCGTCCTCTGGGAATTTTTTTTTTTAATGTCTATGAATCAATGAGGGAAAACAAATTTTCTACTTTGGTATTTATTAAGTTCTCTGCTCACCAGACTCCTCTGCCAAAAGATTCTTCTATTTTAATAACCCATGGTACATTTGTTTACTAAAGCTTAAGGAAACATGACATTTTATTAATATAAATCTATCTTTGATAACAGAATTACCAAATTTTTAACATATCCCTTGAGCAGTTCAATTTTTTTCAGATATTCGTCGACCAGGAATCGTCTTTCTTTCTGTCCAGTTAGGGCAATATAAATATCATTTTGTGAGGATGTCAAATTTTTCTTTTCCCTGGCAAAACAAGAAAGCCTAAGGCAGATGGGTTAAGAAGAAAGTCAGACACAGTATCAGTTGCCAAAGGGAGGGAAAAAAATAAAGACAACATCTTGTCCATCAAGGAGCTCAGATCAAGAGGCTTTCTTTTCTCAAATGATGACAGCTCCGGAGCTGAGGGCAACCAGAAAATAAACACACGAAACCACCAAAGGTGCTTCTCCATGGTTTCTACTGTAGTGTCTGGAATAGATAAACATGACATTTTACTAGGAAGATTATTTGAACAACATTAGCTAAAGCAGACAAAGCAAAAAGAAGAATCTTTAATAAGGGCATGGCATGTCTGAAACACTGGGATCAACTGTCACCATGCCTTCCTGGGGGCTGCTGAGAACAAGCCCAGGACGAATGATCTACATCTCCCTTCAACAACATACAAAGATCCAAAGTATAGATTTATAACCCTCACACCGGAAGCTTCAGGACAGCTGACATAGCTGTTTTCAGTTGAAGGCAGGTCCTGGTTGATAGTTTGCATTCATTTTTCTCAGGTAGGAGTTTGCCCACTAGATGTACCACGAGTTTGTCCACTAGATGTACCATGAGTTTGTGTGCTCTTTAATGACCTTGTTTTTCACATCGAGGAAGACCTGCGTTTTTGGGCCTCAGAAAATGTTGCTAAAATGAGGAGGTGAGAACCGTGGCTGGGTCCACTGGCCCTGGGAGCTGTCCATCACCCATTCACAACAGTATCACAGGTCGAAGAGGAATGAGGGTGAGCTCATTTAATGAAGTATGAGCTTGGAATGGACAGAAAAACACAATTCCAGTAGCTTGAAGATCTTTCTTCTTAAATTGACACAATGAAAAATATTTTATCATGAATATAAATCACATTTTTTTTTCATTTTTTCACATTACTCTCAGGCTTTAGGAAGAGAGACCAGATTAGAAGATATCGAGAAAATTTGCTAACTGGCCAAGTTCTTTGCCAATGCCTTATAGAATGCGTTCAAGTATAAGGGTATGTTGCAGTCTATTTGGAATAGAAGCAGCATGAGTTGTGGTATCAAATATGTTCCCAAATAGCTGAGTATTTAGGAAAGCCACTCAATTTTCTTAGGTCCCAGATGTCTTATCTCAGAGGTGATAATAATTTCTGGCAAACTTGCTTTACATCATTTTGTAAGCATAGAATAAAATGATAAATGTAAAAGTATCTAAGAGAAAAGCATTTCCCTAAGCAAAGGTGTCATTTAAAAATGAGAATGTCCCCCTTTAACCCCTTAGTTTGCTTGAAGATGAAAGCCAGGGTAGCTCCTCTAGGACATGATCGGGTTCTGGTTTACATTTCTTATGTTATGAGGGTGATAAAGGGCTGATCTTTAGATGTGACAAAGTCCTATGCTTGGTGAAGAATTTGGAAAGCCTCATTAATCATGCTCCATTGTGTTATAGGTTCTGTAAACATTGCAAAAGCATAAAGTACAGCCCTTCTGTTAGTGACATCTTTCCAACCTAACCCCAGGAAGCCTTTGAGATTTCCTTAAATGACTGGATTTCATTTCAGTCATTAGTTAACCCTGCCTAGTGGGTGACTCTGAATCCCACCAGGCAGGAGTAAGGAGATATGTATTCAAACAGCCCCAGCAGGGCTTGTCTCAGTCACATAACCATTAAACAGTAGGGGGGCTTTTCTTTCTCAGGAAAAGTCAAATCATTTATGTGAATCCTGTAATACTCCACTTTTTAAAACAATTTCTTAGCCTTTGGAAACTAATGCAGTGAAGTTATACTTAGAAAAAGAAGGCTGACCATTCCTTCTATGGATCTTTTGGGTAAGATTAAAAGGTAACTGTTTTTGCTTATAGATGTATACATCTTATTGGCAAAGTCTTTCTAAGTATGAATGGGCTACTGAAGCAACTAAGAAGCCAGGTCACCTGTGGGACTATGAATGGGGACATATTTGGTACTCACTGGGACTCATCTGCTCAAAGTTCCTTCTCCTATTTTGACTACACTTAGCTTCCAAAGTCTCTGAAATCCTCTCATTTGTAAATACTTCATTATTAATTAAATTGTTTATTAAAAATTTCTTTCACAGAAATGTTGTAAAGCACATGTATAGGTTGGAATGTAGTTCATTTTAGCTACGACAGCAAAGATCCCAACAAAATTAACTCAAACAAGGCCATTTAAATAACTGGGTGGGTGTCATGTGTATGGAAACATATCAATGTATCTTTTAATATTATTATTTTTATAACTTAATTGGAGAAGAGTATATGAAGTCCCAGTTTCCAAGTTGTTTGGGGAGGTCCGGATACAGTAAATGGAATAAGAAACATTACTTTCTTGCTTGCTTTTTCTTACCTTTGAACCCTTCCACTCATTTACACCCCAGGAGAAGCCATGGCTTTATTGGTTAAGCTTTGGACTAAGAAGACAAATGTTGGAGTTCATCTAATGAGCAAACTTTCTTCCCTCTCTACAGATAATATGAAAACTTTTGTGAGTCGTACAGCACGATGCCATTTATACCCAGGAAAGAGCATGTGGCTGGTTCTGAGACAATTTATAATAATGGACAGAGCAGTGTGAACTACAGTTAGGGAATTGTTTTCTTGTCCTTGCCTATCAGAAAATATGTCTCATTATTACATCATGATTTCTTTTAGCTATAGAATATTACCTTCACAAATGTAGCTGATTTCCCACAAAAATCCATGTTCTTTTACCATTCTTGGTCCTGTCTACCTCTCTCTAAATTTGTTTGTCCTCTCTGTACTTTTACAAACTTCATATGATAGTTTTTTTTCAGTCTGTATGTGATATCCATGTTTTATTGCCTATATTGTGACATATTTCTAGAACCCTACTCTAAGGCAGGCAGTAAGCATGGTAGCAAGTAGATTATTGTGAGGATTCAGACAAGTAAGTGAAATCGCAATGCAATTGTAATAAGTGGCAGATTAGAGGAAACAAAGTTTTATAAAAGAGCCTAAAAGAGCTTTTTAGAGTCAATAGTCCTTTCTGTTAGGGTATGGAATATTTTAAAAACTTAAAGCTGTTCATTTTGCCTGGAATATCTATTGTTGAGGAGAGGGCAAAGAAAAGGAATTGCAAGCCATATTTAGAAAGTTGAGCTTCATGCTAAGGGAAATGGGGAGTCACTGAAGGTTTTTAAGCAGAGGCGTGATGAAATCCAATTTGTGCTTTTGCTACTCAACTCTGCTGTAGACAACATGTAAACAAATGGGTGTGGGAGAATTGAAACTATTTACAAAACAAGGCAGCTGGCAGGAATTGACCTACTGCCCAAAGTTTGCAAAAGTAGAGAGCTGCACTGCCGATACGTAAAACTGCAAGTATTTGGTTAGGTAAGAGGGAGGAGGTGATGTCAAAGTTCTGGCCTAGTCAGAGTGTGAGCCATAACTGCTAGTGGGGACCTGACATCTGGTTAAAGGCATATTATTCATATATCAGGGAGAATAATGTAGAAGAAGTCAATTGCACTGTAAGAGAAGTGATTATACTTTGGGGGACACCTTTAAATGGCCTTATAAACCCAAGTTAAATCAAGCACTGTAGAGTCAATCAGTGTGTGAACTAGTCACTGTGTCTTTTAAAAATATTATGACATATCTCTATACCTGTAAAATGAATAATTGTTTTTTAAAATACAGGAACAGTATTTGTTAGAACACCACTGAGTTCTAAGAATAAAAGGTGCTAGATACAGGCAAAGTATTACCCTGCAGTAACATGTAATATTTTGAAATGCTTAACAAAGAGTCATACATCAGCTGGAGAGAGGAGGTAAATATGGAAGTATTTAAAGAAAGGATGTGACTCACAGGAAGAGAGCCAACCTGAAAATTCAGAGAAATATAGGGACGAGACCAAGGAGCAATCCAGAGTGAAATGAAATAGCTGTTTGGGGAACAGATGGTGTAATATCTAATTCTTAAGAGATAAGGCGAGTGAAGACTGTGTCTTTTCTCTTCAAAAAGTTACATTACTTATATTTTGTATTCCATTTCCTTCCTTTTGGGAGTTGTTTCATCTGTACTTCATCTTTACTCAAGATTGGAATGTTACCTATTTCCCAAATAATGCCACTCTGTCCCCATATAGACTTAGGGTTCTCCTACTATTCTTTTCTTACCCTCTCCATCTCTGTTTTTGCTTCCATCCTTCATATCCTGCAGATGAATATGGTATCAGTGAGGCTGCACCATAATATGATGTTAAAATATTTTGGCACCTCCTAATTACTGGTTTCTGCAAGACATTTGGGAGATATTATATACTGTGAGTAAAGGAAATCCCTTCACCCCTCCTTTTTGGCATGCTTCTCTTGGGCTAACATAGTTAGACCATCAATGGGAGAAGACATAGCTTTTAAATTATTGGCAAATGTAGCCTGGAACTTCAACCCTTCATTGGTTTTAGCATCCCAAATCCAGATATGCTGCCCATGTCCCTCCCTCCTGCCACTTCACCAATCCCATTCTCTGAAACTTGGTGTCAGTGTCTTCAGCGTCTGGAAACTTTTGGCACAGAAACCACCACCAATCAATGAAATATTTCCTATTCATGTACACTGAGTCATGTCAATGTGCTTTAGATCTTGAGAACCCCTCCCAGAACTGTCTCACTGCCTCCATTTTTAAGGAGGGCATTGATACAAATGTCAGAAACCAGCGACAGCTGGGCTGATGCCATTCCAAGTTCCTAATTCTAACATGACAAGCCTTGAGTATGTCCAGATGTATGTGGGTAAGGTTTCGTTTAACTTGCCCAGAAAAAGAACATGGAGGCATACAATTGGAGGCTATTTATTTAGAGCCTATAGATATACACAGATATATGTATCATATACAGATACATATGTATATATATACATATATATATATATAGTGTTTATATCTCTAGAGGAAAACAGTCCAAGTCCATTATCCAAAAAGTGAAGTAGAATGCATGGATACTCTCTATTCCAAAAAGAGCAGATCCTAAGACTTACTACTTTTTTGTTTATGAATTTCAGAATATCATACACATTATACTGTCTGTACACAAGTTTAACAACACATCCCTGAACCTTTTTCTTTAATGACATGGTTCATTTTAATGATGTAGGGCATAGTTAAAAATAAATAAATAAATAAGTAAAGAAAAACTGCTAGCTTTCTACCAAGGATATTGTTAGAATGAGGCTGGGTTTATCCAGATTTAAACTTCATGTCACCCTTAAGGTAGTTCACTGTATTCAAAGTGTAAGGAATATTTCCATTCCTTCAAATCTAAAATAATGCTATAAAGAATATCATATATGCTTATTTGAAAAATTATGAAGATTCACGTATAACAATGTTTTATTGTCTTAAGTCATACTAATGTAACCATTAAGTAATGAGGGTTAATATGGCTTAATCCTAATTTAATTTTCTCACGGCTAAGTGTCTGTAGAGAGCAGGAAAATTACAATATCTCTTTATTAGGTTCATTAAAGGTACTGAAAGGTAATATTTACAATTAGTTGTAGAAACTTATTACTTTGGATGAAACAAATCCAGAATAGTTGATCAAGACTGTAACTCTTTGAAATTTCATAGCCACAGTGCATGGAATGGGTTTTAGGTAATTCAAAACACAAAATCAGTGTTTAAAAGAAAAATTTAAAGAATCATGTGTAAGGAAGTAACTACTCAAGTCATTGGAGGATGTTCAGAGATTCACTGCTTAAAATATGTTTATTAATCTGTATTACAATAGGTTAGTTTTAATGTAGCAAAAATTACCCCACCCATATCAGTTTTGCTAATTATATGAATCTGTGATGGAAATGCATTCCTAGAAACCTCCAGCTCTATTGCTCAAAAACCATCGGAAATTTTAGTCTGCATGCATCCCAAACTTTGTATCTACTTGATATAGGTCTTTTGCCCTTAGAGGTATCTGCAGGGTCTCCAAAAAGAAGATTGGAATTTTTCATTCTTTTGTCCAAGTCTCTCAGAAGTAACATACCTGTTGCTATTGCACATGAGCTAGATACTCAGAAAGCAATAACTTCATCTTCGCAAATAATAACTGGGAACTTATTACCCTAGTGTCAGACATCTGGGTTAGGTGTTGGGGATACAAAGCTGAATAGGAAGCTCTCCTAGCTGTGATTCTTCAGAATTTGGTTGAAACTGGAAGAGAAAACATTAAGCTGCTTTAAGTTGACAAGAATGGTATGTGTATCAGATAAAACCCATCAATTAATGTCTAAGTCTAAATTATTGGTTTGCTTTTGTTCTAGATCTAATCTTTTTTTTAACAGGTATCTGCTAATCCCATTAGCTATCTGAAACTTGTCAAAGTAACAAATTATTCTTGTAGTATTTCTCTGTTAATTCCAAGACAAAATATGGTTTTAAAATACACTGTTCTGTGCCTTGTACTTTACTTTGAGTTTACAAGACAAACCATTAAGTTAACAACTGAAGTTGCAAAGAAATCATTCCCCAGTAATTAAATAAATCTCAAAAGCTCTAAGGTTCAGCAAGGGTAATTGCAAGGGAAGGAGGAGATGGCTGAATCTGCCTGCCACAGATACATCTTTCTCTTTGGGTTTTTCTACTTTCAGTTACTGCAGCTGATTTAGTCCCTAACACACACTGGGCCCCTCAAATGGAAACTGTAACCTTTTATCTTAATGTTTATATGAACCCCAAATCCCTCCTTTTTAGAGGCGCTTCGGACTAGATGACTCTTTGTTGTGTAGAACTGTCCTATGCATGACAGGATACTTAGCACCATCCCTGGCCTCTACCAAGACATAGTTAGCACCTACCCTCCCCATTGTGACAAACAAAAAAGTCTCCAGAGCATCTTTTCATGTGCCTGTTGGCCGTCTGCATGTCTCCTTTGGGAAAATGTCTATTCAGGTTCTTTGCCCATTTTTAAATTGGATTATTTTGTTTTATTGGTGTTAAATTATATGAGTTCTTTATGTATTTTGAATATGAAGAGACGTTCAATATCACTAATCATCAGGGAAATAAAAATGAAAACCACAATGAGATATCACCTCACACCAGTCAGAATGGCTAGTAACAAAAAGGCAAGAAATAGCAAGGGGTTGGCAAGGATGTGGAAGAAAGGTAACCCTCCTACACGTTCGGAATGTAAATTGGTGCAACCACTATGGAAAACAGTAGGGAGCTTCCTCAAAAATTTAAAAATAGAAATATCATATGACCCTGTAATTCCACTTCTAGGAATTTATCTGAAGAAAACAAAATCACTAATTAAAGAAAATAGACATGCCCCTATGTTTATTGTAGCACAAATTACAACATCAAAATATGGAAGCATCCTAAGTGTGCATCTGCTGAAAAATGGATAAAGAAAAAGTGGTACATATATACAAGGGAATATTTCTCAGCCATAAAAGAGAATATAATCTTGCTATCTACAACAACATGGATGGGCCTAGACGGTATTATGCTAAGTGAAATAAGTCAGACACATACTATATGATTTTATTTATATGAGGAATCTAAAAAATAAAAAACAAACAAGTAAATCAGAAATAGACTCAAACGTGGAGAACAAACTGGTGGTTGCTGTGGGGGAGGGGAGAAGGGGTTGGGCAAAATAAATGTAGGGCATAAAGAGGGACAAATTTCCAATTATAAAATAAATAAGTTACAGGGATGAAAAGTACAACATAGAGAATATAGTAAAAAGTATTGTAGTGTTTTTGTATGGTGACAGCTGGTAACTACATTTATAATGGAGAACATTTCATAGCATATATTGCTGAATCATGATGTTGTACACCCGACGCCAATATAATATTGCATATCAACTATACTTCAATAGAAAAAACTCAGTTAGGTCAAATATTAATGTAATAAATCTGGGGGGCAAAAAAAACCCAGCAGACATTAAATTTGTTCTAAAAAGCAAAATATGTTTTCAGATGTTGCCCGATGTCTTCAGGGGGCTAAAATCGCCCACAATCAAGAACCACTGTTCCAGGTCAGACTTCTGCATCTATCTGACCTTGGTCCTGTGCCCACCAAATACCCACTGAATTTAATGTAATCGAATTATTCTTAATTGCCCCAAGGGAGTTTACTTGTAGCTGATAAGGAGAGGAAAATAAACAAAAAACAAATAAGATATTCTAAAGATGTCTTTTGGAAAATATGGGGAGCATCATTATTTTCTAATTTTAAATATATCAAAGTCAAACCTGATAGGATGCAGGACAGATCTTCCCCATTCAAAAATTGCCCAGACCTTGGAAGTCTATTTTCATTTCTAGGATTTTGTTATTCAAACGTCGTCTTTTGTTTTGTGCCTCCTCAAGGATTCAGATTTGATGAAGTGAATACACAATTGAGCCATTAAGACTCGTTAACTGCATTGATTTGCCTTTTTCTTCCTGTTTCTTTTTCATTAATGATACATAGTGATTTGTCCAGAGACGTTTTTTCATCCTTTAGGAAAAAAAAATCTCATATTTTATTTCTTACAAAGAGTTGTCTTGTGGCATGAAGACTCATCAAAGTCATAATTACACTTCATTTGTCTGCACTGAACTGTCTGTCATCTCTAAGCATTTGAGCCTGGCTCACATCTTTCTGCATTTTTCCAACTTACTTACCAATCTGAGATGACCTGTTAGTGAGTAGGAGATACTT
Source organism: Manis pentadactyla (assembly GCF_030020395.1). NCBI lineage: Eukaryota > Metazoa > Chordata > Mammalia > Pholidota > Manidae > Manis > Manis pentadactyla. The sequence goes on from NC_080029.1 coordinate 17,681,628, forward strand.
TTGGCATCTTTGCCTTTAATTTTCCTGGCTACGTAACAAGGTTGTTTATAATCTTCTAGCTGTCCCCAAGCCAAAATAATCATGAAGTTATTTGTCTTTTATTCATAAAAATTGCTAAAATACATAGTTTGTCATTAACCTTAATGTTTGTCTACACACTCCATCTGCACCAGCTATTTCTATGCTTTATTCACAAATACCCAACTCCCATGTTAGATGAAGGGGATGAATTTAAGAGATTCAAATGCATCCAAATGTTAGGATCTTTATCTGAACCTTGTATGTGTGATCTGAGAGAGTAACCTCTCACTAGGCTTCCTACTTCTCAGAAAACTAGCTAATTTAGAGGGAATTTGTACATGTAGGGAACTTGTGTCTTGTGTAGGGCCTCTGGTGTTTAATTAAAATTACAACAGACCCTTGGTCACTTGGCTTTGTTTACCATGACATATCATTTGGGACCCAGCAAGGATTTTACTTTAGGATCCATTTGAGAGTTTTCCATTCACAAGTGCAGAAACCCTGGTCAATTAACATTTGCACTTTAAAAATAAAGGTAAAAATGAAGTTAAAAAGAAAAAGATTTAAAAATACTTTCTACATCTCCAACTTGTCTCTCCAAATTTAAGTTGAGATTTGACCATCATTCTCAGATACTTTTTATTTCATCTGATTTTGCCCCAGCAGACATACAGACATAATTTAACCTAAAGCAAAATAATAGTAAATACTGGACATAGCGTCAGTTCCTCTGCTCCATCTCTTTTGTCTGCTTTGACCTTATTTTTTTTATTGTCCCCTAATGCCATTTACAAAGACGATTGACTCTGTCTCCAGAGGCACCCTCAGTCCTCTTGGTTCTTACATTCACTGGAAGAAGAAAGCATGAAAGATAGTTACCCCTTAGCTCCACAGTTGCCACTGTATCTTTTCCTCTATCTTAGAATTAAAATGCAAAAGCTGTCTGAGATTTTCATTGACTTTTTCTAATTAAACTGTGTTTCTTCCAAGAAGGCTAAAAAAACGTGAAGATGTCAGCCCTTCCAGATAACTGTTTCTTGAAGGGTGGTTGTGTAGACAGTCTGTGCCACAGTCATCCAGACTGCCTGCCCAAAACGCAGATCCCTGAGACAGCTTCTCCCAGATTCACTGAATGAAAATCTCAGAGCATGGGTACCAGGACTCTGCACTTTAACAGCGCCCCCCCAGGAGTGCTAGTGTAAACCGATGTTTGAGGTGACTGCCTTAGCAATCTAAGTGACTTCTAGATCCCAAGTGTGGTGCTAGATGGCTTATGTACGTTATTCTGAAGGCATCCCATTCCTTTATGCTCCATATCCAAATCTGTCTGCATATTCAAAACAGATGCAGAATTCGACACTTTCCCTTTCTCCACTCCACAAGTCCGCCAAGCCTCCACCATCTCTCCCTGCAAGAGATGCAAGGCCTCCTACCTAGTCTGCTTCGATCCTTTCTCTACTTCAGTCAGTATTACCACAGCAGCCAGAATGTTTTCTTTTAATGTAAGTCAAAGTCGTATCCCTCCTATGCTCATACTCCTTCAGGCCTTGCCATCCCTCTCAGGGTAGAAGACAAAATCCTTACAACGGCCAAGCCCCTTGGCTCTGAATGCTCTGAGCTCTTGCCTTTCAACACCTACCATTTCCAATCCCACTAATCCTTTGTTCTTCCTCCACGGGTCAGAGAAGCTCCCACCTCATGGTTATCTGGATTGATTGCTCTTCTCCCAGTTTTCAGCCTAGCTTACAGTCCTACTTTCTCCATATCTTTTTTTTAAAACTTCCAGCAAGGCTATTCCCAACAATCCTACTTAAAATGGAATTGCTCTACCTCTGGACACTTCGCATCCACCTTCTCTGGTTTTTATCTCACCTAAATTTATCACCATCTACTATTTGACTTATTTTATTTATTGTAGCCCCTCCCTCAACTATAAGGGCTCAAATTTTTTAAAAAAATTGTTTTTTTCACTGCTGAAGTCTAGCCCTGGAATAGTGGAATGTGGCAGAGACTCAATAAATTATTTGTTGAATGAAATGAAAAATATCATCTCATCTTAACAACTCTGTACTGCAAATACTATTATCTCTATTGACAGACATGGGATGGACGGCTTATAAAACAGAAATAAACTACTACTCACCCTATGTCATGAGGTCTGTGTGGAGCTGGGCAGAACTTTACTCTGATCTGTTTTTCCCATGACTCCTCAATGTTTTGTAAGGATCCTTTTAGTTCAGTTTCTTCATTCTACAAGTAAAAAAGTGCCTTCAGCCAGAATTACCACATTATCAGATTGAAAGAGAAAACTGGACAGCACATGGTTCTAGTAGAGAGGATAGGCAAATCCCTTCCCTATTTGCTGTCCCCTTCTCAGCCCCTCTCAGGATTTCCCTATTGCATGAGTCCAGGCAAATCTAGTGGACTCTAAGACAGACTTTTTGTTTTACTTTTTTTCTCTTGTTCTTCAGATGTAGAGATCTGAGCTAATCATACTTCTCCAGTACCACTGTGAATTCAAGGAAAGTAGTTCCCTTACTTGATTTGCATTCAGTTTTGTCCCTACATCTCTGGCCTCTGCCCCCATTGCTTTCACTCTGTATACATTTACTATAATATATTTGAAATATGTCTTTAAATACATGTGCCTATCAGATAAATGAGTGTGGTGCTATTGTTGTTCTGTATGTATGTGCTAAATTTGCACAAATGGTATTGTTCTATAAATACTATTTTGTACTTTTTTTTACTAAGCACTGCATTTTGGAGACATGTCTGTTTATTGCTTATGTAAGCATACATATATAAGCATTAATCCCTAGTTATATCTCCCTACTCATTACTTCTAATGATGCTGTGAAGAATATTTACATACCTGGACCCTCACAGACCCCCTAGAACAGGATTCCTACAGTTATTGGGTATATGCTCAGTTTATTTCACTAAGTGCTAACAAACTGCTTTCCAGATCACCTGTTCTGATTTACTCACTCATTAGTGTATCTCTATACATCCTCACCAATATTTACTAAGTTTTGTAATTTGAAGGACTATAGAGTAGCATCATTATATCTATGCATTTATCTGATGACTTATTAATGAGTTTGGACCTGTCTTTATAAAATTAGTATTTGAACTTTTAGTGAATGGCCTATTTGATATTTCTGACCATTTTTTGGATTTATGCCTTTCCTTAAAATTTGGAGTTCACTGTATATTAGAGATATTAATAATGTGTTTACTTTAGATATTTCAAACACCTTTCTCCAGTCTCTTATCTGTTAATTCTGTTTATGTTTTCCTTTATTAGATCAAAAAATTGTTTTTGTTTAAGAAGATTTCCTACTAAGTTGAGAAATACTTTCAAAGATATTCTTAAACATTTTCTTGTTAGCTTAGCGGTATTGCTTCTTAATTGCTTTTTATTATCTTCATGCTGTAGGCTTTGCATTTTGTCCTCTGCTCCAAAGCATCATTTTTGTCACACATTTGTGTGCTTGTTATGTACAATGTTTCTTTTATAAAGAAATGTATAGATTTTTATTTATTTTTCATTGACATTTTTGTTCTTGCACTTATGCTATACTGTTTATCTATACATCCTCACCAATATTTACTAAGTTTGGTAAATTAAAGGACTATAGAGTAGCATCATTATATCTATGCATTTATCTGATTACTTACTAATGAGTTTGGACCTGTCTTCATAGAATTAGTATTTGAACTTTTGGTGAATTGCCTATTTGATAATTTTTTGGTGAATTGCCTATTTGATAAATATGTTGTCTTATTATAATTATGTAATATATCTTAATACATAGTGAAATAATTCAACCTAAGCCTACTACCATAACTACTTGTAAACCATTATTTTAGTACATTAACTCTAGAAGTTTTATAAATTTTCTAAAAACATTTGCTGCAATTTTTGTTGTGATTGCTTTTAATTTGTAGAATAATTTCAGAAGAATTGACATTATCATGATATATTATCTCATCCATTTAAGTGGTTTATCATTCCATTTATTCAGATTGTCTCCTCTGCTTCTGTAAAAGTCTTCTTTGGTTGGTTGGTAGCTAAATGTTTTGGCATTATTATGAAGACCATTGATCTTGTAGTTGGTTATTATCAGTAATGAGTAGTTCTTAAAGGGTGGGAAGCACCTAGAGTAGCAGAGATGGGCGAAGAGCATTTAAGTCAGAGGGAAAAACCTTAGTGAAATTCCACAACCTCCAAAGATTGGAAGATATACTGGCAAAGGGAAAGACTTTCCTTTCTTTCTCTGGAGCCAGGAGTTTTGTTTCTCTGGAGAGAGCGGTTGGAGAGTAAGGTGAGGGCCATAAATGGTGCATTCAGGAGTTTGGGTTTCAGAGTGAGTACAGCACACTGGGCCTGTTGAAAGCACGTGTTCTGGAGCCAACTTATTTTTGGCCACTTACTTTCTGGGTGACCTCCAGTCTCTCTGTGCTTCAATTTCCTCATGGGAAAATGGAGATTATGATAGTGCCCACCTCATTAGAATATAGTGAAGATTGAATGAACCAAGATATGTAGCAGCTGGTGTGGAATAAGCCTTCCGTAAATGTTCACTTTCATTGTTATTGTTACTATGATTCTTAGGAAAGGGAAATCATTAACGATACTGATGTGATTTGCCCAAGGACAAATGATTCCTGATTCTTAGCACCAGATTTGGTTTTAAAAATGGTGGGAAAAAAATAACTGTATTAAAAAAAAATCCCTTAAAAATATGGCTATGTTGTGCAATATTTTAAAGGGTCCACTTATATCAAAAGTATGAGGATTACAGTGCTGTCAGTGAATGAACTGACATAATACACCCAAATTCTGTCTGCATACATTTTAAAACACAAATGTTTGTGTACCCAAGAGCTGAATTTACATAAAACACCATAAAGATAACTTGGAACTTTCTTGCACTTTGGAGATGGTGCAGGTATACATCAAAAAATCTTTTCGAATATGCCTTATGAGTTGTATTATGAAGAAAATAAATTCTTAATCAAATATTTACTTTAAACCACAGAAAAGACTTCAGTGGCACCTTGAGCTGTTAATGGCCTCTTGGAAACTGAGAACAGGGTAATGAAAAAGGGTTCAGAGTGAGGTTTATTCGCTCTCAACAACATGACCATGTCATTAAAATTAAGCTAAAATTAGAGACCTTTACAGAAGGTGGCATATCAAGAAAAGCTGGCAATCACTGATTAGCTGTGGAACGGATCTAAGGTTTTGTGTCTCTTTCACATTTAAAAAGTATGGTTTCTTTTAGCTTTTCTATCGAGTACCATAAACATGGCCATAATACTAGCTTATATTTTATTATCATAATATCCCTTATTCATACCCATAGGAATCATTGGAGAACTGAGGGACTGATAATAAGGGAATTTCTTTTGCTTTTTAAGTCAGCATCACAGTCTGCCCCATTCCGCCCTCCCTGGCTCTTTTACTTCATATGTTGGGTCTGCCTCCACTGTGGGACAGGAAATATGCCTTGCAAACACTGGATCCTTTAGAAGGCACTGCACAGGATAGCTGCATGGTAAATCCTCAGTAAAATGCATAGTGGCTGTGCCAGTGATGTGTACATAGGGAGAGACCACTCATGGTTATTACTGAAGGAACTTTAATTTAGTTCAAGATCCAGACAGTGTAGGGACCTGTGGAGTATTACTTCGTATTGGAAATCATAGGAAATGTGTGAATCAGTGTAGAGGGCAGTTAGTGGCTGTTGATTTGCAGTGTTACCAGATAAGGCTTTACTTGTATAAATTGGATGGTATATCTCACTAGGTCTACCATTTCCCAAGAAACCACTGTATATAAATTCCAGTGATGCCTCTTTCTGTTTCGCTTTTCTATTTCTCAAATTCCAACTACCCTGCCCCAGCGCAACCTCAGGCACATGCTATCTTAATCTTTTTTTTCTTTCTTCCCTCTAAAACATGGATATAACAAAGTGTTGAAAGCCTGAATGGCTGGTTTTGAACAGAACAGCACAAATTCATATACCAAAGCCACTCCCCCTACATTCCCTCTGGGCCTGATTCTAAGACCTCTATTCTTTGGGTAATAACTCTAATTTGGTTAGTAACTAGTATAGCAATGGAAAGGAAAAACAACATTTAGAAAAAACAACTATGTCCCCTGGATTTGAAATCTGAAGTCCAAGGACAACTTTTATCTCCATTTTTTTTTCATATTCTACACCCGTTTTTACTCTCAACAGGAATGTATGTGTACACAAAAGTATATATCAATCTGGCCTTTAAACAAAACTTATTTCTCTTGGTCTAATATTTAAATTCTAATTCAAGGTAACAGCAGATGTTTAGAATTTTCCAGGCAGTGCCCCATGCTGTTTCAAAGAAGTGTAGAATAAATACTACTGATCATGTTTTTAAAATTTTCTACTAGCAAATTTATACCCAAGGCTTTAGAGATTTTAATTGCTAGAGTTTTTTCATTTCAAACTCAAGCTGACAAAAAAGGAATAATAAGTTTGAAGAAGTGAATCTAGTCCATTAATAAATGGAGAAAATAGTCTGCCTTGGCACTAGTATTTAGCAGTTGGCACCTAATTAATTAGTTATCAGGGATAAAATCACACAGTGTAACAATTCCCTTTTCTCCTGCATTTTGATGGTAAAATTGTTGGTTGTGTCCCTCCTTAGTGACAGATTTTGTGTGATTAATGTCTCTAGTATCTATTTTTCCTTTGTTCCCTTCACACAAAAGATGTCACAAAATCAGTATCACTGATCAAAATGTAGCTTCTATTCCCTTAAAAAAATCACCCTCCATCCTCTCTTGTTATGGTTGATCTTTAGCTTAGTATATTTGAAAATTAAGAATAAAACAAAAGGCCGCAAAATTGCTGTATCTATTACTGCCATCTCAGTTTGCATTATGACTACATAGCTCTGAGCTTCACTAGGTTTTTACACAGACAAGATCATTTCCAAAGAATATTTCATTAAATGTACTTGTTTTAACAAAATGGCTTTCAACAAAACAGTGTTTTCTGCAATTGACCTGAACATTTAGTCATTTAACCATAGTTCTGTACATTGTTGACACCCTTGGGCAAATGCACCTGATTTAACAACCATTTGTTCACATGCATGAGTAAGATATATCTAAGAAAAAAAAAAGTAATATAAATATAACCTCATTGTGCACTTAACTGATGAATTTGTTAGACTAGCTTGTTTGCAAGGAAGAGATCTATCCAAATTACCTTAAGAACAGTGATTTATAAACAGATTGGTATGTTTCGGAAGCAAGACTTCTCTAAGGACCTTGCTTTATTATCACAGCTTCTGTAGTCTTTTCTTGCTCCAGTTTCATTTCATTTCATTTCATTCACAGTGAATTAATTTGCTGTGCACATTGTTCTCTGCTCCCTCCCATCTTTGCAGCCCGCATGGACCTTCACTGTCATCTCTGGGTCATTCTCTGAGTTGACCTTGTAGGTGAGTCACACTCTCAGCTTCCCAAAGCCAAATGCTGGGGTGAACACTCTTACTGGCTCATCTCACTTCTTAAATGAGGCTACAGTGATGAAAGCTGAGTGAACCTGTCTGTGGATTTCACCGCCCTGGAGCTGTGGCTCATTCCTAGCCTAATTAGGCTTGGGAGAAGCACTATCACATAGAATCAAATAGGGCTTCTTTAGCCAACTCTTTAGAGTTGTGCTGGTGAGATGCCCCCTTAGAAGAAGGTTCCTACCTACATGGATTATCTGCATAATAAATATTTATGTTCCCTTTGCAAATTCATATGTTGAAGGCTAATTCCCAAGTGATGGTATTTGGAGGTGGGGCCTTTGGGAGGTGATTAGATGATTAGGATGGGGGGCCTCAGGAGTAGGCTTAGTGCCCTTATGAAAAGAAACACAAGAGAGCTTGCTTTGATCTCTCTCTCTTCCTGCCATGTGAGGAGTGTAATAGGAAGATGGTCATCTGTACACTAGGAAGTAGGCCTCACCAAACACCAAAGAACCAACAGATTTTTTGATGGACAGGATCTAGGTTATGAGTAAACACAAATATTCTTGACTTCAGTGGAACTGAATTTTTATTCACTGAGATAGGGAAACTGCAGAAGACATAGGTTAGTTGGAGGGTGGTGGCTTATTAGAAGCTCAGTTTGGTGTATGTGAAATTTGAGTTGCCTGTTAAACATTCTGGTGTGAATATCTTGTAGGATGTTGTATATTTAAGACTGGAACTCAGGGAAGAGTTCCAGGTTGGTGATATAAATTTGGTAGTCGTCAGCATGCAGGTGGTAACTAAAGCCAGGAGACCAGGTGAGATCACCTAAGGACAGATGTTAGTTAATAAAGAGAATGGGTGAGTTGACATGGAGTCAAGATTTAGAAGTAGAAAAATGAGTGAGAAAAGGAGATGGAGAAAGCGTGGGGTGGAAGATAAGAGAAAAACGTGTTGATTGTGGTGTCCCAAGAGACACATTTGAAGAGACTGTTCAACTGTTATCAAACACTGATCATAGGTTAAGCAAGATGTGGACAGAATAAACACGCTACTGGATTTAGTAATGTGGAGGTTATATTAGTCAACTCAGGCTGCCATAACAAAATACCACAGCCTGGGTGGATTAAACAACATACCTTTCTTTCCTCACAGTACCAGAGGTTGGAAGTCCTAAATAAAGGGGCTGGCAGGGTTGGTTTCTCCTGAGGCCTCTCTGCTTGGCTTGCAGATGATACCTTCTTGCTGTGTCCTAGCAAGTCCTTCTCTCTGAGCTCACGCACTCCAGTCACATTGGATTGGGGCCCCACCCTCATGACACTATTTAACTTTAATTACTTCCTTAAAGGCCCTAAATCTAAATACAGTGACATTGGGGTTAGGGCTTTAACATACGGATTTTTTGTGGGGTGGGGGACACAATTCAGTCCATAAAAGAGGTCACTGATAAACTAATAACCATAGTTTTGGTGTCATGGGGTTGTATGAGAGAGAACCTGACTTGAGTGGCTTCAAGAAAGAATAGAAGGAAAGAAGGAAAGACAAGGGATATAGACAATAACTACAAGGAATTTGGCCAGTAATGGAAGGCAAGAAGTGGGGACAGGCCTAGAGGGAGAAGTGGAAAGGAGATATTTTGTTATATTTATTTATTTAACTGGGTGGAGAAGATAACATGAGATGTTTGGTTACCTCAAAAGTGAGCTGACTCCTGTGCTGGGGAATTTCCTGCTTCTCTGCTGTCATTGCAATGACCTGTCGAACTGCTGAAGACTTCAGAGAAACTGAGATGGGGATTGGGAGGCGAGTGGAAAATAACTGATCTGTTTTATAATTCTTTTTGCCTATTTCCCGTTTCAGTAATTGATAGGATGCTTGAAGATATTATGATATACAATTCTGTTAGTGGATTTATATAAACGTAATGTGGTCTTTACGTCTATAAACATGGTTCTTCTGGTTTTTGATTATTGGGGATCCTAAAAGGATGAATACTTTTGAGACGTTTGTACAGTTTGTTACCTAGAGTCCTCTCAGCTCAAATGAAAATCATCACCGTATATTTAGGTGCTTAAATTGCATTCATTTGTGATTGGCAGTGAATATATCAATATTTTATTAACTATATATCCTTGGAGAATTCCAAGCTGTTAAAGCTGTGTGTTCCTTTTTATACTTGGAAGAAAAAGGAGGCATCTGCTTCCCAGGTGTCTGTACTGACTGTTCTCAAGGAGTGCTTCTCCCTAGAAAAAAACTGCTTTTGAAGCACAGTATATTAAAAAGGCCACAGAATTTTGAGGTAACAAACCGTATTTATGTGTTACTAGCCTTACAGCTTTGGCTATCACATTTTATCTGTTTATCTCTTGTCTTTAGGTTTTGTATGTGTACAATAGAGATAATATGACATGCTATTCTAAGGAATACTTGAAACTACACTTGTCTGGCCCATTTTTAGGCAAACATTTTCCTGAAATGAAACCAACCTTGACATGTATGGGGCTTAGCATTCTAGGTCTATTTGTCAATCATATGGTCTGGGATTTCCTGTGAATTATTGGTCAGCTCGGGAATGTAAACCATGGTCCTCAAGGCAAACGTTGCCATTGAAAAGAAAAAGAAAAAGGAAAGAACTCAGAGCTTATTTTAGGAACAGGGATTCAACGGGGATCCGAGAGTTTAGCCAGGGAGTGTCAATAAAGAAATACAGATATAGAAAGGCCAGCCCTGAAATTTATGGTAGATCTATAAAGACAAAGTGCACCCAAGATTTCAGCTAATTCTGCCACTGTGGGGTGGCAAATCAGGGTGGGTTTGCCCTGGTTTTCACATTTTATAAGACTACAGTAGCAGGTTTGGAAGAAATAGAATGAAATCAATTTTATCCTTTGCTTTTATAGACAAAGGGGTGCTTGGCAGGGGAAACAAAACTGGGAAAATGCTCTGTAACAAAGAGAGCTGTATTGTGATTTATTTCTCCTTTAGTTTTTGAATATAGAAAGAAGTAACTATAGAGAAAAAAGCAGAACATGAAGTTCTTTTAAATAATGAAATTATTCCGGTTTTTCTGTTATTCCATCATTCTTTTTAGCTGGTTGCAATGTATCAAATTTCTTAATTTTTGAGGTAGCTCAAATATATGCTTTATTCTCATCTACAGGATAATAGGCAAAGATAATTAGCAACTTATCACTCTTATTTAGGCCAGAACAACATCTACTGGGCTCTCTACGTTGTGAATATAGCCCAGCTCTTTGAGTGTTAATTAATCTGTTCTTACAAGAGTGATACATTTTTAAAAGGTAAGGTTAGGGTATTGTCACAGAGGCCAAGGGTTCTTGCTCCCTTTTATCAAAAGGATTGCAAGCATTGTATTTCATTTTGTTTTAAGGTTTTGTTAAAGTAAGTCTGTTCCTTTGAAAGGTGAGAAATTTGGTATGTTTTAAAAATCTAGAGGTTTCTGGTTTAAATGTGAATGACAAGGAATGAAAATGCCATATGTTGATGAAATTTAGAATCTTTTGAAATAACTAGATAACTAATTCATCTAAGTTCTATTTATGGAACACAACTGAACATATTTTATGCCAGCCAGTTGGGGAACCGGTGAATATAGTGAATACAATGACTACAGCAGTTATCTGTTAGGGCAGTTGTTTTCAAACTAGACTCCGTGTATCTTTGAAGTGTGTAGACTTTTAGGGTAGATAAAAGACTGGAACTTTCTACAGACATCAGTGTCTAGGCAATCTACTTCATCTATATGCTTTCCTAAAATGAATTACCAGAGATGAAACTCCCCAGCCCCACCCATTCATGGTACCCCAGGTTATGAAATAATCTCTAGGGTTCTGTCTAGAGATGTAAGAAGTCTCAGGTACCAAATGACAATGATAAGAAAATGAATAACTAAGGACTATGTAACAGGTTCCTTTGTAATTCTAGGGTTTTCAATTATTTGCTTAAGAAATATCAATGGAAATTGGACTGAGTTGAAGACATGTATCATAATAAATATTTTTAGACAGTAGATCACTATGCAATTTTTGGTGTGAGACTCAAAAGATGGGTTTATGAATAGAGTTTCCAAAATCTCTTCAATTTCCAATTCCTTATTTATGGTAACAAGTTTTCTAAGTGCTACATCTAAAATCAAAGAAAATAAAGAAAAATAGTGGAGGGGGGGAAATTTGATGCACATGGCAGAAATTTTAAAATAAATTTTAATTTATCTGCATATTTTCATTATAGGCGACTATTATTAGGCAATGAATAAAAGATTTCCATTCATAAAACATATCACATTAGGATCAATTTCTGCAGTGGAATAGAAATGGAATTATGAATTTATGGATAAATAATGAAATGATTTAAAATGAATGATAGGGATGGTCAAATTGCTGTTATTTAGGTTCCACGAGATACATTTAAAAGATTACATTATAATATATAGAAATCACACCCTTTGCAACTATGTAAGTTTTTCATCTTGGTGAAAGTTTTAGATGCCATCTTAAAATTATGTGAGGTTTATATTCCTTTACATCATTTAAAGGGGTTCAAGAACAAAAGAGTAGAAGACCACCGCAGGACTCAGAACACAGACTTTGGAACATATGTGCAATTGAGTTTTGTGACAAGGAGTTTGGCATGAAAAGAGTGGGAATGCATTGGTGTGGCACGAAGCTTAGGGTAAAGGAATCTCCTAAAAGAGGTGGTGAGCAGGATTTAGCTAGTAAGTGGGTGGGTATGGAAACTCAAAGCAGAGGGACATCATGTTCTAGGCTCTAAAAGCAACCGAGTGTAATCAAGATTGAGAATGTGAGTTACTAAAGGGGAAACAGGGATGTAAGGATGGAAAAGGGAGGGGTTTTCCTCATCAGTTTTAAAGTTGAAACTTATTCATTTACCACTTGGGTCTACCTTTTGGGAGGTATGACTGACTGGCTTGAATTATTATTTTCAATTTTTCATTTAGAGCAAGGGTGGCAAACATTTTCTGTAAAGGGCAGGATAGTAAATATTTCAGACATTGTAGTCTCTGTCACAACTACTCAGCTCTGCTGTTATAGTATGAAAGCTTCAATAGGCAATATGTACATTAATGAGTGTAGTACTGTTCTGATAAAACTTTATTTGCACAGACATTGCCTTTTGAATGTTCCATATTTGCATGTCACAAAATATTTTGAATGTGCTTTTTACTCCAACTGTTTAAAAATGCAAAAACCATTCCTAGTTCACAAATTGTACAAATAGGCAGTGGACAGGATTGGGTCTTTGAGCTTAATTTGCCCACACCTGATTTAGAGTATTTCAAGCATTTTTTTCAACTCCTAACTCAAATCTGAGTTCCAGTGAGTCTAGTTACCATCTGTCACCATACAAAGTTATTACTTGTCTTTCTCTTTCTCTAACTTATTTCACTTAGCATAATACCCTAAAAGTCCATCCATGTTGTCACAAATGGCAAGTCTTCATTTTTTTTCTTCATGGCTAAGTAATATTCCAGTGTGTGTGTACACAGTTTCTTTATTCATTCACGTATTGATGGACACTTAGGTTGCTTGCATATCTTGGCTATTGTAAATAATGCTGCAATGAATATAGGGGAGCTCATATGTTTTTGAATTAGTGTTTTCATTTTCTTTAGATAAATTCTCAGAAATGGAATTTCTGGGTTTTATTTATTTATTTATTTATTGAGGAACCTCCATACTGTTTTCTATAGTGGCTACACCAGTTTACCCTCCCACCAGCACTGCACCAGGGTTCCCTTTTCTCTCCATCCTTGCCAACACTTGTTATTTCTTGTCTTTTTGATAACAGCCATTCTGACAGATGTGATTAGATATCTCACTGTGGATCTGATTTGTATTTCCTTGAAGATTAGTGATGTTGAACATCCTTTCATGTGTCTGTTGTCCATCTGTATATCTTATTTGGAAAAAAATGTCTATTCAGGTCCTTTGTCCATTTTTTAATCAGAATGTTTGATTTTTTGGTGTTGAATAATTTGACTTCTTTGTATATTTTGGATATTAATATCTGATCAGGTATGTCATTAACTAATATCTTTTTCTATTCAGTAGGTTGCCTTTTCATTTTGTCAGTGATCTCCATTGCTGTGAAAAAGCTTTCTGATTTGATGTAGTCTCAATTGTTTACTTTTGCTTTCATTGCCCTTGCTTGAAAAGATGTTTCCAAAAAAATATTGCTAAGACCGCTGTCCAAGAGTTTACTGCCTATGTTTTCTTTTAGGAATTTTATGGATTCAGATCTTACATTTGGGATTTTAGTTCATTTTTTAGTTTATTTTTTGTATACCCTGCAAGAAAATGGCCTAGTTTATTCTCTTGCATGTAGCTGTCCAGTTTTCCCAACACCATTTATTGAAGAGACTTTTCTCCATTGTATATTCTTGCCTTCTTTGTCATAGATTAATTGACCATATAGCATAAGTTTATTTCTGGGCCCTCTCTTCTGTCCCATTGAGCTGTTTGTTTTTGCACCAGTACCATACTTTTTTGATTGTTGTAGCTCTGTAGTATGTTTGAAATAAGGGAGCATGGCTCCAACAGCTTTGTCCTTTCTCAAGGTCAGTTGGTTATTTGGGATCTTTTGTTAACCACTTGAATTTTTTATTTGAATAGTGTGGGTAAAATTGTAGTATTTCCAGAATCTCTCACCTGGCTTTAGTGCATCTCCATATCAATAGGTGTTTCCAAAAGGTGGAAAAAAGTAAACTATCCCCATATCAATGGGTAATTACATGGATGGGTGAGGGTTTATCTGGTCCAGAGAGGTTGGGTGAAGCTCTCTTCTTCTGCAGACATGTTGAGAGAGACACGGGATGACTGCCTGTAAGAAATGAATGGATTTCTCTCACTTTATCTCTCCCTTTGACTGATTTCAGTTTCAATGGTATTTTGCCCCAGGATTTTCCCCCTGGAGTTACAAATACCTTCTTATCCTATGTATTCAGCATCTAAATTTTTATCTGAGAGTTAAAGATTCATTTGAAAAATGCAATATAGTGGAAAGACTATGGGCTTCAAAGATGATGTTAAGATTTCAATATATATCTTTGGAATCATTGAAATATCAGATTTTTTCAGAACCATGCCCCAGTGGTTGTTTTTTTAGCTTAGCACTGTATGTACCATCTCTAAGAGGTCTTAATAACTTCTGCAATTTAACCACTTGCATACTGATGACTACCCACTCTATATGTCTGGGATGATCTCTGTCTTGAACTTCAGAAGAGTTTTGCTTATCAACCTGCTTAACCTCTCTGTATTGATACTACAAAGACACACCAGACTCAGTATGTTCAAAATCAATTCCTTCTCTTTACCCTCATGTCTGCTCCTTAGTCTCTTGCTTATTTTGGTAAATAGAAGCACCAGCCAATAACTGCTCAAACTGGCAAACTGGAAGTCATCTATGACTCCATCGAGTCATATGTATTTTCATATATTTTTCATAGACTTGAAACATTAAATAAATATAGACTTCTTTTAAGCTATTATTAGATCCATTCCATGGTGCTTCCGTCTAGACTTAGCACCCCAAAACAAATAGGCTAGTTATTTTTACAAAGATTCAGTGGCTTCCCACCACCTTTAGCATAAAGTCTAACACACTCAGCATGCCACCCAAGACCCAGTATGAACTTACTTAGGTTTGTGATAATGCACCTCCCTTTCACTCATCAGCACAGCCCTGCCCACCCCCATCCACACACAGAGTCTTTTCTTCAGACAATCCAAGCTCCTCACCTGTCCCAGAACAGACCATTTCCTCTCTTCCACTCCTTTGTAATAGCTTCTTTTCTCGTCTTCTTTCTTGCCCCATTCTTCTCTCCTCCCTCTCCCTGCCACCTTCACCTTCTCACCTCCTTTTTCTCACTTCTTCCTTCAGCCCTTTTATCTTTCACAGCTGTTGCCACATCTGAGGAGGCTCTCCCATTCCCAAGTCTGAAGTAGGTGTTAATGCTTTATGTTTGCAGAACCTCTTATGTTTATTTTAACTCTAACTAGTACTATATTTCTATGTTACATTTGATTACCACTTGAATATCTCCAAGTTAAGTGGTTCACAACAATCAAACACTTATTATTGTCTCCTGTGGTTCTGGGGATTGGATTTTCTGCACTCACCTGGCACATTCTCACTTGGGTCTCATTCGGAGTTATCAGCTGACAACTGGGGCTGGAGTCATCTGAAGGCTGTGCTGGGCCAGATGTAGAAGATGTGCATTCCTGTCTCTGGTGGTTGATGCTGGCTGTTGGCTGTGAGCTCATCTGGGTCTGTCTGTCTACCAGAGCACCTACATGCATCCTGTCTGTGTGGCTTGGGCTTCTCTCAGCATGGCAGCAGGTTCTTAGAGAGAGTACTCCAAGAGCTAGCATCCAATAGGCCCAGATAGGAGATTCTGTCCCCCTGAGATCAGAGGTCCAGGACATCTGCTATATTCTGTTGGTGAAAGCAGTCACAGAGCCCACCCAGGCTCTAAGGCTAAATGATGGACTCCAACCACTGATGGGGTATGGCAAATCATCGCCACAGAACATGCTGGGTGGGAGATAAGGCTATTACCATCTTTGGAAACACCATATAAGTGCCTATCACAGCAGGCACTAGCTTTGGGCTTTGTCTTCCCAGGGTCAAGACTGTGCCTGGCACAGGGCAATGCTAACAGTCTCCTAAGCAGAATCACAGCCTATGTAGCCAGATCTACAGGGGTAGGTATCCTGGCTGTTCCACCATCCTAGCCCTGAGGTCCTTGATGAGGTGTGTGCGCCTCAGTGATCACAGTCACAGGAAGACTCTACCTCACCGTGTGGCTGTGAGGAATAACCAGGTTAATACACGCAAAGGCCTTAGGACATTGCCTGATGCATACACTCCAAAGTTAACTATTATGACAGGGAAGACAATGAGGAGGGAAAGTGCATGTTCCTCTTTCCCCAGTACTTATTGCAGACTTTGTAAATCTGTTTTCTCCTGCTCTAAGCCAGTGGGAAATACTTGGCTGAGCCCCAAGTTGCCATGGTAATTAAGTCCATACTTATGCACCCCACTTTATCAATCTCAAACATACTGAATATCCCTCTAGTGATATAGTTTATTGTGCCAAATGTTTTACAATTTGTTTGGTGCATTTTATATTCTCATTAGCTACATCCTTGTTTCAAAGTTTATTTAGTACTTTTAGATAGCTTCCCACTTCTTCAAGAAATGAGATCCTGCCTTATGCAGCCTGTATATGACTACTGTAGAGTTTAATACAGCACCAGAGATATACCAGGTGTGGAGTAAATACTTGTAATTAATATATCATATTAGTTATGTCCTGGTAATTAAAGAGCATTTATACATAAGACTCTACTTATTATGATTTAATAAAGAAATCGTTTTTGAGATTTTCAAAGAGAAAAAGAGGCCATGGCACATCACCCCTAAGAAAGGGCCAGAATCATGCATTCAGCTCTATTTCTACGGTTTCTATGAGAGTGGTGTCTCATTGCTGGTACACCTGCTTACATCTGGCCTCCCGTGTTGGCTCATGACCAAAAATGTCACTGAGTTGAAACATGTAGTGCTTGGCAAGGAAGGGTTCCCTCCTGAAATAGCACTCAACCTCAGCTGGACATCTTTTAAACAATTAGCGTATGAACCTTTTTGTTAAACTTGGTTTCTCTAAGAGTTGTGATCATCCTAAAATTATATGTCAGCTTTTATGTGCATGTGTAAAAACATATTTCTTCAGAGAAAACCCATGGCTTTCACAAGGTCTTCTGAGTGACCCTAAAGAAAAAGCTTTAAGAACCACTGGTTATGAAAACGTGGGCTGTTCCTTGATACATCCTGGAGGTTGTTTTCATCTAACCAAAATTTTATTGGTACATTTACCTACTTCCCTCACTTTTAACATAAAACTGGAAGGCAGCATTTACAAAAATCCCATGAAATACATTCGTGGTATTTCCCTATCCTAGTGGCCTGGACTGTGGTAAACAGGAATTCATTGCAGGGTAATACTGGTCTAAAATTTAGAACATAGGGATTTATGTGTGTGGTGTATGTCTCTGACTATACACATCTGTTTAAAAGAATTTGGGGACACACACACACACAAATTGAGAGATAACTCCACAACATATCAATTAAAAATATTTTCCCTTTTTTCAATATAAACACAAATAAATGCACACGCATGTGTGAATGTGATATATATATATATATACACACAGACACACACTATCTTCTTTTTTCCTAAAATATATATTCTCTTGAAAAATGCCACAAAAGACAGATTTATTTAAAAATGGTCAGAGGCCTGGGTTCTGCTGACTCAGAGAGAACCTTGTAATTACATACCAAGGAATCTTACCTGTATTATCTTTAGAAGCAAATTCCTGGGGATTTTAATCCTTTAGTCAGTTTCTCTGGCTCAGGAACCACATATAATTGCAAGTTAGTTCCTGAATGTTTCCTTTTTATTAAGACCCAATATTTATAATAATAACAGTAATAATTATAATAGTAGCTTTTTTATTGAGTACCTATTATGTGCCACGTTTGATGCTAAGCATTTCATGTGTAATATCCAGTCCTTTACATATGCTGTAATATTCAGAAACTGCTTTCTCAAATTTGGGCAAGAATGGCATTGCATTTCCTGCTTTTAAACAGAAGCTGGCTTCTGATGTAATAAAGCACACTCACTTCTATGGTAATGACTCCTATGGGTAGATGAAAATTCCTACGATTTTCTCCAAGGTTGTTATTTTCTTAACTTTTGTTGTGTATCTGCTGTTTTCTAGACGTGGTGCTGGGCTTTAGATCATAACAACAAGCAAGGCAGACATTGCCCCTGCCCTTAAGTAGCTTCTATTGTAACTGGGGTAGAACACGGCATGTCATGTGAGCATGAATTTATGGGCAAACCACAAGTTGTGAGGCTCGGTCATAGTTATTGCTTCCTGCTCTTTGATGGAGTTCTTTTTCTTTGAACTCCACTACTTTTGGAGAATATGTTGCTGTCATTCCTTTTATTAAGTATGTCAGAAACACATTCAAATTACTGCATCCTAATTGGCTCTCAGTGCTGAGTTACAGTTTGTGAGCTAAGTAGGGAATGTTCTTATACACGAGATCCTGGGGGTCAGAGTGGGAGGAAAAGGCCTATAATTTTGCATTATTATTGCTGGTATGGTTATAGTTGTGATTGTGGTAGACTAGACTCACTTCTGTTGCAATAAAAGAATGTTTTTCGAAGGCATGACTATCCCTTGGCCATTGCTAAGTATTCCCTTTTTTTCCCTAAATATTCTTACTCAACATAACACATACTTGTTAGAGTTAAGCCCAGAGGGAGGCAGGGAAAGTAACATGTTAAGCAGGAGGCAGCAGCAGAGAGATTATGGTGCGATCAGAGCTCTGTTTCTCAGATTGGGGTCCTGAAACGACCTCTGTGAAATCACCCAGGGGCCTTGCTAAAAATTTAATTGCTCTTTCCTCCCTAAAATCTAATCAATCTAATCACTGGGCTTCATGATCCACAATATGCATTTTAATTGCAGGGATGGCTTCCTAGGCCAGAAAAAATGTCAAAGTGGCCCTGAAAGATTCATCAAGGTGAGGTGGAAACCTCATCATGCTAAGTGTCAAGAGAACTAAATATTTTTGGCCCCATTTTTATAGCTTATCTAGCAGGATGGCTTTGGGCTGAATCATTTTAATTATTTGGCTTCAATTTCTTAGTACTCTCCATCTACCTCCTCCTCCAGCTATCCCCATGAAGTTGTATCAAAACATGACACTCTGATAAAGATGTATGAGTAATTAGGCAGCATTATTCATAAACACAGTGTCAGATGAGGACAGCTTCTTTAGCCAATCAATTAGCATTCAGTGAACAACATAATGCTGGAGATTTGAAAGGTGTATAAGAAAACGTCAGTGTTTTTAAGAGCTTACCATCGGCTTTTTTGAAAATAAATTTTGTTTCAGCTAGGACAAATCATATAAGCTGAAACGGTTAATACAGGCAAGGGCTCTATGACATCAGGGTCAGTCCTCAGCTAGGGTTGTCAGGTAAGACGACACCAAAGTAGATTTCCAGTGACCTTTTAGAGCAACTGAATTTGAATTGTTGGAGAGTATTAATTGGATATTCCATACAAAAGTCCAGAATTCTATGATTTAATTCTCAAAAGAAAAAAAATGTAGTATGGAAAATGCACGTAAGTTAGTACACTACAGTGTTGACTCAATGCTAGCCACAGAAACTTTGAAAGATTACTACTTCACCTCACCTAGTCATTATGTCTGTTAATGGTAAACTGTACCTATGACATTTTAACTGGAAGCATCTGGCCTTGGATGCTGGCTGAAAGAGTCAATATTTACTGCTAGGCAACTAGTAGCAAAAGAGAACAGAAAGGTGTATCTATAGGCACAGATGGAGGGGGGTTTGGGGGAAAGTATTTACTCTGGTCTACTTGGAAAGGCTCACAGTGCCATGATTTTACCCCCAAAGCATCTACCCATTCTTCTGGATTATGCTTCACAACTTGGATTGCCGAAGGCTATCACTACCTTGAATGAGTCCCTTCGAGGATAGTATTATAGTCTGAGAAACTCACATGAGAAAATATACTCAGGCAGAGAAGGTCATAGATCATGGTGTAAGCCATCCATTTTCCAGAGGGCTAGGGCTTTCCCAATAGTAGGCAACCAATGTTACAATAGAGACTAGAAAGCAAGAAAAAAATAGCATTTTCAGAGACTGATAAGAAAGCTAAGAACGTAAGCAAAGTTGGAAATACAGGACATTTATACAGTGGAACTGCCTGTGAGTTAATTCCTGGGCTGCCTATCATCTGTTTTTGCGGTTCACTTCTTCCTTTTCTTCCTGCATTCTTTGATTTCTAATGAGGAAAGCTTTTCCCTAAACATCCCTGGCTGTTTGCCCGACACAAGCACTTATTCTTCCCCCAGAGAATGGGAAGAGTTGCTAAAATGCTGAGTTTGGTAAGTCCAGAAGCACAGAGCAGCCCCTCTCCTCTCTTCTTGAGAACCAGCCTGCTCACAGAGAGGTTGTGTCCCTGCCTGGGCCTTATGCTTCACACCGACAGGGACAGACTCCAGTGTGCAGCTGCCTGTGGCTGCTCAGTGCTGCCTGGGCTTCGGGGTGTAAGGTGCATTCTGGGGTTCACTGGTAGGAAGTCCATTGTGATCACTTATCTAAGCCACACCCTCCAGTTCAATTTTTATCAGTATAAAGCAGCTATTTTGATCTCCACTTGCCTGACTTCATTGTTTATCTCTTGATTGTTTCACAACTGAGCTAGAAAAATATTGACTGGGTCACAGCTAACTCAGACTATAGGAAAAATTACACTTCACATATAGTTTTAATTTACTGTATTCCTTTTTAATGTAATTCATTGAGTTTGGAAACACTGGAAATAAACCATGTCAAGGTGCTGTGGGTGTGGCCTCACATTACCTGTCCACTGGCCTCTGTGCAGAGAGCAGCTTCTTACCAGGACTTGGTGGTGGTCCATAATTCATGGGATATAAAGACGCAGTAATTCATGGTCAATAGCTCATGAAGTTTGTAAGGTAAGAGGTATCCATGATACCAGGAGAAGGTAAACTTGAGAAAGGAGGCATTTGGGTTTCAGTAGTGTCTGCACCTTGGCAGGTATACAAAACTTTGAATAAGTTTTGAGAAAAAAACAACACTGCATAGGTTTATACTAATATCTCCAGAAATTCAAGAATAAACCTAGTTCTGGGTTTTCAAGAATGGCAACCATTGCAAGCCATTCCCTCTTCGTTTGCCTGGTTTCCTAGCTTCCAACATTGCTACCATCTAAGGCGATTCTGATGAAGATATGGTTTGATTGAGAAACTTCAGAGATTGAGAGGGCTGGCCCACTAATCTGAGCAATGCAGAACATTGGCACCCCCAGAAGTTTCTGAGGAAAAAGAGACTTAAAGATAAAATCTTGACAACTTTCCCAAGAGTTAAGGGAACTTTACCATGGTAGACTGAGTCATGGGCTTAAACTTACTCCCTGCTAAGTTGAAATTCCAGTTCAGCCACTGGGTAAGTATATGACCTAGACCAGCTCCCTTAACTAACCTCAGCTTTAGTACTTTTTAAAATCTGTAATATTGGAATTATAGTATCTCTTATATAACCCATGTGAAGTGAACTGCCTATACAAATGCTCAGTATATGTTAGTTGATTTAGATGTCAAGTAGGAAGGCCTCTCCATCCTGAAAGTCTTTAGTGATTATCCTGTCCCTCTTTTCAATAGAGAAAGGATAGCTAATACTGAAGGGCACTGAGGCTTTGCACCGTTATAGAGATTGACTGCTGGAAGGTACGTGAGAATATTCACTGCAATGCCCTCTTTTGAGCATCTTGGGTCTATAGATATTAAATATTAGAAGATATAAATATGTCTATAGAGATATCGATATAGTTATAGATATTAGAAGCAACTTCTGGTAGTTACGTAAGTCAGAAAGTATGGAACTGGGATTAGAAGCCAGAACATTCTATCCTAGTCTAATGCTTTCCCGTGATTTTGTGCTTAAACCTTTATCTTGTGGTTAAAACAGCAGCAGTGTACGAAGATGTTATATCCCTGATGAGTGTAGTAGAATCCCAGAATTCTCTCTACTTTCACTACTCGAATTCTCAAAATTTCACCACTGCCAAAAACAAAGTTAGCACAATGTTGAAACAACTTACGTGGGACAGATGCGAAATCCCCTTCTCTAGCATGCTGATGTACAGATTAAACACTTGAATGAACAGCACTGGAAATCAGCCAAACTACTGAATTCACACAAACTTAATCCCTAGAATGTGGATTGTTTTCTTTATAAGATCATTCTAGGGACAATTACATGATAACTCAAAACCACTGGCCTCTACTTTATCACTAGGAAAATGCAACATGATTCATGGGATATAAATTAATAGACATCTTACCATTTCTCAGGTACAGGAGAGGAGCTGATGTATTTTCAATATAGTGTTTTAGATGAGTACCAGAGAGACTTATATATGATGACCTTTGAGGCAAAATTCCTACTATGCCGGCCATAAGGTACATTATTTCTATTGCCTTTATGTCTCTGGGAACTGTCCATAAGTGTAAGACAGTTAGGGGAAACCTCCTCACTGATCTGTGGGTGCCAAAAGATTTATGCAGTTCCAAGGGCTCTGAGACAGTGAAGCCAGGGTGCTCTCCATCACTGGAGATGAAAGTAGTGATAAATGAGTGACAGAGCCCTGACTCCTACCAGATGCTGCGTGGTGCTAACCCAACTGTCAGACTCCCCTCTCAGCACCTCTTGGGACTTCAAAACCATTAAGTTCTAGATTTCATCCACTCAGTTTGTGCTGTCTTATCCACAACCCTGGCAGAAACGTCTGGAAGCTAGGAGGAAGGGACAAAAGCCACACACCCAAGGTAAGTACTACAAATGTTTTCTTGTTATACTATTTGGTGAACTGCAAAGGAACGTGATGGCTTTGAATCTGCCAGCTTCTGCATTCAACCCTCTGCATTTGCTTACACTCACAATAATTAAACTTACTTTTTCCAGGCTTTGGTTATTTTTGCATTATTATGAATTGTGGTAGGAATACTAGACAATCTGATTTGAAACCTTTCAGCCCACAGCATTTGATTTCCAATCTACAACCCTTTTACTAGCTTTTACCCATACTCTGGGTGTCAGGCTGGTGATGCATCCATTAACTGAACATGAGTTCCTTGGAAATGCTTTTTAGTTCCTTGTTAAAGTGTGGTTCTCGTCTCTTTTGGGTTCCTGGGTCACTGTGTGTCTCTGTGTGTGTGTTTGCTTTTATGAAGCTGGATAAATAACAGTTCTGAGAGAGCTTTTTGGGATAAAAGCATCTGCTGAATCATCCATGGAGAAAAGCAGATCTCAGGAGAAAATCGTCCTTGGTCATAGGGAGCATCTCAAATTTTCAAAGCTTCAGAAGGTTGAAATGTCACAGCATGATCCTATGCTTGTACACACACAGATAATGATTTCTGTCTTCCAAATCACATGGTGAACAATATTATCTAGTGTACTTCCTACATTTTCATCTCAAATGCAGGGAAAATAAAACACCTTTTCCTTATAAGTTGAGTCATTCTACCTGATGGTAAAACCAATGCCTCCACTTTACACTGGAAGGTCCCTGACATTTGGATATTGCAAATAAGAAAAAATAGATTCAGAGATTAGCATAGAGTGGCCAATTCAAATTACATGTGTTAAAGATATTAGGAGAGAAAACAATTAATGTTTACCGTCATCAACATTTCCTAAAGATGAGATATTTTTATACCAAAAAGGGAAGGTAATGCATATTGATTATTCTTTAGGTTAAATACATTTTGATTTCTGAACTTTATTTCCCTCATTTTGCCATGGACACCTTAAAATTTAGCCACAGACCATAGAGTGTGGACTGATGTTTAGGAAACACTATATATTCCCTCTATTCACATAGCTTCCCCCTCTCAAATTAAACCAAAACAGCATTTAGAGAATGGCCATTTTCATCTCTGCTGATTCAAGTGAAAATATGTACTGGTTTTTGTGACTCTAATTAACCAGTAAAAAACATATATGATTCTATAGGTGTCACTAAAAATTTTCCTTTGTAGTCTAACCTTTTTTCAGAGCCTACACTTGCTTTCTTGAGTTCTCTTCTCTCTAATATATATGGTTTTTTGAAAAATGAACTTGCTTGGCTTAGATATGTAGGAGAACCACCTTATCAGTTCTTACTCTTTCTACTTAAAAGCGGGTTTATTTAATGGGGAGCAGGGACCCTTGAGGTTTAATTTTTTTTCTTTCCTCTAGAGGGATGTAAATTTGGTATCTAAACAACTTGGCCAGGTTAATGAGAAATCTTGCAGCTAAAATTTAGCTGAATGCTTTGAAAATCTCCTTCTCCTTGGTTTTCTCAGCAAGGTGCCACCTCCCCTGCACCAGCCAACTTTCTTAGGGATGGAGCACCTGACCTTTCAGGAATTATAAAGCCCAAAAGACTGCAGGCAATTTCTTTTGACTTGTAGAACCTCTTTATAGTCTCTTGACTAAGACCTGTTCTTTCAAAAAAAAAAATAATAATCTTTTGCAGTATTTCATTTGGTGGAGAATAGCTATTCCAGATTCATTACAAATTATCCATGGAGATAAACATATTGAGGGCATTTTATTTGAAATGCTACCTTTCAAGTTTCTCAGCTTGGGCTAGTGCTTGAAGGAGATGAAGTACCTGAGTAAAGGTTTGAGAAATGGATATACAGGCCAAGACTCTAGGAGGCTTAAATAGGAAAAAAAAAGTATTTTTATGATTCTCATATCCAGTTCATTTAAAACACTGTCACAGTATCTCAAAATCTGTGGTAGCTTCTCTTAAAAATGTATATCAGACAACATAAAATTTCAAGTTTTTTTGTAAAATAAGACAAAGGCTACAATAAGGAGTGATATGGCCCATTATCACTGTTATATCACATTTTCTCTTCATTACAAAGCTAACTGCCTTGGCTGGTAAAATATTTCACGGTCATATCTTGTATCTGTTTGTTCTTTGAGTGATCCTTGGGGGTCTTGAGTGAGTTCAGACTCTCACATCACATTCTCTCTAAGGTACTCAAATTGACAAGGAATAGAGTCACACATCAGGGACCTAAATGGAATCTTGTGCTCTTGTTATAACTTAGCATTATCCTTATAACATAGGAAGAAGGTGGAGAGGGGGTAAAATATGGAATTTCAGACCCCAGACACTACACTCAAAGTTATACAAACATCTCTAAGTCAATGCACCCTCTTTTTGTTAGTAAATACCTCATCCCTCCTTGGCATTCACTCCATTCATGGTGCAGGTAGTTGAAGGCAAAATATTGCCGATTATCATGTAGGCTTGCCCAAAGCATCTTTATTCTTGAGGATAAAGTCATAATTATAATACTGACAGTGGGCACATATTGAGTGCTTCTTTAGTATTATAAGGCACTTGAATCATGTTTTGTATGCATTAAATAAATTAATCCTCACAATTCCATTATCAATAATTCAGTTTCACAGATAAAGAGCCTGAAGCTCAGAGAAGTGAATACCATGTGTATAATCTCCATCCAAGAGGAAGACCAGAAGGAACTTTGAAATATATATATATCTGTTTTTGTGCTCAAGTTGAGGGTCTGAAAAAGTTGCATGTATAAACACAAATCTCTGCTTACAGCCCTTTGTTTCATGTATTTTCCTGACTGCTACTAGAGTACAGGGAATGTGGGAAAATACAGAGCTAGGGTAGCAAAGAAAGTTCTGGCCTCTGTGCTGTCAGCACTCTGCACCCCCTGCTCATGGCTCTGCTTCCCCTCTAACTGCACACAGCTGTCCCACTCACCACCAGCACCTTCTCTGAGACTGGTCTCAGCCTAATGTCTTTCAGGGGACTTCCCTGTCTCATCAGTTCAACTTTCGGTCTACTTGGCACCTTCCTTGTTTGCACCACAGCTTCAATCTGATCTTGAAATGTGGCTTCAGAAATATTCTTAGTTCAGGTCACTTCTAGCTTCCCAGTCAGAAAGTACATTCCTTAAAAGCCGAGTTGAGATCTTTTATTTCCATCCCCTTCTCTTCAGACCTAAACATTCTTTCCAGTTTAACCCTGGGCTTAGAGCCGTAATTGTGAAATGTGTACTTTTTTGTCTGTGATTATTCTAATTCTCTGATAAAGGGAATGGGGCTTGAAATTTGGAAAAATGGACATAAGCCGTAACTCCTCCATTGGAAGTGGGAGGAAATACATGTCTTAATAGGTCTTTTAGATAAGGCAGATAACATTCTGGGCTTCTACCAGAAGGCAGAATATTTTCCACTTAAGAAGAACGAAGAGACACCTCTCAGAATAGAGTTTTCTTATTCAGAAGCCTGTGGAAAAATAACTTGTATAAAGTCATCAAATCAACATAAATTGAAAGTTTAAGAAAATTCTCTGCTTAGTTTAACATTAAAAAAAAATTCTGTGCTTCTATTACTTTGTGAATTTAGAAAACACTTTATTATTTTTAATAGTTCATGTTAAAATTCCAGGCCAATTTTATTAACATTCTCCTCTCATCACTCTCCTGGCACACTACTAAAAAAATTAAAATAAAAAAAAAAAGGAAAAGCTCCTGGATGTCAGTTTCTGAGTCAAGAGAAAAATACTCAAACAAAGGAATATCAGCATCAGGAAAAACTGAAAGAGAGACTTTACATTTTAGGGTGAATATTAGAAAGCTTATGCTTTACTTCTAAATAACCACTGAGCCAGGACTCATGCAATTAATCTGCTGAGTTTCCTGAAGATATCCTCTAATATCTGGGGAGGAAAAAAAGTATTTCCTGTACCAAAAGCATTTTTAATAGCTCTTCTAGTGAACAGAGAATGGTCATGCTTAGTTCCTAGTTCAGTTGCCAAAATTGCTGGAGAATTTGTTTCTCATTGTTTCAGCATTAAGTCAACATTTGAAAATGGAGACTTTTTTTTATAAAAGGATTAATATCCAGTTCATGGGTAATAGAAATCTCACCAGCTTTGGTGCATTGGGCTTACGAAATTGAAACAAGTGGCTCTATTCATTATTAATAAAAATATATAGCTATGTTTAAGCTAAATATCAAAGTCCTGGTTGAGTCTTAGGGACTAAGTGAGTCCGTGATATAAGGTCCCCTTGCTGCCCTTTTATGATTTTCTGCAGAGCTCTTCACACAATTTACAGTCTTGTAATCAGTGGGGTCCTATAGATCACAGTGTAAGCAGGGTAAAATATGTTTTGTTAAACAAAAATTGTGAAACACTTCATGGTGGTTTATAAATTACTATTTCTTCTCTATTTTTCTGCTTTCAGATTTATAGCATTTATCTGACACCTTTTTTTATATGGAAGAAAATCCAATTACTTACATTTATTTAAAAGAGAGCTGTGGTTTACAAATATCACGACTGGGATGTTAAACCCTTGCACCTAACATTACAGTTGTCCTTGAGCCATGTGGTGTCTATTGGTTGTTAATACATTAAAAAGTAATTTTTCTACAGTGTATAGATATTGGCTAAATAATTGGTATCAATTGTTAAATGCCTCAAAGAGCTAAATAGTTAACTTCCTTTTCTTGCAAAGAAACCTGGATACTACAAACAACAAGCTTTTCATCTGTGAATCTGTTATTTTAAAATGCTACATCAGATTAAACAGATAGACACCAGGTGTAGGAAAATTCTTGGTCCAGTTTTCCCTATATTTGTTCAATCCAACTTTATTTGGATTCATTGAAAATCTGGTAAATTATTTGCCTAATGCTCTGCATTATTTGATCCAAATGTTTGGAGATGTGATTAATTTTGGGCTTTGTTTATATAAATCATAAAAAACACAAAAGGAGTATTTTCTTGTTAATCCAACATTCTGGATCTTGTCCTAACATGGGATGCTATATTAACTTGAATGGGTGCCACTGGTTGGAGATTAAGGTAAGAAATGAGAAAGGGGAATTTAGCAAAGACATTTTCATCATCATGAATTAGTATTTAGGAGATGGTTATGAAGAGCCTTAAATCTGTGGGAATGTGAGAATCCTAACACTCTAAAAAGAATCAAGGTAGGTATTCTCAATTACTTAAGCATGATTTAATGTTATTGATTAATATTAATACTACATACATTAAAATAGTACTTGTTAAGTTGACCTCTGCTAGGCTAAGCACTTTACTTGCATTATCTCATGTAATTCTAGTAAATAATTCTATGAAGCAAATATTATTATCCTGTTTTATAGCTGCAGGAACTAAGTTAAGTTTCTAGAAATGGCTCCTGGCAGGCTGGCTGTAGAATGGTGAAGCCCAGAGTAACTCATTGGAACCTGAGTTGTTAACGACTATTCTGTAAACTCCTTGACCTCTGAATTTCAACCCCAGGTGACCTTGTTGTTTGACATTTTCCCCAAACTTTTAAAATAAACTAAAGGGATTTAACTTTTGTTGTTGCTTATAGAAATTCACCTATTTCTTTGTGTCTTTCAAAGGAACAATACTTGTTAATATGTAACATTGGTTTTCTTTCTTTCCAGATTCATCTGAGTATGGATCAAGTTTTCCAAAACCAGTGTGAGTTGAGTTAAATTATTCTTAGAGTAGTTTGAAGATAATTGGTTTAAAGTAGAATCTCTGGTCAGTTTTATAAAAAAGACAAGAAGGGACTTCAGGTCAATCAAGTGTTAGTTCTTCAATTCCAGTCATTGTACTAGTTGTACTAGGCACTTTACCATACTTAAACTCAAAGAAGGAAGAGGCTGGTTAGAAAGACTTGGTTAACATTACTTAAGAGAAAACTGGGTTTCAAAAAATAGGCTCAAAGGTGCTGAATTGGGGCTAAACCTAGATCATCTGGCAATTAGGGTATCTTCTGTATGATATTCTTTGAAGCAAACACAAAGAAACACATAATTTTGGTTATTGATCTTTTTTCTCCTTGGGCCTTTTCAATATCTTGTCAACTCTCTTGATATTTCAAGCATTACCATCTTGCTTTAGTGGGCAGATGAAAATATCAGGTATTTTTCATGTGGGAAGAATAATAATGATTGATAACATTAGTATTCTGGAATTGATTTCACAAAACAAATATGATTTTCTTTTCTTCCTTGTTTTGTCTTTTTTTTGTCGTTGAAAACTTATTAAAGATCCAAAGACCAAGCTCAACAAAGTGTTGGAAAGAAACATAGGATCTATTTTATTATTAAGCCAGAATGCTTTGATTCTGCTAAATGGCTTAGTGAAATCTGAAATGCAATATGTACCAAAACGGATCTTTTTTCCCAGTGTTATAGCCTACCATATTTCATGTCTATTTGAATTTAGGATATTGAAAGAAAATGAACAGAAATGCAAATATACTCCATAATGATTAATGGTTTTTTTTTTCTTTATATTTTTTCTGTCTCTCTGTAAAGACAACATAATTTCATTAATTAACACAAATGGTCATAAAAACCACCACTTGCCATTATATTATGCCCATTTAATGTTTCTATAATGTTGTGTAATATGAAGTTTTTGCACAGCAATATCCTACCAGGACCGTCAGCAGCTGAATTACCATGTGTTGGTGGTATCTGTTAAAACTTGATCAGTGTAGGTCCTGTGAGTAAGAGGCAGTCAAAGAAAGAAGACCTACCTTAGATGAAATACATTTGCTTCTCATTTATGTTGTTAGTATTTAGCCTGCTATACAGTAATTTAAATCAGTGCGCTAAGACACAGAATCATTATTAGGTATTTCCTCTGCTGTAACAAATGGCCCTGGAATCTTTTTCTTTTGTTCATTCTGTGGCTTTTGCTTTTTTTATCCTTTTTGTTGCAGAAAAGGTTACCTTGAAAGTGGACAGAATGGAAAGGATTGCTTTGCACAAAGCCTGTAGAAGCCATTTAAGATATGCCAGATTTATGAAATTATTGTTCTCACAGTTAGCATGAATCCTATTTACCTCAAATGTCATGATCGTTTTCGCCAGGAACTCTGACAAGCTGAATAAATATATAAAAGGGGAATCTTGGAAGTGGATAGACAGACTGGTGACTCATGACAGGGTCACAGCCTTTGCTATTTGCTTAGAAACAGATCTCTTTCCCTGGCTGCCAAGGGGAGGAAGTGATGATAGAGAACAGTTAGTTTCAGAGCAAGGGGGTCTAGGCAGCTGGAAGGTCAGGGGTTAAACATGTGCTATCTCAGCTATGCTGGGTACACAACAACATCAGGCATCAAGAGAATGATCTCTCTGGGCAATTAGTCAAACCGGCCTGTGGTAGCCCAGATAGGCCTGGCTCTGTTTGCATCTGTTTATCAGTTTGAGATAAGAATCCTTGTGAACCTTTTTGTTACCTTGAGAAAGTAGACACCTGGAACGTAAACATATGACAAAGGTGTCTTTAAACATTGATTTTGAAAAATGACTACAGCTCCCAGATAGGAATAAATAACCTTTATTTCTGCCTATTAAAAAGAAGATGAAGAAGAATCGCTTTGCTTGTTTTTTCACCTACTTCTTAGTCTATTCTAAGAGCAAAAATTCCAGATTTGGGCTTCTTTTGATCAAATATGGAACTTGGCCCAGATGCCCTATGCAGTGGGGAAGACAATTTAGATTACTGCAGTTTTTCTTTTCTCCCCAGGATTTTCCTGTAAATGCCGTATTTTTATGTGGACCGTAAACTGACCAAGACATTCAAAGAATTTGTTTTTCTTGGTTCCCATTGACCTGGTTTAACATTTCTTTCTTCTCTTCTTGACTGCAAACTTCTAGAGGATACTGACATAACCTTCTTTTATCCTGAAATACCAAGTCACACAAGAGTCAGAAGCTTTTGAAGGAGATTGTCATAAGAACTGAGACTAATTTTAATCATAGTAAAAACTCAGATTTGGAAGTTTTCAAGATGATAGTTGAAGACTTATCTTGAAGAGCAGTTTTCTGTGCCCTGAATGTGCATGGTCATACCTCTATACCTTTACTCATGTATTTCTTTGTGTCTAGAATATTCTTTTACTTCTACCCATTTTGGCATGAAACTGAATTCACCTTAAAGCATATCCAGAAGAGGGGTGTACCTAGGTTTTCACCAGCAGCAAACAAATTGATGGTGCATTTTTGTGCATCTTTCCTAATCCAATTTGAGCTTATTTCATGACTTAATGATCCCACCTGACATTAAAATTTCTGCTTACCTTCAAATCTAGTTTCATAAACTGTATTCACATTCCACTTTCCCAAAAGAGCAAAGCATATCTGGGGAGGAAGGAATTCTTTCTCCCAGCCTTCTTTATGTACCCCTAACAGAAAGTCAGGCCTAGCAGTTAACTACCCACATGTGTACAAGAACCATTTTTATCCCTCTGACAGAAGCTATCTGTGTGACCTTTGGGAATTTAGTCAACCTCTCTGAACTTCACTTTTTCCCCATCTGTAAGTTGGGAACAAAAGTTGGATCTCTTTCATGTGGTTCTTGTGTGAAATCTATGAAAATGCATGCAGGAAGCACTGTGTAGGTGCCCAGTAACGGCCATCACTCAGTACCTGGTTGGCAGATATATTGAACTATGAACTAGAAGAGGAACTACCTTATGCTGCTATTCCAAACTCATACTTACAATATGACAACCAATATACTGATTTCCATAATCATTAAGATCATTTCACCAGATAAATCTATAGAACTCTGTTTTAAATAGATTTTAATTTTTAGGTTTATAGGAAAATTGAGAGGAAGGTACAGAGGTTTCCCATGTACCCCCCACTTGCAGAACCCTTCCCATTATCAACCTTCCCCTCCAGACTGGGACATTGTTATAACTGATGAACCTGCAACCAATACATCACAATCACCCAAAATCTATAGTTTACATTTTAGTTCACTCCAGATTAAATTTTCAGGGTGTTGAGTATAATATTGGTGGAATATCTAGTCATTTATTCAATTATTCATTATTATTTCTATTTAGCAAATTTACTTTTTCTTAAAATTGTGACATTTATTATGCTAATAAGATATGATTTAAATTGCTGTAAGGGGCTTATAATCTAGTGCTTATAATTTTCATCTAAAACCTATAATGTTTCATTTATCTTTTTAAAGGGGATGTTATTCTACCACCCATGTGAAGCATATTTCTACCAGGCCCATGTCCTATAAGTGCACACTTATGAGGATTATGACGTGTAGGTTTCTGCCAAAATATAAAGGAACATATTTTCTGAACCTTCTTACTCATCCCCATAGTAAAAAACAGAAGAAAACAATTTAAATCACAACTCTGATAATTTTTCATTGCAAAGAATTTTAAATAAGGCCCTTTAAAAGTTCTTTCAGACAGATGCTTGTCTCCATTTTGAGATGATTATTAGATTCTGAGAACACACCAAAAGCTAGCTACTTTGCAGTCTACTTTAACACAGAATTTGGGATAATCAGATCTGTTTTGGCTCTCAGATTTGCATCCAGAGCTATCTTTCCAGAACAGGCCCCACTGTGGTGCTGCCAGCCCCACTCTGAGTATGATAAGGCCCCTGGATATGGTGAGTAGACACTGAAGAAGCCAGTCTGAGTGAAGACGGGAACCTGCTCAGATGCAGAGCAGTTTTCATGTCTGAATCTGAAGTGGCCATGCCAAACTGCCAACCATTGCAAACCTTCACCTACAGAAGTTCTCTCAGACCCAGCTGTCTTTTGCAGGAGTGGGGTAGGAGTGGGGCAGATAGCACAGAGGGTTGGGCGATACAGAATTAATGCGATGAGACACAGCCTCCCCACCTTCTTCACTCAAACCATTCTCGTTTTCTCAGTGTTCTTTAATGTGACCTGCCTCCTTCTACTGGAGTGGGGTCTTAGACGCACTCCTGTCTGCCTGTAAATCAGTTACCCTTGGTTAAATAATCCTCCTTTTCAGTTCTCATTCAAATGCCAGTTAATTAAGGAAGACTCTCCTGATCTTCAAACTAAATCTGGTATTTCTGTGTTCTAGAGTTTGTCATGATCTATTGATATGACTATTGGATTAATTTTGTTTCATCCGGTGGAGCAGAAGTTCTCATAGCTCAGGAATTGAGTCTCCTTGGCTTTGTGTCACTAATACCTGGTGTGTTGGAGATGTTCAATAAATGCTTGTGGAATGAATTAAAGAATATATATTTAGTAGCATTAACTAGAAAAGGAATTACAAGTCTTTAAATACTTATATTGACTTTTCTAGGTATATAAAATGTTATGTGATTTAACCAGATATTAGAAATTTTAAGTGTTTTGGATATAATATAAAATGAAATAAAAATGAATAATTTTTACCACAGAAAGTGACTTTACTTGGGATTGTTTGTGATTACAAAACTATATTCCATGTTTGGTAAATTAATATGGTTAAAATCAATTTAAGCAGTGATGTTTACTCTTTCCATCATAAAAGTTTAATTATTTGGCTTTTAGTATTAATAAGGGTATCAGAGCAGGTTCTCCTTTTGTCCTCTACTTATCTTCTTAAAGGATCCAAGGGAAATCTAAATTTCATTTCATTTCATCCAAATTAATTTCATTTGAATTTGAACTAACTTTGGAAGAATAATAAGTAAAAAGTCAGTAAGTATTCTAAATACTTTAATCTTTACCTAAAAACTGGGCAAAGTACAGGTATATTAATCCTTGCTAAAAGTTTATGATATATAGCTATTGAGTCAAGAATCTGTTTTTCAAATATGACATGCCTTCTGTAAATATTTTCTGAACCCATTGTGACAGTGGTGCAAAAATCATAACCACTGGTTACTTTCAGATTTTCTGGCCCAGGCTAGTGAGTTGGTTTTTTGAAGTGATATAGAAAAGCTGAAGAAAATCAGATTCCAGTACTAACGGGTGAAAAATACACCACTAAAGATTTAGGGTTAACCAGAGTATTCAGAGGTGAGAAGATAAAGAAATCCTTATAAAAATATCCTGACCTCTGAAATGATTTAACAGACAGAAGAATCTAAGATACTTTGTGATCTTTATTTTATAGTAACTGTAGAGTGTAGCATATATTGTGGAGAGTTATCATGATTTAATATTTAATTGCTAAGCATTGTCATGCCTGGGATGAGTAATAGCAGAATGTACTGGCTCAAAGGAGCATGAACTATTGGTACAGTAAGATGGGAAGAGAGCAGCAGGTGATGGATAAAGCCTGGAGAGGTAACATCTAATGGAAGGAACCAATGACAGCATGATGAGTCAGCTAGCAAACAGAGTCATAGTCACATTAGGAAAAACCTGGCAGATATTTCATGAGTCAGTTCACTAGGCTAGGAAATAAAACAACAGGGTCAACATGGCCACAAATTTCCAGGACAGTGGATCTGGTTTGGAAAATAAGTTGCTGACTCTCATTATCACCTTTTGGTATCTATTTGCCCTTTCAGAAGGTTAACAAACAATGCTAATTTCAAATTTGCTAATTGCTAAATACACACAGCACACACACGGACATTTTTTTTTTTTTAGGCTAAATAACACAGAATAGTTTAGTCAAGAGCATGTCTTCTATTTTTGCTCTAAGGTTAAGTTACTAGCTCTTCTTGTGGTAGATAATTCCAGCTCTAATATATCTCCATGATTTTCTTTTTACATGTGGGTATCATTTAAATTTTAATCTTCCAACTCTGTCAATATGGTTTATGTATTATATAACCAATATTTTGTTAAGCAATTGGCTTTGATAACCCAATATTTGTTGTTAAGATAAGCTCCCCAAAACAATTTTTAGGTGACTAATACTTTTAAATGATTAATGTTATATAATAAATTTTAATGTAACAGACCTTTCCATAATATTTTGATTTCTCAAGTTTTGAAGGTCACATACTCCTCATAACACACAGTTAACTATACTTTTGTAGACCAAAGTATCTAGGTTATGATAAGAGGCTTATAAGTCTCAGTAAGATTCTAGAGTTATAAATTTACATAAATTCATACCTAGCTGATCTCATGAGTTTCAAAGAAATCTCTAAGGATTGAAACTTGAAATGCATGTACTTTTTTTCTAGGCTAATTGAGAAATGAAAACATTCTTAATTATTTCAAGCCCATATAGTGGTTTACAGTATAATTAACTCTGATGTGTGCTTCACACCCAATTAGAGGATATTTTAGCACCAGGATAATTGGGCCCAGCAGCACCTGGGAAGTGTAATCAAACACTTTATCAAACAAGTTTATCACCACATATTATTGTCCTATGATCCTCTACACTTTATGGTGTGCATAAAGAGAATGGTCAAGGCATCTGAGAAAATGCCACTCATTACTGAAACTTTACTAAGATCTAAATTCAGTTCAAGATATTCCTGTTGATTTAAAAATCCCTAACCTTTTCTATGACTTTATTATCCTTATGTTTACTTTTAGTAATGATTTTTTCATTGCTTATCAGGGTAATGGTACCTGTTCACTTTCCTTGCTAGTCAACGTTTTGTGATATTTTCTTGGTGAGATAATCTGCTAACACGTTCTTCTTGAATTACCTGGGCATCAAAATGCAAAACTGGAGTTGGGGATACCCACGTTTGGGAATTTTAGACAGCACCAACTACAGGTTCAAAGGATCTAAGGATGTGGTAGGTGGATTTGCAGATTAAGAACTCATTAGAAATGCAGATTTTCTGACCCTGCCCCTGGCCTGCTACCCCTGAACTTTAAAAAGATTCCCAAATGATACCTATTCACAAAAAATGTAGCCTAACTAGAGTAAGCAGTCCTCTAGAAGAGACCTATGGATTGTTCATCTTCACAATTCTCATATCTCTAGACCATATGATGCTATGTATGGAAGGAAAGTAAGAAGAAAAGAAGGAAGGAAGGAAGGCTGACTGTGTACCTAACAGTCATAAGTTCGGTGCTTCAGAATAGATGGAGTCTTCAAGTTCTAGCTGAGCATAGTTAGTTTCAAGGTTTACCTGTGATGTAATGATTTATAAGAAATATATATTTGGTCATTTATATGACCAAATATATATTTCTTAGATAAATTTGGTCTTCATCCAGAGTTCCCAAAATGCTTCAGAGCCATAGAGTTGCAATGGATGTCTTGTTATGTTAATGGGAGACTTTTGGACCCCACCTGAGGGAAGGTGCTGGTTGCCAGGGGGACCAACCTTGTGATTAGAGGGTGGAAACTTTCAGCCTCCAGTCCCCAACCCTGGGAGGGGAGAGGGCAGAGGGGCTAGAGGTTGAATCAGCCAATGGCCAATGATTTAGTCAATCACGACTGTGCAATGAAGACTTCGCAAAAATCCGCAAGAGCATTTTGACCTTTTGCATCCAGCTTTTTTAATGGAAAGAATGGTTCCATTCTTGGGGAACCAGATGGGCATGCTTCCAAATGCCCCCAGGCTCCATGAGGATAGAAGCGCCATTTGGGACCTTGCCCTACATATCTCTTCATCTGACTGTTAACTTTCATCCTTTATAAAACTAGTAAGATGTGTTTTCCTGGGTTCTGTGGGCTGTGCCAACAAAATAATGAAACTAAGGGGGAGGTCATTGGAACCTCCCATCTGTAGTTGATGTGAGCATCCAGTATGGAGTTGCTTATGTCAGGCTTGTCTGCTTTTGCTGTCTACTGCCTCTGTAAACATGCCCCACCCTAAAAGGCAAGTAGGTGAATGCTCAAACCAGATAACTCCATATGCCAAGCATGCAGGTGAATGCCCCAGTTAGATAACACAGCATGCGGACTGTCCCCTTTTATCTCTGACCCCTAGATGGATTGATTGGACTATATAAGGGACTGCACACAAAGCCCCGTGGCAAGCTCATCCTAGAGGTCTCTGACACCCGACCACAGACACGTGCTCCGAGGCTTGCTCCTGCTCACCAGCCCGCGCTCCTGCTATGCCCCGGATCCATCACTCCACAGGAACTGTCTCCACTGCAACGCTCTCTCTTTGGAAAGATGAGAGGCTGATTGGGTCAGCACAGACCCAAATGGACCCAAACCATCCATCGTGACTGGTATGAGATGTATTGATCTGTGATATGTGTGATCTTCAGATATGCATGACCCCTGCTTTGAGTGTTGTGTGAAAGGAAATGCAAAATAAACCATGTGATTCATGCAGCCTTAAGGGTATTAAGTTCATTACTCCATCACCCTACAGATCCATACTTCCGACTGCTTGCGTCAGGAGTCCATCAGGCGAAGCATAGGTAACAGCCTGGGGCTTGTGCCTCGGATTGGGAGTGGGAGGTAGAGGGCGATAAGTGGGTAGAAAGCAGTCTTGTAGGACAGAGCTCTTAATCTGGGGAAATGGGTGCCGTCTCTGGGCAGATAGCGTCAGAATTGAGTTGAGTTTTTGGACACCCTGCTGGTGTTTGAGAATTGCTTGGTGTCTTGCAGGGGAACCCCCCATCCCACCCCCTGCCACCCCACTTACTGGAATTGGGTCAGGACACATGAATGGATTACCTCTTTCACTTTGACACCTATTTTTCTTGTCCTGGTGTTTTCAACTTGATGCTAACTTGAGGCTGCTCCAATCTGATACCTAGATCCTTAGCTCAGGTCTGAGCTATACCTTGTCAGTTTTTGACCCTCCATTATCAACACTGTAGTAATATGACTTTGTGGCTTTAGACAAAGACAAGGCCAAGGCCACAGTCATCATTTTTCTTTACAGATTTACTGAAGAGCAGTGGCAGCTCACTTAACCAAGCCACTTTAGATAAAGGCTTTTTCACCTCAGCTTTTTTAGCTCCTAGCTAGAGTACCATGTGATGATAGAGTCCTGATAACAAAGACACTGCCCATGATTAAAAGGATGGTACTGTTTTCTACTTTATTTAGAAAAATCTGATTTTCTAGCATGCTTTTTTCACAATGGAGACATACCAGAGTCCTGTAAGTTCTGGTTTTGTTTCTATAGGCAAATAAGATGTTTTTTTTCTTCAACACAATTTTAGGAGACACTATGCAATCACTTTTAATTACATTAGCGTATTTAAGATGACTTTTAGTACTATATTTTGACCCAATTTTAAAACATTCACTGAGCTGACTAATAAAATATACTAATGCTAAAATTAATGTTAATGGAAGCTAAGGAAATGCTTCTTGACAATTTAATGCTTTGGCTTACTCATTTGTGATTTTAAGTTTTTAAACTGAGAATCTACTGGCTGCTAGATAAAAATAATATAAATTTAAATAAATATATTCATTGCCTTAGGGAAAACAACAGTGTATTGTAAAAAAAAAAAAGCTATGGACATAAATCTTGCAAGTAGAACATGGTAAGTGTCAAGAGAGGCTTTTAAGCATCAGAAATACAGGACCACTGCTAGTTGGGTTGTTATCTAAAAGACTCATTTAGGGAGGTTAGGGAGTCCAAAGGTTTTAAGGGCAAATACCATCATACTGTGCCTGTGGCCATTTCATACTGAAAAAGTTATGGAGTGAAACATGTGAACACAGTCATTTCTGAACAACAAAACCAAGCTACTGCTTTGAAAATCAGCATATTCTGTCCCTGGACACTTGAGATAGTCTTATTGCTAGGAGGTAGGAGGAACAAAAAAGAGGAAAGAAAATCTTCTATATACTTCAGTAAATTCAGATAGCCTTATAGTCATGGTGAGCAGAAACAAGGCAGCAAAAACTGTATTTAAAGCTATGTTTATCTCAACAAAGTAGCAAAATCTACCTAGAAGAAAAGAAAAAGTTTTGTGGCATATGACAGGTATTGTTTGTGTGCATGTGGGTGTTATGTGTGTGTCCATTTTTTACATAAGGCCCAGATATCTTTTTTTTTTTTTTTTTTTTTAATTGAAGGGTAGTTGACAACAGTATTACATCACATTAGTTTCAGGTGTACAACACAGTGATTCAACATTTATATACATGATAATTCTAGGTACCAGCTATCACCATACCAAGTTGTTACAATATTTTGACTATATTCCTTATGCTATACATTACATCCCGGTTACTTATTTATTTTACAATTGGAAGTGTGTTTATATATATATATATATATATATATATATTTTTTTTTTGTGAGGGCATCTCTCATATTTATTGATCAAATAGTTGTTAACAACAATAAATTTCTGTATAGGGGGGTCAATACTCAATGCACAATCATTAATCCACCCCAAGCCTAATTTTCGTCAGTCTCCAATCTTCTGATGCATAACAAACAAATTCTTACATGGAGTACAAATTCTTACATAGTGAATAAGTTACATGGTGAACAGTGCAAGGGCAGTCATCACAGAAGCTTTCGGTTTTGTTCATGCATTATGAACTATAAACAGTCAGTTCAAATATGAATATTCATTTGATTTTTAAACTTGATTTATATGTGGATACCACATTTCTCTATTATTATTATTTTTAATAAAATGCTGAAGTGGTAGGTAGATACGAGATAAAGGTAGAAAACAGAGTTTAGTGTTGTAAGAGAGCAAATGTAGATGATCAGGTGTGTGCCTGTAGACTATGTGTTAATCCGAGCTAGATGAGGGCAATAAACATCCATGTATGCAGAAGATTTCTCTCAGAACATGAGGGGGGAGGTTCTAAGCCTCACCTCTGCTGCTCCCCATTTTCTCACCAGATGGCCCCCTGCGACTGTGCCTGTCTTAGGTTGTTCCTCCCTTGAGGAATCTTGCCCGTCTCTGGCTAACCAGTCATCTTCCGGGGCCATACAGGGAAATGTGAAGTTGGTAAGTGAGAGAGAAGCCTTATTGTTTGAAAAGGTTAGCTTTTTACTTCTTTGCATATTTATGCCCTGTGGCTTCTATGCCCAGCATTTGTCTTGAGGTATCTTTACCACTTGGAAGAATTATGATACTCGGTAAATTCGACATGTGGCACGAGTTCTATTTAAAGGTTGTGATTAGGTAGGAAGAAGAAAAGCTATAGAAGTAGCAGGCAGAAGAAAACCTGGGAAGATTGATTATTTCTTTGACATATCTTCTTGTAGAGTAACTTCAGCATGGATAGGTTTTAAACTACTAATTAAATTGTGCACACACATTAACATAATAGGAATATAGTTACCTAACTAAAGCATACCTGTAATTACCAGCCATCTCTAGTGAAACCAAGAAAACCAGTTAGGCACCTTAGGCATTTGTGAAAACTTATCTATGAT
Organism: Manis pentadactyla; assembly: GCF_030020395.1. Lineage (NCBI taxonomy): Eukaryota > Metazoa > Chordata > Mammalia > Pholidota > Manidae > Manis > Manis pentadactyla. The sequence continues at coordinate 17,721,967 of NC_080029.1, forward strand.
ATGGTGGATATTGTCCAACTGAACTTAAACAGTCTGAGAGAATTCAGATAAATTAGAACAACCCATTCCTGGGGACTGTTCACATCCCATATGTTCTTTTAACAATAAATAGTCTGTGGTTGTAAGATTTTGGAGCGCTACAATTTGCACTTCTCCTAATTCTTGGTTGAGTTCCAACAGTATAGATCCAGTCCAATTTGTTGTTTTACTGTATGCACAGGCCAACTTAGATATCTCCTTCCTCATTCCCATGGCAAGTCCAGGAACTGGTGGGATGAGTGCATCTACACCTGTAGCAGTGCGTGGATCTTTGTTGGAGTTTTTTTTTTGCTGATCATCTTCTGTCATGAGTCTTCCCGAGAGTGCTGATGTTGGAAGTTCTTTTTCATATCGTATCTTAGTTCATTTTCGGGGTAGCCCAATTAGGCTTTGATCCTCTGTATAAACACAAACAGACCCTTTGCCTACACTTTTATATGCCCTTTATATCATTGTGTAGAACTCATTGGAGTTCACCACACAGGGACTGCTTTTTCTTTTTTTTTTTTTTTTTTTTTTAATCATTAATCTACACTTACATAACGAATACTTTGTTTACTAGGCTCTCCCCTATACCAGGTCCCCCCTATATACTCCTTTACAGTCACTGTCCAAAAGCGTAGCAAACTGTTGTAGAATCACTACTTGTCTTCCCAGATATCTTTTTGATTGACATGCTTACTTTTCCATGGGTTTAGACTCTGAGAGATACATTTTTAGTATACTTATTACTCTCCATTCAGTAGCCACATGTTTAGCATTTGGCAAATTCCCAGAGAGGTAAGTGGGGAGAAGGTCCATGGACAAGTTCCCTATTATTTGTCTCATATTGCCAGCTTTACTGGAAGCTGAAATGGTGGTTTCCAAGCAGTAAGTTTTGTTTTCAATAGCATACGCCATTTCTCAGTACAGAATAATGAGAAGAAAAAAACAGAAAAAGACATCCAAGGTTTTGGGCTTTGGGTCTCGCAGACATTTCTGCAAGGAGAACTCAATACCTCTAAATATTGATCCTCAGTGTAAAACTTCTAACTATTGATCTCAGTTTCCCTGTCAGGAGCTTGCAATTTTGCTGTCCTCGGCAGATCTTGGCCAGGGTGATTTCATACTGAATCAGCTCTTTGAGGTATGAAAGTGTTAAAGGCTTATTGAACATTTTCCCATTTCCTCTACCATTCTGGAGTTGCTTTCCTCTACAACTAGAACGACTCTTGCAGAGAATTTGTGAAGCCTTTGGAAGACTTTTTTTCTTTGACTCCTTTGCCTCCAGTGTTCTAGCTCTCCATCTCCTGACTTTTCAGATTTGTGAACAGCTGGAGCAGATTTTAAAAACCCAACAGGGCTTGGCCAACATCAACTAATTTTCATGGAATATCAACAGACCTGCTATGATATACAATGTCTCTGGGTCTGACATCTCTACTCCCCTTCTGTGCATGGCTCAGGATAAAGACATTTTTGAAGCTCCTGGGGTGTCATTTTTCAGAAGCAGATGGGCTAATAAATATGTACAGTATCTACAATCTAAACCGAAGCAGGTTTAATTTGAGAACCCACTCCCCATGAAAATAGGGAATTTTAATGCATGACTCAGTGACAAGCTCTTCAGAGCTTTAATCCTTGAAGTAGTTCTGTGTAAGTGTATGTTGAGAGGGGGCATTTACCAGTAATAGAATATTCTAAAATAAAACTCACAGAAAAAGTGTGGGGAGCTTGGGTACTTATCTGAGTGATTATGGTTGTTTAACACAATAGGGAAACATTTTTAAACACTGTCAGACAGATAACTTCTCAACACTTCTTTTTTTTTTTGCTGGTGTGTAGGTTAAGCATGACATGTTATGATATTAGGGGACTTGCTCTTGAGAAGGCTCACTGCTAGCAAGGTAAGAGTCTTGGTGCTTCAATTGTTTGATATACAGCTGTTTAAATAGAGTAGGATTAGCAGAGTGACTTGAAGGGGCATATGCACTTGAACTAGCTTCCTCAAAGGTTAAAATGAATGTTTTACCTTTAAAATGGTGGAAAAGGGCATCAGGAATATTTCCTCAGCAGAGGGAATTGAGGGAAAAGAAATTATGTTGAATAGACTTGAGCACAGACTTCCAAAAGATATTAGTGAATTTCTTCTCTGCAGTTATCTTCTTATTTGACCACCTGATTCAGCAGGTGCTTTGCTTGCAAATATAGAACTATTTCATCCAATTCCTATGAAAATAACCTCTCTCTCTCATACTACCACTGACTCCCTTAGATTTTTACCTCCAAGAAAAACATCAGCCCCTTACTCCGGGTCCCTGGAGTTAGTTTAAATCTATTCTTTTTCACAGGTGATCAGCTTTAAGTAGATTTCTTCATGTCAAAATCTTTGTCATGGATAAGGCAACAAATATAATTAAATGTAAGTAGAAAGAGGCAGCAATTTTGTACTGAGGCTTCCATTTTTGTATTTGTATTTATCTATATGTTTGACAGGAACAAGCCTGCTCATCTTCCATGTGTCTTAGAGTTCACAGACTAAGGCTCTGTACAGGTTTACAAGTTTGTTCTTGTCTAGTTTTAAAGGCCCTATACATGTTAGGAAGACATTTGAAGGATGTAGACTTTTTTGTTGTGCCCTTTGCTATATTGTACCTAAATCTTCAAGCTTTTTCTAGTTGCCAAAGTCTTTAATTAATCCTTTTCTTTCCTAGAGGCCTTGATGACTTTTAGGTAGAACTTGTACTTTCCCAGGAGGCTAGCAGAGAGGAAACCTGGGGCAGTTGCTTGAAATCACAATGATGGTGGAGAAATGGTGAAATGGGCTGCCTCATTCACTATTGGTAAGAAGGTACACAGGTGTGACCATTCCCCAAAGCAAATATAAATAAAACACCCTTAAAAGATTCATGAACTTTGGTCCAGTTTTCCACTTTCAGCAGCCTATCTTCAGGAAATAATCAGAAGTTTACACAGCCACTTACTTGGTCATGAACAAATTGTAATATTTTTAATAACACTGAGAACTAGCTTTATTAAGTGCTTCCTATAGGCTACACTGTGAAAAGTACCCGGCATACTTTATCTCATTTAGTGTTCCCAGCAAGCCTCTGAACTAAGTATTATTTCTATATTAACTTTAACTGTGGGAACAAGGAGACTTAGGAAGATTCAAATATGAAGTTTAAATTAACACAGCGAGGGAGCTAAGGACGTAGTTTGTCTGACCCAGATTTGGAGCTCTCATGCACTGCCCAAACCACACACTCATACATCTCATACATGGAAGCTGTCATCTGATTCTAGTGGTCACACCCTTAACCTCTACAGTCAAATTGCCCTTTGAAGAATGTCCACAGACACATTTATCCAAGAGCTCTTCTGCCTTGCCCTGGTTAGATATTATGTTAAGTCCCTTAAAAGCAATTGAGGTCTGTATGACAGGAGGTACTGGGGGGAGCAGAAGACCAGGAAATGGGGCACCAGTGTGTTATCTCTCAGGCACCTGGTAGGAAATGGATTTCCTGGTCCCTTAGTGGTTGGTAGAGCTCTGTTTCTAGTTCCGTCCCACGGAGTGAGAGTGGAAGTGACATTTTTCTCCTCTGGGCCAGAGCGGTTAATTGCCATGTGAGATCCTTCATAGTGCTCTGTCCTGCTGCAGCAAACTGCAATTTTCCAGATTGTGGCTGCTCTGTCTGTCGTGATCCCACCATGAAGATGACAATGACACTGGACAGAGTCTCTGGGGAAGAGATAAACATGTGGAAGAAATAAACCTTTACATTCAAGCCGCCGGGATTTGAAATTGTTTGTACCGTAGCATAACCTAACCGACCTCAATGGAAGAAACGAGCTTTCCTTCCCACAATGTTCTGCTAATATTCTGACCAAACGTTTGAGCCTCTGATTTCTTGTTTATAAAATGAGGCTGTGAAGACCTTCATATTGTAGGTTAGTTGCAAAGAGCAAAGTACTACACAGATAGCAGATATTACTGTATGAGGTGCTTTGCTCCTTTGTAATTTCTGGAACTTCACCGTACAGTAATCAAAGTTAGTGATAACTCAAGGTAGTTTTATTTTTTCCTTCAGGATTATAGATGTGTTTAAGGTCTACAAATACTTCTATGCTTTTTAACATTGAACACAATGACATGGTACTTTCTTTTCCTAAAATGAGACTTTCTTGAGCCTGTTGGTACTTTCTTGATACTATCTTAATACTTTATTGATTCTTTTTATAGTAAATAAGATGCTGGGATCTAGTATCTAGATATAAAGCTCAGAAAGCAGGAGGCCACTGGGAACCATGGATGGCTTGTGGAACATTTGACTATTGTATGAAATAACAGTTAATACCAACCAAATCATAGTTAAAATTGTTATGCTCTTACAATAACACCACATTTTTAAAAACATAAAAAAATGTAGAAGTTCTGTTCTGAAGATTAATCAGTAATCTGAGGGTACATTTTGCGTCTTAATTGCATTGGTTGGCACATCAAGTTACTCTGTTTAGTGCTGAGAAAGAATTGAGCCTATTTTAAACAAAATTCTGTCCAAGATGCTTTTTCTGTTCTTTGATATTGCAATGGTTAAAGAAATGAGAGCTGTCTTTAAAAGAAGATATAGTTAAAATTCAATTCAACAAATGCTTTTTAAATGCCTGTATGGACTACCTCCTTTGTCTAGTACCAGAGTGTAAAGACAGAAAAACTAGCAAGATCTCTACCTTCAGGGATATTGCAGCTTAATAAGGAAAATGGACAGTAAACATTTAAGTACAAGTGATACAAACGTAAAAAGGACTTTATTTTGCCTGTTGTAAGATCTTGGTTTTCCCCTCCAAGTGATGATAGGGAAGACTTAATGTAGATGAGAACATTAGTTCTTTTTTTAATTTTCTATCTTTATTGAGATATAAATGACATGTAATATTGTGTAAGTTTAAGGTGTATTATTTTATGATTTTATGTATGCATATACTGCAAAATGATTGCCACAATAAGGTTAATAACCATACTCATCACCTCACATTTTGAGCGGTAAGAAGTTTGAAAATCTACTCTCAGAAACTTTCTAATATTCCATACGTTCTAACTATAGCCACCACGCTGTACATTAGAACCCAGAACTTACATGATAACTGGAAATTTTTACTTTTTGATCACCTTTACCCATTTCCCCCACCCCCACCGCTCACCTCTGGCAACAACTAACCTGTCCTCTGTTTCTATAAGTTTGGTGTTTTTAGATTTCACATATAAGTGATATCAGACGGTATTTATCTTTTTCTTTCTGACTTGCTTCACTTAGCATATACCCTTAAAGTTCATCCATGTTGTTGTAAATGGCAGGATTCTTTTCTTTCTTATGGGCAATTAATATCCCCTTTATTTATATATGTGTGCATATATATATGTATATATATGTAAATACATGTATACATATATATATCTCAGATTTTCTTTACCCATTCTTTGATGGACACTTAGGTGGTTTCCATGTCTTGGCTATTGTGAATAATGCTTCAGTGGACATAGGGGTGCAAGGCAAATACCTCTTTGAGATAGTGATTTAATTTCCTTTGGATATAATACCCAGAAGTAGGACTGCTGGATCATATGGTAGTTCTCTTTTTAAGGTCTTTAGGAAACGTCATACTGTTTTTCATAGTGGCTGTACCAATCTATAGAGAATATTGGTCTTGTTTCTCAAATTTCAAAACAAGTGGTCATTGACACCTAAAGTTTATAGATATTCTTTAAGTGAAATATATATCCTTGAATTGTATGTTATAAAACACTCTGACATTAGAAATTCTGTGCATTGTCGATAATCTTGGGATCATTCTACTTACCTAGCCTTGTAAATATTCTGATTAAATCTTTGCATAAAATTAAGTAAACAGAAAATTGTACACATGGACTTTATTAGCTTAGGCCCCAATTCCCTTATTTGTGCTTTAATGTAATGGCATTGGCCATTATCAACAACTGATCCCACAAATAGCCATTTGAGGCTCACTTTTATATTTCCTATAAAACTAGAATTAGTGATAAATTAATTTTGCTAATTGGGCCTCCAGTATATGATTCCATGTGATAAAATCCTTTCCAACAATGTTTTTTAAACCAGGAGTGTATATTCTGAACAATTTGAATCAGTGGTTTGTAGGGTTTTTACATATATATTTTGAATATACATTAATTAGTTTATACTTTGTGATTAAGGTGGATACCTCAAGTTGGGCTTCATTTTAGAATATGACAAAATATTTCTTTTAAATAAATGCTATTTTAATTTCTATGGCATAAAATGCATACAATTCAGAATATTTCCTTTATCTCCAGCTGCCAGGAAGCTCCTATTCAAAAGTCAAGTGGATGATAATATTACTTCTGTGGTCCCCAGTGGTTGAATTATTTGCATCACTGTTTAATTTGGAAAGTAAAGCCTTACTTTCCATACATTAATTTATGTTCTTATTCTGATGATAATTGTCTTAATGAGTATGCCTTTTATTGCATATCTCTAAGTTATTTTTTTGAGAGAAGAGTTATAATGAAATAAAGTCACAAGATCACTTTTGTGATCTTCACATTTTGCCCTTCCATGGTTTTTAGATTGGTTGTTGACATCTGCGTGAGCTTTTGAAACATTTTAACTCGCCATGTTGTTTAGCATCCTTCTACCTCAAGGCATCTTAACATCCAGTAAACTTTTAATTCTCAATCATTTTGTGAAATAAGTAAGGGAAGTCACCTCTGGGCAGCTTAAACAAAAGTCAGTCAGAGAGAAAATTAATTCCTAAGAATAGCACTTTCTCTTTCAATGAGAGAAAGAAAAAAATGCCACTGATTTATTAGTAATTGATTTAAAATGACCCAGAGTGACTCCTGTTGAAGAGATACATTTCACAAGTAGAAAAGATGAAAGAAATCCTCTCAGGTTTGGATTTATAGCTTCAGTTTTTTTAACTCAGAGAAAAAGTATCACAAACCAAGTTGCCAGATGTTTTGTATCTCACATGGCAATCAATAATTCAGGTAAACATTAACTTAGAGTAAATCAGTCCCTTGGTTCCTCCATGCCTGCAGGTCTGAAGAGGCCAGTCTTTCTAGGGAAGACAAGATCTGTTTTTATCAGTGCTCTTAATAAAGTTAAAGTAGCCTGGCACACTCCCCGTGGAGTCATCTGTGACCCTCCCATTGTGACCAGAACACTGCATTGATTTTGTCCTCTCTCTGAGACCTCTGAGATCTGCAGGTATTGTAGCTTTTAAACTCTTGTGAAATACAAATTTCCAACCCTGGAGAATGTCATGTCTCATATGCCTTGATGAGATGCAAGACTGAAGCAATTTGCAGGGAGTTAAAATGGATTGACATTATATTTTTCAACTAAGTAAGGTCTCAAAGATAAGAATGAAGATATGAATGAATTCACTGGTGCCTTCAAACACACCCTCTTTCTTTTGATATGTTTAAAAGCAACATGACAACTGCAAAGGTTTTCTGTAGTCACTGCATACAGAGCCAGATATACTGCTGTTACAGTCTGAATTCAAATCTTGTAGTTTCTGCCAGTGTCTACCATTCATGGTAACAGGTGGCTACCCACCGTGCTAGTGCAAATGTCAGGAGAAAGAATTAGCCGTCTTTTGAATGGCTCAAGAATTTGCCAAAATGCAAATAGAAATACCAGATACAAAGGGGATTTGCTGAAATATTTCCTTAAGATTGGTGTTTGAAGTAAAAGTCTTGGCACAATTGAAACTGGAAGCTTATTATTGACATGATTAGTCATTTGTTAGGTGATGCAATTTGTATCTCCTCCTCCACATTTTTACTTCTTTTTTTATTTTCTTATAGTATATGGGTCATTTCCATTTGGATTAAGGTAAATTCTGCTATTCATAGAAGTAAAGGTTTTGCTAAAATCAACTTTGCTTCCAGTAATAAGTTTCCTTGGCTAAGGCTGTTTTCACTGAATGAAACTCAAAGCACTTAAAGGATTAGATAAGACCCAATTCTGTCCTGTCATGAGGAAGCAAACTTTTTGTTTGACACACCTTCAGTTTTTTCTTGGTACTTCTACTCAGCTAAATTATGGTAAATTCCAGTTCTCGAATCTACCCCCAATCACTCTCCCCACTCACCTGGCTCTTCAATTTGGAAAATATGCTGGTATGGTTTTCAGAAGTACTGCCTCATTTTTTAAGCCGTAGATGTTTAGGGATCAAGGAATGTGTTACTTTCTGAAGTAAATAATAGAGCCATCCAAAAAAAAAAAAAAACGGAAAGAGAGAGAGCAAGAGAGAGAGAGAGAGAGAGAGAGAGAAACAAATCTCCCAGAGAAATGATACTAGGTCATACTTGCTTCCAATCTATTTCCATATTTCCATAGTGGTTCTTTATAGTTCTATACCTCTTTTTCCCAAAAGGATATGATTTTTTTAACAGTCATTATCATTTTTTCATTTTTATTATTAAGGTATAATTTCATAATGCACACATTATAAGAATGCAGTTCCATAATTTTTAGTAAATTTAGAGTGTGCAACCATCACTACCACACACTTCAGAACACTTCCACCATCTTCCAAAGTTCCCTGGAGCTCACTTGTAATCTTCTCCATGAAGCGTGGGGCTAAGAGGAAAAAGGTATTGCTGAGAAGTCACTGAGTACCATTTTGAGGGCTGTATGATGGGCAGAATAATGCTTGGGCAGTGAATGTACAATGAACTTGGAGAAACTGAACATATTGTGATGGGAAATTATTTCAAATTCATAGTGGGTAACCAAGCAGAGGGAGTTAGGGAAGGGTGAAACTTCACTGGACACGCGGATGATAAGGATAGCAAATATTTACAGAGTGCTAATGCATACCAGGGACTGTTCTCACCACTGTAAGGTAGGTTTACTTAAGTAAAACACACAATTATACTGCTACCATCCCCATTTCACAGATAAGGAAACCGAGGCCCAGACAGATAAAGTAAGTAAGCAGATACAGGATGGACTTGGCTTCTAACCCAGTAAGTCTAACTCTAAAATCCTCATGATCAAGGACTGCTGCTCAGTTCTCATCAGTGTCACCTTGATTCAACCAAACCTGACTAAATAAAAGGAAAACATTGTATAGGTTGGAGCCCACTGATTAAACTCTATAGGTTCTGGGACCCAGAATAAGCACACCTTAAAAAGGCACCCTTGTGCAGTTGCTAAGGCTATTTTAACCTGTCTGCTCTACCCGTAACTCAAACAGGTGTTGGCCTACAGTAAAAAGTTTGGCGAGAGAGAGGGAAGCAGTAAATGGGTGGGAATTAAGCACACTCACAACACTTTGAGACTTGGAACGAGTCTTTTCTGGGAGAAGCCTGTGCTCTCCATTTCTGCAAACAAAGCATTATCCGATACTAATTTTGTGTTCATGTTAGCTTGGTAGTTTTCTTTTCCCCTTTTTTCTTGATCTGCTCAATTAACATTTCCCTTTGCCCAGGTTCCACCTCCCTACCCAGCGCACTCGATACACTTTTTCCAGATGTGGGACAACCACTTTTGGTCTCTAAACAGATTGTAGACTAACTTGTTTAATGGCTATGTGTTCTCTGTTTTGCTGATACTGGAGGATTTTAGAAGTCTAAGGAGACTTCTATGGAAGCTGTTCCATGGTAACTCGAGTTCCAAGTTTGTGAATATATGTCTTGGCAGCTTTGAGACCTCAAGTACTTCCTGGAGTCCAGGGCCAAAATGGGAAACGCAGCTGGGGCATATGGTCTGGACTTAGAGTTGCCTTCTTGGTTTTAAAAGCTGAGAGATTCTGATCACTTAAAGACCTCTGCAAAGCTTAGCCAGGTGAACTTATGGGAGCAGCACCGATAAATGCATTTCCATATACTTGCTGCCTTGGGCTGTTAGGATGATTTTGGCAACAGTTGGTGAAATGGCCAGCATATCTGATACCTAATAAGTAAAAGAGAAGGGAAAAAAGTAAAAATAAAAAAAGAAGGGAACGTATAGTATTATAGACAACAGCAAATGTACATTAAAACTATCCCATTGGCTGATGTGTAAGCTTGCAAGATCTAGTTAAGGGACATGGATTCACCTGTAATGAATTATCTAAAAACATCACAACAAAAGTGTATTTTTCAGGAAAAGAGAAGAATATTCATTCCAGTAGTGATTCTTTCCAAAGAAGTCAGTACCCAGTTTCTGTTAACTTTTCATCAGTCAGACCACTTCATCATAAAATACTGTTTCTGAGACCACTCAATTCCCATATAAAAAGAAAATTAGGCTCTTAAACACTTAATACTCATGCAATTGTCTTTTTAGCACAGTGTTAAATTTTAACTCTAATTTTTAAAGATAAAATATTGTTTATCTTTCCTGAAAAACTAAGTTTATATAAGGAGTTTCCCAAGTTGTTCATTTTTCTTAGCTTTTAAACACATTTACAAAGTTTCTCTAATTGTTTAAATAGTTATAATATATCATGCAAGAATACTTTTATATGTATTCTGTAAACTGTGGCCCTGTAGAAAGCATGCTTTTTTAAAAAATGTAACAGAACACATAAAATAGTAAATGAAACTAATGTTTGTTGGGTATCTTCAGTGTGCTGGGTCATGTGTTGAGTTATAAAGCTCTCTAGACTGGGAGCACTCTATCTGGCCTCTAGTTCTTATTTTTTCTAGAAATGTGATTGTAAGCAAGTTATATAACTTTCAGTTCTTTTCTGGCTTCATCTGCAAAATTAATTTCACTTTATCAGTGTGCATCAATATTTAAATTGTAAGCAGCAGAACCCATGGCTGACTAAATTTAAGCAGAAAATAAATGCATTAATGACTTCAGATTAAAGATAGCTCATAGATCTTTGGGACTGGCTGCAGACCCGGTATTAGAAGTCAAGGAAACAGAAAAAAACATTGATGATCACGCTGGGAGCTGGGCCTTTGAAGACAGCATTTCGCCATCATTAGGCATGGATGCTACCACCTTGTACCATGGAACCAAGCAGAGCTCACTACTAAAACCACTATTATTGCAGACCCTGGAACCTGAGTGTAGCTATCACAGCATCTGCCACACTTGTCTAAAAGGATGTGGGGCAGCCTCTGCTTTCTGTGTCCCTGGTCTGGCCCAGGAATGTCTGATCGACAGGGACACATTGCCACGCCTATGCCTCAGTTGCAGGGGAGTAGGAACACAGCACAAAGATCCTGTTTTTCTCCCTCTAAAAGATGATAAATGCCCCCCACATAAAAATAGGGTTGCAGAACTGCACAGCCAAAAATATTGATGTCACTAAAAAAAACTTTTTAATCTAGCATCTTCTGGAATAGCCATTAAAACTTGGATACGGTGTTCCTGAGAAAGTCTGGATGACTGCCTGTAGTCCTGTGTATTTCTTAACAGCATCACATTCCACACCCATTTATGTCCTGGTTTATAAAATAAATTATAAAGTCAACATACTTACAATGAATAACATCATTTCATATACTAGGAATATTTATTTTCAGTGCATTACAGTATTTATATAGAATTTTATTTATATCAAATTGAGTTTATCTGTAGCATATTATATTACCCTGACAACAGTTTCATGGAGTAGCTAGGACAGGTATTATCAGCTCCTTTTTATACATAGAGAAACTGTTACTTGACAGAGGTATGTCAATGCCAATCTCTGAATGGAGAGAGGGCACTAGACCCTGAACCTTCTTATTGCTCCAACCACAGAGTACCAAACATGCCACCTTCACAGTTACTAAAGTAGAATATCACCTTTAATTCATGAGAATTGCCTGAGGAAGACAGAGTGAAGATGGCTGAAAAAGTAGGAGGCTGAGATTTTAACTGTCATTTTCTGTACTCTAAACCAGAGCTTCTTAGCTTGGGGGCTGTCCCTCCATGCTGAAGTGTGATGAACGGATGCTCTTTCAATTATCTGGGCTGGTAGAGACCTGCGGCATTAGCCTTAGGTGGACAAATTGCCCATCCTTTTCTCTTTTGTTTTGTATGCCCTGATTTGAAAAGGCTAGAGAAGTACTGTTCTAAGCAATCAAGTATAGATACTCTAATCTACTTTAAAGATATTTCTCACCTGTTTATTCACTCAACATCGGTTTATTAAAGGCTCTGATTTTCCAGATGTGGTGCCAAGCGGGATAAATAAAAAGGGGGGAAGAAGACTCAGCTCGTGCCTCTGGATAGTTTGTTGTACTCTGGGGGAAGCAGGGAAGCAAAGGGGCAAACTCAGATCAAGTTGATCCTAGGGGGCAGGTACAGGGGCAGTGGAAACACTTACAAGAGCCAGGTTTGGTTGCAAGGGGTGCATGGGAGTCTTTTCAGTTGATGCCATAAAATTTTTAGTTGAGTCCTAAAGGAGTGAAAGGAAGCTGAAACCTCAAAAAGTGGAATTTCCCAGGGAAGGGGTAAGAGGTGAAGATGAGACTGTATTCTATGCAGAATGAGCAGCTGTACAAAGGCCTAGACACCCTGGAAGCCTCCCTCCCTTTAGGGCATGAAGACACTTCCACACAGCTGAGGAGCAGATTCAGGTGGTAGAGCTCAGAGACCGGGTGAGGAAGTGTCTGGCCACGCATGGCCTTTTAGACCATGAAGGGTATTCCGTGCTAAAGCCACAGTCCCGGATCCTATTGTAATAGCAGAAAAACAGAATTTCTCTATTCTGTTTTCAGTAACAGTTACGATAATGATCTAAAACTTGACTCCTGTAGGTCCAATGAGGATAAGAATAACAGTTAATATCTATTAAGCACTGGTTATATAGTAACCACTCTCCTAAGTACTTTATTCAATAATTTAATCCTCCCAACAACCATATAAGGTAAGTTTTATTATCGTATTGCAAATGAGGAAACTGAGACATAGAAATCTTGCCATGGGTTATGGACAGCTGAGATTTGAACCCATGTAGTCTACTTCCCAAATCTTTGCTCTTAAAGACAATACTTACCCTACTTAACAAACTTTTATTTAAGACGTCTCCGCTATGAGAACATGTTTGCTGTATAAATTCACGTGAATAATGTTATTTTGAATTATTTGGGATTACAAGCAGTAGAGTAATTTACTCCTGTTTTAGAGCCAACAGCCTTACTATTACTATAATAATGTCATCTAATTACAAAGCACATGTCCTTGCCTCCTAAGAAGGTTGTTTCCTTATGGCATCTAACCACTCGAAGCTTTAGTTTTTCACCTAAAAACCAAAGATGATAATATGTTGTTGCTAAATGACATGATCTTGGGGAAGTGACATGTCCACAGCTTAGAATGTGGTATGAGAAACTCGATCTGACACTACAAAGTAAGACATTTCCAACAGTCTCACAATAGAAGATTATGTGTCTTCTACAGACCTTTATTCATAAAATGATGGAGAATATGTTACCTTCTCAAAACAGGTGTATCATTTAACATCAAATTCACTTATTCATTCTTTCACTGATTCTTTTTATTTAATAGATTTGCTTTGGGCTACATTGTGCCTCTGTCCTGGGTACTGGGGACACAATGGCAAACACTAAAAGGGGCATCTCCTCAGAGGTCTTTTGGTCTTGAGAAAGAGAGAGACACAGACATAGAGATTATAATGCAATATGCTAAACGTGCTGATAGCACAATGTAGACAGTTTAATGGAAACTCCAATTAAGAGGACTAACGAAAATTAGAGCTTCAAGGGAAGAATTCACAGTAATGGGGTGCCTCCAGATTTTGCCAAAATAAGTATTGACAAAAGTTTCGTTAAAGCTGGATATAAGTGGTTGCTAGAAGATCAAGAGTCTCATCTTTCCCATCTGCCAGTACACTCAATTAGCCAGGCAAGTTGGTGGAGTTGACTATTTTTTGTTCTTTTTTTCTTCCCTTAACCACATTCTCCAGATCCATTCCCATAACATATAAAAGCTTAGTCAAGTTCAGTGTGGAACTGCAGAAGGCCCTGTGTACCTCCCACAAAACTGCATTTGCATTGATCATATCCCAAGGAAATGGCTCTTTATTAGTTCCCAACAGCCAGTGCAAAGGCATTCAGGTCCGCAATGGATGTGCAGAGTCCAACACAACTGCTGTCAGTGTTTCCCCAAATCATCCTTAGTAAACTATTGCTGGATACATGTTGGAAGGAGAGGCTGTCTTTTTTGTTGTTCTTTTTTTCCCCAAAGCTAGCATTTTTCCCATGTAAACGTTCCCTTAGAAGGTTTATAGCCCAATGAGGGCTCCTAAGACTGCACATGTGTTTGGTTTATTATCAAGAATGCTATTTTAGAAACACATGCAAAGAATTAAAAGAGAGATTGTAATAATATCTTCTCATCCTGTGGGCTGTGGAGGTACTGGCATTGTACAGTATTTTCAACAATGATGCTATGGTCATAAAAATGCATAGTTATCTACAATTGGGTCCTTTTATATGGAGAAGAGATGTTTTGAGTATGTTCCCATTTCACTATTTCTACTCTGTCGTTCATTTTTTCTTAAGCTCCAACTGCTTCCTGATACTCACTTTGAATTCTTTGGGAGGTTTCTTTGGGGTCCTCCCAAACTACCAAGTGCATTTAGTCTCTACACTTGGTTTATGATAGGTATTCCAGATCACCCTTGTCTAGCTTGTTTTCCCCACCTTAAGGCCTCAATCTCACCCTGGCTCCATCATGAAGCTTTACGTGTCTCCCTTGCCAATTGGCTGTATGGCAACGTCTGTAGCTTACGAACTCTCTTTATGGGGTAGAATAGGCCCTGGGTCTTTACTCCTCAGGGTAAGTGAAGTTGGGCTGTGGAAACCAGCAGACCCCAAATCCCAAAAGCTATGAATAAGAAAACTTTGTTCCATTCCAGCGCTGTATTGTGGGTTTGCTGGGGGTTCTGCTCTGCTTCATTCACTCTGGGACTCCGGTTGACAGCGAAGTGACTAACTGGAGCCTTGCCAGTCCCATGGGCAGAGGGAAAGAGCTTCTGAGAGTCTTGTACTAGCGCTTACATACTTTATTCAGAAGGGCACATGTCACTGGGCTTGAAGCTGATTAGCTGGTACTAGACCCATGTTTCCCTACAAACACAAGGGAGTGCGAAAATACAAACCTACAGTGCCCAGAAGGTGGAGAGCAATAAATATTTGGTGAATGGCCCTAATGACAGTCACATAGCCCTTCAGGCTGGGGTTTGACTGGCAGCTCTGACAGTTCCTGATGTTAGGTCTTGCCCTGGGCAAGTGGCTCAGCTGCTTAGCCGCTCTGTCTTGGCTTCTTCTGAAGAATGGGATCCTTTATTCTCCATTGGATTCCGTTAAATAATCATTGACTATACAACTCATCTCACAGATCTCATCTGCTGTTACCCTTTGGTCCTAAATAGTAACCTGAGTGTATCCTATTTCCTCATTAAGAACATAAGCTCGCTCTCTTGAATTGAGCTCCTATAATGTTACAGCAGCATTAGGTGGAAACAAGTTGAGTTTCCAAGGCGTCAACAGAACAGGCAAATGAAATTTAGTTCTATGATCTTTGCTCATTAAGAGAAGGAAAAATTGAAAGAGAAACAGATTGAATTCTCAAGGCTGTGAGTTAAAAACTCATCTTTTTGTCTCAGAAAAATATCTTATGAAGTGTCCCTAATAATTCAATTCTTTGAAAGAGCATTTGATTTAGTTCATTCTTTTCAATGAAGTAGCTCTTTATGAGTCAATGAAGGGCTGGGTACTATGGATTTGCTAATCATGTTCCAATTTCTATTCAGTCATTTTTAATCGACACCTCAACTGCGTCTGTTGCTAAACAACAGATTTATGCCCTGTTTGTTGTCAGATCGATGAGCATTACAAGCAATCAGGGTGAAGAGTTACAAAGCCCCATGTTATTGTTCTTTAGGCATAAAAGAGTGGGTTGGCTTCAAGTCAGAGAGGGGTCAATGATTCATTTTAATATTGTTTGATTTAGGCCCACCTCAAGAGATGGCCTTGCTGACCTACAATAAAATGGGCATGATTAGGTATTTCTCGCATCCCAAATCTTTCTGCAGTTATTCAGACTTTTGTGTGCCACAGGCTCAATAATTTTGCGTGCGTCAGCAGAACAGGCTGGCTCGTAAGTAGCCTTCATTAATTGAAGCTACTTGCACACTTAGTTTGCAATTTTTCACCTCTGTAATTTAGACAATATGCATGCTTTAACCAGATGTGAAATTTTATTGCACTTCATGGAACTATTTAATACTAGGCTTTTAAAAATATATTCTCATGCTCTTTGGACTAACACTTGTCTGGCCGTCTTTGAGCTTTATATTAAAATATTTTCAGCTTCAGTCGAGATTAGTCCACTCCAATATTAGAGTATTTTTGATCATGTCCAATTAACCATATTCCTTAGACTGAGATGATTTTGAGCTGGTTATTTATTAGAGTGTTGAACTAATTTGGACAACTAGACAAAAGCGTTATGTTTTCCACCCCTTCCCCACTGTACCCCATAGTCAGAACTGAATTACTGATCCCCAAAGAAGGGACCACATGGTGCTGTGAAAATGAGGGATTGTGAGAAGTTATAGAATCGGTCTTTAATTCTCAGCTTGGTTTCCTTGTGGACCCCTTAAGTGTGCTTCATAAGCTAGTCACAATTGTATTTTGTTTCCTAAAGTCCTCAGGCCATTAGGTCTTTGCTGTGTTGTTTGCTCTGCTTAGGGATGGCTCTTCTAGGTAACTCTGAGTCATCAAAGTTGCCAAACTCACCTAGAGCAATACCCCTTCCAGAAAGCCCTTCCCAGAACTTGTTTCAATTTCCCAGATCCATGTTCTAATAGATAGATCAGTAGGCAGCACCTATCAACAATTCATGTTTCTGCTTGCTCCAGTATAATGCTACATCCTACACAAAAGGTCCTTTGAATTATCTAACTCTTTATAGCCAGTTTCTGCCCATGGCATGGACTTAATAAGTATTTGTTGAATGCATGGATATGGGCTGAGTAAGCATCATAGAACCATGACTTTATTTAAATACTATAAATATTGTATTGCTGGCATGTATGGCGAACTTGCTGTGTACTAGCTTTAGTACTGTATCTGTTGTGATTCATTTAAGGTGCTTCAAATTCCTATGAAAGAGGGTACTGTTATTACCCCATTTCACAAATGAGGGAACTAAGGGACTGAAAGGAGACGTTAAGTGGCCCAACATCACACAGCCAGTGAGTGCTGGAGCCAGCATTCAAATCCAGCCTAGCAGCAGAGCTAGTAAGCAAACCACCGCACTATTTACTTCTCATAATGTGAATTTCTGATGGTCGATGAAAAAGGTAAACTGATAAAAAAAACTCCTCCTTCCTGTACTTGCTTATTCCTAACAGCTCTTCTTTTTAGTGCACGCACGTAGGAAAGAAAACAGTAACATGTTTCTGTATTTACCGTAGCATTAGTAATTTCAGCTTGTAAATTTGCCTTGAAAGCCCTAATGTTTAAATATTAATCAAAGCTGCAGAACTTTCCAAGCAAGTGCTGTCAGAGAAAGATCAACATTGGTTAGAGTTTTACTTGCTGACAGGTTAAAAATAAGCTTATGGTAGCTTTCCTGCTTTTTCGAAATATGTTGGCCTCTAGGTCCGTCATGGAACTCAAAAGAAAGTTTTGGCACTACACGTTAAAGCAGGGATTTTTTTAAAAAAAGAAGTGTTTTCAATTTCCCCCATGTTTAGATCAACGCACCTGATGGATACAACTCAGTACATCCCTATTTTCCTAGAAATTTCCTTTTGTCTGCTTTTTTGAGACTACCAGTAAAGTATAAAATTTATGACTAGAAAGCTTTATTAAACTTTGGAAAGTTTAAAATTTTCACATTTGCTAAAGCATTACTCTTAAACACACAAATGCACAATGATACACCTGTGCTTTCCCCCAGGTAACACCAAGATTTATAAACATGTTATTCTGTACCTTCATTCCATGACTTTACTAGTTATAACATTCAGAGTATGTTATTTGACTTAGAATCAGTTACTTATACTATCTTTGACTCCTTATCTGTAAAACAAAGGCAATAATATGACTTACTTGATGAAATTAAAATATTTAGAACAGTGCCCACCAAGAGAAAGAGTTCAATAAATTCTGCTCTTATTATTGGCTTCAGGCAAGGTGGTTTCATAAATGAACTAACACTGGAAAAATGACAAACATCTTGTAATATGTCAGGTTATTTTCTTTGACTGTGGGTATGTATTAGTCTTCCCAGGCTGCCATCACAGAAACCCACAGGTAGACTTAAACAACAGAAATTAATCTTTGGATTCTGAAGTCCAACAGCAAGGTGCCAATAGGCAAGGGTTGGTTTCTGGTGAGACCACTCTTCCTGGCTTGCCAATGGCCAATTTCTTGCCATGTCCTTACTCGGGTTTTCCTTGGTGTGTGCTCACACCAGATATCCTTTAATTTCCTATAAGGGCACTAGTCCTGTGGGATTAGGGCCCTGTGCTTAGGACCTCATTTAATTTTAATTTCTTCTTTAAAGGTCCTGTCTCCAAATACAGTCACATTGGGGGTTAGGATGTCAACATATTAATTTTGGGGGAGATGCAATTCATTTCATAACAAGTCAGAACATCATTAGGGGATAATAATGAAAGTCTACACTGGAAATCCTTTATATGAGGCCTGGGTCAAATTACCCCCTGCTTACCTTATTGGGGATTTTTAAGAGGTCATCTGATTTCTGCTTTAAATAAATGATGTCAGCTCCTTTTTAGAGTTCTACTCATTAATATACCTTTCTGCCTCCAGTACTGAATCAACAGAGACTTCCATGGTACTTTCTATGAATTTTATTTTATTTAATTTCATTTTGGGGGGGATGATAGAGAGCTCCATTACTACTTGAAACCAGGAAGTAAGGGATTCAGGAGCTGAAGGGAATAGGGAACAGTGAAACATTTACCTGGGCAGGCCGTCTGTTTTGAGCTTGTCAAGAATGTTAGAATGGCTTTGCCATCACTGGGATAGTCATAGAGCCACACATGAGCCTTTCATCTTGGTAAGTATGAAATTCTTAAGGTTTTAAAAATAACAGAATGATATAATAGGCTTTCACTCCAACAAATTGAATTTCACTTAAAATTATCATAAATAAGATTTATGTAATGATGACGTTTAACATTAAGACTGAAGTGTCTCCAACCAGAAATTGGTAATGACTAATTTCACATTGTGCAGAATAATCCATTTGTCACTGAAAGCCTAACTCCCATGCTTAGATTCCCATCATTCTTTTTATGATAACTGCCCAGAGTCTGTTTCGTTATGATGCCAATTTGTTATTTCATGTAATATTAACAACTCATCACATAAAATGAACAGTGAGTTAATTTTCTGAAAATCTGAAAGTAAATACTGAGTTATGGTTAATGCCTTATAGTCATCCTCCTTAGAAAACTTCCATTCCCTTCTCAACTCAGCCAATAGTCAAAATAATTTCCATCTTCTCCTTGTGTTTGTATAAAACCTCAAGTGAAACTATTACTTTATTTTCTTTAATATGGCAAGAGATTCCATTTTTACTGTAAGTATTGCTATGGTCTGGATAAACTAAGTAATCTATTGACCTTAATGGTATTGTGAAACTATTTGTTCTGAAGGTAAATTAGACAAAATAACACATCAATTATGTGTTATTTATAGCAAGTCCCTGGTTGGCCACAATTTTACAAATGCTGAAGAAGAGCTCTTTTGAAATAACACTTTTTGGTCAACATTAGGAAAGGGAAGTAAAGATATCCAAGGTGGAGCTAAGGTTCATAATAGACAAATGTTACTGCATAAAAATTGAATTAATGATAATACAGTGCTTGAACAATATTACTGGATGCTGGTTTTTAATAGTACTTATAGTTTGGCTTTTTACAGCCTGTGTCCTCTGTTCTTCCTTCCTTTTCTAGATCTGACAGACCCCAGTAAGTAGCAGAGAAGTAGTTACGGAAAGATCATCAGAGAGCACATTTCTGGCAGCTGGGTTTTCTGGCTGAGCCCTGGAGGAGCTGAACCTACACTTGTCTCCAGAATAAAAGACGAGCAGGACCCTGGGGAAGGAATCATGTGTGAGAAAACTTCAGTAAGTATGTGACTCTGGCCATGCCCAATTTGATCTCTCACTGTGGAACTGGTTGTTCATTTTTACTCATATTTAAATGAAAACGCACCCAGCCGTAACTGTGAACTTCTTTGTTGGTGGTGTGCTTTCTGGTCTCCTGTGTTTTTCAGCCCCTTTAACTATAATTGGGTCTTTGTTCCAGCCTCTACCTTGAAGTTTACTCTTCCAAGAAATCACTCACCTTCCCAGCATTTAGAATCACTGTTTTATGACACATTAGATGGAAAATAATGCATATGCTATGAGGATCTTTGAGAAGAAAGGGATGACCAAACGGGGGGATTGTCTGGCTTTGGAAAGCCATCACCAGTTGGCAGTTGTTAGAGAATGACTCAGTTGTCTGGCTCTACCTTTGAGACAGATTTAGGTGAACTGGAGACGACAGATCAGCCCAAGGCTTATTCACACACAGGCATGCCTGGATCAGACAAGTCCCATCAGTACATAGGAAGGGCAAATATCTATGATTACATCAAGCAAATCCTACTTTTTCCCTTTTTTAATGCTGTTAATTTAAACTTCCTATGAAAGTCTAAAATGGTCCAGTTAGAGTCAGGCATGTAAGATGAAATAGCTAAGCATTTCTTTTAACTACATATTTCTTCACATGTTCATTATGTGTTGATTTCATTCATTTATAAAATACCTGCAATGTAACAGGTGCCAAAAAAGGCATTTTAATGGTGATGTAGGAACATTTATACTCATTTTGCAGATGATAAAGTAGAGACTTAGAAAGGTTAAATGGCTTTCTCCAAGTCACACTGCTATTTATGCTAGTGAAGATACTAATCATGTTTGTACATTTCCCATTCAGTTCTTACTGAGTCTTGTTTCTCCTTCATTTGACTATATATTATTCAGTAATCCAAGAATATTGGTTACCTTGCACATCTGAAGTACTAACCATACATCTCCAGCGTGTGAGATTGAGAACACCATGTGCTGTGAATAACAGCAAAGACAAATGGAAGCCAGCTAGCTGGATTTTGATGACAGCCTTGATCAATCCTGGGAAAACTGATCTTCAGTCTGCTGTCATGCAAGATGATTACATGTCTTTATTGTTTACTAAATAAACAGCTTGGCATTCTCTTATCTGTAAGAAAAAGTTCCTGAATGCTAAAGTAGTCAAAAGAGCACAACAATAGGAGACAATGAAATAAAAGTTCTAAAAAGCCATCCAAAAATAAACCTATGCCAAATATATTCAATTCAGTAAAATGGAGGCTCTATTTTGAGTTTATACAGTGTGATTTACTACCAGAAATGCCCAGGAATACGTTATAAAATTGTTCACTTTACAGCACAGTGTCAAGTATAGACACTGTAAAACTGTTTCATAGAGGGTCTATGGTGGAGGTGTTATGGACAGTTGATTCTGTCAATGAGAATATCTAACTCGGGCTGTGCCGAGGAGGGCATCGTGATATGACTAGTTTGAGTTTCTAATTTCCTGCTATGATAGAAATGGTACAAGACTAAATTCTATTGCATTTTCTGTATCAGGAACAGTTTGAAGACATCTGTGTCTAAGGATACCAGCATTAACTCATAAATATATTAGCTTTGTTACCTAAAGAGTTTTCTTAGAATTTGAAATAAGAAGTGATACTGTCCATAAATCTATCGATTGCCACTAATTAGAGCTACAATTTGTTAAGCATTTCCTATTTTTCACACACTGCTAAATGTTTCTTAGGTATTACCTATGAAAGCCTCACCTCCTAGTGAGATAGGGCTCTTATTAGCCACCTTATGTATGTGAAGAACCATTCCTTAGTGTAGTGAAAATGGTCTAATACCACTGAACTGGTAAGCAGAAAGCTGCTAGGATATGAACATGGGTGGACTTACCATCTGTCATCTACTGTCAATTCCAGTTCTTGTACCACTCAGGAGCATTTTTATATTACTATTATGCCAAATGATAGTTTCTGTGGTGATCACTTGTATATTTTTGTGGAGCATTGCTAGAACTTGAAGACTTGAGGCATCTTATAACTGAAAGAAGATGGAGAATACCTTAATCATGATTGAGATGGGAGGGACTAGAGGTGGGGGCATTGCATGGAACACATGAGTTTTTCCTCTGGTCTCTTCCTCGTACACTATCATGAGCACATGTGCTGACTTAGGCTAAAGGGAAAAGGAATTAAGAAGAGAAACTAAGGTGGTCCTTCTTGTGGCACCTGAAATACCATCCATGAACATTTTGCCGTGTGGATGTAGAACAGATATTTAGAATCAGATAAAGCTAAGTTTGAAGTCCATTCTACCTTTTCTTCTAACTAGGTCTTAGTTTCCTTATTGACAAGACTATGAAAATAGTGCCTAGTTAATAGTGTCACTGAGGAGAGTTATATATGTTTGTGTTTGTGTATTTCTTTATCAATAAAAATGTTTGCACAAAGATGAAACAATAAAAAATATTTAAAGCACACACACACACACACACACACACACACACACACACACATATATATATATAAACTATTATACATGGATGACATGCATATTTTATAATAATACAATAATATATATTATTAGTGTTTTATTATATATATTATCATATTAGTACTAGTTATTATAATAGTAGTATATATATAATAATAATAATGTATATTAGATAGTATTAGACATTACCTTGCTAACTAACTTATTGCCTCAGTCTGACTTTCTAATCTCACCTGTGTGCTCTGGCTTTTAATGGCCCCTCTTGGAGTTCAGTGACTTTTCTTTCTTAACTTTCAGCTGATAGGATTTATTAACTGTATCATTTAAATGCAAAATAAATATATTTTTATCAAAGTGTTCTAAGCTCTACCAATGCATGTCTCTCGCATGCTACTAATTCTTCTTAAATATTACCATCCTTATTCAGATTGTGACTAAAAGAAAAGGTTGATGTTCTACAAAGCTGTGGCTTAAAGTTCTAGTTAAGGAATTGGCTTCTTGCTTGCTGCAGGTGACTTAAGAAACACTGGTTAGATACATTTAGTTGTCAGAGGATGTATTTATAGAGAAAGGGCTGGACCAGATGATGGCATAAGGGAATATTTATCTTGAAATCTGTAATTTTAAACAGTCTGGATAACTGTTCATGATGGCTCATGATGATCCTCATCTCATTAGATGTCTTGATAATTCAAAGACAACACATAATATTGCATTTGTCATAGAACCTAGCATATAGTAAATGCTAGTAATTATTAATATTGTTTACTCTGTTACATACTACAGATTTTTAAATAATGATATGTGATGAAAAAATACAGGTTGTTTTCCTTCTGTACGTTATTAAGGTTTTGTCTCTCCCAGCTTGAAGCCTATCCAGATACATTTAGCTCTGTGATTCTGGAAAGAATTACACTCCTTTGCCAACTGGCTTCTGTTAAGCTCAGCCAAAGGGGTCCCAAGGAGATCGGAAGGCAGAAGGAGGAAGGAATATTCTCTCATCTGTTTTTCTTACCATGATTACCTTTGAAAAAACTCTGTCCACAGGCATTGGCAGTAGGTTCCAATGGGCCCAACTGGTCTCAGTGTAGTTCTTCCACATCCTAGAAACAATCTCTTAGATCCTCCACAGCTATATCAGAACTAGTTAATTCAGATCTCAGGGTCATGTGGTCCCTGCTCCAACCTCCCGATGCCCCAGCACCAGCCAAGCAGTGCCCCCCACCAGAGATCTCTGAGTCCAAACTCTGTAGGACCCTCTTTTAAGCTTCTAAATCTTAATAAGACCATCCTTCTCCATTTTTTTCCTGGACACTAGGGATGATAGTTGCTTTCCTCAGAAATTACTTTTATGAATCCATAGTGTCTCCCTTTTGTCCTTCACTTTTGTAATACCTGGTTGATAATTCTTTATATGAAATCCATTTATTAAAATAACTAGTGGGGTTTCTTTCTCATGACAGGATCTAGACTGATAAGTTTATCAGTCTCTCCCACGTCCTGCCCAGAGCATAATGCCCTGACAGCAAACATTGCATTGGCTTGTAAAGTCTTCTATATGTGCAAGCCGGTTCTAAATGGTGCTCTGTAAGGTTACAGAGAATGTCAGAGTTTTTAAAAGTTAAATCAGTTTTCCTAATAATTGTGAAGTTATCATCTTAAGATCTGATAAATGTTCTACCATGTAGAACCTCGTAATATAAAGGGGAGTACTCTCAGGTTTATAGTGTCCAAGAATAGTTTTGAGTAGGGGAAAGCTATGCTCTTTAACTCTCTTTAACTTAAAATTTGTCAAGAAATAAGGGTGAAGGGATTTTTTTTGTCCAGAAAAGATTTCACTTAAAGTGTACTATGTGATTTGCAAATGAACATGTGAATTGTTGCTGACTTAGGGTCCTTTCTAAGACATTACCTACTTTCTCGTGCACATTGTTCGGGGTTGATCTTTCTCTCCCACTCCAATGCCCCCATCCTCATTTAAACTATAGTCACAGATTTTTTCTTTTAAAGTGCATTCCTAGCTATGGTTCCTTGTATTGTTAGAAACTAAAGACTTAATACTAATCTGGGAATGGTAACAATGATTTTAGCATTACAAATAAAAGTATAGCCAGGGTGGGAAATCATTAGGGAGGAGAAAAGGATTCAAAGTCTATCCATGTTGAGAATGACTGGTTTCAGCACAATAGGTTTCTTTTCTCACAAAATGCAAGTAAAACCTTGTACCATAAAAGTTTAAGATTATCCCATGCACTGACCTGGTTAGTTCATACTTTGAGAGCTTACACACAAAATTAATAGGAAAAATCCAAATAAATCTCTGAAGCTGAGCCAATTTGAAGATGCAGATGGGACTCTTCCTATGTGTGGAGTGAAAATAGGTTGGGGATAGGCTGGAGATTTTCACTTAACTTGATTAGTTTGTGATATGAATTTAATGTGATAAATA
Organism: Manis pentadactyla; assembly: GCF_030020395.1. NCBI lineage: Eukaryota > Metazoa > Chordata > Mammalia > Pholidota > Manidae > Manis > Manis pentadactyla. The sequence goes on from NC_080029.1 coordinate 17,747,065, forward strand.
TTTGAAAAAATACTTAAAACTATAGTGGAAAATACTAAAGTTTACTAAGGGAAATGAAAGCTGTAATATCAGTGACTTAGGTTAAAAAATCATATTTGCACTCAGGTGTGAACCAACTGAAGTAAAATTGTAATGGGAAACAGAAATTCTTCCTTATGTAATATCCCAGTTTTAATTTAAAGGAGAGCCAAACAAAATTAATTACAACTACTTGGCAGGATATGTAAAGTTACATTCTGTATTTTCTACAGATACTATACAGCATTACTATTACTTGGCTACTTCCTTAGTAATTTCATGGAATGTTCGAATTTACTAGTTAAACTAATGGCCTTTAAAACCATTTTCCCACTTGCTAAAGTTATAGGTGTATTTGTATATCTCCTAGTATATATTAGGACATTCACTGAGGTTCGTGTAATTGCCTAGTCTATTTTCTTTTTGTAATTCTTAACTAGATCGTTTTTTTTTTTTAGAGAGAACAGCATGGTTTTGTAAAGATACAGAGTTCGGATTAAAATCTGGGATCAAGTCATGTTTTTGCTGAATGGAAATACAAAGCACAATTATTATGGGTCTCAAATGAGATGATTCTATAGAATACAACCTCCATGAGGGCAGAGATCTTCGTATTCACTCTATCGTAAAAGCTTAGAACAGTTCCTGACACATAGTGGGTGCTTGTTAGTTATTGAAAAAAAGAATAGTGGTTGTAAAAGTACATTGCAAATTCTGAAGATCTATGAAAATATTATTATCCACTAACATAGTATGATGGTGAATCTGTCACTGCATATTAATGAAGTAAGATAAATAATTTCTACCTTTTCTTATAAAATAAATCTTACCATGGTTTTGCATCCTGTTAGAATATATGAACATCATGATACAAGGAAGAATTGTTGAGGTATGCAATCAGTGCTTTTTCAACCAAATCACATTGAAGTACAATAGTGTAATGGCAGTATGTGTGTTTGTCCACATCACTCTGTGTTAGTGTGTGTGCTTGTCGGTGTGCCTGGGAGTACATGGTACTGTTATGGTCTTCAGTCTCTCAGACAAATATGAGGTGCTAGTATAGAGTGTTAGAACCGTAGGACCAGCCAAATCTATAGGACTTGACTTTGCCAAGTCTTAATTCAGCACTTTCCAAGTCATTGAAAGTTTAGAACCTGGGGGCAGTGGGGAGGAAGAAATGAACAAAACTAAGAAAGATTTGTGCATTAGGTTGAACTACTTTCTATAAATCCTGAGATAATAAAACAAATTACAAAGTGAATTCCCTTAGTCTTTTGTTTTTATGAATTAGCTTTAACTGAGTCTTCCATCCTCTCAAGTTGTTGCAAGAGACACTCTGCATTTTGGGAGCACCAAACTGCCACTACGTCTATGAGTTCTCATTTGTGCATTTTGTGAAAGGCTATATATTTTGTGAATCTATGAGTGGGAGGTACTTATATCTTTATTTGATCTCTCTCTCTAACTCTGTCTAGTAGCCTAATGCACTTACCCTTCATCAAGTAAGCAGGCAGCTCTGACAACTGCTTCAGAGTCAGACAGACCTTCTCAAGACAAACTTAACTCTTTCCTCTCAGCAGGTTTTATTTTGGGAAAGTGATTCAGGATTGAGAGAGCTGGTAAGATGTGGGAGTTGAGTGTGTCCAAGAATAGGGACCTAGGATGGAACCTAACCAATAACCCTTATAACTCTACATGCTATATACAGCCACCAGATTCAGGGGACTTATTGGATGGGGTTATAAAGGTTTACCTTAGTCCTAAGTGGTTTCCAGCTTTTACATTATGACCTGACTTTCTAGCCTTGCAGCAAAATGGCCATTAAGACCCTAAGTTTACATTAAATTCATTACCGTGTTGGCCTTTTCTCAAGAGTGCCCAGCAGCCTCTCAAAGATTCTAACTTACCTCCTAAAAGGTATTCTGTCCATGAGAACATTAATCTAGTTAGTTGCAAGAAAATGTATCAAAGCTCTAAATGGTAGTAGAGGTTAAGGCATTAAAACAAATACAATCTGTGGGAACTTGGAAGAAAGGGGTATGACTTAGAATATTGTTCACTTCTTTGATACCCCAGGTTGATGGATTATGTTTTTGATCATGCTGCTCTAAAGGTATAACATTTTAGATAAGAAAATTCAACACAAAGCCTAATCAATTAAAAAAAATCCCACCCTTTCCATGTCATCTACTCTTTACTCTTTCTTTTAATTTCTGGATTTCTGAGGGCATGCATGATTCAGAGGCAGACGGGATTCAGAAGTGGGGGTCCATGGTTAAAGTTTTGGAAACATGGCACTCTTAAGTGTTACAAATCAGATGAGAGGTTCTTTATTCACAATGTGCATTTAGAGGACCACTTGTTTTGATATTGTTTTAGTCTGTTTGGGCTACTACAGCAAAATGTCATAGACTGGGTAGTTTATAAACAAGAAAAATTTATTTCTTACCGTTCTGTATGTTGGGAGGCCCCAGATCAAGTTGCCAGCAAGGTCGCATATATATATATATGTATAATATATATATTAAGTGCAACTTAAACACCTCCCAAAGGCACCCCTTCTTACTATCATCATCTTTGGGGTTCAGGACTTTAATCTTTGTGTTTTGAAAAAATATAAACATTCCCAAGATAGAAGTATCATTCTGGTGCTTTGACTATTCAGTTTCCTGGCCCCCAGGAACCTGAATTTTTGGGGAACTGGACTTTGAAATCTCCAGTTTTAGCAAGTGCTCTGCTAATATGTTCACAGCATTTGGGGACTACTACTGAACTATTTACTGTCCTTAAAGCCATGGCAGCAGATAAGGAAAGATCAATTACTTCCTCAGCTTCCATATATTCTGCCTCTATAGAGAGGTAAAGGATGTATGCTGACATTTCCATTTTGTTCCCTTTTTACTATCTCCTTGTTATTTGATGAAACTCTTAGTCATGCTCTTCCAAGAAGCTCCTGATTCTATGTGGTCAGTTTTTATATGAGGTTTAAAGGTAATTGAAAGATGAGATAGCTTGCTATTTTAATTGTCTGAAATTAAAAAATGGGATCTGTAAACTGACTGGGCTCACTCACCACACCTGTGTTGTCAGGGTTTCCTTGGCTACAAGGAAAAGAAACAAACTGAAATGAGCTCAAGTGGAGGAAAGGGAGCATGTAGAAAGTAAAGGGGAATATCCCAGAACCGACAGCGGCAAGCACAGCCCTCTTGAATCCAGAGAATGAATGACCTTCTTTCTTCATTTCCTCCTTTCTTCTCTTCAAAAAATATTGAAATCGCTATCACTGCTCTAGGAGTTGGGGATACACCAGTGAACAAAACACAAAAATCGCTTCTCTTATGGATTCTATAAACCCGAGTAAGCAGACACTATATAATAAGACACACTGTATAATATATATAGTATGCTGGGTACTGTAAGATTCTTTGGACAAAAATAAGACAAGGAAGGGAGTCGAGAGCCAGTATTGGGGACATCATTTATAATCCATTTTTCTGTCATGATTTCTGTGGCTCTTAGCATTTATTTTCCCCCACTCTGTGTCTTGCTTTTCTCTCCTTATCCCCTCCCCTCAACTCCAGCCTTGTCCGTGCATCCTTCTATATACTCATTTGTGTCCACTTGGCATGGTTCCACATGATAGCCTAACTCAAGTGCTTATTGCTAACTATAGATTAACTTGAGTGTCGCTTACTTCATATCCCTGACAGGATCTGACAGATTCAACTGGACTTCGTCTGGAGCCCCTGCTATACTGGCATCTATCCATAGGATGCTGTTAAGCCAATACACAGATTCTCATGGCTACATATTTTTACTTCGTCATGTGGATTTATCTATGGAGGCTTGGAGGACTTCCATATAGAGCACTCTACTTTGGATACACACTTTCTTTTGCTCTGTGTTGAATTTGTTTTGGAGAAGTGGATTAAGCATTAGAACCCAAATCCCTCTTTCCTGGGAGAGCAAGATAGGCAAGCATCACATGTTCCTTTTGGTAGGCAAAGACTTATGGGGGAAGAAATATAAAGGACAGTATTTTGCAATATTAATATATATTTCCTTGCAATTTCTTGATACTCTTTAATTTAGGGTACATATGTTTAGCAGAAATACCAAAAGAACAACAACAAAAGACCAAAATTCAGTTTTTTTGATTTTCAAAACAGACTTTTAAAATTTATTGTAGAGGTAATAGAGAAAATTTTTTGGTTTTGTTTGAACATCTGAAGTTTTTGAATATCAAAAATCCTGGACATGACCGACTTGAGTTTTAAGTAATTAGAATGGAGGTAAGCATTCTCTGTTTATGTGATCACAGAGGAGACAAAAATCTATCTGGCTTAGGAAAGAAGAGGAAAGTCAGCAAGGGAAGCAGTAAAGTGAGATGGTAGTGGGGTTATCTGAGAAAGGGCTCTGAATCCTGCTCTACCCTCCTTCTCTGTGTATATCCCAGAGAGCTGGGGAGGCCCTCCAGCCAACCTGCAGACCACCTACCCCAGTGCTGTACTTTCCTGGATGGGATGTGGGAGAAGAAAGCCAATTAGATCTCACTCCTGCCAACTCCTGCCATGTCAGAGTAGTGGGGCAGCAGTTGACTGGAAAAATGTCCTGTTCAATCTAGGCAGAGAGTTCTAAAATGGTCCCCAAGTTCTCCTTTCCCACGAAATGGAACAGAAAGGCATCTAGAGATTTCTTGTGGTTTCACCTATGCGGAGGGATTTGAAAGCGGCAGAGAAATGAACAAAACAGCCAAAGATGTTCCATGGCATGGGTTCCAGTGACACAAAATAGGCTCTGAATAACCGCCAGTGGCACCATGGGAAATCAGATGCTTCACTGGGGAGAATAAAGAGGAGCTCAGACTGCAGCCCAGAAGGGGTGAGACACAGCTTGGTAGATACTGGATTTTCTAGTGGGACTGGGGACAGGATCTGGACACTGAGTAAAATCCATGGAATTTGGATTAACACAGAGAAATAGGGGCAAGGGAAAAGTCTGAAATTAACTGAGTTTACCAAGAACTGACTTAATATTAAGGTATTTGAGAAGAAAAGTGAAGATGTCAGACAGAAATTAATAGAAAAAAGAGTCGCTTTCTGCACGCGTGAGCCTGGGAGCTTCGTGGCCAACAAACATGTTCAATTCTACACCAGCTTCAGTTTAAAAAAGTGTGTGCTATTCTTTTATTTTATCAGGGGTGATTCATCACATTTCTCTGACAAATGGTACATGTTTGATAATCTCCTGCACATGGCCCCAAAGTAACTAAAAGCATGGTAACTGGAGAGAACCCATGTTTCTTTCAGCTTGCTAATGTCAGAGGATTATGTTTTTTATCAAATAATTCTGATTACATATCACAGGTTATTATAAACAGCTGTTTTAATACCCTAGCCCCTGAGCCTTCAGTACTGATGCCCACATTACTTTTGATTCATACATCTCTAATTTATTCTTATGGCATCTTCAGTGATTTAAAAAAAATGCTTGCTTTATCTTCCTCCATCGGCCATCTTTTCTAATTCAGATTTAGTTTTAGATATAACTAGAATACACCTGACCAATCAGATTCATGAGCTAACTACTTTATATTAAAATTTTTAAATGCTGCATACATGTTGAAACTCTACATAAGCCTTTAAACAGTCCACCCTCACCCCATCCCACCAAACTCACAGAAGTGGGAAGAAAAAAACGCTGCACCCTTTTTTCACTAATTATGTCCAGACAAGACCTTGCATGGCCAGCAGGATTCGAGGAGAATGGAAAACAAATGGATTCCAAATTTCTAAAGCATTGTGTACAAAGCATGGAGGGGGAAAGAAAGAGGTTGCTCCATCCCCTTCTTTTCCCCCTTTTAGTCCTGCCAGATATTTCCTTTGTTCTTTTTTCTGTCTCACTGAGATTAAAGCTCTGATCTCCCCCTTTTGGAATATGATGTCACTTTTTTTTCTTGCCTTGGCAGAGAGCAAGTTCATTACAAATCTGCTGTGTGACTGATGGCTTTGAAGAGATAAGGCAGAGTGGGAAAACACATTTGGGAAAGGTATGAAACTCAAGAGACAGGTTGACAATTAAACTGGCAGTAAGAGAGATGATGAAGGATAAGAAGAAACAGAGGCTGGGCGTAAATATCTCTTCCATATTCTCTTTTATAGCCACTGAAAAACTATTTCTATTTCCTTGATAGTTTTATCTCAGAGCAATGCCATGGGCTACCATTCATTTTGTGCTTCTCTTGATGAAATGGATACACTTTTGATGACATTATTTCAGGCAGGTCATCGTGCATGTATTTGATGTTCAAGGTGGGGAAGACATTTCCTTTTGCCATCAGAAAAGGAAAATATTTGGTGCTGACTCTGATTTACTCTTATTGCCGATCACTGGACTACACACCTGTTTATATAAGAAGGATTTCACATGTAAAACCAGGTTGAAAGCATAATACACTTTCTAATGCTACTTATGTTGTTTAAAATTATTATTGAGAGATGTAGGGCTTGGAAATTTAAAGGTCTTTTTTATCACCCAGGTCCAGTCATAGAGGAGGCAATGGACGTACAGGTGGTTGCAAAGGCAATTTACGGAAGTGTTCCATCTAGTAATTAAATACACACACACACACACGAAGCCCCTAACACTGACATGATCTTATCAAAATAGCAGTGTCATCTTTTTATCTTTAATTGGACTTCAGTTTTAAAAATAGTCCTTATCTTTCCTATAGATGGGTATTCTTGTACAGATACAAATATTTTTTTTAATTGTTTCTAGATTAGGGATAGAGGTGGGAAATTGTGGGAAAGTGAGTAGCAGACACTGAGATGGAGAAAGAACCCCTGAGAGGAGAGTTTGCCAGACTGATGCCTATGTGACAAGAACACGATTCACTCTTTCTCTCCTTCTATGGCTCTTGAGTTTCCTGCTGTCACCATGACTCACCTCCAGCCTTCACTTTTAAGCAATAATAGACATATTTATGATTGCATCTTGCATGGCTATGGAGGATGGAATGTATGTGGCAAGATGAGCTCGCGGCTCTCCACCCCTTACTCCTGCAAGACACGAATATAGATTATGAAGTTAAACTTTTTTTTTAATTTCCCCTTGGTCTTGGAGGGTGGGACTCTTTTCTAAAGCAGATCCTGTGTTGTTATCCCACTGTCCATGCCCTCTCCCATATGTTCATTGGCTCCCCATTGCCCAGAAGATAAAAATCCTTCTACCTTTTGGCTTTTCCCAAGTGCTTCCCTCTTGCTCCTTGCCTAACATTCCCACTCAATGTTGACCTGGTTGCTAATGCGCTTGGCCATTCCATTCCTTGGCTTGTAGTCTTCGCTCTGGCTGGGATCCCTCATGGCTCTTCCACATCTAATGAATGTCTCCCTTTGCCTCCAGTGTGAGCACAGGTGTGACCTTTTCTGTGAAGTGTACCCTTGACTCAGGGAGAATTGATCCTTCTCTCCTGGCCACACCTTGCCTTTTAATTATACTTTGAGTTTAACGTCTTTACTGCATTTGAAAAAATGTATATGTCACGATCCAGGTGGCAACATGTGCTAAATATGACTAGCCAAAACTTAATGCTCACTTTATGACTAGTAAATCAATGGATATATAACATGGTGCTTGAAAGCAGGCAAAGGACTTGAAGACTTTACACCTGCTTTCTTAGTTTCTTAGTTAAAGATTATCTTTTTCCTTAGAAAACAAAAACAAAGTAGGCTTAGAATGAAAATAATAATGAATACAAGATAAATTTTTAAAAAATGTACAAGGACTCAGAAGGAAAAGTGTTCTGAAATGCCATGACTTGTGATAACAACAGCAGATTTCCTCTTATTTCATTGTTTATAAATATTACTGTTTATGGTGTGTGAGCAACAGGTCCCTCAGAATTCTCTACACTGCCTTTCTGATTCTGTGTGTAAGCAAAGATAGTTTCTCCAGTGATGGAATGGCTGATTCAGGTTTGAGCCTCAAGCTGACTCTGGTTGAAATGAGCGCCCCCATTGAAGCTGGTGTCTTGCTCTTCACAGGAGAATCATCCATACCTGAACCTCTTGAAGGAATAGGAGAATGCCAAGAGTGTGAATGCTCTAGACTGTTGGCATCTGTATATTTTTCTAGTTCACATTTTTCTCCTTTCCTCAAATGCTGGTCCTGTCCACGTTTTAGGACTTTCTAATTCTCTCAGCTCATCTAATATTAGTGCCAGAGTCAGCACACCAAAGACTAGCCTCATTTGCAGATTCCAGAAATCAACGTCTCCCTCAAGTCTTGGAAAATTAAAGGGGTAATAGGAATCCTCAGAATGTTGCTAGGAGCAGATAATTATTTGGTGATCCTGGGGCAGAATAACTGAAGCACTTAATATAGGCTCTCTATTATTTTTAGATGGTGCTTCTGTTGACACCATCCCCTTTGAATGGTAGAAGGCATCAAAATCCTCGTTTGAAGTCCAGGGAACAGATTCAGTGTAGAAGTAAGGTGCACAAATATTCCAGGCTACCAAGTACAGAGTTCAGTTTAAACTGTGGTCCTGGTCCTTTGCTTCTCCACTTCATCAGACAACCTTTACTAAATGGATGTCAGAAAGTTTTAGGCAAGATAATCATTGGCAAAACCCTTGTCTTTATCAAGAATAGCAAAGCACTGGATAGTTCCTAAGTGCTTTGTCAGAACTGATTCTAGCCTCCTCAGTTTTTTCCCTTTCACTGTTATCCCAGATGTTAACATAGCTGATTTAAGGAAACCGGTTAGATATTCAAGCACTTCCCCCATTTCATTATCAATAGAAAGAAGGAATATATTCCAAGAGTTTTTGTTGTTGTTGTTTTAAACATACAAACAGGTATCATTGGTACATAAAAAAGGAACACTATCTAGACTTAGCTCAGAAAATATTTTGGGGAATCTGCCGTCTTCGTCTGGTTTCACCAAGTTGCAAAACAGACCCAGACACAAGGACTCAAGTGCAGGTTGTTTATTTGGGATGTGGTCCCTGGAATTACTGAATATTGGAGTGAGGTCGTGCTGTGGAAGATGCCTTCATCATGGCCAAAACCCAGCAAGCAGGCACAGTGTTCCCATAACACACTTAGAAATTCATCAGTCATGATGCAGTTGTTTTAGAGGCATGTGATTCATGTTGATAAATATACAATAGGTGCTCAATACATACTTGTGGAATGAATTGTTATTATTTACTATTATTATGAAACTTCTTGCAGAATTATATCATGCAACTTTTATTTTAGAGGGCACAAATGCACTCCCTAGGGCAAGCTCTGATTGCTTTATCTGAACTTACCTGCAGATTTACTAGGAAGTGTACATTTAGACTTTGTGATAGTGTTAAGGGTATTTAAAGGTGTGTTATAAGCAGCACTTGTATCACAATAGGCTTTTAAAATTTCTATGTTGTTGTGATGAAATTTCCTTGCCACAGCCCATTCTAGGACCATTTTGTATATCTAATTGCTCTCAGTCAGGAGGTAGTATTTAAGGCTTAGGAATGTAACCAAGCAAAGAAGATAATGCATTAGCCAAGAAATCTTGAGAAAATCAGTGTGAAGAGAGGGGCCCTGTCTCATCAGTAGAGGCAGGCATTTCCCCACGAAGCGACTGATTTTACTGGCAAATTGTAATCTAACCAGTAACAGACAAAAATTATGTTAGATGCTTACTAGCTTCAATAATTATGCAATTCCAGTTTTCCCTTGGTCTTGTTTTTCATCTCATCCATATTTATATGTTATACATGCATTTTCATAAGCCATACGAGATCATTTTTTAGAAAGAAATAATAATGGATCTGAGAGCTTTTTATGGCAAACTTAGGGATTCAGAGTTGCTCAGGAGAAAGCGAGGCTTGCCTTCTGTGTTCTGTATTTTCTTCTGTCTTAAAGCTAGATTAATACCCAGCCAATGAATCCCAAGAAACAGATTACATTTTTTAATGTGAATAAAAGCGGTTGTTCTGAACACACGGTCTGTTCATTTTTAAAGCACAGCTATACATAGAGCCTTACACTAGGTTTTCACTTTCTGTTCTTTTATTAATTTGTTACAAAGTGCTTACTTCATCATCTAAGGGGATATTGTTGTTTTTGCTTGTTTGTTTCCATAGTAAGAGAACGAAGGGGAAGATGGAGCAGTACCCCTACTGGATTTTAGTTTCGTTTTGTTTGTCCCTTGTTGTTTCTCTGAAACTCCTCTCCTGCCCTTGCTCATGAAAGGCATAGAAATGTCTGGTAATATGCTGTGTTTGTAACAGCACAACTAGGTTCCAGATGGGGGTTATACAATTAATTGGCCCATTTCTATATCCTGGTGGCAAAGAGATAAATGAGAGAAATGATATGAATGAGATAACCAGTCCTCAGTTCTCAACTTGTCAAGTCTTTAGCAGACCTGCCTGGAGCCCAGCTCTCAAACCAAAAGCAAACGAACAATGAGCCAATAAATAAGTAAAGAAATAAGATTGGTAATATTTTGAATATCAAGCAAAATTTATAACACTCACAGGAAATCATCACTTGACAAATCCTGCTTTCTTATAAGGAGTTTTAATTGAACTGAAGAGAGAAATGCTGCCATTGTCTCCACTGTATCAATGACCCGGATGCCAAATGAAATCTTCAAAATAAACGTCAGTTTACGTATCCATTACTTCCTTGGCATACACTGATAGATTTGGGCATTCAGATGTTTGAGCATTAATTTAAGAAGCTCCATCTGTAAAAACATGTATTTCAGAGAGACTACTTCATTTCTCTTCTATTCATAGTTCAGAAATTTGTCACATATGAAAGCTTCAGTTTTTCATTGGAGTTCTTATTTATTATCAAAGACAGCTTTTTCTGAGGAAAGCAACACTTTATTTTTTTTAGACAAACCCAATTTGTTTGCATATAAAATATAATGTGAAAATTAATATTGTACTATGTTTGCAATACTGTGAAAATGCTGGGATTTTATTTTGACTAATTACACATCCTAACTTTTATTACAATGAAACATTTAGCTGAGGCATATTCTTGCTTTGCACTTTCTTTAAAAGCAGAGGAGTGAGGTTTTCTAACATGGCTCTGTTTCAATTTGTGCAGTGTAATTACTTTTTCCTTTAAAAAGTTCTCTGCTTTGAAACTATTTACATTTTCTTGTCTAGAGTTCGTATTTACTCTGGAAATGGTTGCAGATCATAATAAGATGATAGCCCTACAATGAGGTATAGGATTCTTTGAGAAAAGAAAAATAACAATTCGTTATTATATGTATTTTAAGAATTACAGACTACAGCTCTGTGAACAATATCAGACCTGAGGGCTCTTTCTGTACGGACCTCAAGCTAAGAATAGTTTCTATGTTTTTAAATGGTTGGAGAAAGAATATTTCATGCCACATAAATATTACATGGAATTTTATTTTAGTGTCTATAAATTAACATTTTATTGGAACACTGTTGTATTCATTTATTTACATATTGTTTATGATTTTTGTGCTACAACACAAAAAATGTTGAGTAGTTATAGCAGAGATGATATGGTCAGTAAATCCAAAAATATGAGCTATCTGGCCTTTCACAAAAGAAGTTTGCCAACCTGGATTTCTCTCTTGCTCTCCTACGCATACATAGATATAAATATATACATCACAGATCTATTTATAGATCTATGATAGATCTATTGATCTATCATAGATCTACCTATGTCTATCTAAAAGCTTTCTGTTATAGATCTGTCTGTAATTTATGGTCTCTCCTAGATTTATCTGTATCTTTGATCTATCTATCGATAACCTAGCTAGCTAGCTATGGCTTATGTGTCTATGTTCTAGGCTCTTACAGATCTAGCTGTCTACATGCATTTATGATCTATTGATCATAAATCTACCTGTCCTATATATATTTGACCTATCTATGACTTATTTCTATCTATCTCTATGATCTATTTATACCTCTATAAGAGAGAAAGCAAACAGAGAGAGAGAGATTGGCCATTTAAGAGTAAAACAAAGTCTAACTGCCATTGAACCTCAAATGTGTTTGCATATATTTATACTAGGATGAAGAACCAAATTTATAGCAATCAATATTCTTGTCCCAATTTACACTTCATGTAAAAGTAAATACAAAACAGACAGGAGGCTCCCTCCTGTTGCCCCATGAATACATTACTAGCTTCTCTTCACTTAGATAGATCAACTGCCTCCAGGCAAGGATGTGGTTTGCACCATTAGCCAGACACTGAAGTTTAAATAAACTCCTTTTCAACATGTCATTTTTGTAGCTCTCACACAGGCTCACACAGTCTCATAAAAAGCTTTAAATTTACTACATTTCTAAAAGGATGCAGTTTGTGCAGTAGGTAACTGTTGCATTCTATATAGACATTGGGGAAATATATTCAGAGAACATATCAGTTATTCCTCTCCTTTGTCCAGAGATGGAAAATAACTTGATCACATAAAAACCTTCTGATTTTATTTTATATTTTTATAGCTGAAAATGTGAAGCTGACTGGCTACTTTGGTGTTTCTTTTAAAATGGCCTTCCACTAATTTTAATGACAGAATAGCAAAATATTTATGCACAGAGTTTGTTTCTTAAGCCATCTCCATTCCTGAGCCAGGAAAACCCCAGAGAATGGATATTTGGGGTTCTGGTTCTGTATGCCTAGTAGTACTTTTTTGGAAATAACCTATTAGAAACATAAGTCACAATTTAATTTTCATTTACTTTGGACTAATATTAAATTGTGAATTTTCAAAACTCTTAGTTGTTATTTTTTCTAAGTTAATACCACCAAAGACTTACACTTATAAATCCTTAAAGTGGATGGTATTTTCCAACTATGAGTATACAGCAAACTGACTGACTAGAGAAATAAAGAATAGTTGTTTTCTAGATAATTCAGGCTAATAACAAGATGATCTGCTTAATTAATACATTATACTACCATTTAATAACTTGAAATACAATGGCATTGCAGAGTTTAAAAGGCAAGCACACATTAAAAATCTGCAAAAATAAATACCTCCTGTTTGTCATTCTGAAATGGCTTTCTAGGCATGCTTATATATGATAATAAGGACTCTTTGAAATCATTATTTTCTCTGTGTGCCATTAATAATACTTTCTCTATGTTGAATGAATTGAGGATAAAGATCTACTCTTTAGGTCTGAGAGTTAGTGTAATCTTTTAGGAACATTGGAAGGGGTGGAGGCAAGAAAGGAAATGGGGGGATTTTCATTTGGAACATTGCCCAATCCTGGAAGACAGAAGCCAAAGCAAAGGCTGAGGAAGGCACCATGAAGGCAGGTGCCGGCAGCGGTGAGAACCGTCCTCCCGCTCCAGACAGCCGTTCAGCTAATCCATTTGATGGCCGAGGCACCGTCTGCATTTCATCACCTTTCTGTTCCTGTCACTGTACCATCCTCTCTACCCACCAACATTTCAGAGCATTCTTTCTCTGGCTACAGATGAACCGATACTGTCTACAAGCTGCCATTTCCTCATTGCGAGGGACCGTCAAGGTCAGACGGGCTCACTCAGTTCACTTCACTGTAGGATATCGGAATGGTGGGATGCTGTTGGAAGTACTTTCAGGGATGTGAAACAGTCCTTTTGGATAATTCTTGAACTGTAAACAGGCTCTACACTTTTTTATTTTCTTAAAAATAAGATGAATTCTTACAGAAAGTAAGTTTTTAGGAGACAGAGTATTATTTGATTTCTCACACTTCAATTCTCTAATATACTGCTAAACCTAAAAGATATTCCTGTATTTTCTCTTAAAAACAATTAATTAGAAAAAGAGCAATTGCAAAATAGGAGAAAATGCTGATTTAAATATATATGTGAGAAATACTGCCTCTTTAATCACTTGAGTGCATGTAAGTTGTAATAATGTGTTTGTTTTTATCAAATGCTATCTATATTGTACTTACTTTTAAAAAGTAGCCCCCAAGAATTATCCCTATTTAGTTTCAGATGAATATAAATTCTGTTTATAATTTCTGTCCTAAACTATTAGAATAACCTATCTACATGAAAGCCACATTCTTGTTCAAAATACTTTGGAATTAAGTGGAAGTTTTCAATTTCTACTTGTATTGTGATAATGAAATCTTTAGGTTAAAGGAGCCATAGACTTCAAAGATAAATTAGTTTCATTTTTATTTTTATTACTGTATTGGCAGCTTCTCTTCCAAATTACTTTTTTAATAAATTTGTGTTATAGCCATTTTGAAGGGTGAAAACCCATAAACACATCTTTCTGCTTTAATTGCCTTTATAAAGCATTTACTCAAAAGGGCAGTTTTTCTTCCCAACTGTGCCACCAGTTTTTATAAGTGAATCTTCCAGCCTCTCAGGATTACCTGAAGCTCACTGCTGAAAATGAATCATATACAGTAGGGCATTAATATATTCATACTTAAATTGATATTGAAAAAAAGAAGAAAATGATTGCCTTTTCAGGGAGGTTATGTGACAATCACAGGTAACAGTAATATTCTAATTTCATTATAGTGACATATTATATTCTACAAATCATGGTCTCCTTGTCAGATCACTGCTGACTGTAACTTTCAGGTAGTCCAAAAAACATACCTTTTGTCATAGAAAAACAGGCTTGAGCAAGTTTTCTACTCTTATTTATGTGTCCATTCATCCCCGGGTGACCTCATCCAGAGTCATGAACGTACATCCCTCCTGCACGCCCACGTCTCCCTCCTTTGGATCTTAGGCCCTCATCTGAATTCTGACACACAGACCTGCTGCTTCTATTCTTTAAATGTCCACCAGGCATGTCCAAAGTGGAACTCCCGAGGCCACTCCTGTATTCCCCATCACGGTCCACAGCCCCAGTATTTAATACCATGCCCAAGACCTTGGAAGAATCGTCGGCTCCTTTGTATCTCTCACATTCCTCATCTCGTCTATTAATAATTCCAATCGGCAGTACCTTCACAATGCAAACATGTACACACAGGCTCTGACCATGTCTCAGCATCTACCTGCTAACACTTGGACGAAGCCATAAACTTCTCTCACCTACACTTAAATGCTACTGACAGATTTCCCTGCCTGTAGGCAATTCTCCAAATGCCTTAGTGATATTGGGAAATGTAAATTAGGTGATTTCACACTCTCGCTTGAAGCTTGCCGACAGGATCCACTAGCCATACTCAGAATGAGCACTAAGCCCCTGGGCTATGGAGTCTGCGTTAAGAGACTGCCATCCATTTCTTGTTGCTCACCTCCTTCCATTCTCCACCTCACTCACATTGCTCCAGGCACACTGACGTCCATGCCATCTGGGAGTAAAACCAAGCCCATTCCTGCCTTAGGCCGGTGGGTGCAGTGTGGGGCTTCCCCCAAAGGAAAATGGGGGAGGGAGGCAGGCAAAGGTAGGTGGGTGCTGCAGTAGGTACTTTGTGGCTTTGCGGTAGGGGGAGGAAGGAAGTGGGTCCAGGAGATGGACTAGAATTCATTGAGCATCAGGGGCAGCTCGGAAGAGGGTGGTATCAGGTGGCAGACATCGCCGCTTGGACTGCTCTTCCTCCAGGGAGCCTGATCTCTCTGCTTCTGGATGTTTCTACTTGAGATTTTCATCTGGAGACAGACAGAGGAGTCCTGGGATGAGAAACACCCAAACGCCCCAGGAATGGATGACCCTCATCCCAGATTTGTAATATTGCCGTGGAACTCATTGATAGGTTCCATGCAGAATTTCATTGTATTGTGTGCATAAAAATTTTACAGAAATGCAACTGTGCAACAGTGGAACTGCATATAAAATAGCATCATACTTAACATATTATTTGCATTTTTTTTCTGAGAGTATAGACTTTAGAATTCATTCTGTTAGTTTTCATTTTGTCTGTTTTATTGTTCCTTTCAGTGTCCCCTGGAACTTAAAAAAATAGTGTGCCTTTACAACCAAAACACAGTTTTTTCCCCATTTCATCAGGGGGAACAGGAAGGTTTAATGTTAATCCTCCAATGTGACCTTCCCAGGATTCCCCAAGGAATGAAAACATTCCAGGTAAACCATTCCCAGAGCAATTTCTGAATGAGGACAGTGAGAAAGTCTTGTCTAGAGCTGCCCGATGGCAAACTTCAACAATTACTGCACCTCTAATTATGTATAGTGATGATGGTATATTTGAATAGCTGCAAAAGAGAAGTCAAATAACACTTACTCTACTTTAAGTATGTGTTATTCAGAAATAATTATTTCTCTACCAAGAACTTGAACTCAAAATTGCAGGTCCGTGTTGTTCGATGAGTGTTTAAGACACAGCTTGACTCCCAAGCATTCAGGT
Organism: Manis pentadactyla; assembly: GCF_030020395.1. Classification (NCBI taxonomy): domain Eukaryota; kingdom Metazoa; phylum Chordata; class Mammalia; order Pholidota; family Manidae; genus Manis; species Manis pentadactyla. Next base: position 17,763,425 of record NC_080029.1, read on the forward strand.
GGTCAGATACACTTTTGCAAGACAGTGTAGAAGATTCCCTTTTAACTGACAAGTGCAAATAGTGCCAAAATTTCTTTCTTTGCCTTTAAAAAAAATTTGTTGCAGCCTCATGCTTTGCAGACAATACACCCATCCTTCAACTATACAGCTTCAATGCAATTGTATTTCCCTTTATTTCTCACTTTTATGTCTTTGTTTTGAAAGGCAATGGTATGTAGATAAAAGCTTGAGAGTAAGATAGACAGTGAATTGAATTTCAGTTCTACATTAGCTGCTGTGTGACCTTGGACAATTTATTTAACCTAATTCTTGATTTTCTAATTTGTAAAATGGAGATGGTGATATTTTTTATAATTTGGTTGTGAAATTTGAATAATAGGAGGTCCAGAGATCATCTGTCTCCCTAGGCAGCCTCCGTATAACTTTCTTTACTCTCCTTTTATTGCGTTGTACTTTTCTCCATATTTTGTTGCATGCTTGTCCCATATTTTACATTTTCTCATCTTTTTTGCTTTCATTATTTCCAGAATGATCTCAGCTGCATAAGATACGAATGGGCCCATCCAGCTTATCATTGTCTTTTTTTCATTTTTACATTTATTTTCTTTCCAATTGGACATGTTTTTGGTTTGGAAAATTCCGAAGATTTCACATAAAAGTAAATAAAAAACAGTTCCCCCCTAGTCCCTTACGAATGTAATTTGTTTCCCACCTTCCCATGTTGATGTTTATAGATCAGATATATATCATATTCCTATGCATTTCCAACTTCACTGACATAATCATCTCCCTGCAATGTTTCCTTGACCTATATGGTGTAAAATAATCTTAACAATGTTCTTGCCATGATACCAGAAGACAGGCCGTCAAACACCTTACAACCTAGCACTGCATGGACTGCACGATACGTTTTGTTATGCTAGCATCTTTCCCAACAAAGCCGTTTTAATTAACATAGTGACGTTTGACACTTCAGATTTTTTTTTTTTTTGAGAGGGCATCTGTCATATTTATTGATCAAATGGTTGTTAACAGTTAACAACAATAAAATTCTGTACAGGGGACTCAATGCACAATCATTAATCCACCCCAAGTCTAATTCTCATAAGTCTCCGATCTTCTGAAGCACAACGAACAAGTTCTTATATGGTGAACAAATTCTTACATAGTGAATAAGTTACATGGTGAACAGTACAAGGGCAGTCATCACAGAAACTTTTGGTTTTGATCACGCATTATGAACTATAAACAATCAGGTCAAATATGAATATTCATTTGATTTTTATACTTGATTTATATGTGAATCCCACATTTCTCCCTTATTATTATTATTATTATCATTTTTTTTAAATAAAATGCTGAAGTGGTAGGTAGATGCAAGATAAAGGTAGAACACATAGTTTAGTGCTGTAAGAGAGCAAATGTAGATGATCAGGTGTGTGCCTATAGGCTAAGTATTAATCCAAGCTAGACAAGGGCAACAAAACATCCACGGATGCAGAAGATTTCTCTCAAAACAGGGGGGGTGAGGTTCTAAGCCTCACCTCTGTTGATCCCCAATTTCTCACCTGATGGCCCCCCTGTGACTGTGCCTGTCTTAGGTTGTTCCTCCTTTGAGGAATCTTACCCGTCTCTGGCTAACCAGTCATCTTCCAGGGCCATACAGGAAAATGTAAAGTTGATAAGTGAGAGAGCAGCCATATTGTTTGAAATGACACTTCAGATTTCGATACCTTCTCAAGTGTCCTTTAAAAATATAAGACCCTTTCCTTTATTGTGTTAGCTATTTCATTCTTACTCAAATGTTTTTTTCAAGTGAACTAAGATGTCCAGTTTAAGGTCAGACTCCTGAGCCTGGGGGCACCTCTCTTTATTGACTCACTGATTCCCCAGTCTCTGGGTGGAGGAGTGAGAGGTCTCACACTGAATCAATTGAGTTCGTCACCTTTGAGTTGCCTGGTAGGAATTCACATACTTCTCTTTAAAAATATTTCCATAAAATTGGAACAGTTTAATTATCCAACTTCTCTTTCTACATTTTTTGCTATCCATTTTGATCACTGTAAACCCACCACACCCTGCTCACATCATGAACATAGCAAGATGTTTGTAGGGTGTGTTTTTATTTATGACTTGACCTGCTTTTCTTCTTTCTTTTACTTAGAAGCTGTGAACAAACCGCCCTCATTTTGCCCTCTGCCGTGTGCTTCAATCAAATCTCATATTTGCTTTCTTCCTGATGCTCTCATTAAAAGGATTTGAAACTGGAAATATATTGTTGCTATTAATTCTTTTAGCTTCACTTCTTCTTGGAGCACTTCCTCCAGAATGCTCTTTAATACGCCTCTAGACTGTGATGTCTGACAAAGGACACTTTTTTTCTCACCTTGATATTTCCTTTGGTATTTGAACCATCTTCCTGTTCTGCAGGAATGCCTTAATCTTCCAAATATCATTTCTGATTTTCCCAGCTTTTAGCAAAGCCATTGGAGTAATGACTTGAAAAAGCAAACCTTTCCGTTTTCTCTTACATGGTAACCATGCTGTGACTCAGCCTTTCTAAGTATTTTTCCTGTCTCCACGCATGTATGTTCACGTAAGCATTTAAATTCTGAATCCATTTCAGACTGATCCTGTGTATTTGCATCCTTTGTTTAGTTTTAATTATTTTGACACCTACCAGTTTCTTTTTCTAAATGAATCTTACACTCCTTCCAAATGTGGCCATTTTTTCCTTTTTTCAGGAAAGTAGACATACCCTTAAGTAATTTATCCACTATCCGCTTGTATCTCTCGGTACCACGGCCAAGACAGGATGAATAGTTGCAGAACATGCTGTGAAGTTGGATCTCTCTTTTCCTTCAATTCACATCCATAATCATCTAATTCAGAATTCATTTACCTCTTAAACATCCACATGTCCTGTTCAATGAATGTGATCGTTCCCAATATAGTTACTTTTGGTACATCCATTTCCCAATTCCTAGACTCACAGTAAAACAAGTTTATTTACTTTGAGCTCCACAGGGTGTAACTCAGGCCTCTGTGTTTTAATTATCTGCTTTTGTGATCTTTCTTTCAGCTCTGATATGCTCATATTTATCCGGCCTGTCCTTCCAGATTTCACACAGAACTCCTTCCCTTCCCATGACAACTCCTACCCAAGAGATTCCTCATATTCAGGGAGCACAATATTTCTTCCTAATATCTTTTTTTTAAATTTCAGTTTCATTTAGTGTGGACTTTTACTTGTCTTCCTTCCTTTTATTTATTTAGCCATAATTTTGTCCTCTCCCTTATCCACATTTTTCCTGTCTTTGTAAATCCCCCAAATTAATGTCTCTAATGTGTACATTCTCTTTCCCTCTGTAGCTGTTCTGCTTTTTCTTTTTCTTTTTACGCCTTTTGATCACCACTAGGTATTTTATTTGCTTTCCTTTTCTTTCCTCTTTTACAACTACAAATTGATGCTTTTTTAAATATCCTTTTTCTCTCACTGAAGCTAATGTTTTGCTGCCTTCTCCCTCTAATTGACTTTAAATAATTTCCTGTATCTATATAAAGAACCATAGCCAATAAGTTCCTGGACTGTGATTATTTTAACTGTGTATACCTCCCTCTTACTATTGCATTCCTTTAATAATTTGCATAAACATGCCCCTTTTCATTAGAAATACTATGAAATGTACAGTAACAACAGAAAAGTCCCCCAGGAGAAAGACTTCCCCTGAGTATAAGCTCTGTTTAGACAACATTGTGGTGTGGGGTGAGATGTGAAGCTAAAGGCTGACAGAAAGCATTCAAAGAATGTGACATAGGTGAGGCAGAGAAGGGGGCAGCATGGCGAATATGCTCATCAAAGTGGTGCGACCACTCCTCTGCTTCAGCTGAGAGCTGCCGTGCACTTTTCAAGAGGGGCTCAGTATTTGTCAGAGTTTCTGATTAGTCAAGACAGCTAGAAAACCAAATATTTTGTGTGTCAAATTTCCTGTCAGGAAAGTTGCTTTTAATTAAAAAAAAAAAAACATGGTGCCAGCAAACCAAAGACATATGTGTGTATAATGCACTCCATAGGCTTCTAATGGGAAGCTTCTCATGTCAAGGATGAGCCGTCCTGGCTTCCTGGCTGAATGCAGGCTGACCAAACTTTGAGTGCGTTTATGCCCAGTTCATTACCTCACAATGCATTTTTGATGAAAGCAATCAAACTATTTGAAAATATGCGAAGGCAAAACGAACACTCCCTTTTCAATCTTCCTTCTCAGTTTAGATGGTTTCCTTGCAGATCGTGTTAAATTTCTTTTACTGTGTAATGTATGTAAAAGAATCTAGGCAATATATATGAAGCAGAGTAATTAAGTATGCAACTATGAACTCACATCCTAATTGAAGTGACAGAGCTTTACAAAAACATGCAAGCCACCTGTGCAGCAGGCTCCCATCTCACACTTCCCCCAGCATATGCTGAATACACTGCGTACCCTGCATTGACTTTTGTACTTATCATTTCCTAGTTAAAGTAGTTTTATTATCTGTCACTCAAGTATAACAAACTGTCTAGTTTTATTACTGCTTATGCTTTATAAAAATGTCACATGTATGCGTTACGTAGACTTTTGTGTTGTTTCTTTTGCTCTATACTGTGTTCTAAGTGCATTTAAGCTGTTAGCACTGTAAGATTAATTTTCACTTCTGTATACTGTTCCATTGTATGAACATAAGAGCTTATATTAATCTATTAGTTTGATTATTGACACTTCTTTTATTTCTGCATTTTATATACAGTGTTGCTAGAAATATTTGTATACCTGTCTCCTGGTATCCATGTACAAGAGTTTTTCTCAGGTATGTTCTTAGCAACCAAAATGATGATTCTTAAAATTTTGTTACTCAGAGAAATGTCCATATATCAATGGTATCGTTTTCATCTGGGTACTTGGGTACTTGTTATAAATGCAGAATTGTAGGTTCCACCCCAGATCTACTGAGTCAGAATCTACATTTTAACCAGATCCAGGCTGTTAGGAAAGGACAGGTTTCCTAAGACACTCTCTTTCTTTACTTTTCTTTTATTTAATAATTTATTTATGCAACGTAAGAGTTCTAGGAGGAATATCCTCTACAAAGGCGTTATTACTGAGAAAACTAACTCTATGACTACTTTGTATATTTTGCTTTCAAAATATAAAATACTTTGCCTGTGTTTGATGTTTGTTTCTTTTAACTGGTACCTCTGGGTACTATTATATAAATATAAAACAATGTTCCCAACTGGTCATTATATATAGATGATATCTTGATCCATGTTTCCAACAAAATGGGTTATCTTTCATATCACTCAAAACTAAAAGCATATAAAGGAGATTAACTTCACTTTCCTTTAACACATTTTTGTGTATTTACCAGCATGTATCCCCGATCACAGATAAAGCTAATTGGTTTAAAAAAAAAGAAAAAGAAAGAAAGCTTTGAGGTTGTTAGATTACTATCAGAACTAACTTACACATGGGAAAACTGAGACAAAGAAAAGTTTAATATTGATCCAAGGTCACTAATGTAGCTACTGACTGGTGAGAAGTGAAGACTGCATTCTTATTACTTACAGTCTCTCCTCACACTGAGATACCTTGTTTTTCATTTGTTAGATCATGCTTATACATACAATCCCACAACAGTTATTGCAATATGATCTATGCATGGTCTTGAGAATATTTCTCCCATGTATCAAACACTAAATAATTAGGTGTGATAGAATGAATCTGCATGAGTACCGATAGAATCCATGAAATTAGGTAGGAGAAAAGGGAAAAAAAAGTGATTTTTATAATTGAATAATTGTAAGTTATTTCTTCTGCCAGTTATTCACTATAAAGAGTAGAACATATATATTCATAAACATAAATATTAACCTGACCTATTGAGTTGCCGTAAGTTTTGTGATCTGACCAAAATGCAATTGCATATTTGTCCCATTAAAATCTATTTCAGTACAGCTTATGTATTGAACATCCATAGAACAAAAACTTGGAGATGAGGTCACTCTTCTACTCACTCTTGGAAATAAATAGCCTTAAGGTTACTTTGAAAGAGAGAAAGAAAAGAAAAAGTACACCAAGCTAGCAGTTTATAACTTTAAACATCCAATTTTAGATGCTAATACTTTAATTTTCGCCCTAAGAGAGATCTTTTTTCCTCCTCTAAGTAGCTGCTCCTGCCTTTGCTTTTCTGTCACTGTCACCTCCAGATTCAAAGGGAGTGGACAGAATAAGCGGAAAGAAAACTTGCTTTTGAATGAGGTCTTCTGATGGCTCTCTGTGCTCTGTCCTGTGAGGAGTGTAAAATCGACATTTTTGTTTTTCCTTTTGTGTGGTTCTTCCAATACTGCTTTCATGGATATTTGTGATTTCTCCTTTTAGCAACTAGTTTCCCAGAGATCCATTCCATAAAGACCTGTCGCTGTTGGAGACCCATTCATCTCTGAAGAATCTTCTAGGGTAGGAATAAAAAACAGTCCCGTGAAGCTCTCTCCCACATTTGGTCCATGGGCTGTGCTCACATGTCCATACTTTGACAGACTCTTGGAAGACAGACTCACCCCTGGTTCCTGAGGCCACCTCTCCTTTGCCTGCCTGCTCTGTCCCCTTAATTTCTAGACTGAGGGTCAGATCTCTGTCCACTGATCTCTGAGAAATTGTCAGGATCCTCTCTCCCCAGGATGAGCAGAAGGGGGAAAAAAATCTTCCACAAATGCTTTCAGTAGAGGCACTTTTCTCTTTCTTTAAAAAATGAAAATTAAAAAGATTCCACAAGTCCTTTGCTCATTTACTCTCTGCCACCTTTAGTCCCTCCTTGATATCAAGACTTATAAGACAAGCTACTAGAAGGCTATGTTGAAAATATGAATTTTGCTTTTGCTTTTTATTTTGGTAACCAATATATCTGTTATAAGGTCGGACACTAAGTTGGCAGACACCAACTCTTCAGTTTCACATCCTTGTCATATACATACAATCTTTGTTTGTGAGCTTTCTTAACTTTGCAAAAATCCTTTTAAATTTCAGAAGGACTAATGAGGGAAGAGATGAAGGGATGGAGAAACTAGCACTGGCTGAACACCTGCATGTCTCACGTGTTAGTTGGGTTCCCATTTGAGGCTCATTTCTTCTTTGGCTGTTCCAACAGTCCAGGGAGGGCGAGTTGATCATCTTCATCATCTTGATGTTTAGACTGAGGCTCTGAGTTTGTTTTTTGCCCAGCGTGACACTGCTGATGAGTAAGAAGGTAAGGATTGGATACCTCCGTCTGAATGACCCCCAAACCTGAGATCAATGATGTCCCATTTATAACATTTTTCCTTTGGAATAAAATAATTCAAAGTGTATTGCCCACCATCACTCCCTTCTGACCCCAGGGATGTGCTCTGCAGTCAATCAACTCAGCTCAAATCCAAGCTTTTACACATGACATTGGGCAAGTTACTTAACTTCTCGGTTCCTCAGTTCTTCACTTTAAATAATAACAACAATGTCACAAGCATCATAGAGTTATAATGGGTTGCTTTTAAAAATAATCCACCAGCGTCACTGGAAAGCAGGTCTGTGGAGCTCCTTACACTGTCATGCCAGAAATCCATCCCATCATAGGGTTTTTATGAGAATCAAATAGGTTAATACTCATATATTTAATATAATAGTGGAAGAAAAGGAATAAGAAACAATCAGTCTAGATTTGGGGTCAGGATCCATGACATTTGAATTGCAGTCCTTTATTTACTTACTGTGTGAGCTCAGGAGAGTCACCTACATGACCTTTGTGTCCTTATCTAAAAAAATAGTTGCTTCCCTCTTGGAAACAAAACATCCCATCTTTCCATTTTATTAGGACAATGTTAACTCCTAAACATGGTGCTCTACAAAGTAAAAGGATGAGCATCCTGCATGCAACCAGGAGGCAAGACAAAGTTACAGGCCCCTGCCCCACTCCTGGGGCTCCCTGTCATCTGCCCAGTTAGTGTCTATCTTGTCTCAATGAAAGAATAAAAAGCCATGAAGGTTACGAGCTATGAGGAGGCCTCATGCACACTCTGTTCTATAAATCATGTGGTTATTAACGGAGACCAGAGGAGTCCTGGCTGGATATTAATTTAGCTGCAGCCATATATGCTGCAGCTTAAAGCACAGGAAGCAAAGGCACCCTATTAATGTCTAGGAGTGTGTTAGAACTGCCGTGCACCAATCATGGCGAGAGATATTGCAGCCAACTAAAGGAGTCACACTTAAAGAACCATAAAGAACCAACTTTATGAGTCACAAACTCATTCTGAAATTAAAGATCTGGAAGAAATAAATGTTTCTTCAATACATTTACCTTAAGGAATGGCAAACTGTTCCATAGAACGGTCTTTGATATTGTTTGAAAATTAATTTTAGAATAACTTCTTCTAGTTTATAGAGCTGTTCCTTTAAAAAGAGCTCTGCTAAATAAAATTTGGGGATTTAGAGAAATCTTCTGGGTTTAGGTTAGCCACATCAACAAGGAATACCTCAGCAGGTAGAAAGAAGACCAGGCTTTATTAATAAGACCATCATTTGCTACTCATCAACTTTATAATTTTAAGAGTCCTCCAATTACACTGAGCTTCTTTTCTTTGGACATATTTTGCTTCATATTATAATTACTATATATCTGTCATCAGATTTGGAATTGCTTATAACCAGAATTTATGTCTTTCCCTAGGAGTTTCTCAATACCAGCTGGCACAATGTTTTTCATGTGGGGTAAATATAAACATTTTAAAAATGAATAAATATTCATGTATCTTTGCATATGAATATATGTATATATTCACAATATTACCCATTTATTTTCCACTGACCCAAATATATGTTTCTGTTCATATGATTCTCATTTGTTTTGTTTTGTTTTGAATAGATTGAGCCCTGTTTCAAAGATGAGGAGCTTCAAACACACACACACACACACACACACACACACACACACACACTCTCTCTCTCTCTCTCTCTCTTTCTCACCACTTCCCAAAAGAAGTAATCCAATCAAATTAAGCAAAATCCACAGAGACCAGAAAGAATAAAAGTTTTTTAATTTCAGTTCCTAATTAATATTCATTAATCTCTTGTTATATTTGATTACAAAGTCCTTTAAAATGTACTAATTGTAGCAATAAAGCTTTATTGTCAGTAACAATGACTGACTAAATGATCTTTAAATAATACACACTTCCAGAAACTTGACTGTGTACACATAGAAAAGGTGATGCTGAACTAAAAGTAAAATTTCCAAGTTGATTTTTTAAAAACTTAATTATCCCCATGTCCCTTTGCTACATTTGCTGCCTGTGGTGGTGCAACCTATATGTACAAAGACTAAAATAAAAACTTAAAGGAAAGTAACAATGGGCAAATTCTAGTAAACTAAACCTGGTTACAGTTCCATTGTTACTAATTCATAATAATAACCGATGTGCTTAAACATCACAAGAATAAACAGTTTTTAACAATTCTTGAAATTCTAAGTGTTTTCAAGCAAGTGATTATGATCACTGGGGAGAACCTAATCTAAGGAATGATTATTCTTTACAGTGGAAAAGCTGAGAAATGCATGATACTATTTGAATGCTTCCTAAACCCTATTTCAACACTTCTCAAATCAAACTCACTATTTCCCTCCAGGAATGTGCTCATTCTTTTGTGTTTCTTGTCTCCATCAATATTACCATCCTTCTAATCACCAAAGCTAGATAGCCCTGGAGTATCCTTGATACCTTCTTTCTCATCACCAGCCACGTTTAATGGATCAGTTATGCTCTGAAAACCCCTTCACTCCATACTTTTCGCACTGCCACTAGTCCAGGCCTTTGTCATGTTTTTCCTACTGTAATCATCTTTTAACTGACTTTCCTTTCTCAACTCTATTTTCTCAATTTCACTGATTTATCTTTCTAAAACACTAATGTGCTTACATTGCTTCCCAGATTAAAAAAAAATTAATGAACTATTTTTAAAAGCACAGATGTCTCCCATTTGCAGTCTGGCTTCCACTAACTGCATCTGGCCAGCAGGCATGTTTTGTTTGGCCCATGGTGTTAAAAAAAATTATTGGTCAACAAATATTTAATCATTTGGAGAATTAACTTCTGATTTTACTTTTTTTCTCTAAAAAAGAGCAACTGAAAGCCATGGGTTGATGTTTCTCCTGTTGAGCTGATTTGCTGTTCCCACATCACCCTCCAAATGCAGGGTCTCTCCATTTTACTGCAGCCCCCACCCCTCCGTGTTGTATTGTCTCCTTAGCAACGAGAACAACTCTCAGATATCATTTGCATAACTGTTTTACTGTAGTTTGTCTTACATCTAACCCCTTTCTCAACCATATTCTCATGTCCATATTCCTCAGCACACTATTCCAGGCCCTTATATACTGGCTTCATCTCCTTTTCTTACTTAATATTCCTTTCTTCCCCACTTTATGCTTCATAAATATCAAATGGCTTCCTGATCCTAGAACGTGCCTGGGCCAGACATTTAGAGTACAGAATGAACACAGACTCTTTGGGGTCAAGTTTAATTTTTACCTTTATTAGCTCTGTTATTTTAGACAAATCACCGAATTACTCTATGCCTTGGGTACTTGTGGAGACAATAGTGCTTACCTCATATGATTTTAGTGAGGATTTAAAAGATTTATTATATATTAAGCTTTGAACACTTCGAGCGTGCTCAGCAAATTTTAGTGATTATTGGTTTTCCACCAAATATTATATTCATTACACATGTTATCGTCTGACTACCCAGCTGAGTGCTGAACAAATAGTTAATGTTCAGAAAAAGTTTGTGACTTAAACAAAAGTGGATCCATGGGTTTTTCTTTGATGAACCAAGTAATTATGATCTGAATTAATCTTAACAGCTTCATGCGTAATCCACTTACTGGAAAACTTAAAAAAGAAGAAAAATGCTAATGTAGAAATGAAATAATTTTTCTGAGGACAATTAGTATGACAAAACAATGACCAGCCAGCCAACAAGGTGACCCTGAACTTGTGCTTCCTTCCATGAAGAACAGCTACATTCAAATGACACTGTGACCACACAGGCAGAAGGTAACTGTTACACTGTGATCATGCTGTCTCTGCCACCCAACCAGACATGAGGATGAAGAGGTCAGCAATAGCCATATTGCTGGGGACTGTAATTTACAAAGTTCAGCACCTCTTTTGTTGATGGGACTCAGTAAGTCATCTTTGTTATATTATCTCCCTAATCCTCTTTGCCTCATCACTGCATCATTGGTCAGCACTGCTGTGTAATATGTGTGCAATACATATTTTCCAAGTGAATAATTAAGTACAAGTAATATGCCTAGGATCATATAGCCATATGACAACACTATTTAAATCTAGAATCTTCTGACTTCCCTTTCCAGGTCAACACAACACATGACTGGATGGTTTCTCATTACTAATCTGTACAGGTTTGCTTCAATGTTATGGAGCCACTTGTATTTCATTAAGCACCTCCTACAATGCTGACCTGATATGCTCTTCCTTCACTCTTGGAAGTGTTTTCTCTGACTTCTATTCGTCTTTGAAAACACAGCTGAAGTGTCTCATCCTCTCTTGTCTCTTCTTTTGTGTTGGGAGCCCCCGTCTTTGGTCTCATAGTCACCTGCCTACCCTTCCCATATCACCCGTTATACTCAACTCTTATCTCCACTTGTAGAGTACAGGCTCTGGTGGTAGGGAACTTGTTGCTGTTTATTTTGTGGCCTTGGTACTTGGCAGACTTATCAGCAAATAATAAATACTCAGTGGATATTTGTTGCTTGACTGTGTGGCACAAAAGGCACACAAGTCTTGAGAAGTAGAACTTGGAACTGTAGAGAAGGATAATGCTCAGAGTCAACAAATTGCCAGACTCGTGTTAACAGCTTATTCCTGAGGACCCACTGTTGCCTGTTCAGAACGCTTATCCTCTTGTCTTTACATTCCCAACTGGACCCAACAGTCAGAGGTGATTAATTCCCAGTAGAACTTTTCTACCTGTGCTCTAGGCTATTTTTTTTCCAGTCTATTGCAAACTTAGTCTTCTTTTTGCAGCTCTGGGCATTGTTTCAAGACCAAAGAACCTTGAATTTAAGTAGAGGTTTGTAGTCCCCCCACCCCAAACTCAGAGCCAGCATATGGCAGCACGAGAGGGCATTTCAACAGTAGTTGGTCATGAAATAGATGTAATCATGAGACCTCATCAGTATTGTCAATTGCTCTTGTGAGCATAGGTTTAAAAATACCTCTGTGTAGATGGTTTGGATTCAGAAGCCTAGAGGTACAAGTTGAGAGTTGAGATAATCTGTGAATACTGAACATTTTAAAAGAAATTGGAACATCGGGTTAGAGTCTGAAACGTTTTTCTTTGGAGAAGGCAGGGGGTGGTGTGGGGGGGAGGGTATGCTTTTCATTTCCAGCCTCAAACTATCTCATAATAAAGTAAAACCAAGACTAGGTGAGAATTGTGTGGCTTCATTCTGTCAAAACATATTGCTACTTCTAGACGTAGGGATGCTGCCAATAAAATATTTCTTCAACCCCCAAGGTTCTACAAGAATAGACTTTTGGATAAGATTATTGTTAACAGCACAAGTGTTGATATAGCCACAAGTTAATAGCTCCTGGCAATGAGCAGCCTTTTTTTGTTCTGTATGAATCGTTCTTCCTCTACTAGTCTGCCAAACTAAGCACATTTGGTGTGTTTTCAAAGTGGCACATGGGAGGTCAATTCATTAATCATTCTCAAATAGTGGGAAACAGAGACTCCTGTCTTGGAAGCCACTGGAAATGTAGTCCTTTCTGTTTTCAGTTTCAAGCTAGTAGGTGATATTTTTCACCCTAAAAATTCCTTCCTTCATTTTCTTGCTTCCTTGAGGGCTTGTATATTTCTCTTCCCCTTACTTAGAATTCACATGACTTTATCACCTTCAAGTAGACAATTGAGTGGGTTTGGGAGAAAGAAGAGCATTTTTTATAAGTCATAATTTATTCTATTCACATACAGTGTATGAAATACCTGGTTAAATATGTATCTTCTCAAACTTTCCCCCATTAAGAAAGCGACTTCTCTGAGTGCACTGGTATGCTCATTGTTTGACAACCACATACCTGTCTTAGGAGTTTGGGACATAAATGAAGATAACCAAAGATCCCCTCTGGTCTTTAATCTTATCTTGAGTGCATGAGATTTCATGGAAGATTGACCGGAGTGGGAGGTTGGCTCTAACTCTTGCTAACTATGAGATGATGGGCAATTTATATAACTTCTCAAAGCCTTATTTTCCTCTTCTCTAAATTCCATATAGTTGCAGAATCTGCCTCGCAGGAAATATAATATATATATATATATATATATATATATATATATATATAATATCTTAGCAAAGGAGGGAAATTTCCTCATAATCTTCTCTCTTCTGCACCTCCTCTTCCCTCCCTCATTATTCTTTTCCTGCCTCTTCCTTTTCTTCTCCTTCCTTTTTACTTCGTTCTTATTTTCCAAGCCCTAAAAATATCCCTTTGCTCTACTTCCTTATATGAATTCCACTAGAAAATGGTTCACATTTTTATTTGAGTCTCTAAAAAAATGAATGGCAAGGGTTTCTCTTTTTTGATAGCTTGCACTTTATTTTCATTAAAAATAAAATAATTTTTTAAATGATTTTCCTGAGATGTCTAACGGAAAAGATCTCAAGATTTTGGATGGCATTGATGCAGTTGTCTCTTTTGTGACATAGAGGGAGTCATACAGCTGAACATCTAGTGAAATACCAGATGAAACACAAGAGCCTTTCCTTTCTGCTCTGAAAAATATCCTGTTTGTTTTGAAGGTCAAAGAGAGTTCTGAGAAGTAATTGAATGCAGAGCATATAATGCTTCTCCACTTGAGATGTGAGGCTTCCAAAGCATATCAGGCAACAGAACTCTGTCATTTTGTTTGTTTTCATGTGAGTATAAAATGCACACGTTTAACGGATGTTGAGACTCCACAATCTGTGGTTTTGTCTTCCTTTGCCTCTCCCTCTCCAGTCCAGCCTTCGCTCTGAGTGCCCAGTTTGTCTGCTGTCCCTGGCCTTCTTCCTCCCTCTACCAAAACCCAGATAGCACTTGTCTAATCCTTAGCACACTCATTGCTTCAAACAAGAGACCAAACAAAACCACTTGGGGGAACAGTTTCCTTTCCTTTCCTTCTATCCCCTTTCCAGGGTTCCCTCCCCAAGCTATATTTTCTCAGCTTTCCTAAACTCCCTTCACCTTGTGTATTCAAAGCATGGTTCTCAAAGTACAATTCTATGTTCTCTGAACAGTTTTGTTTTTTTGTTTCTCAAAAAGAGCCTGGTACCTCTTCTTGTTTAAGTTGCATCCAGTGACTGGGCTAAATGATCCAGGTGTAGGCCAGCTTAGGTACTAAAGACCCTTTCCCATTTCTCTGGGGACCATTATAGGTATGTGTGGCTTTTTCTTCTGAACAGGAACTGGACACCGCTGTGAACACTTGTCCCCACAAAGACATGGCTGCCCCATGTGTGGCCCCAATGGCCTCTCTCATTCTTCAATTGACTTAAGATTTCTCCAAACATTCCCTATATTTGTGATTTGTTGTTTTCATGCGTAATTACTTTCCTTTTCTCACCATTATTTTCTAGTGCTCATGTCTTCCAACTCTTTCATTTTCTTTGTCATGAATATTTACTCAACATAAAGAAAAGAAACATTTAAGATCCATTTAAAAGTAAATGCACAAAGAATGACAATCAATGGAAAAGACAGCTCAGTCTAGAAATAAAAGTGGGCTCCTTCATGGCACCAGACGCACTTGGGGCAGGCCCTAGTCCTATGTCCATCTCTGTGCCTAGCCCTAACAGTACCAGACACACAGTGGGAGCTTCATAGTTGATTAGCAGATGACTGGACAGACTCCTTTTCTTTTGAATTCAGAGGCTGAACACAGACACAGAGAGCTATTTGCCATGTATGTGTATATGATGAGTTCACATTAGTGAAAGATTGGTTGACTTGGACCAGCTTTGTGAATGGAATTATGTATAATTTTATATGTAATGGTAGCTAGGCACATCCATACTTTAAGAGGAACAATTTTCTGGATAAGTAAAAAAGTTGCGTCCACACAAGTCTGAAGAATTGGGGATTCTACTGCCATGCAGAGAACTGTGGGAGGTAAAATAGTGCGTTCAACACAGAAGTCTCTTCACCCGGGAATAGTGGTGTTGTTCAGATGCCCTGGATTTTTGTCTCTGACACAACTGCTGGACTTTGAGGAAGGACTTTAACCACTCCTGGCCTTAGTTTTGCCATCCAGCATTAAAAGCTACCTAAACTAGATGATTTCTTTAAATAGGTCTTTGTGTATTAATGTTTGATCTTTTAAGCTATGGTTTAGTATATGTAAAGCACTTAGAACAATAATGGGAAACAATAAATACATAATATTAACCTTTGCCGTTACTATTTGCGGAAGACATATTAACATCACTGAGTCAACTTCGTATGTATGCTGCCTACATGAGCTGAGTTATGCTTTGTAAATTGTTGCTGCTCAGTAATTAGGAAGAACTCCAATTCATGAAATAAATGCATAACTTTATTTTCCCAGGTCATAGTATTTACAAAATTCTTTTGCAAGAAATTATGCTTTTCATTTAAAAAATTTTCTCATTACTGGAGAGGAACCAAACAAACCCTGACCTTTTCCCCACCACATTCTTCCTAAGAATAAAAAAATAGATCTGAAATTCTCACAGTACTCTAGAAAATTCACAGAGGCTCTATTTGTCATGGAAAATCATACATGGGCCTTCCCATGTTTTCTAATAGCTGTGTCAGAAATAACTGTCAGACTTAAGGACATTCTTGAAGTGGTGCAGCAGGGGATGGAGCCGGAATGAAGATCTCTGAGAGTTATTGCTTGTGTGTGGTCCTTTCTCTCCCTGGGTACCCACCCTTCTCCTCCAGAAGATGTGCCAGCTACATTTTACCAAGTGGAAGCAATCTCCACGGTGGCATTTTTCTTCCTAAAGTGTGAGAAAAAGCCTACATAGGAGAGAAGAGCTCCAGGACTGTTCCAGTGAGTGAGAGGGAGGGTGGCTATTCTTAACTTCTTACCATAAATTTCCTGGAGGCACCTTTCCATTCTGGTATCTATCCAGAATGGCGTAGTAGTGCTAAGAAGGGGTAACTGCATTCATTCAGCCATTCATTAAACATTTCTCGAGGATTCAATATGCACCAGACAATACAGTGCAGCACTGAAGGAGAAAAAAAGGGTGCCACACAATCCCCCCAACCCATCTCTGAAAGGTAGTGGGGAAAAGCAGAGCTGTATAATTGAAGCATAATAGGTAAATCTTTAAAGTACATGGCATGAGGGGAACACAGAAGAGGAAGTCCTAGGAATTCCACGTGTGATAAGGGTGATGTGCAAAAGAGGCAAAGTGCTTTTAGACAGAAGAACAACCAACACAAACATGGGGAAGTGGAAAGCAGCATCACTCTTAGGAGCTGAAAGTAAAAGCTAAAGGAGGCCAAGCACAGGTGTGCGTCAGGAGACAGGGCTGGGCAGATAAGGCAAGAGCCGACTGTGTATGAGTTTCCCTATCATGCTAAAGTGTTTGGAATTTTTTGATACTGTGTGATAGGAAACACTTTTAAATAAGAAAAAAAGAGTTGATCTATTTTTCGTCTTAGAAATATGAATTTAACAAGTTTTAAATGAGTTGTGTGTGTGTGTGTACATGTGTGTGTGTGTGTGCCCGGGGAGGGGTAAGGGTAGGGTGGAGTTGACATGGGCTGACCAAATAAGAGGGTATTATAGCAATTCTACTGAGAAATGATACAGCCCTGAACTATGACAAGAAACAGACAGATGCAAAAGATACGATGATGTGGAGTGTGAATGAAGAGTCATGGATGGTCACCTGAAAAATTCCTAGAAACACAATTTCACCAAGATTAACTCATGAAGAAATGGAAAATCTAAAGAGACCTATAGGTAATAAGGAGACTGAATCAGTATTTTAAAGAATTTATGGAAAAAGGAAAGCCCTGGACCTGATGAATTCTATCCAACACTTAAAGAACTTAGAACAATTCTTCTCAAACATGTCCAAAAAATTATAGAGAGAACACTTCCTAACTGATTCTATGAGGCCAGTATTATCCTGATTCCAAGCTAGGCAAAGATACTACAAGAAAACCAAATTACGGATCAATTAATACTCCTTATGAATTTGATATAAAAATATCCCAAAATATACTAACACATCAAATTCAACAGCATATTAAAAGGATTATACACCATGACCAAGTGGATTTATTCCTGAGTGCAAGGGGGATTCAACATATGAAAATTGATCAATGTAATATACCATATTAACAGAACAAAGGGAAAAATTATGATCATTTCCATTGGTGCAGAAAAAGCATTTGACAAAATTCAACACCCTTTTATGGTAAAAACGCTCAACAAATCATGAATAAAAGGAAGTTACTTCAACATAATAAAAGCTACATGTGAAAAACCCACATCACGTATTATACTCAATGATGAAAGACTGAAAGCTTTTCCTCTAAGATTAGGAAAAAGACAGAGATGCCCATTTTCACCATTTCTATTGATCACAGCACTAAAAATTCAAACAGAGCAATTAGGCAAGAAAAAGAAATAAAAGTGCCCAAATCGGAAAGAAAAAAGTAAAATTATCTTGGTTCACAAATGATATGATATTATATATAGAAAACCTTAAAGGTTCCACACACACAAAAAGACTGTGATAATTAATAAATGAATTCAACAAAATAACAGGATACAAAGCCAATACACAAACCAGTTGCATTGTAGATACCAACAATGAGCCTATGTCCATTATTCACAACAGCAAAAATATGGAAGGAACCCAGTGCCCATAAACAGTTTAATGGATAAGCAAAATAATCTTTGTTAAATTGAGAGCACAGTTTCTCTGTTGCACTAGTCACATTTCAACTACATACGTGTCCTGTGGTTCTTGTGTTTGGGAACATAGATACAGAACATTTTCCTGATCACAGAAAATTTGTTGGACAGTGTTGTTCTAGGAGATGAAATACATCTCATTTCTCTCTGGGGTTTGTTTCAGAAGAGGAGCTCCTGATGCTGCTCAGATCTTAACCCTCGATAGCTTGCTCCACACCATGTTCGTGGTCTTTTATTAGTTGTCACTGTGGAATCTCTCTTTTAATCTTTCACAACAATTTAAGTTACCATTCTTCCTTTTGAAATCCTGCCTTCATTTGCCACAGTCTCCTCCCTTGAAGAATTTGGTAAACCCTCTCTTACCCACTGACTTTGGAAACTTTGTGCCAAACTGCCCTTCCTGTTGAGACGTCAGCATCCATCCCCACACACTCAGCATCGACCCCTGTGCTCCTCCCATTTTAAGTCAAAGGCAGTAAGGCAAGAAAGTCTAGCACGGGGACTTTGGATTAAAATGCACCAACTGCCACAGCACTTTATGGGTGTAACGTGGACAAGATTAACCTGATAGGTTTTTCATTTACCTCATCAGTGAAATGGGGATAAAAGCAGAACCTACTTCAGTGGGTTTTATGAGGATTATATGACAGAAATTCTTAGTGTGACCATGCCAAATTGTATACTTTATTATCTCTCCCTCTCTCTTTCCCTCCCCCTCTCCTTCCTTCTTTTCTTTCCTTCTTTTCTCCTTCTTTTTTTCTCTCTCCTTCTTTCTTTCTTGTCTCTTGCCAGGACTATGTCAAATGTTATATTTAGTTGCCAGTGCAGAACCCTTAAGTGAGTGGTGGCTTAAGTGAACACTGGTCTGCTGTTTGCTCTGTAACAGGACAGCCAGAGGTAGACACCAGCCAGCTGTGGCTGGGGGCCTCAGAGCCACAGCCTCTCTGGTTTCTTGGCCTTTCCTTCATGCTTGCAAGATGACTGCTGTTGAGTCCTGTCATTATGACTGTGATCTGCCCTGAAAGGAGGAGGAAGAGCTGGTGCTTGCCTCAGAGGGGAAAGGCTTTCCCAGAAATCTCCAAGGGATATGGGGGACTGGCTCTAAGCTGCTCTCCTTCATTGTAGGAGAGGCAGAGAAATCACTGGTGAGAGTGGGGGGTGAAGGGGAGCATGGCAGCTTGTAGACCCACCCACAGGGATAGAACATGAGCTCCTGTGTGTCCATTTTTCTTCCCTGCCTCCTACTCATGGCTCCTCTGTGACTTCATTTAATAGAAATTCTTGTCACTCATCCAGATGTGTTTCAATAGCTGTGGTAGAAATTTGAGTAGCTCTCGTCTCTTCTCCCAGATGCTTTGGGAATCTTACTCCACTGCCTTGGGACTTAAACTGGTATTTTCTACATTCACCATGTAGGCTCAAGGATAACTGATAACTTGACCTTAGGCATGTTTCCTTTTGAATATAATCTTTATTAAAGCCTGTGGAATTAACAACTATACATGCCTTCTTCAAAAAGTATAATCACTAGCTGTATAGTTACTTCCTGTCCATGATTTTAACTTTGTTTACTTGAGCCACAAACTTTACCTTTTTGAGTCAGAATATGCTGTCTAATATAGAGCATAATACAGCATAAAAAGCTCTTTTCACAGAGAGGACCATTACATTCCATTTTGTAATAATTTGTCTTCTTTAAATCTTTTTCCCATTTTCAATATATTTGTGGTGTCGATTTTCAAGCTGATACCTGGGTATGATCGTTTTTAATATTCATTTGAACAAACATATCACATTTGTTGACATATTTGTATATCCTATCCTGAAAATGGTGAATATTCCTACTCATTTTTAACCTTCACACTTTTTTTGGTTTTATTTAACTTTATAAATTCATTGTCTGGTATTTAAAGAGAAGTATTAAGAAAAAGTTTATAGCTCAGAGAGAGCTTGCTACATTAAACACTCTCATTTGGGGATCCTGCGATTAATTAAAAATCTTAGAGCACCATAGTCTCTCTGTAATGTTGAATGTAAATATGACACCTTAAGTCTAGACTCCTGAGTGAGGTACTCTGTGAAGAATGTTCAAAAACCCACCACACTTTTAATTTAGGCAGTACCAATGCCAGAGTTACAAACATCTGTTTGGAACAGTTTTCAGTTAAAGACTGTCCCCTTTACAATGAAAAATATGAAGAAAATGTCACATGCTTATTATTACATCATGCTACAGACTTTCTACATCTCTGTAAGGCACAAGGTTATATGAGCTTAAAACCTCCCAGTAAACTGTCAATAAAAGCTGCACCATTTCAGCCACAGTGGACATTCTTGGAGGTTGTGTGTTGAAAGAAAGACATCTCAGCCAGCCCCATACAATGGAATTAGAATTTTTAAATACAGTTTTAAAGTCAAATCTGTATTATGTAGTCCTTTACCATATAATGCAAGCAATTTTTGTTGGGGGCAGGGGGAGGAAAAATAAATCAAATTCAAATAATGCAAAATGACTCGCAAACAAGTATGATTCATAGAACTGGAAGGAGAATGATTCTCAGAGCCATAAATCACATATGTAGGGCTTGTGTTTATCCTTTGCAAGGTTCCAAAAGGAGAATATTTCTCTGGAACAAAGTGTTATAGACCCAGCAAAGGCACGGGTTAGACATGAAGGTAGTACCCCTTTCAAAATCATATTGGCTTTTTGAGAGAAAAATATCTAATCAGTGTTATTAGCAAAGTAGAGAACAGGAAGTTTAGGAGCAAAGTCACAGGATTTGGAATTCTTATCCTGGCACTCAATTATATGACCACTGGTGTCACTTAAACTGACTAAAAACTCTGTTTCAATAGTTAAAAATAAAAATAAAACACTGTGATATCTCAACCAAAGGACTATTGCATGGTGAAAGTCAGGATCACACGTGCCTATAGAAAGGCTTAGTGCAATGTAAAACACTTGAAATAATTGTTTTGTAATTATTTTACAAACTGTAACAGGAAGAAAAAAAGTTTGAACAACAAAAAATTCTGGATTTTGTATTTAGACTAAATATTCACCCACTGCTATTTGAGATATTAGGTACTTAGAGATAAAGGAGACTCAAGGAGAGATGGGGTGGGGACCCATGGGGACCCACCCCACCCCTTGGCTTCCAATCATGAGGATTTCATCAGGAACGTTCCATTTTAATACAACAGAAAAGTACTTATGAGAAACTAAATTAAAAATGAATAAGTAAAAGAAAGTTACCACTTGCCATGTTAAGACTCTATCACATACAACTGGATTCCCTTCTAAAAAATCTGTTTGCTCCCATGAGGCCATGTAAACTGTTATTCCAAAAAGGGATGAGCTGTCCTAATAATTTACCAAATTTATTTTAATGCGATCACTAGGCCATTGAAGTGTATCTGGCTATATATGTTTCTAGAGTCTGTGTGTACGGTCTTACACTATAGCCAACAGCCACATATGGCTCTTTAAACAAAATTTTAACTTAGTTAAATAATATAAAAAACTCAGTTTCCCTCATGTTATCAATATCTCAAGTATTCAATAGCCATTCTTATGTGCCTAGAGAACTACCGTATTGATTACCGTTATAGAATATTTTCTTCAATACAGAAAGGAGGCACCAGGTCTCTGGCTCAGTCATGGTGAAAGGGTGTCAGGCAAGAGCAGTGAACTTGGGTCCCTCTTTGCTTACTGCAAGGTTTCTTTTACAATTTCATACTATTTCTTCTCCATTCTTCATGCACCCTTAGGAGATAAAATCCCACAGTCTTTAATTTTATTGACTTTCATGGTAATTCCTTGTGAATCTTAGAGCTGGTAAAAACATGTCTATAAAAATGCATTCACAAGAAAGCCATAAACAAAAATACTACCTCATTATCATATAAGGTCCATGAAAAAAATAACTGTTAAAAGTAGTATGCATCTCTATTCTACACACAGCAACACATACCCTAGGTACATCATTTCATTAACTTACATAACAACCCCCATATAAGTATTATTATGCCAGTTTCATAAATGAGGGAACTGCAGCTTAGCGAGGTGAAGTAGACCACACCTAAGACGACAAAGTTAGAGAGCAGCAGGCAGCCAAAGATTTAACTCCAGGTGTGTTTGACTCTAAAAAAAAACATAATCAGAGCAATACCCCGTGAAGAGTAAGCCAGGAAAAATGTCCTGTAAGTTTTTAGCCATCTCTAACATTTCATGAAGGTTTTGTGTGTGTGTGTGTGTGTGTGTGTGTGTGTGTGGCAAAACACTAAGTTTTTCATAGTGCTTGTTTATTTCTGCTCAACTTTCCATTTTGACTGACTTGTTCCAGGAGAATTAATTTGTATAATAAAGATCAGAAAAGAGAGTGAAAAGGTAAAGGACTTATCAGTTTATTAAGGATAAGTTTATCAAATATAAAAAAGCAAAAACCATTCCTCATGGCTGCCCCTGCTCCAGCTCTCTCTCTCTCTTCCCCTCTCTCTCTGTCTCTGTCACTCTTGCTCATACCTATTCTGAGAAAGAAAAGCCCAGTTTTGTAAGTGTGGGTGATATTTATATCCAACAGGAGAAACGTGTTCTTATGAATAGGAATGTGAATGTAATACTCATTTTTCCATCCCAAAACAAAACAATGGAAACACATTTATTATTTCCTACAGAAATCTTACCAAGTTTTAGATATACAGACTTCTGTGGACTAAGGGGCACAACTAGCATGTAAGATAAATGATGAATTGAAATAATCCCAAACCCAATGATAACAACACAATACAAACCCTTAAATTGAAAAGTTTCCTGCAACAAGTGTCTATTGAGAGATTGGAATCAGAATATGGCTCATTGTGTTATTTATTAAAATAAATACTCATCCCAATGAGAGGGTCGCTGGTAGTAACAGGAGAAAAATGACAAGTCCTTTGGAGTATGGGCCTCTATCTACCTTTCTTCATCCTGGGTAAACAGAGGGGCCGATGCATAAGATGGCAGGGCTATTTTACACCGCTGTATGTTTCCTATACGTACACCTAATCATGAGATTCCTTTTACTGCGTGAATGATCTAACTCCTACCTCATCTTATCTTGAAACATATAATGAAATAGATACATAAGTAAGTGTCCGAACACATCAAGTAGGTCCGTCATCATTCTCAGTATGAAAATGTTATTATAACATTACTGAAATATGAAGAACTTCGCATTTTAGTGGAATTCTTTATATAAAATGTTCGCAGGTTGAAAAGTTGTCCCTGGCTTAACTGATCCAAGCAACAAATGGAGCATGTGATCTGGAGAAACGTGTCTATCAATATCCTTACTTCTAGCCCAACTGTAAGCAGAGCATGTCTGTACGGCTTTCCAGAAGACCATGAAAAGAATTCATTCCTTTAGAGCTATTTTTCATACCCCTGTGTCTTTCAATTGATCAAATGCCCAGTGGCTTGATGTTTTCAAACCATGTGGGTGCCATGCACTGGCTTGGAGGTGATAGAGACTTCTTATTTAGCAGCTGATCAGCAATCTTTGCTATAGCTTCACACAACTTACACTCAGAGAAGCCAAGAGCTCAATGCCTTACTTTTTTTGTTTTTACCTATAACTTCTCATAAGCCCATACTACAACCAAAGTTTAGCACCAAGTACACAATATTAAATATTAATTTAAAAGAACATAAGAAAAATCATGTTACACCTTCATAGTACATGTAATTAAAAATGCTAACAGCAAATGCTTTCCCTGCACACTCTTTGCCTTTTTGGAAACAGGAGCAGGCAGACTGGTTCTCATTTTTATTAAGTGACTACTTGTAATTACGGGATTCTCAGAGTCAGAAAGTAAAGCCCACACCCCTGGGGAAATGGACAAATTCTAATCACTCGACAATTTTGTTTCCCAAGGCTTACTAGTCATTTCACCTAACAACCAACTGAATCGATTTAAATATAATCTTCCCTTGCAATACCGAATTTAAAAAAATAGCTCTCAAAATAATTTTCTAAGAAAGAGGAAGAAGCATTGAAAATCAGCTAAAGTCATAATCCGATTTTTTTTAAATGAGGGAGAAAAAACTATAAGTTGTTATTGTCATTCCATTTTATTATCTGTTTTTATTTATTTGTTTCCTTTTTACCTCAGGACTTTGGTTTGGCACAATGTTTTATTGTATTTTCCAGTAATTTGTAGGAGATACAATTATGTAGATTTTACTTGATGAATTCCTTTTTTTAATGGAAAAGGGAAAATAATCATTATTTCCATGCAGAGGAGCTAAGTGATGAAGAGTCATGCCTCGAAGTCGACACAGCAGATCTGAGAGAGGCTTTCATTTGCTGTGTCTGAGTAGAGCCTGATCTCATATCACTTAGTCATTGAATTCTAAACACTCAAACCTTTGGGATTCAGATACAGCTTTTTACTGCTTGTGATCAACCCCTGAGAAGCTCATCTCATCTTCCAGTTCTCCAATCAGGCAGGAATGCAGTGACCACTAGTGTGTTCATTGTGATCTGGTGAGCTAATAGAATATCTTTAGAGTACTCAAAATAATCATGTCATTAGGTGAACAGTCTTGGACATTTAAATGACCTTAGTCTCAATTGCCTTAGTCTTAGGAATAACCTGGGTTGATGGTGAAGATCACTCTCTATTAGTTAATATATTTAGCCATAGTGCATATGGACACTTCCCCTTCCCCCCAATTTTACAATGGTATAAAAAAACCCGAGAATGTATGTCAGCATAAAATTTTGGCCAAATGACCTCTTTGACTTTAAATAATCTGGGTGATTTATTTATGCTATTTAAATTATTTAGCCTCAACAGATATTTATTGATTATTTCCATCAGAATATGAAGTTTCAACTGATTAAATAAAAGCTGATAAATGAGTAGTACAATGACAAATGCATCTGAGACTAGAGAGTAGAATAATTGTAAAAATGTTCTTGTTAAGTTACAAACTTATAGTTTGATTTTAAACACAGCTTCAAAA
Organism: Manis pentadactyla; assembly: GCF_030020395.1. NCBI lineage: Eukaryota > Metazoa > Chordata > Mammalia > Pholidota > Manidae > Manis > Manis pentadactyla. The sequence continues at coordinate 17,788,472 of NC_080029.1, forward strand.
CCACAGTTCTATTTATGATAAACCCTATGCAAAATTTTAAAACTTTCCTTAAAAGGAAAGATATTCAAATTCATATCTCAAGTATTATAATCATGAAAACTTTAGGTTACAAAGGGATATTTGCAGCTCTCCACTCCTCCCCTTTCCTGTTATAGGTGCTTTGGGTCAGGTTCTGATTACATTTGTAAAGCTCCTCTACTCATATCTGTATTTAAAACATTTTCCCTATAAACATCCCTTTCATTCTAACATATGCAACAGAGTAGGCTACTTAAGCTCAATTTATTTTTTATCCCCTTACTTTAAGCCCTCTGTTGCCTATACCAAAATTCAAGCTTCTTAGCCTGGCCCATGAGGCCACACGTATTCTGGCCCCTTCTCTGCCTCATTTTTTATCATTTATCAACTTCCAGTATCCTACATACACAAACATACACATGAATATATATGCACACACACAACATGTCTACATGCACACACACGCCCCACAGTAGATGCAGTGACCCTTTGACAACTATTACATCAAGCTACTGGAGTTGCCTGTTTCAACAGCAACATTATGAGCCAGGAAGAGCCAGGGCTGTAGCAGATGGTCTTCGGGTGGCTAGAATAGGTTTTCTGGTTTATTTTCTGTGAATTTATAGTAACCAGGACTGACCTGTTGGCTGACAAAGCTTCCTGGAGGTGTGTGTGTGCATCATGTGGACTGGGTGACTGGTATCTAAGGAGTGAAAGAGGCCAGTAGAGAATTTAGAATCATTTTCACAGGAATACTAAAGATGCATGACCATAATTTGTACTACAGTTTGGTGAAGTTGTAGGAAGAGATGATTTTCTTTCCATGTTTTTGTGAGGCTTTCACAGCTCGATACAACATGCTACCATGTGATGACTTTCCAGAATCTTTCCAAGAGGGTGGGAATTCCCCTATTACCACATTTGTCTCTTCAGCATCATTTAGTGCCTTAATAATTAGACATAATTTAATTGAGTAGGAGTTAATTTGACAAGTATTCATTTATTTATGTACTTAGATAATTATTTAAGGATTATGCTGGGATCAGAGTATTCATTAGTTGATTTATATAAAAACGTGGAGGATTATGATTGCTTGGAAGAATGTAGTCTAAAAAGTCTACATGTTATTAATATGTTGACATTTTCTAATGCTAGCTATGGAAAAAAAGCAATCAAAATAAAGTAGGTACCATACCTTGGGTCTTAGCCTTAAATTATTCTTAAGTGTGTAGAATAATCAATTCTCTTTTGTTTGTTTGTTTTGGTTTTAAAATGTCAACTTATTTCCTTTTACTACTGGGCAATCAAACAAACAAAACAAGATTAGTGGAATTTCAAGCCACATTGATAAAAGGAACAAGCAAAATCTTAGGAACCAACATCTTGAAATTTCTGTTTTAGGATTTCTAACTGGGCATTCAGATTTAGCAATGAATTTTCTTGCAACTTTGTTTTAAAAATTATTTTATAGACATTCTCTGGAATTCATCTTAGCATATTCATCTGATGTTAATGACTATTTCCTCTCAGCATCCCTATCTTTGTCTTAAACCTTAGTTGTTTTCTATTCTTGCTTTAAAACCTCTTAATTTATATCCTGCATAGTCCCAATCATGCAGCAATAAAACCAGGGCTCTTCTTGGAATACATGCAATAATTCCCAAGTTAGATAGTTTTCAATTAAGTACAGTGGATGGGAAGAACCCGCTTTAGTTGGGATATTCTTACAAAAAAATTTCAAGATGAATAAATCCTATGAATTTATAATTTTAATACACGTGACAAAACTATATATGAGAAACGTGTTTTTAAAAAGAATGACACTTCTACTTTAAATTGGATTACTAACTGTGGTGCAACTGTCTAAGCACTAACTCTTCTCTTTGAAAAGGTCAGAAGAACTCTCCTCTGCAAGAGATGTTAGTCTGTAGCAGGAGAGACAACATCACACAGCAGGCCAAAAAATGTTCAGCTCGCCTTTCACAAAACTTGGTTCACAAAGAGAACTTCACCCAGACTAAGAAAAAGGGCCCCGAAGGCTCATTATTCCTTAGGGCCATAGTGGAGTAACTTGCCTTCATGATTGAACCATAACTCTTAAAAGATCATGGTTGTGGGTTTCCATGGCAACAGGAATTCCAAGAAGGATATTGACCAAAAATCTTATAATACCTTCTGCCCTCTTGAGATCACTTTCTTTCTTCCTTTCTCTCTCTCTCTGTCTCTGTCTCTGTCTCTCTCTCTCTTTCATTCTCTGGAAAAGAAAGGAGACTGATTTTTAAGAGTAGCTGTTTGTTTTGAGGAAAAGATCATATTTAAGATCTGTTTAGACATTCACATGAATGGGATGAAAAGTTGGAGGGTGAGTGGGTTGGTCTTGGAGAGGGAGTGAGAATTACAGTCACCTAAGAATCACTTCCTACCCACTCTCATTCCCCAGCGGTTGATGCCAAGTATTTTGAAGTTCAGGAACACTAGATTTTTTCCTTCTTGTGGAAATATCTGGACTCTAGAAGGGAATTTAGAAACAAAAATGCTTATATGCAAGATGCAAGTACTATACCATTGTTTTGTTATTGGTCTAGAGACATTGCTACTTAACATCTCTTTTAAGGCGTCCAGTGAAATTATACATCCAAACAAAATTTGATCAATTCTACTAATACCAATGGGGTTCATGAGTGTTGATAGCATAGCATAAATTTAGACTTAAAAAAATGAGTGTGGAAATATCTTTACTTAGAAGAAACCTAATTGCCTTGATCAAGACATTAAGAGAGCTGTGTTTATGATATAATTTTTGCTTCTCCTGAGTATTTCTTTTTAATTCTGGAAAGCCAGACTTGTAGTCCTTTATCACTACAACACCCTTACAAATGATAAGTAAAGACTTAAATTCTGTAGGAAATTTTAAGTTGCATTCGACTCTAGAAAACACTTTTGTGTACTTATTTTGGTGGAAGGCAGAGGGGGAGAAATGGAAGATACGTCAGGGAGTAGGTATGCTCTTCAATTCAATAAATATTTTTTCCACTTTTTCTTATAAAAATATAAATTATAGTTCTTCAAAAATGAAAGATAGTTTCAAGAAAATTTCATATATTTGAAAATATCTGACAAATCAATATGTAAAACAATTATATAAGGAGCTAATCTACAAATAGGAAAAGAAGAGAATCATTCAGAAACTAGAAACAAAGCTGCAAAAATATTGTTAAACTACAAGAAGTGTTAGTGATAATAAAATACCGTGTTTTATTATCAAACATGCAGTGAATTTTTTTAAAGTTAATAATCTATAACATCAAGGAAAGGAGATAGGTACTATTATGTACTTCTGGTAGTGATATAAATTTTCTGGGCCTATTCCAGGAAACAATTTGAAGTAGTAAACGTTTAAGATGTTTGTACACTTTAAATCAGTAATTGTATTTCTAGGAATATCATTGAAGAAATGGCTAGAAATATGAATGAAGACTTATGTAGGAATATATTAGTAATAGAATTATAGTTGTAAAATAACAGAAACATCATAAGTACCCAATAATGGGATAATGACTAATAAGTCATGGTACAGTCATATGATGTACAGTTGCTGACAAAATGCATTTTTAAAAATAACAAGCAAGCTCGTTACTTCTATATCCACAGTTGGAGGCAGTCTCCTAAAAGCAAACTGTCACATATGTAGCCTTCCTTTAGTAATAGATAGATATTAGATATTAGATAATAGATGATAGATAAATGATAGATAGATAGATAGATAGATAGACACAGATTCTAAAATGCAATACTTTCCTTGAGGAAGAATACAAAATAATAGTTGCAGTTTGATGAAAGAATGTTATTCTTCCTAGAGAATTTCCGAAGTGAGGGAGCTATTTGCACAAAATGCTCAGGATTCTTGAAAGGAAGGAATAAATCTCAACTTTTTCCTCCCAAGATTCCAAAAATCATGAGTTAACTATCTATTGTTGTGTAAAAAAACAAGGCATGCCAGAATTTAGTGGCATAGAACCACCACCACTCTAGTTGCTCACAATTGCTCACCAGAGGGTAGCAATTCGGGCTGGGATCCGCTGGGCGGTTCTGCGGGTCTCACTTGGGATCACTCCCATGGCTGTAGTCACCTGGGACTTGACAGTGACTGATGGCTAGAATAGCTTCGTACACGTATTTGGCATTTGGGACTTTCGGCTTGGCCTTCCTTTCCTTATGGTTTCTCTCTTCACCAAGAATGCAAACTCAGACTTCTCCCCATAATAGATTCAAACAGTAGGAGTCTCAAAGCAAGTGATGGGGCTAGCTCGTATTCTAAGGGAGGTGAAATGGAGTCCATCTCTTCATGGAAGAGTCACAAAATCATATTGCAAAGGACATGCCTACAGAGATGGGAGAAATTACTGCACCTGTCCTGGCAATCGGCCATAATAGTAATACCTGCATTGTTGGACTGAGATGGTACTGATGAAGGACTATTGACTGGAGAGGACCTCAAAGAAAAATTCCTCATGACAGGGAAGAACACCAAACTGGAAATCAAGCCACCCCTCCCCAATAGTTAATACTTTGAGGATAGATAATTTGGCACTGGATATGGCTGAGACTTGAAGGACTGCTGGGTTCAACTCTGTGTCTAGATCTGGGGAAAAATTGATTAGACATGTTTAATGTGCACTGATAATCTTAGAAGACTGAGTGTTGGTAGTACTAGGTATCATTTGGGAATCTGAACGAACAAGCTTTCTGTTCATTATGCCAATGGACCAATACCCACTGTGCAGGACACTCAGTAGATGTCATTTGGCAGAAATGTGAAAAACTGGTTCAGAGGATTAGTCAGACTGTCTTTACCTGGTTTTCACTCTCTTTACCTGGATATACTAACTTTTCCTTCCTCACTTCTAATCTTGGTTCTTGGAAATTCAAGCTGGATAAAGAAGATCTTGTGAGAAAGACTTTGGTATTGTTGCTAATAGAAAATGAATAAGAAACAAAATAAACTGCTAACATTTGTTAAGTGTTCACCAAAATCAGGTACTCATCTAAATTCCTTAGAAATATTATCTCATTTAGTTGTCTTCAAACTCAATGGAAGAGGTATAGTTGTATCATCTCTTACTTATTCATATGCAGATATAAATATAATACATGAATATTTAATTATGTGTTCCTTCCCACCCCACTTCTCATTCTACCTTTTTGCCATATTGTATATGAAAATAGGGCTGAGTCTCAGTTCAAGAGAAGTTCATGCCCTGCAGACTCATCCTTGTCTTATAAATTTCACACCAGGGACTTGCAGGCCCACCACTGCATACCTGACCAGCCTGGGTTCCCATATTACCTGGGAAGTCTTGTAATTACTGCAAAAATGTGCTCACTCCTCCATCAGAGGTTCAAGCCTCTGCCAGCTGGTGCAGTGCTGGACAGAGTACTGAGATGGAGAAAACACAGCCTGATTTGATGGGGACTGTTTAAATAGTCACTTCTTGCTGATATCGCCAGTTGGCCCATGCATCTTAAAGTGCAAACGCCTGTATCCTGATTTTGATCTTACTGTTCATAGAGTTACTTTGTTTTTCAAGCTGGCCTCCATTTTCCAAGCCAACCTATGCATTTGGGGGCAAGAATACACTCTTAATTATGTGTTCCTTCCCACCCCACTTCATAGCATGGTCTAAATCCTTGAATTGAGGCTCTGTGCTCATCTGAAAGACCTGCTGGTCAGCCACAAATGCTGAAGGAATTTAATTTTTGTTGAGACCCGAAGTCCCATCATCATAGATTCTATTAAGTTGCAAGAGAGATTACCTAACCAGAGTAAGCCTTGTTGTTCAGCAGAGCTAGTCTGCCTGCATCTGATTTTACAAAGCTCCTCTTCACCAGTCCATTAAAGAGGGCTACACTGGAGACTGAAGTGCACAAGACTTTGAGGAGTAGATTTGGGAAATGAATCTGAACACATACTGCAAACTTTAAAATAAGATATTCGTAATATGGAAGAAAGTTAAAATAAGATATTCATAATGGAAAAAAGTTGGCTATACTTACACTCAAGACAGAGAGACTGCTGTGAATTTGAAAGGGAACATACTTAGATCACAAAGTATATACAAAAGCATGTATTTTATCATTGATGGGTGAGTTTTTAAAAGGTGATTCTGACATACATATCCCTTTTTTGGGGGTGGATCACTCTCATATAATATGATGTTCCCACTTTACTTTTATTACCAGTGGGGAAACAGAGGCAGTGAGATGTTAATTCACTTTGCTGAAGTCACATAACTCGTGAGGGTGGTGGAAAGATTTGAACACACGCAGGGTCTGACTTTGCCACCTATACCATCTGAAATATGATACTTTTGCAGATAAACTTGACAAAAAATAGTGATTGATCAAATATTGGCCAAAGCATGAAGGAGAGTGAGTTGTCAAGATGGATATGCCATGGTGACTTGTCCAAGATGGAAGGGATCAGGGTGGAGGAGAGGATTTTCTCTGGAATGCTGAGTTTGGGTCTGCAACTTTAAAGCATTCAAGTAGACATCAGGAATTCAGAATTGGGCACAAGTGAAGTTTCCTTACAAAACTACAATTGTGACGTATTTGAAAGTCAAATAAAGACTCATTTAATAATATCGCTGGATTAGCCAGAGTTGAACACGTACTGTTTGGCTAAGTGCTTAACTTATTTAGCCTTTGAGTTGACAATTCATGGACTTACACATGCTTGTTTACGTTGTTTGGTCATTGTTTCAAAGTAGATTCAGTTAAGGAAGAGACTGAAACTGCTACTTAAAGCCTATTAGTGTGGGGACTGTACTGTAATCTGAATGTTTGTATCTTAGCAGAATTTCACTATAACCAATGTATCATATTCCTAACATACACAGCCTTTCCTCCTAACTCTGTCACAACCTCTTACAAGCTATCAAGTGTCCCAGGTTCAGTTAGCAAGTTGGGAAATCCATTTAGCGACTACAGACTAAGTGCTATCGCCTGACAAGGAGCTATCTAAACCAGATCTGGGAGTTCATAATCCTGCTGGTTTTGTAGACAGTGTTCGAGAATAAGGAATTGGCCACCACTATGCAAATTTTAAATTATAATTTTTCCATTTTCATCCTTGTACACATTTCAGCATTTCATAATATTTTTGTTCATTATGAGTACTGTGTGTGTAAAAACTTTTACCTCTTTTTATACTGAAATATTTGAGATATTGGCATCTAACTTAGGGATTATGTGGGGAAAGGCAATACAGGGAAACAGATTTGGGGTTTTAAGATTATTTGAAGGGCTAAGAAAGTATTGTATTAATCATTTGTCTCCCTGAAACTTTTAACCTTTTAAATCTTTCATCGCCACCTTAACAGTCCTGACCTTAAGTAAAAGAAGCAGGTCAAGTGTAAAAAAACACTCCATTGCAAACAAAACAAAATAAAACACAAACAAATGAAAACAGCCCCTTCACAAAACTGTTTAAAAAAATACGTACATGTATATATAAAACACCCACTTTTTAATCTGTAATCAACTATACTGCACAGGTGCTGATTCCTCATAAATTCTTTATAACCCAAACTCTTCTGCTTCATAGAAGACCGCCAGTGACAGTCTCACATATTGAAGCTCTATATATAGATCCAGTCAAAGTAAAGCTTTGTTGCTCAGTGCTAAAAAGAGGTGCTGTGGTTAAATCAGAGTATGGGGTCTCTCCCCTCCCCAATAAACTATGCTGCAGCCAGGCACAATGCTTGGGAATCTTTCCTCCACCCCAATCTGCTCGCTGACAAGAGGAAACCGAGGCCTAAAAGAGGTACATTAGTGACCTTCAATCATGCTGAGCATATGGATAGGGTCTGAGTTCATGATTTTTATTTCATTTTGTACTTCAGGGGTGCTCCATGGTCAATCACATGTAATCTCTCAAATTCACTCAAATTTTAAATGAAAATGATATAAAATGAATGTTATGAATATCTCATTTTAAAATTCGCAGTATGTGCTCAGATTCATTTTCCAAATCCACTCCTCAAAGTCTTGTGCACTTCAGTCTCCAACGTAGCACTCCTTAATGGACAGGTCTGAAGAGGAGCTTTGTAAAGCAGATGGAGGCAGACTAGCTCTGATGAACAACAAGGCTCACTCTGGTGAGGTAATCTCTCTCGCAGCTTAATAGAACCTATGACAATGGGACTTCGGATCCCAACAAAAATGATATTCCTTCAGCATTTGTGGCTGACCAGCAGGGTCTTTCAGATGAGCACAGAGCTTCCGTTAAAGGATTTAGATCAGGCTATAAGTCCAGGGTGGAGGAGGTTTGCAGCTTAAGTGCTCTGGCTCAGAGCAATTTAGGATTTAAAATACTCTGATCCAAACAAAGTTACGCATGGTCTGCCTAGTGCATTGGTTCTCAGCATGGGGTGGTTTTGCCTCCCAGGGAACATTTGGCAATTTCTGGAGATCTTTTGATTATCACTACTGTTGGGTGTGTGTGGCATCTTGTGGGTAGAGGCCAAGGATGTCACTGAATGTCCTGCCATGCACACAGTACAGCTCCCACCGCAGAGGACCATCAGACCGGAAGTGCCAATAACGTGGCTGTTGAGAAGCACTGATCTAATGTCACTGTCCTGCTGACTTAACAGAACCGGCAAATGACACCAGAGGGAGGCTTGGACCACAAACCCCAGAAGTGAATGTTGCTGTCCTGAGTGAGCCCCTGTGATAGAAGATCTAAAGAACATCTTGCCTTGCTCACTGTGCTTGATTGCTTAGATCTTCCTGCCTCTTAAGTGTTCAGCTCACCTAGGCTATTTAGTTAGCATTCTTGCTCATCTACACAGGTGTCTCATGAGCAAAAGGGGAGAAAGGATGACACTGTGATGAAATGAGGCTTGTCAAATTGGTTGTAATTTAAAAAAGCTCAAATGTCTGTCCCCTGTTGAGATTTAAATACTATCTGAGAATTACTTAAAAGGAATATCTGACAAATAAAAATGGTAGCCAATTATCTATTTCATGCCTTTCAGAAAGATTAAAATTGGGCCTTAATTTTTTAAATTGTCTTTTAATTTATTTCAGAACTAGAAAGTTTCATGAGGCTCCTTACACATTTTTTTCCCCATATTATTGGCTGTAAATAACATTCTACTCTGGCAACAGGAGAAGGTATACTTCTTTACCATTTCCACACTCTCACTCCTATCAGCGTGCTCAACAAAACACAAAGTTACTGTTGGAAAAATGTTCAAACCAAGGCCCCTTCATGTTGTACATCATCAAAGAGTCTACTCGAGAATTGACTTCTATCTTCCAGATACAAAGTATGAATAACTGCTATTAATTTAGAGATGAGAAGGGAGGGATGTTGTCAGAAAGCAGCACCATCTAACTCAGGAAGTGATAAAAAAGCTGCTCAAAGCAGTGATACTTGAAGTTAGAAAGCTAAGTAAATATGGTAGAACAAGAAAGAGATGTGGTGTGAATAAGAAGGAATGGATACAACTCTGCACATAGGGAAATCCTAGAAGACCAGACATTTCAACAACAAATTCCAAATGTATTTTTATTTGAACTAGCTTTATTTTTTCTTTCTTTTGCTTTAATTTATTTAGTATTTAAAATCGAAATATAGGTGCTATACAATATCATATTGATTTCAAATGCTACAACATAGTGATTTGACAATTGTATGCATTACTAAATGCTCACTCTAAGTGCAGTCACCATCTGTCACCATACAGAGGTATTACAATATCACTGACTATATTCCCCATGCTGTACTTTCATTTATTTTACAATTAATTGTAATTTTACCCTTCTTTATCCCCTTCACCTATTTCACTCATCCTCCTGCCCCCTCCCCTATAGCAACCACCAATCTGTTCTGTGTTGATGACTCTATTTCTCTTATGTTTTTTTAGGGGGTTTTTTGTTTGTTTTACAGATTCCGCATATAAGTGAAATCTTATGCTATTGGTCTTTCTTTGGCTGATTTATTTCGCTTACCGTAATGTCCTCCAGATCCATCCACATTGTCACAAATCACAAGATTTCATTCTTTTTTAAGGCTGAGTAATATTCCATTGTGTATTTGTACCACAGTGCCTTTATCCATTCATCTACCAATGGACACTTAGGTTGTTTCTGTATCTTGTCTCTTGCAAATTATGCTGTGGTAACCATAAGAATGCATGTATCTTTCTGAATTCATCATTTTGTTTTCTTCAGGTATATTCTTAGAATGGAATTACTAGGTCACTTGGTGTTTCTATTTTTAGTTTTTTGAGGAACCTCCATACTTCTTTCCATAGTGGCTGCACCAATTTACATTCCCACCAGCAGTGTAGGACGGGTCCCTTTCACCACATCCCCGCCAATATTTAATTTCTTGTCTTGTTGATATCAGCCATCCTGACAGGTGTGAAGTGGCATCTCATTGTGGTTTTGATTTGCATTTCCATGATGATTAGTGATGTGGAGCATTTTTCTTATGTCTGTAGTTCATCTGTATGGCCTTTTGGGAAAAATGTGCATTTAGGTCCTCTGCCCTTTTTTCAATTTGATATTTGTTTTTTTGGTGTTGAGTTATATGAATTCTTTATATGTTTTAGATATTAGCCTCTTATCAGATATATCATTTGCAAACACATTCTCCCATACAGTAGGCTCCCTTTTCATTTGTTGATGAAGCTTTTTAGTTTGACGTTGCATTTGGGCTACATCAAACTTGGATTCGAGGAAAGAGTTGTACAGCCTTAGTGCTGCTCTTGACTCCTGTCAAAAAAGTCATGTGCCTTACCCCCTTTTAGTTCTCCCAGGAGAATATTCTGTTCATACGAAAATATCTTTTGCTTTATCTGCTGGATTTTTTTTTAATATCAGGGTGAAATTAGTTTGAACAAAATTCAGTGGGTTTCACATTAATAGAAACTAAAATTCATTTCCGAATTGAAGCTAAACATTCTTATCTGTTCACAAAATTATTAAATATATTCAAGTTTAATCTTTTGAAATGAACTCAGAGAAAAATACCCTTTCCTTGAGTTCAGGAACCAGCCGCCACAGCAGCATATTCTTGCGGAAGACCTTCTAAATATTAAAGAGCCACCTAGGAGCTGTTTATTTGCTTTCCTTACAGCCACCCAGCTGTTAGTTCCATTTGTGGTCTTTGTGCTAATTGCATAATGTCCCTAATTTATACCCGCTGGTAGATCTGATCACTGCATTACCTGGAGGGCAACTTTAATTAGAAAAATTTCTGAACAAATTGTCTAAAGAGCTTGTTTAGCATGATTAAATGCAAGAGGACTTTCCTCCTCTTTTTTTAAAAAAAATGAGCATTTACTTTATACTAAAGCTTTGCAGATAAAAAGCAACATCGGTTCTAATTAAGGCCTGTAAAATGAGCGGCATTACCCATGCAAACCAATTGGATTTTGTTGTGTGCAGCTGAAATGTATATAACTCAATGCTGCATTTATTCAACAACTTTTGGCATTTCTACTTTGCCTGTGTCAGAACTAACAAGGTGAAACGGCAAACTGATTGAAAAAGGATAAACGGTGGAAAGATGATAGACTGTTGTATGGTGCTAATTCAACTGTAGCTTATGAAAAAGATTAGAATCTTATGCATTCTCACTTGCACATCTCCAGGCACTTGAACAAGCCAACATTAAATGGAACCTTCCATTATGTTAATAGGTAGCAAGATACCATATGAATTAATAAGTAATCATTTCACATTCAACTGAAGTGTAAATAAGATAAATATCATAATAGGATCAGCAAACTCTGAGAATCCAAAAAACAATTAAGGTCAGCTTCACTGTTTAGATGGAATACTTTGGCTCTATGTCAATGTCATAACAAAGTGTAATACAATGAACTTGGCTAGGAGAGTTGAGACACCTCAGTCATTTTGTTAGCAACTGCTGTAAAATGTGTATTATTCTTAATCATCAGCCATTTTTGGATACCTCCTTCTGCCCGATCTCTGTTAGAAAATACATTAAGTCCGGAAATTGTATTATCTGTTTGAATACACAAGCAGGCCATAGTAAAGTGTGACTGATTATCTGATTCTTTTGAGCAAACCATTGAAAAAGACATTTTTTTTTTGTATCTTGGTCACCAGCTTTCTTTGTGAATATAACACTGGTTGCATATTAAAATCACTTTTCTGAAAGTGCCAGTGCCTCACCGCAGACCAACGAAATCTGACTATCTAGAGGTTTGTTGTAGACATAGGAATTTTGAAAGGCATTCATCATAGTTCTGAAAACCCACCAAAATATATAATCATTGACTGAATTGCACTTTAAATAGGAACTTTCAATTAGAACTCTGGATTGAGAGCTAAAGGACAAAGGTTATCATTCCATTGTGGACACTAATGTAAGAACACATTACTTAATTTCTGGATCCACTGATTGGTAATCTCTTACATTTTGATTTAAGCTAAGGAATTAAATTCATTTTATTTTCATCTTATGTCCTTTTCTCTAGTGTACGGTGACAAAAAGAGTAGAATATACAATTTCCATGTACTCTGGTGTCTCTTGTCATTAGAATAGTATCTATTTTAAACTGGTTGTGGTACATGGCAAGTAAAGAGAATCCTGTTTCTGGGGAACATGCCAGGTGGTCACTGTGCCCGATGGAAGCTCGGTGATACTTCCAGCAGCCCCCGCCTTTACCAATGAATGGCTTCCTCCCTTGTGCATCATGGAGATGTGTGGTTATCAGTGACACTGCAGTTTGTTCTGTGCACGCAAGGGTGTAAAGGACAAATGAATTTAGAATAAACTAGATAAGTATGAAAATTAGGTCCATAAATAAATCCCTGTTTTTAATCTGGGCATTCATTGACTCCTCACAGGCCCACTCACTCATGGTTTGATGAATTCAATGATTCATTTATTCATGCATTCCATGCTTCACTCGTTCATTCATTCATTCATGCATTCAATGCTTCAGTCATGAAACAAATATGTATTTGCCAGGCAACAGATTAAAAGTAGGCATATAGTATCAGAGTCCCCCAGTGATACTGAGCCCCAGCTGCCCATAGTAGCAATTCACACTCCCTTTATTGGTTTCATTTCTTTGCTTCTCAGGTTTCATCAGGTCAGTGGACAATAATTCTAGGCCCTTTGAAGGAAATATTAGAGAAATAAGCTGTCCTCTGGGGTGGCTCATCAAGTAGGATATTCATACTAAGCAGCAAGCTACCATCATATCACCAATAGGAATTAACCTCTTGAAATGACTCAATAAATAGGAGAGCCACGTGATAAAAAAAGTAAGACTGGTTCCAAATTACATTAATTGAACCTCTGGATCCAGCTCTATTTGTAGCTACAGCTTGTACTTTTCATGTATCCGACCCAATAAAGTTCCTTATTTGACTTAAAAATATTGATTTATCATTTGCAAGTAAAAGAGATATGACAAATGTATTCTAATATCTTGTCTTTAAAAATGTTACATCCTTACCATTCCCTGATTTTCACTAAAATTATTCACTCATTTATTCTAATAAGACACAGGCTTAATATAAAGGTACTGGCTTTCTTTACTACTAGCCTATATTATACAGCAGAAGTATCTTAAGAGGTTGTAGTAGTCAAGCTCAGGCTGCTATAACAAAATGCCTTAGACTGGGTGGCTTAATCAACAGAAATTTCTAAGTTCTGGGGACTGAGGAGTTCAAAATCAAGGGGCCCAGACCATTCACTTTCTCATGAGCATGCACTTTCTGGCTTGCAGACAGCTGCTTTCTCACTATATGTTCCCATGGCCTTTCCTAGGTGCATTCATGAGAGAGAGAGCTCTCTCTTTTCTTTATAAGGTCATTGATCCCATCTTGAGGGCCCCACTCTCATGACCTAATGTAACCCTAATCATCCCCTTGAGGTCCTGTCTGCAAATACCATGACACTGGGGCTTCAATACATGAATTTGGGGGAGGCACAAACATTTAGTCCATAACAAATATCTCCATAACATTAAACATGTGAAGAATTTTTTAAACTCAGTTTTGCAATTTCTATACGTGTTTGTGCAACATGTGATTTATGCATTTTTTTTAACATTCAGCTCTTCCCCTATAAAAAGACAACAAGTTTGAGAAACTATCTTACCTAAAAGAAGTTTAGGAAATCTGGACTCTTTCTGTACATCTAAAAATACTTATATAATAAATCAGGGGAAATGAATTTTGGATTTTTTTTGCACCTTTCATAGATTAATAGCATAGATGATCATTGCAAAATATGTAACTTTATATTATTCTTTACATCTTATATCAGAAGAATTTTTTTAATTTCACGATGTCTTAGTGATTATTTAAAAACTGTTGAATTTGGTTAATATGACTGTGCTGATATATGAGAGGTTACATTCTTAATTTTGAATTATTTTTACAATAACAAGTGGAGAAAATATCTTTAGTGTTTAGATTTGTCCATTTTCAGGGTTGTTTCCTTTTTCTAATACTGATCAAAACTTTATGAGCTTGCTCAAAAGAGGTAGCTATTCTGAAATGGTAACTGATTTATAGTGCAACCTGTAATGTACATGGCCCCTTATCACCTCTAAGTATTTATTCAAGATTTGCTGATTATGAACATATATGCATAATCAGTGATGTAAAGATTATAGTAAAGTTTAAAAAAACTAAGTAAAAACTGTCCATAATTTCACTGCTGTATGTATTCTTTTCTATTGCTTTTACAAAGTTTGGTTTTATGAGATCAGTATCATACTGAATATACAATATTGACTTTTTTTTTTAATTAAGAGTATGCTGAGACCTCTTTCCATTAATTACTTTAAAACCCATCTTTAGAGAGGGAGCCAAGATGGCAGCATGAGTAGAGCAGCAGAAATCTCCTCCCAAAACCACATATATTTATGAAAATAAAACAAAGACAACTCTTCCTAGAATAGAGACCAGAGGACACAGGACAACATCCAGACCACATCCACACCCGCAAGAACCCAGTGCCTCCCGAAGGGGGTAAGATACAAGCCCCGGCCCCGCGGGACCATAGCACCCCTCCCCCCAGCTCCTGGCGGGAGAAGAGCAGGCAGAGCGGGAGGGAGACGGAGCCCAGGACTGCCGAACACCCAGCCCCAGCCATCCGGGCCAGAGTGCAGACACAGTGCATGTGCAGGGCCCTGGATACGAGGGAAACAGGGCAGCAAGACTGGTGAATTGGTCCCTGAGGCCGGTGCCAGAGGACAAAGAAAAGCGAGCGGCTTTTTTTTTTTTTTTTTGGCAAGTGCTTTTTGGAAGTCTTAAACGGACAGGGACCCAAAAACCAGACAGAAGCTTCCTAGGACACTTAGTCCAGAGGCAGGGAATCCGGGATCTCTGGGCACTCTAACCCCCTGGGCAGCAGGGAGCACGGAGGCCCATCACGGAGATAAATAGCCTCTCAGCCGCTCCCCCTACAATGCGGCTCCACCATATTGGACAGGCCACGCCCATGGCAACAGCGGAGATAAACTCCAGAGCAGCTGGGCAGGAATCAGAAGCCCTGTCTCCATGCAGCTGCCCAGCACAAGCCACTAGAGGTTGCTGTTCTCCCAGGAGAGGAAGGCCACAAATAAACAAGAAGGGAAGTTCTTCCAGCCGTCACTTGTCCCAGCTCTGCAAACTATTTCTATCACCATGAAAAGGCAAAATTATCAGCAAACCAAGATCACAGAGACAACAACAGAGAAGGAAACAGACCTAACCAGTCTTCCTGAAAAGGAATTCAAAATAAAATCATAAACATGCTGACAGAGATGCAGAGAAATATGCAAGAGCTAAGGGATGAAGTATGGAGGGAGATCACAGATGCCAGGAAGGAGAATACAGAAGTGAAACAAACTCAGAAGGATTTATAAGCAGAAAGGGTAAGATGCAAGAGGCCATTGATGGAATAGAAACCAGAGAACAGGAACGCATAGAAGCTGACATAGAGAGAGATAAAAGGATCTCCAGGAATGAAACAATATTAAGAGAACTGTGTGACCAATCCAAAAGGAACAATATCCATATTATAGGGGTACCAGAAGAAGAAGAAGAAGAGAGAGAAAAAGGGATAGAAAGTGTCTTTGAAGAAATAATTGCTGAAAACTTCCCCAAACTGGGGGAGGAAATAATCAAAGAGACCACAGAAATACACAGAACTCCCAACAGAAAGGACCCAAGGAGGACAACACCAAGACACACAATAATTAAAATGGCAAAGATCAAGGACAAGGAAAGAGTTTTAAGGTCAGCTAGAGAGAAAAAGGTCACCTATAAAGGAAAACCCATCAGGCTATCATGAGACTTCTCAACAGAAACCTTACAGGCCAGAAGAGAGTGGCATGATATATTTAATGCAATGAAAGACAAGGGCCTTGAACAAAGGATACTGTATCCAGCACGATTATCATTTAAATATGATGGAGAGATTAAACAATTCCCAGACAAGCAAAAGTTGAGAGAATTTGCCTCCCACAAACCACCACTACAGGGCATCTTACAGGGACTGCTCTAGATGGGAGCACTCCTAAAAAGAGCAGAGAACAAACTACCCAACATATGAAGAATGGAGGAGGAGGAATAAGAAGGGAGAGAAGAAAAGAATCTCCAGACAGTGTATATAACAGCTTAATAAGTGAGCTAAGTTATGCAGTAAGATACTAAAGAGGCTAACCTTGAACCTTTGATAACCATGAATTTAAAGCCTGCAATGGCAATAAGTACATATCTTTCAATAGTCACCCTAAATGTAAATGGACTTAATGCACCAATTAAAAGACACAGAATAATAGAATGGATAAAAAAGCAAGACCCATCTATATGTTGCTTACAAGAAACTCACCTCAAACCCAAAGACATGTACAGACTAAAAGTCAAGGGATGGAAAAACATATTTCAGGCAAACAACAGAGAGAAGAAAGCAGGGGTTGCAGTACTAATATCAGACAAAAAAGACTTCAAAACAAAGAAAGTAACAAGAGATAAAGAAGGACATCACATAATGATAAAGGGCTCAGTCCATCAATAGGATATAACCATTCTAAATATATATGCACCCAACACAGGAGCACCAACATATGTGAAACAAATACTAACAGAACTAAAGGGGGAAATAGACTGCAATGCATTCATTTTAGGAGACTTCAACACACCACTCACCCCAAAACATAGATCCATGGGGCAGAAAATAAGTAAGGACACGGACGCAATGAACAACACAGTACAACAGATGGACCTAAAGACATCTATAGAACTCTACATATGAAAGCAACAGGATTTACATTCTTCTCAAGTGCACATGGAACATTCTCCAGAATAGACCACATACAAGCCCACAAAAAGAGCCTCAGTAAATTCCAAAAGACTGAAATTCTACCAACCAACTTTTCAGACCACAAAGGTATAAAACTAGAAATAAACTCTACAAAGAAAACAAAAAGGCTCACAAACACATGGAGGCATAACAACATGCTCCTAAATAATCAATGGATCAACAAACAAATTAAAATAGAGATCAAGGAATATATGGAAACAAATGAAAACAACAACACAAAACCCCAACTTCTGTGGGACGCAGCAAAAGCAGTCTTAAGAAGAATAAAACAATAGCAAAAATCAATGAAACCAAGAGCTGGTTCTTTGAGAAAATGAACAAAATAGATCAGCCTCTAGTCAAACTTAATAAGAGAAAAAGAGAATCAACACAAATCAACAGAATCAGAAATGAGAATGAAAAAATCATGACAGACTCCACAGAAATACAAAGAATTATTAAAGACTACTATGACAACCTATATGCCAACAAGCTGGAAAACCTAGAAGAAATGGACAACATCCTAGAAAAATACAACTTTCCAAGACTGACCAAGGAAGAAACACAAAAGTTAAACAAACCAATTATGAGCAAAGAAATTGAAGCGGTAATCAAAAAACTACCAAAGAACAAAACCCCCGGGCCAGATGTATTTACCTTGGAATTTTATCAGACATACAGGGAAGACATAATACCTGTTCTCCTTAAAGTTTTCCAAAAAATAGAGGAGGAGGGGATACTCCCAAACTCATTCTATGAAGCTAACTTCACCCTAATACCAAAACCAGGCAAAGACCCCACCAAAAAAGAAAACTACAGACCAATATCCCTGATGAACGTAGATGCAAAAATACTCAACAAAATATTAGCAAACCGAATTCAAAAATACATCAAAAGGATCATAGACCATGACCAAGTGGGATTCATCCCAGGGATGCAAGGATGGTACAACATTCGAAAGTCCATCAACATCATCCACCACATCAACAAAAAGAAAGACAAAAACCACATGATCATCTCCATAGATGCTGAAAAAGCATTTGACAAAGTTCAACATCCATTCATGTTAAAAACTCTCAGCAAAATGGGAATAGAGGGCAAGTACCTCAACATAATAAAGGCCATCTATGATAAACCCACAGCCAACATTATATTGAACAGCGAGAAGCTGAAAGCATTTCCGCTGAGATCGGGAACTAGACAGGGATGCCCACTCTCCCCACTGTTATTTAACATAGTACTGGAGGTCCTAGCCACGGCAATCACTCAAAACAAAGAAATACAAGGAATCCAGATTGGTAAAGAAGAAGTTAAACTGTCACTATTTGCAGATGACATGATACTGTACATAAAAAACCCTAAAGACTCCACCCCAAAACTACTAGAACTGATATCGGAATACAGCAAAGTTGCAGGATACAAAATCAACACACAGAAATCTGTGGCTTTCCTATATACTAACAATGAACCAACAGAAAGAGAAATCAGGAAAACAACTCCATTCACAATTGCATCAAAAAAAATAAAATACCTAGGAATAAACCTAACCAAAGAAGTGAAAGACTTATACTCTGAAAACTACAAGTCACTCTTAAGAGAAGTTAAAGGGGACACTAACAGATGGAAACTCATTCCATGCTCGTGGCTGGGAAGAATTAATATCGTCAAAATGGCCATCCTGCCCAAAGCAATATACAGATTTGATGCAATCCCTATGAAACTACCAGCAACATTCTTCAATGAACTGCAACAAATAATTCAAAAATTCATATGGAAACACCAAAGACCCCGAATAGCCAAAGCAATCCTGAGAAAGAAGAATAAAGTAGGGGGGATCTCACTCCCCAACTTCAAGCTCTACTATAAAGCCATAGTGATCAAGACAATTTGGTACTGGCACAAGATCAGAGCCACAGACCAATGGAACAGACTAGAGAATCCAGACATTAACCCAGACATATATGGTCAATTAATATTTGATAAAGGAGCCATGGACATACAATGGCGAAATGACAGTCTCTTCAACAGGTGGTGCTGGCAAAACTGGACAGCTACATGTAGGAGAATGAAACTGGACCATTGTCTAACCCCATATACAAAAGTAAACTCAAAATGGATCAAAGACCTGAATGTAAGCCATGAAACCATTAAACTCTTGGAAGAAAACATAGGCACAAACCTCTTAGACATAAACATGAGTGACCTCTTCTTGAACATATCTCCCCGGGCAAGGAGAACAACAGCAAAAATGAGTAAGTGGGACTATATTAAGCTGAAAAGCTTCTGTACAGCAAAAGACACCATCAATAGAACAAGAAGGATCCCTACAGTATGGGAGAATATATTTGAAAATGACACATCCGATAAAGGCTTGACGTCCAGAATATATAAGGAGCTCACACGCCTCAACAAACAAAAAACAAATAACCCAATTAAAAAACGGGCAGAGGAACTGAACAGACAGTTCTCCAAAAAAGAAATACAGATGGTCAACAGACACATGAAAAGATGCTCCACATCGCTAATTATCAGAGAAATGCAAATTAAAACTACAATGAGGTATCACCTCACACCAGTAAGGATGGCTGCCATCCAAAAGACAAACAACAACAAATGTTGGCGAGGCTGTGGAGAAAGGGGAACCCTCCTACACTGCTGGTGGGAATGTAAATTAGTTCAACCATTGTGGAAAGCAGTATGGAGGTTCCTCAAAATGCTCAAAATAGACTTACCATTTGACCCAGGAATTCCACTCCTAGGAATTTACCCTAAGAACGCAGCGCTCAAGTTTGAAAAAGACAGATGCACCCCTATGTTTATCGCAGCACTATTTACAATAGCCAAGAATTGGAAGCAACCTAAGTGTCAATCAGTAGATGAATGGATAAAGAAGATGTGATACATATACACAATGGAATATTACTCAGCCTTAAGAAGAAAACAAATCCTACCATTTGCAGCAACATGGATGGAGCTAGAGGGTATTATGCTCAGTGAAATAAGCCAAGCGGAGAAAGAGAAATGCCAAATGATTTCACTCATCTGTGGAGTATAGGAACAAAGGAAAAACTGAAGGAACAAAACAGCAGCAGAATCACAGAACCCAAGAATGGACTAACATGTACCAAAGGGAAAGGGACTGGAGAGGATGGGTGTGTAGGGAGGGATAAGGGGGGGAAGAAGAAAGGAGGTATTATGATTAGCATGCATAATTTGGGGGTGGGAGAAAGGGGAGGGTGGTACAACACAGAGAAGTCAAGTAGTGATTCTACAACATTTTGCTATGCTGATGGACAGTGACTGTAAAGGGGTTTGTGGGGGGGACCTGGTATAGGGGAGAGCCTAGTAAACATAATATTCTTCATGTAATTGTAGATTAATGATAACAAAAAAAAAAAGAAAGAAAAGGGGGATTACTCCCTGATAGAATAAAACTAACTGTAAATCAACGATTAATACATGCTTTAAATATCCTTAATTTTGATCATTTAAAGGGTGTCAGATGATCAGCTATGGAAGTACATTTTTCTGATAATATTCCTTTCTCTTAAAAAAAAAAAAAAGCAGTTCCTGTGTGGTGATCCACAAAAAGTTCTTCACAGTGGTATAAAGGGCATATCAAAGTGTGGACAAAGGGTTTGTTTGTGTTTATACAGAGGATCAAAGCCTAATTTGGCTACCCAGAAAACGAATAAAGATACGATATGAAGAAAAACTTCCAACATCGACATTTTCTGGAAGAGTCATTCCAGAAGATGATCATCAAAAAACTTCAACAAAGACCCTGGCACTGCTGCAGTTGAAGCTGCATTCATCCCACCAGTTCCTGGACTTGCCATTAAAATGAAGAAGGAGATATCTAAGCTGGCCTGTGCATACAGTAAAACAACAAGTTTGACTGGATCTATACTGTTGGAACTCAACCAAGAATTAGGAGAAGTGCAAGTTGCAGCGCTCCAAAATCTTGCGAGTACAGAGTATCTACTGTTAAAAGAACATATGGGATGTGAACAGTTCCCAGGAATGTGTTTTTTAATTTGTCTGATTTTTCTCAAACTATTCAAACTCAGACAATATCCATCATATCTTTGATAAGTTTTCACAAATGCCTAGGGTGCCTAACTGGTTTTCTTGGTTTCACTGGAGATGGCTGGTAATTGTAGGTCTGATTTTGTTATCTAGCTGTATTCTTATTATGTTAATGTGTGTGCACAATTTAATTAGTAGTTTAAAACCTATACATGCTGAAGTTACTCTACAAGAAGATATGTCAAAGAAATAATCAATCTTCCCATGTTTTCTTCCATCTGCTACTTCTATAGCTTTTCTTCTCCCTTCCTAATTACAGCCCTTAAGTAGAATTCGTGCCTCTTATCGAAATTACCGTGTATCATAATTCTTCCAAGTGGTAAAGATACCTCGAGACAAATGCTGGGCATAAAAGCCACAGGGCATAAATATGCAAAGAAGTAAAAAGCTAACCTTTTCAAACAATATTGCTTCTCTCTCACTTACCAACTTTACATTTCCCTGTATGGCCCTGGAAGATGACTGGTTAGCCAGAGACGGGTAAGATTCCTCAAGGGAGGAACAACCTAGGACAGGCACAGTCGCAGGGGGGCCATCAGGTGAGAAATTGGGGATCAACAGAGGTGAGGCTTAGAACCTCACCCCCCCTGTTTTGAGAGAAATCTTCTGCATCCGTGGATGTTTTGTTGCCCTTGTCTAGCTTGGATTAACACATAGTCTACAGGCACACACCTGATCATCTACATTAGCCCTCTTACAGCACTAAACTATGTGTTCTACCTTTATCTTGCATCTACCTACCACTTCAGCATTTTATTTAAAAATAATAATAATAATAAGGGAGAAATGTGGGATTCACATATAAATCAAGTATAAAAACCAAATGAGTATTCATATTTGACCTGATTATTTATAGTTCATAATGCATGATCAAAACCGAAAGTTTCTGTGATGACTGCCCTTGCACTGTTCACCATGTAAGAACTTATTCACTATGTAAGAATTTGTTCACTATGTAAGAACTTGTTCATTATGCTTCAGAAGATTGGAGACTGTTGAGAATTAGGCTTGGGGTTGATTACTGATTGTGCATTGAGTCCCCTATACAGAATTTTATTATTGTTAACAACCATTTGATCAATAAATATGAGAGATACCCTCTCAAAAAAAATATGGAAATTCCCTAACTTAAAGCAAAAGAAGGCAAGTTGATAAACTTCCATCATCTGATGAGTACCATCATCTGAGTTGTACCATTCGTTACTACTTCTAATTTTTCTAAATGACTGGAAGTGATTTATTGGTATTCCCCAATCAATATGAATTTTACCAGATTCCCCCAGGTGATTTTCAAATTAAAATTTATTGTCATTTAAAAAAAAAAACATCTTTAAACTACTGCAACTGTTGAATTTTATAATAATAACTGATAAAGTTAAAATTCTTTTTATTGGTAGAGGCTGTTTGTAATCCCACACAAGTGTTTCAATAAGAATTTTTTATGTGACTTTTAGCAACATATTGATTATTTAAAAATTAATTCCTGGTATTGAATTCTGTATAGTTGAATTCTGAGTAATGTTATTGATGCATTATATCAAACAGAAATTATTCTTCAGAAAATCTTCACTTAGTATTCATCTTTCTTAAAAATAATCACAGCCAATCCAGGGATGGCATAAAACAGAAAAAAAAAACACTCTTTTCACTGTTAAATAAAGTATTTATATATATATATACACTCACATTAAAATTACTTTCTAGAATGTCTTACATTAATACTTATTTATTTATGTTTTAAGCAGCAAAAATACATGAACATATGGACATAGGAAAACATGAAAAATAAACACCAGTAGCTATCAAAACAAAGCATGCCATAAGCTAATTATTTATCCAATATTCATATTCAGTGGTCATATTAGAACAAGTCATTAAATTTCACATAGAGCATTTGGTAGAATTTCACACAGAAATTAATATGAAAATATTTCATATGACAAGTTGTCAAATCAAATTGTGTTGAAATAGTTTATACCTAATCCAGACAGAGACACTTTTATTACTAGCTAAGCCACTAATTAGGTCTCATTTTATAATGATTATTTCCTTTTATTATCTCAAAATCATTATTTGCTAACAGACAGTGTATGCAAACAATTCCAGGTCCATCTTTTTAAGAAAAATCCTGAATTAATGAAATAAATAATCAGTTGAGGCTTTTTTAGGTGCAAGTGAGAAGCACGATGTTCACATTTCATGAAAGTCGCAACTCTAGGAATGCTGTCAAATTCTAGCATTCTTGCATGCAAAGGTGTATAGATGTCATGGGGACCTCTTCTCTCTGTCTCTCCCCTCTCCCTCCCATTTTCCCTCTTTCTGTGCTCTAATCTGCTTGGGGTAAGCTTCCTTCTCAGAGTGTTTAAAACTTTTTCCAGTGAAGGCAGAAGAGACAGCTATTGGCCATTCCATGTTCACATGGTCCTTATTACTGACTATCTCAGTGAGAAAGGAAATGGGGCCTCGTTAGCAATAGTCCTAGTAATGATGATTCTGGCTGGTCCTGCTAGGGTTCACAAGACCTGTGTCAGTCTCTGTGTGTTCGCATTGGTCTGTATCTGAGTCACCTACTCCCAATATCCGCAGGATATGAGGTAAGGGGAAGGAAAGTGGTGAGGCTGTCCCTTAGCATATGGATGGAGATGACGGTTTCTAAACAAAAAAATTCTTCCTGGAAGAAATGAGAGAGAATGCAAGAGAGGCACAAGACACACATCCACACACAGGTGATTAAGCAACAGCAGAAGGGGTGTTTGTCTAGTAGATTTTGGCAGAACCAGTGCGTGATCCTCATAAACAAAGAGTTCATACCTGTATTATTTTTTAAATGATTGTTTAAAAAAGGCATCTGGCCTTTATTCCTACATTATATAATTAACCATCCATGAATATGAAATTTTAGTCACAGGAGACTGGAAGCTATACACCTGCTTAAGACACTTTTAGGAAACCTGCCGAATATTTCAGGCTCCGTGTGCTAGTTAGCAGAAAGCCACATAATTGACAGGTTCCTCTGGGAGTGAACTGCAGGCACAGTGGCCCCTAAAGAGGTACAAAGGGTACAAAAGAGCCCAAAGCAGTCAGGCTTAAGAGATCAGCATTAAGTAGATCATCACTGCCTGACTGCTGAGTTTAGACGACAGTCACTTGAGAAAACCAAACACTTGAAAGAAGAGAAGTGAGACTAGCTGGTTGGATTCTACTGGTTCCATTTCTCTAGAAGACACTAATACACTTAATTAGAATTAATAGGAGTTTCAAGGAATGAACTACAATCTATCTATCTATCTATCTATCTATCTATCTATCTATCTATCTATCTATCTATCTATAATCTATCATCTATCTATCAATTCATTTTACTACTTTCCTGGTAGAGAGAACCCAAATCCTAATGATTCATTAATTCATCTCATAGTTCAGTAATTCATGAGAAATTACCTAGACAATGAAAGGGAATGTATAAGAAATTTAAGAACTTAAAAGAATTTAAATTCCTAGGAAATGTAAGAACTTGTAAAAGAAATATGGAACCAGGTCTGTATTTGGGATCTGACATTGGGCTTGGATTTAGAGATGCACAGAGTAACAGAGAAAAGAGGGAAATAAGAGCAGCAGTTGGGGTAAGGCTGGAGCGGTATTTAGGATTTGGCAGGTAGGAGAGAAAGGCAATAATCCCCGAAGGAATATGGAGGTGGGAGAAAGGGTATGTGGCTGAAAGAGAGCTGATGGACAAAGAGGGCTGAAGCTAAGTAGAACACTGACATGGAGAGTTCATCTTTGGAAGCTGGGCCGACATACCCTTCTCTCATTTTCCAGGGTTTGGACCCCTTGGAGGCACTCCATACTCCAGATGTTTTTCATCTTCTCACTTTTCCTTCATAATTTACTTGTTCTTTGTCCAATTCATTCATTCAGGGTCCTACTTTTTAATAAAATAATAAAGTTGCACATGAAATCAGAGGTGTCTTTTAGTTGGGATCTTTGTGGATTGTCTTAGACAGTTTTTCAGTTGACTTCAGCCATTATTCATTGAGAATATACTAAATGCTGGGTGTCTTGTTATCTTGTTGGGCACTGTGGGAGAGAGGAGAAAGACAGAACTCGGATCTTTAAGGAGTTTGTAGCAATCAGAGTAGGGGCGTAACACAATGTGATAAAGGCTAATTTTAGTGCTACAAGAGAGTGTTGGTAGTGACCAGAAGGTAGTGATTAATTCTTCCTGGGAGGACCAGAGAAGGCACGATGGAGGAGCTGACATTTGTAAAAGAGGATTTTGAGTATGAGAAAGGATGTATTAACTAGAGGGCTAATACAGCAAGGCAGACAGAGCAGGAAGTGCTTGGTGTCCAGGAGAGATGACAGATGAGAGATACCTATGGGAATGACCGGCCTGCTAAACCAGTGGAAGAGACACTGGGGCAGTTTGTCGATGGCCCCTTCAGACACACCAGATCTAAAGTGCTGACCCTTTAAAATACTTAGCATAGTTTCTTCCTCCAAAAAGGACTTCCAGAACAGGGTCAGCAAACTGTGTGAAGTTTTAGGTTTTGTATGCCATAGATCCCCGTCACAACTCTGCTATTAGAAGGTGAAATCAGTCATAGACAAAACATAAATGAATGGGCATGGCTGTGTTTCTGTAAAATGTATTTGTAAAAACAATCAGCCATCCTAACAGCCCATCATCAGTTTGCTATCCCTGAATGATGTTGAAAACTTCTGCTTGAGAGAGCCAGGAAATGGTCTACTGCGACAGGGCCATGATTCAGGTCAAAAGGTGCCATGTCTGTTTGGTGTGCCTGCATGCTGAAGCCTTTTAATGTCTTTGAAGGTAATTTTTCATAACTGTTTTAAGGGATATTTAATTGACTCAGTTTACTGATTTTTAAAGCACAATATCACATTCGTCTTTAATTAGAATTAGCTAGACTGACAGCAATAAGAAGTTTCAAGCCCCTCTCTAAAATGTTTCTGTTCCATCTCACCGTTCCCTGTGGCAAACCTAGAAAATGCTTTCCAATAAAAAGTTACTTTTTCTTATGTTATAGGTGCGCCAGGTTTGCATTTTATTCAGCTTCACATTCTTTCAAAAAAAAATTGTACAGAATGACAAAGAGGGAAAACACAGAACTTTCTGGAAAAAGAGGCATTAGAAAGTTGAGTAGCAAATAGATCCATGTAGTTTCCCCTAGAGTTTCCTGGGCAAAGCACAGAAAATGCAGATTAAGTGGATATGGCTGTCAGAGAGAGATTCAGGTTGTGTCTACACAATGCTATCACAGCTGGGAACACTGGCTTGAATTTTTTTTTTTCACATACTCAAATAACTACTCTGACAAATTTTCCCACTCAATTGACCTTTGTTAGAAGTTGTAAAGATTAAACCTGAAGTGTTAGATTTAATCCATTGCTTTTACCTAAGCAACAGAAAGCAGTATAAATAAGGGCTTCACTGATTCTGTTTGTCCCATGTGACTTTCCAATTTCCATTTAGATGTTACACTGTCTTCCACAGGCCTCTTTCTCCCTTTTCCAACTGCCACTTTCTCCAAAATAGTCTCTTTTGAGATTCAGACGTGGCTCTCTCTGGGTTAGCTGGATGAATTCCTTCATATCCCACTTAAATTTATTTTTCTTGATTTGTTAATTTCTCTAAATGTAAAAAGGCCTGAGTAATTAAACCTAATTTCTTGGACTGCTGTATTCAAAACCAGTTTTCTTAATAGTTTTGAAAGTATTGTCAGATTAAAATGTGTAAGTAAATTTGAGACAATGATAGTCATGCTGAACTTTGCAGAGTTAAAGAGCCTACCTATATATAAATTTTAGCTACTTAGGGAAGAATATAACTTAAACTTCCCAAGGTATGATCGATTCATTGTTTAAATTTTCCATTAAAGGGTTAAATCTTAGCCATGAGCAATATCATCTTTTCAAATTTAAATTATTAAAAATTAATATGCTATAGATATATGGTCAGCCAGCATAGAATTTTCCCTTGCTACTACATATGGAAAAAGAGTTTTCCTAAAATACACATTTGCCTTTTCCACTGGCTCCCTTATTCACAAGCAGATAATTAATCTCCCTTCTTGTTAATACCATTTTGGAGGTTAATGAAAGAGCTGGAAGCCTCATTCAAGGTCATTATTTTAGAGTCCCTTCTGGATTTCTCTATTCATCTCTCTTTCCTTTGTGATCCCTTTGCACTTCAGATATAATCCATCCTGGCATTTCTATTTTAATGATGTGTTTATGGGTTTCTATACTCTTTATAAAAGAGTGGGATTTTCAAAAGCCAGGGTCATCTTTATTAATTTTTGGACTTTTGGTGCCTAGCACTGCACCTGGCAGCTGGGAGTAATTAATTCTCAATGCACACGTCCAGTACAATGCATTGGTCAAAGTATCGTATAACATTTTCCAGTCTTTGGAGGCAGGTTTACAATTTTTTCCTTTTTTTGGTTGCAATATATCTTTGCCTTTATGATACAGACAGATAATAGGAGAAGAGAAAGTATTTCTATAATGGAAAAGGTGCTCGGTAGCTTCCATGCTGACATTTGAAAGCCTGAGTTTCCTGTAGCTTTAACTGTCTGTACAGATGACAAGTCCTTCAAATCTTGATTCTCTCCACTGCAGGCTGCCAATGGAGAACTGTAGATTGAAGGGTTTCTTAACCAGCCGACCATTGACTTGATTCCCAGACATGTACAAATGTGAGCTTAATTATCTTGAGATCTTTCAGAGGATATTGATGTTCTGTGAGGGAAAAACAGCTGCTTCTGCACAGAAAATGACCTTTCAGAATGGGAGGAATGCAATTCATATTAGTACAGTGTATTTTTCCAACAGATTTAGATTGGCTGGTTAGGAGGAAGTGTATCTTGGCTGTTAAGAGCATATGCTTAGGCAGCCTGAATTCCAAGTTCAAATCCTGAATCTCAGTGTTCCCAGGTATGTGTCCCACTGGAGACAGGGTCATCTAAAGTGACTTGGTAAAATGAATTAATAGCTACATGATATAGTGTAAAGATTCAGTGTGATATAATCATCAAACATTTATAGACAAGATCTTCCTCATCAGGGACCCTCTCCCTCAGTGACCCTTGAGAGTTAATACATTTAATGACTGAAGAGTGGGCCAAGCACAAAGTACTTATTGTTATGGTTATTAGTGTAAATGATTGAATCACCCTGCCTTCTAAGCATGGATTACAAATCACTCTTCTGTCACAGGTGCCTTCCATCAGTAGAAATCAGCATGGCTATTATTTTGTATTGTTTCGAAAGGGGATGTGGCCAGAGTCTGCAAGTATCCAGGATATCAGGCCTAAGGGAGGTTGAAATGCCAGGAAATTTTGGGCATATCAACTCTCATTCTTTTAATTTACTGACAGTTTTTCCCTGGTTACACTATCTTAATCCCATCTGTACTTGCCCATCAGCAGGTCCTCACTAACCACAACTAGGAGGTCACCGCTGAGTTTCTGGGAAGGAGCAGAGTGGTTGCTCACCACAAATTGGAGGAAGCATGTGGACAAAGGTATAGGGTTGCACTTCCCTGGACCATAGCCTTTCCTCATTCGGCGAAGAGATTCAGTTTGATTTTTAAGGGTGATGGGAAACAATACTTAACTTCATAATGTTGATTCATATCCTTTCTCTTAATGGCTGTAACAGGACAAATGCAATTTATATTGCTTGATTGAAAAGGGGTTTTATGTGACCCAGACATGAAGTTCGCCTTCCAGTGCTTCCGTGATCTCAAAATCATAAACAATTAAATACCCAGAATGTGTAATTTACAAAGTCAAGTAAATGTGATAACCTTTTGTTTGTAAACAATCAATAGCCTATTTAAAAAAGACGAACTAGAATATAATTTCTGATTTTTGTAGAGGGAGAAAGTTTCATTTTGGTCCTTTAGGATTTTCCAGTCAAATTGGAATAATTGTAGAATAAATTTTGGAAGTAATATATTCAGGAGTAAAATGATACAATGTGTAATAACTCAACTTGATGAATAGGTTAATTGCAATAATGTTTAGTACATACATCTTTTTCCACCAAGACTTTTGAAATTTAGAAAAACTCATAATATTTATGTTTGTCACTTAAAGAGCCTAAGGGGATTATTAATATTCAGAAACGTGCACCAATTTCCTTTGAGGGGTGATAATTCAGTGGTTGTAAAATAAACATTGGCTTTGGGACTGGACAAACTAAGTTTAAATTCTGGCTCCTCCACTTGCTTGTTATGTGACTTCAGGTAAATGATTTAATCTTGATTTTTCTTATCTAACAAATAGGGATAATGATACCTAATGCTTTAGCAATACAATAAGATATTCCACAAAGATAATGGAAACCAAGGAAATTAGACTGCAGAGAATCACTATCTGAGAAGCTTTAAATATATAACAAAATACCTGGGCCTCCAGCCCAGAGATTCTTATATAACTGGTCTTGAGAGGGGCTGGTATTGGCAGTGCTGGCTTTTGTCTACCTATTTTAAATTGAGACAGACGCATTCCTTAACCTTTATGGAGTGGACATGATGAAAGAAGATACAGATGATATAAGTAATGAATTAAATGGAATGTGACTTTTAAAGTCAGATGGATCTGTCCTTGATTAATAACTTAATTTGTCTACTCTCAGGTTCCCAATGCCTAAAGTAAATGTTAAATTAATGCATTTAGCTTTAGCCCAGTGATGTAGGACTGCCATATAGTAGATGCTCCCCAAATCTTGTTAATCTCTATAATTTCAAAAGTATTATTGCTTATGGTTTTGCCTCAAAAAGATGTTATGTCTCTGATTGTGTGGATCCACAAATATCTAATCACCCAGCTGTAATATTTAATTTAAAGATAAATAATATATTTCTCAAATTTAAGAAAAATCAGATTCCTATCTCATCAGTGTTGAGGGAGCAGTTATAGCCTTCTTTCCCATGCCAACTCATTACTACTATTACTGACTACATGTCTGCCTATAAAATAGAAATACATTCACCAGTCACAGGATTATAGGTGTTCAGAACCGATCTTTACATTAATGTATAAATGCAACTTAAAGGGTGTTTTTTATTACTTTATTTTCAATTGCCATCTTGCATTTTTTTATCATTTCATCTTACGTCTTGGAGTATGTAAGGATGTGTCCAAAAAATTGGTAAGCTTGAAGGAAAGATGACCCAACAGATACTTTTATTCATGTCAGTGTCAACTCAAGTTCTATTTTTATTTCAGCCTAATACTTATAAACCTAGGATTCCCTTATAGGTCCTTGGGTTCTTAACTAAAATCTCTATCACATTACCTAGAGGAAAATCTATTCTTCCATGTTTTTCTCCTTTCATACAGAGTTCCAGAACATTAAGATTATAGTTTTTGTCCTAAGATTTTAACTATACATAAACAGAGGGTGATTTTCTCCATATCTAATATGGTATTTATCATTGTTGGCAGTCTCCAATGGCAAATGAAACATCTGGGAATATTATGAAAGAAAGACATTGGTGTATAGAACACTGCTGATTTATAGTACAAGTCCTTGGTTTAAAAATAATCTTTTTGGACTATTTGTCTTAAATCTTAATTTTCTCTTGATTTTAAACTTTAATATAGTTAAAGACTTTAATTTGCACAATCAATCAAAAAGTAGGGGCATGCTTATACTGTATGAAGGTGTAATTAAGGGTACAATTCCTCAGTTCTTATATTTCAGCTTCTTTGATGTTGGTCCAAATCAGAATACATGTACAAATACTAAAAGAAGCCTCTTTATCATGAAAATATAAGACATAGGTATGAAATATGTATACATAAAATTCAGAATTGCAACTCACCATCAAGTGAGCTGAGAAACAGATCCCCCACTCCTGTCTCAGAAGTCACATTCTGTTGACCTTATTTTCATGACAGTAGAAGTTGAGATTTACCAGGTAGGAGTTGACTTATCATTTCACCCAGAACCCTACTTTCTTTTTCATATTCCTCCTAGATGAAACCTTCCCTACATTACTTTTAGATTGTGGATTATTCTTCCTTGAATACCATAGACATCATGTGACTCTCATCCTGCTCGATTCCATTAAATCCAGAATGAACTCCACTCTCTCTGCCATCTGGTCCTGCCTCATCCATCCAGTGTTAGATTTTCACCCACACAGTTTTTCCAAAGGAGTCAGGCTTGGCTGTTTATAATATGCTAAATGTACTTCATGTATTCATACCCTTGCCTTTCTACACACCCTTCCCTTTGTTGGTAAGGACACTTCTCTCTACCTAAGTAATTTGGTCAAAACAGCACATCTTTTGTGCAGCCTTTTCTAATTACGAACTGTTACAATTTTTCTTGTTTTTTAAATCTTTGCTTTTTAATTAATCTATACTATCATGCCTTTGCATGTGTCTACTTTGTTGCTCTTCAGTTAGATTGAAAACTGCTTGAGAGTAAATCTGGCAACTCATAAATGCACAAAATTTTTCCTTTTAAACAAGTATTTATCAAGCACTTACTATGTGTCAGGCACTCTTCTAGACATCTGGGATTCATCAAAGAACAAAGCACATGTATTTACAAAATGTAAGTATTGCTGTGTTCTTTTCATAATTGCTGAATCTTAGAAGAATGATAAGCTTAGCTGACTTCTACCAGGCAAGTAATTATGATGACACCCAGTGAAGTATTCAGTTCATTATTAGTAAGCCTTATCAGTTTGGCTTATTACTGGATACCCCTGGAGGGAAGGGGAGAAATAAAACTAAAGTTACAGAAACAACCACACAACATTTATATAGGTATTTTCATTTAATCCTCACAATGAATCTTGAAAAGTACTTCACCTCTCAGAGGCTGCCTTTTAGTTAATTAAAAGGATAAATGTGTTGGAGGGTAGATTGCCTGATGGAAAATTCTTGGTCAGTCTGTATCATTTAAGGTTCTTTCTTATTCACAGATAAATTACATCTCTATCTTCTGAACCCTGTCCTAGCCATCTGGAATATCTGGTTTGAGGAAGGGGTTTTGACACAAAGTGACATTCCTAAATTATTCTTTTAATCAGTTGACCACATTTTTTTGTTCAACATCAGTATGTTGTTTTACGGTAATTCTCCGGTACCAACTGGGAGTCCTACTATTCAATTTAATTTTGACATTAACTACCCAGAGTTAAAGCACACCCCACAAAACTGCTGTCATTTCAGATGCCAGTCACAAAAGGGGTCCCCAGGCTACCTGCACTTCTGCCTGGCTGATGATAAATGCTGGAGTTCCCATGATCTACCCACCCAGGTTTGATAATTCACTAGAATGACATACAGAATTCAGGAAAGCTCTATACTTACAGTTTTATGATAAAAGATACAATTACCAATTGGGGAAAATTGTAGGGCAAGACTTTATGTATATATGGGTGGTGTTGGCCCACAAAACTTCCATGCCATTTCCCAGCACTCCATCCTCCCAGCACGATAGTGTGTTCACCAACCTGAAAATCCCCCAAACTTCCCTGTGCAAAAGTGTCAATGGCAGTTTCATGATACCAGCAAGACTGATTAAATCATTGGCCATTAGAGATTGAACAACCTCCAGCATCTCTCCCCTCTCCACAGTGAGGGCTGAGAGTCCCAGTCTTCCAGTCAGGTGGCTGGCTTCTCGGGCAAACAACCCCAAACCTGAAAGTACCTAGGGGACTGCCAAAGGTCACCCGGTCAGCATGAGCAGGTATGGTCAAAGGAGGCTCATTATGAAGAAAAAAAAGACACTCCTGTCACTCAGGGAATTCCAACAGTATTAGGAACTTTGAGAGGAACTGGGGATAAAGACCACATATATGTATATTTTTATTCTACTACAACTGGAAATATCCAAGGAGCTTTTAAACCAATGTATGGGCCCCTTCACTAAAGGTTCTGATTAGCTGGCCTGGAGTGTAGCCCATCATGAGCACGTTTTTAAGAGAGTTCTTGATAATTCTAACATGAAGTTAGGGTTGAAAACCATTCTTTAAATAATGGGGAGCATGAGTATTAAATATTTGATAGTCAGTCTTCAGGCGTTTGTTGATCTATGGTCCCTGCCCTATGCTGGATGCTGAAGAGATAGCAGTGAGTAAGCCAGACATGTTCCCTTTTCATAAGAAGCTTATATTCCACTAAGAAAGCATCCAATTCCAAGTAGGAAGGCCCTGGGGAGGTGAGGTGCAGAGTGCTCAGAGAGCATTATCCAGAAGGCCTGGCACAATGAGGAGGAGAGCTGTAGGGCCAGAGGAAAACACAGTGATGGGAAATCTGTAAGAGTGAAAAAGAGTCAAAGAAAGGCAAGAGGATTATTTTTCTCAGCACTTGCTTCTCAAACTAAGGTCCATGGAATAACTGCATTACTATCATTGAGGAGTTGTTAAAAATACAGAATATCAGGCCCACTGAATCAGTATCTACAATTTACTATTGTCCCCAGGTGACTCCTCTGCACAATCAAGTTTGAGAAGTACAACTCTAGGCAACTGTCCGGTAGGAACTACTTATAAATTCCTCAGTGAGGTCCCTAAGGCAGCTTAGCTTCCTGTTCTTAAGAGAACTAATCATACAAATATTTCTGTAATTCCATAAGCTACCTAGGAATGGTCCAATAAATTCATATTCTATTGTCTCCAAGAAAAGTACTCTAAGTTATACACAGAGTGTCCATTCCCAAAATGCTAGGGAATAAAATAACCAAAACCCAAATTATGCTTCACATTTTCAATTCAGTATTTGAAAGTACATTTCTAGCATTTCAAACATGATCTGAAATGTTGTTCCCTTCTTTCATAATTTGGTATATGTATAGTTTAAAGCCAGTTTGTTTTGATTGATGATATGAGTTATTGTTTTATTTGCTAAACAATTTCTCAATGTTATATATTTAGTTTATGTGGACTGTGTTAGTTGCCTACTGTATAACAAATTACTTCAAAAGTAACAGCTTAAGATAACAATAAATGCTATCTCACAGTTTTTGTGGGCCAAGAATTCAGAAATAGCTTAATTGAGTCATCTTTTGCCTACTGTACCACGTGAGGTTGCAGTGAAGATGTTGACTAGGGAATGACAATCCCTTTAAGGCTTACTTGGGGTTGGAGGATCTGATTCCAAGAAGACTGATACTTATGGCTGACATGTCAATGCCCCCTTTGACAGGAGGCCTGAGTTACTTACCACACGGACATCTCCAGAGGTGTGCTTGAATGTGCTTGGGCCATGGGATCAGGCTTCTTCTAGGGAAAGTAGTTCATGTGATCAAGGCAGAAGCTACAACATCTCTTATGAACTAACTTCATAAGTCATACTCTATCATTTCTGCAAATCCTATTGATTACCACATTGGCCCTTTCAATGGGGGGGAGGGAGACTTATAGGTGTATGAATACCAGAGGGAGGGTTCCCTGGGGATCATCTTAGAGGCCAGCTAACACAAGGGCCATATTTCATAATGTTTCACTATTCCACTTCTAAATGATTTTTAAAATAATAAGCACCAAAGGTAATAATATATCAAACATCTTCCTTATAGACAAAGAGAGTGACTTTCTTGAAACCAACAGGTAGCAACATTATGTGATGGATAATTTATTGTATACAAGATAATATCTAACAGTTATACAACACTTAATGGTACTATTTTTCTCCCTATTCTGTAGATGAGGAAACTAAGTTCTCAGAGATTAAGTAAATAGTGTTATTATTGCTTCTCCTAACTACCTCTGTTAACACTCCTAACTACTATTACTAAATACATGGGTTGTGGAAGGGGAGGATTAATGTACAAGAAGATGGTAAGAGCATGGAAAGTTTGAGAACTGATGATCACTTGTATTCACTGAGATCCAGTGTTGGAGGGCAAGGTATGTTGGTACAAGAAATGAAAGGAGCTTAGTTTTAGCCTTCAGGATACTTGAAATGCAACCAATTAAACAGGAAAAAGTTTACAATGTTGTTATTTCATATCATTTTGCAAAATGTTGAGCAAATCATGACATATCTTTAGATGAGTTTATTCAACACATTAACTGAACACCTACAATGGTTTGGTCCTGCTGAAAGAACATGATACAGCAATGAACTAGACAAACAAAATGCCTGCGCATATGGCATTTGTTTCTAGCAGGAGTAGACATACATTAAGCCAGATAAATTAGTAGAATATGTAGTAGATTGGATATTGACAAGAACTAAGGATAAAGAATTAAGCAAAGAAGAGGGATGAGGAACGTTGTTACCGGGGAAAGGGAGGGAATAGAGATCTAGGGAATCCAGAAAGCAGGTGACTATTGAATGTGCACCTGAAGGAGGTCTGCAAGCCAGACCTGGAGGAAAAGCATTCCAGGCAGAAGAAGCATCAAGTGCAAGGGCTCAGCAGTAGGCGCTTGTAGAGCAACTTTGAGGAACAGCAAAAATGGACAGTGGGATTAGAGCAGAGTAAATACGGAGGGAGAACCAGGAAATGGGTTCAGAGAGCTAACAGATGGGGAAGTGAACACAGATCATCTGAGACATGAGAGTTCCTGGGACTTAGTGGCATCAGTCTAGCTGCTTCACTGAGACCCTACTGAAGATGGCGGCAATCAGCCTAGCTCACTACCTAGCAATCCAGGTAAGAGGTGACTATGCATGGCCCAGGTTGGTAGCAGTGGGGTGGTGAGATGTGGTAGGGTATATCACAGAAAGAATGGAATACTCATTGTCTTTAAAAAGTTATTGATGTTCAAGGGAGTACATTAAAGAGATTCAGGGCAATAGCTATGATTGAATCTGAGGATGACATCCTGATAGAGAGCCATATTTCTCCAAGATTGCTACTTGATCATTTTGGAAAGTCCCCCCCAAAACAAGCTGACTTTTAAGAAAGGACTTTTTGTCCTACTCAGTTACTGACAAGAGGTTCAAAAATGCAGAGATTTAAAAAATAAAAGGGTATGATGAAGGTTTAGAAGAATGTTTTCTAAAAAATCCTCTAACTAATGAACAAAGAAAAGCTTGGCAAATTCTCCTGGCAGTCAAATGAAAACAAAAAAAAATCAAAGAATAGATTTGTTGAATAGGTAAACTTATTCCTAGAATTTCCAACTAGCTATTTATAGACAGTATTCAAATATAAAGCCAAAATTAAAATGGATATCAATATTTTTACTCTTGAATGCAAATGCAATTTATGGGCCAAAAGAACCGGTACCAATAGCACCCAATTCCAGAGTAGTGAGCAATTCGATAACTGACTTGGAGAACTCCATCATGGCCAAAACAAAATATCTTACCAACAGGAGAAATCAGGGTCTTCCAAAATGATCATTCATTCTACAAACATTGGAGTGCCTTCTGTAAACCAACTCCTAACCAATTATTCCTAAAGCTTTTTAAGGGCTTTTCCTATTTTAACATAACCAGTAAGTCTAAAATGGGATAACATTTTAAAGTTCAGTACTCTAAATCAGGAAAAACTGACAGAGATCACTTAGGCCATCTTCCCTGACCCCACCCATTTGACAAATGAAATAAACAGGATGCAGAGATATGAAGCAATTTGCTTCACATAACATGGCTAGTTAGTTTCATTGTTGGTATTGAAAAGCAAAGAACTCTTTCATTATTTCTGTCTTATTCTATTATAACCACTGTTACTTTCAAAAATCAATTTGTGGTGTTCTTTTTTCACTGTTCATTGGAAATGCATGTGTTTTCTATTTGGATTCCCTTCGGAGGTCAGCCACATTTCTGTGAGGACAGGTGAAAGCAAAATGTGCCAGGAAGTCATTTTCCTCTCCTGCTATGGACGTGTGAATCTGAGGCCAGCTCACCCTCACAGTGCAAGGGAGAAGCTCATGGAGTCACATACAGACAAGTCTGTTTTGTTCACACTTACACTGTCAATGCCGCACCATGCCTGGTGCACACAAATAATATAATTTTGCTAAATGAATGGGTAGGTTTCTCTTTCCTACTGTCAACTGAACCTAGTGAAGGGTAATTCACATAGATTAAACAGGATCTGTAGCTTTCAGTGTCTCCTGGATGACATACCTCTGCTGAAGTGGGAGTGAGAGCTCTTAAAGACAGGGATGATAGCTGACTCTGCCTTTGCTTAGGCTGAGACACAGGCAAAGGAAGAGATAAAGGACATGTGGTGAGATGCTCCTCCACATGCAAGAGGAGAGGAGAGTAATGCAAGTGCAGATGAGAAGAAACCAATGAAAGAGTGCAGAAAGAAAATCAAATCCAAGTTGCTGTTTCCTAACTATGCCCACAGTGTACCTTCCTCCTATTAAAAATGCCTTTTTAGGACAGTATCTTGAAATGCTGGCTCTTATGAAATTCCACCTACTAAACCACACTCCTAAATCCCTAAATTGGATATAAGACTCTAAATCATCAACTCCAAGAGGGAGAAGAGAAAATATAACAAGTGTGGCTTCCTATCGTGATAGCAGATCATATATAGCAGTTCATTTTCTACTATAGGTACAAATAGCAACTTCACCTTCTGCTGAAACTTGATTTTCAGAATAAAATTTTGCAGATGGTGAATTGTAAGACTTTGAAATCCCCTCACTATGCAAGGCATTCCATTTAAGGTGTGGTGCAAAGAGACTTCACTCCACAGATGCATGACTGCCTCCAATCACATTGCCAGAATGCAATGGACCACTGAAGGGGCTGGAAGTCATCTTTGTCCTTTTGTCCAGCAATAGACAGGTACTAATTTACAGCCATCCAAATGACTATAATGGAGTCCTCTTCAAAGATGATGTTTTTCAAAGTCAAAGTCATATTTTGAGTGTTGTGCAAACTCAGTTCATTCATGATCAAAAGGGAAATAGCTGCAACCATGCAGGAAATCAACTAACTAGAATCTCTTGAACACACAGGAGGATATGTGCACAGATATATACACAAACGTGTACACAAAGAAGCGAGCTCCTTCCCTCTTTTTTGCCTTGATCCAGTACTAGGATGAGGTGAGAGAGGTTCTTGCTTTGGAGGTCAAATTTAAGGGGAGACAAAACTCATCAGTCAAGATGAGAATCGGTAACATTGCTCTTCTGAGCTAGTATAGTAGTTTGAGGTAAAAGGAAAAATAAGTAACATTGATCCAATTTTTATTTAAAATGTACATATTTTCTTCAATACGGATTTTTGCATTACTTTTGATTTTTAGTATTGTATTAAATTGTATTAATTTGATTACTGCCTTTTTAATGTTCCTTAAATTTAACCCCTGAGGCAAGTACCTCATTTGCTTCATGCACCTTATCCTGGTATCAGCCCCACCTGAAAGATTCTGCTTTATTGAAGAGAATGCAAGAAATGTTCAAAGTTTCAAGAATTCCATTCTGTGATTTCAGTTTTTCAATGATTAAGAATGTTCATCCCCTGAACAACTTCTCCAAAAGTATGGCTTGATTCAGAAAGACAATGGATAAGTTCAGAAGAAAATGAACAAGTTTGAAAAGTATCCATATGAAAACCTAAGTCTTAGCAAAGTCCTTGAGGATCAGAACATATTCATATATTCATGTTTTGAACCTGAGTCTCCTTTACACCATCTACCCAAGAACATATCTGAACCCTTGTAGGGATGGAGAATATGCTACTTTCCCACTCACCGCATTCTAACTGAAGGCTATTAAAATGTCTCCATTATGCTGAGTCACATTTGAGTCTTACTCTTTGAAATTTCGTACTTCAGCTCACACAGAATCCAGTGAGCTATTATTTAACAAGACTAATCCTATCTCTCTCTAATCGACCTTTTAAAAATATGAAGGCAACTAAAAACGGCCTCATCTTGAAGCATGTAATTTTCATTTTGGACCTTTATCCTAAGGAGATAATTATTAATTTCCTATTAAATGTTGTTTTGGAACTTGCATTCTATGGAAATAAGAATGAACATAGTGGTAGCCATAACCATCATAATTCAGTGCTCAGTTTCCTTAAGATACTGATCTTCTCTAGCCTGACTCGTCATAAGAATCTTCTAAGGAATTCAGATAATAAAAATGCATAGAACTAACATTTCAGAGATTCTCCTTAGACCTGGGGTGTACCCCAGGCAGCCTGACTCTTTAAAAGCTCCCCAGGAGATTTGAATGTTCAGGCGGGATTGAAACCACTGGAGCCCTGCTACTCAGATGAACAGGAGCATCTGCTTACTTTCGACTC
The DNA here is from genome assembly GCF_030020395.1 of Manis pentadactyla. Taxonomy (NCBI): domain Eukaryota; kingdom Metazoa; phylum Chordata; class Mammalia; order Pholidota; family Manidae; genus Manis; species Manis pentadactyla. The sequence continues at coordinate 17,828,150 of NC_080029.1, forward strand.
CTCCAAGTCAGGCAAAAAACTTCAGCTAAAAAATATCACTTCCTTTCATAAATAAGTAACTTCTCTGTATCTAAGCTCTTCCCCAAAATGCAATAATCGTTTTATTGTGAAAAAGAGATTATGTGGGGATTGAATATTTTTCCTGGATTGCTCATGGGGTAGAAAAATTAGGTATAAATATAGTTGTCACCTGAAGCAATATGGGACAGGTGTTCTAGAAGCCAGAAAAATCTTAGTGAGTTTTCTGGATTTTAACTCAAGGAAAGCATCGTTATCTTGTAAAACACTAAAATTAAAGATAACAATAATAATACTTTACATCAAAATTTTGTGCATACATTGTTATCTCTTTGAGGCCTCATGAAAACTCATGACAAGGGAGAAAAATGAATCAGTGTATCTACTTCAGTGACCTGTCCGTGGGCACAATTCTAGTGCCAAATATAGAAGACAAGCATACTACTGCCAATATTATTAGCTTCAGTAAGAGATACCGTAATCATAATATCAGTCTTTATGAAATATGCTATAAAGTGTTTCAACAGTTTAAGAAAAAAAATACTCATTCAAAATGGCAGAATTGAAAAATACTGCAAATTAAACAGGTTTACATGATCTGATATTTTTGTTGGGCTTTCAATTTGGCGAAAGGATATTTTTCTAATTATTATTTTAGGATAAACATTGGTTGGCTTAATGAAATTTTACTGTACCTGATTAACTGTTGATTTCAGACACAAAAGCTGACTCCTATAACAGGGAGGAAAGCATGTGTGGTCCTGCTGGCGGTTTATTTGGGCAGAATCAGAAGCACTTTTAAGTCTGGCTGTATTCCCTATTTTTAAACTATTTTCCACCATTTATAAGCACATCATAGCCACAAGGAAATACCTTCAGATTTTGTATGCTACTCTGAATTGGTTCTTTCACGAGAGGATACTTGAGATTTGAAACGCATGTACTTCGTTGAAAGTAACTTCAATTCTAGGATCCATTATACTTACGAGCAAGGGTTGGGTGCCAAACATTGTGCTAAGAACTCTAGACTCAAAGCTGAATAAAACATAGTGCTTTTTCTCATGTGTCTTTCTTCTAAGTTTCAAAGAGACGACAGTTGTATAATAGGACTAATCTATTTCAGTTCCAGGGTGACTCCTGACTGAAGCTTAGATTCTTACATGAATCAGCCAGAGTTCCTCTAAGCATATAGAATGAGAGTAAAGCCAGAAAACTGGGTACCAAAATGAGAAACCTAATTCTTGAGCATTGGTCATTTTAAATATTTCAAGGCTGTGTCCATTAGCCTATTTCATGGTGATGGTTTTGTTTTGCTATCAAAAGAATTAATAAAATTAATAACCATCAAAGAGAAGTATCTAGATTTTGGAACAAGGAGTATTGCCACCATGCTTTTGAAATATCAAACTGATTTAATCAACCCATCACTTGTCAAATTGTCAGTTGTCAAACAGTATCAGGAGATTTATGCACAGGAATTAACCAAATGAGGATATATTTATATATTTAGTACTGACTTTTTTTTTTGAAAAATCTCTCACTCAGAACTGGCTTGACTCTATTATAATAAGCAAATTACTGTTGATTTGAGCCCTTTGATTCATAATTGAATTTCACTGTAAATGCAGGTTATCCTTGACCATTCATTCCTCATGAGACAGAAGGATACACATGGTTGACTCACTCTACACAATTATCAGTAAAGAGAGCAAAAAGGAGATGCAAAAAAAATGTGAGAAATTTTCATAGCAATCCACCATGCTATAGTTGTCCGGCATGTCATGTTAGATTCATTTTGCCAGAAATGGCTTTCACAGAATGCCCCCAGACATGTTCCCACAGGCTGTTTTGCCATCTGTAGTATAAAAGAATATCTTTTATGGGTGTCTGGGGGCTCATCTTTTAGAATTGATTATAAAATGTTCATGATGCATTATCCAAAGTGGAATTATTGGTTTTAATTTCAAAAAAAAATCCTACCAGTAGCTTTATTAAATTAGAGACAAACAGTTCATTTTTTAGTATGTACATCTGGATTTAAAGAACACACATGCATGCGCACACATTTGCTTATGATACACCTCTGTTAATATCATTTCTTTGACCAAATAATGGTCATAGAAAATTTATGCATTATGTAATCTACTCTGGATACTACTTCTCCTTAATTTATTTATGCAAAAAGGCACATCTCAAAATCTACAAGCCTTCAGCTCATAAAAAGGAATGATCTTGTCTTCGTTATATCTGGTATTCATATGCAGATGAAAATACATGGAAAGCAATAAACATGTTCTCTGTGTTATGAATATATTGATTTCTCCCAATTTAGGAAACAGGAAAGATCATATGGGTATTTTAATTCATTTCTTTAAAGTTGTATCACCTTTCCTTTAAGCTTTCTGATCAGTAGCTATTTAAGCAAACTCGTATTTTTATAAATTGAGGCCTTTTTTTCATAAGCCCTAAAGAGTTAGAGATACCAATGTGGCTGTACAGCCAGTGTTTGGAATCATAGATGTATACTCTATGGCACAAATACTCACAGGCACAAAAAATCCTCTAAGTGGCTTCCAAAGTAATTATTCTAGGCCTTTACTTTCTCTTTTATGCCGTGTCTTTGAACTCAAAAAGCACATATTCTGAAAACATATTCTTGGCCTCAAATGACAAATTATGCTCCAATATGTTATTAAGAGAAAATGGAATTACTATTATGCAAATTGGGCACTTAATCGCTGCCCTCTATTAATGATAAAAGCTTGATTTGGAACCATTTCCAGAGGTCATTCAGTCATTGAGTTGTCTTCCACCCCAAGAAGCCATAACATATACCCTACCAGGCTTATCACAAGCATATAGGCACAACTTACATTTTGTTCAGATGAATTAAATGTCCTTGACTGAAGACAGAATGACTCCCTGAGTACAATTTTGGCAAGTTCTTCTACTTTGGGACATTTGTAAATGTAGGAAATTTCTTCTTTCTGAGGTCAACATTTATTGTTTCGCTGGCCACCTGATGACCATTACCTTTTCCTAATAGAGAGTATTTTTTCTCTCCTATTGTCTGTGGTCTTGATTCAGTGCTCTCATTCCCACTTCAGAGGCTGGACCAGGCATACTTCACCAGATGTTTCCTGTCTCAGCCCATGGACAGGCATAGGACATGACCACAGGGCTCTCTGTCCCAGGACTTTAATTCTTATGAAGAGTGAAACAAGGATTAAATAAAAGAACAAGTAATTGAAGGTTTTACAGTCACTCTAGTGTGAGGATGCTAATCAGAGGGTTTTCCTTCAGTTTTCCACTGTTGACCTACAGATTTCCTTGCATGCATCCTTGTTAAGTCCGTCTCCAGACTTCATTTCAGTTTTTGTGGCTCCTAATATCTTTTCAACCAATTCCATTTGCTTAAAACAATTAGAGTCTGTCTGTATTTCTTGCATGTGAAGAACTCTCTCATGCGGGAAACTCTTCCTTTGTTCCTAAACTTTCTTTCCAGAACTCATCCATATTCACAGATCCTACTTTTAAATATAAAACCTTGCTTTCTATTTAACTTCCTTATTCTGGTCAAACAAATAAGCTTCCTACAACTGTTACTTAGATTACTTGAATTCTAGACCTTAGACAACTCTGATCACATTTCTTCTCTGGAGATTTGACTCCCATGGAACTTCTTGGGAGTTAACAGTAATAAGTCTCCTTCCCAACCTTTGAAAAACTTATTATTATTACCTTCATAACCGTATGATCATGTTCAGTTAATTTCCCAACTAAATTTAAGACTTTAACTTTTTAGTATTACATTTTGTCAATGGTTACATCCATTAATTTGGCACTTACCTACTATGATTTAGATGAAATATGGTATTATTCCTCCAAAGTCTTCATTAAATTCACTAACAAAAATTTTGAATAGACCAGGTTGCTCTGTTAGATTACCAGCAAACTATTAGTACCTGAGAGTGATTTAATAATCATTGGCTTTTCAATGCCAGATGTTTTAAAAACTTTGGATTACTTAACATACCCTAATCACTTAACCATATCTAAATATCTATCTATAAATCTGTCACACTTTAATTTAGTCCTCATTTCTATGTAATTCCTCAATATGATACAAAATATTTTTATTTAACTAAGCAGTAGCATCATTATCAAACAGAAATATAGTATAGTAACTGAATCACAGATATGATTCGTATATAACTGAATCAAGTTCAGAAACAAGGTCTATCCTTGCTATATGCAATTAATTACATTAGTTTCTATTCTGCTCTATTGTATTCTTTTGTTTTAAGCTAATCATACAAGGTTGCTGGATTGTATTGGCATCAATATCAACTTCTTGGTTATGATATTGTACTAGAGTTCTATAAGATGTTATTAGGATAAATTTGGTGAAGGGTATAAAAGATCTTTTTCTATTATTTTTAACAATTGCATTTGGATCTACATTTATCTCAAAAAAAATAATAAATCTAGTCATGAGCTGCTAAATTTAGATTGTGATCCACTAATGATTCATCTGCAATTTATAAGACATTGTAATACAGATACTAAAAACATATTAATGAATAAAACAAAGGTGACAGACATCACCATTGTTTTTCAATGTTACTGTAAAAGTTCTAGTCACGGAAATACAATTAGAAATAATAAATTTTATTAGAAATAAGACAAAACCTGGATCATTTTTACATTATTTGAGTATTTATGTGGAAAAGTTTTAAAAGTATAATTGGAAAATTGACGAAAGAAAAACGATCCACAGAGGAAAACATTCTAATAACTGAAAAAGTAAAATTGTTTTATCTTACTATAAGTAAAATAAGATATTGAGTTTCACTCAAGTGCATTTTAAGAAAATTCATTAAATTTAATGTTTTTGGGACTTTGGCAGTTATCACTGCAAACTGCTGCTCTGAATATGAACTTTGGTTCATGTTCTCCTTCTCAGTTAATATCTACTTTGGAATGTATTCTAAGACTATAAATAACTTGGGTAAGGATTTATATGATAAACTGGTTTTTGCAGGTAAAGTTGTAACATTAACATAATTAACAAACAAAGGTTTGGCCTGAATATCTAACACTGGATTTTGTTTAAACACATTTATGAATGGATTATTTACAGCTTTAATAATGTTTTTACCAAGAGCATTTAATAATAGGACAATATGAAAATATAATATTAAATGACCAGAAGGAAATTTATTGAAGTCCTAATAATTGTCATAACTCCTAGTGAAGACACATCAATGTGTATCATCTGTGTATGTCTCTCTTCGTGATTCCAAGGAACATACCTACCTGGACCAGTTCAATATGTATTAGATTTGTAATGAGAAAAACCACTTATTCAGTGTTTCCAAATATTTTTAATCATTATCTTCTTAAGGGAAATACCCTTAAATACAGACATTTATTTATTGTTAAATACTATAAAATATTAGCGCTCTAATATATTAAGCACACATAATGTATATGAACCTAGAAATTAAGAATATTAAGGAGTATGAACAAATAAATACAACTAGAAACTCAAATACTTAACTCTTAAACTCTGCGATCAGCCAGCAGGTCCTTTGCAGTGTATACATCACACCTTAGGGCATCCCTGACCCACAGTATAGGTGTTGGGTGCTTAAAGACATTTTCTTCCCATCAGTGGCAATTGAAATAGAAATAGCAAGAAAGGACTCATCATAAGTGGTAGGTGTGGTTCCTTTTATCTTTATTTTCTCACCAATCAAAGCGGCATTCAGCTGCACCATTAAAATATAAGGCAATATAACATTACAGTCATATTGGGCCTCTCTTCCAATAACATTTATTGCCAGCTTAAATGGACAAAATGTAAAAGAATTATAGGAGGATACTCTCTCAACTCTTCTAATGATTCTTAATTAGTGGAGCAATTTGCACAGTTCTCATTACAAAAGGCATTGACTAGCCTTATTTTAAGGTGCATTTCACAAAACCCCATTTCCACATCATACAAATATGCTTATCTGTCCTCCTTCATACATTTTTTTTAATGAGTAAATAAGCAGCTTGTAATCTTTAAGCTCATGAACACATTGGGCTCCCCTTTAGATTTTGTATTTGATCTTATTTAATTTTTTGGCATGTGAGGTTTTATGATGTTTTCCTGTTGTAGTTTTTATTTTTTTTCTATTGTATTCTTCAGATAAAAAAACACTAGCAGTTGTCTGATTACATATATTTTTCCAAAGGACGTTCTGTATTGTCCCAGCTGGCGAGTCGCCTCTGGATGCTAACAGCAGTTCTGATAAATGAGTCTGCCGCAACAGCATGTTTTGCCTGAGAACAGGGAACTGAACCCACTTGGGATGCAAAGCCCCTCCTTAAAATCAGCCTTTTCCAGGCCTTAGCGAACATTTCTAATTTGAGCTGCCGAAGGCGGAATACATCACCACTCACACACTCACGGAACCAGAGATGTTTAACTTCCAGCCGATGGACCATTTCAGGGAAGCCAGAATGGGAAAGACAGTGGGGTGTTTGGCGGAACAAGCAACATAGCCACAGATGTACCATTAGCCCCTAGTTTTTTGGTATTGGCAATCCTGTAAAGTGTAGTTTCTACCTCGCATTGCCATGACTAATTTAATTGGTTAAATTCGGCTGGAAGACTGTTTCAGGTGAAATAAAAGCAATTCTTTACGACAACACTTCACTGCAGTGTATTCACATAATTTAGCATTTATTTCAAACTCAATTTACAGAGGCAGAACACATAAAAAAGTTAATGCTATATATAAACTTCATAGTCACTACTGAATAAGTGCCTCTGACAAATATATACCATACTTGTCTTTAGACATCAATTCTGACTGAGTGTAAATGGAGGAAGGTAATATAACAGTGAGCCACACCTTCACACTCAAACTGAGATCAGTGAAAATATAAAAGAAAAATGTTGGATATTTTGAACTTTGCTTCCCAATACTTTTCTCCAGTTTTTTATGGAGTTGGTAAAATTCTTGTGTTTAGAACAGGCACATATGTCTGCAAAGAACAGAGACACACTTAAGTTAGCACAAGCAAAAAGGATGATTGTACAGCTACAAGCAGATGTGACAGGGAGATGCTGGGCAGCCTGGCTTGAATACACAAGGAAGGGCAGTGCTGGTGGCAAAACAATTCACAGAATTTCACTTTGGTACTTTGGCATTAAGTTGACTCAACTACCTGTCTGTTTCACACGATCAGTTTTAGTTTTCAAATTTAGTTTGTCCTTCCAGTCTATACTCTACCAGAGGAAATCTGATTCGCTCAGCTCATATTTTCACAGCCTCTTGGCAAGCACTACCCACTCTATGGTGGGCCATTAAGTAAGTGGAGTTGCACACAACAAGAGACCATTGGGTGAAATGTTGGGTAGAAGATGAAGGGGGTTCCTGGAGCAGAGATGGGTTTATGTAGCTTACCTAGTTTCCTTAGATCATCTCTTAGGCTGGATCTAAACAAGGATTTAGTTCCACCAACTCTAATCCTTGGAGAAAAGCCTAGGAACATAGCTCGTCCACGTGCCTTTCCTAGGGCATCCAATCATCTGCTGCTAATCCTAAACTGTGTCTAGACATAGATCAGCCTACTGACACCTTGCACACGATTAATGGCCCTTGTAATTGTCAGCTTCTCCTCTATATATCTCTTGAAGCAACTGGTTCTGGCTCAGCTGCTGTCACTAGGTCATTGAAATACAGGTGTTCACAGCTCATGGACCTGAAGAAGTAGTTCTCAGAGGGAGAGGAGGCTGTTGTTTCCCCGGGAGACACTTGGCAATATTTAAAGACATTTTTCAGTGTCATGACTGAGTTATATTGACATCTCGTGAGTAGAAGCCGGAGATACAGCCAAGCAACGTACAAGCACAGGATAGCCCCCACAGCAGAGAATTATCACCCCCAGAATATCAATGGTGCCGAGATTGAGAAACCCTAATCCACAGGCATTCTGGGAACTCACATCCTGAAAGAATATATATGCAGGCTAATTTTGAACAGGCAAGTCTCTGAGTTAGAGCAAATCTCATGACCTGAAAGAGACCATTGCTGTGAACATCCACTCTCAGAGGACTGGCCATCCAAGGTGACTGTTGCTGAATGTTGCATTCCTTGCCACTAAATCAAGGTTCTGGCACGTATACATGCACAGACTCTGATGGGGCTGGGGAATTATTTCTCTTCCCTTTATTCTCACAGAGGTCAGTCTGCAAAGGGCACCCAATTCTACAACTCCCCAAAAATCTTCCCTGTTGCATTTAGGTATGCTTAGAAGCCTAAGTGCAACTAGACCTCCTCGTGTCCAATTAAGAGCTTACAGATCAAGCCTTTATTAATCCTTGTCTACTTTGGTGAATTTAGGAGGGCTTACTGAACTTGATCTTTACAAATGCTTGGAATTCAAATGAAGGGGTTGATCAATCTAAGAAGGAGCTAAAAATTTTTTTCTGAATGTTTGCTGTATGCCAACATATATGCTGTATGTTATACTGGCTTGGAGTAAATCGTAAAATCGAAACACGTACCCTTTCACTGATTATGCAATTGTGTCTCCTAAATGAAATTGATCTCCCTTTACAAATGCAATTTTTCCTTTATGCCAGTGTTAACACAATGCCAGACCTCTCCTTGGTGCTCATAAGTATTTCCTGCACACGTGAATTTTTCTCAATTCTTTACTCTTTCCCAGTGCATGTGAGGAACCCATTCACACTCCCACACTCCCATCAATAACAATAAAGTGGCTTTACCAAACACTTAAGTAGATGTGCATTCAAATATGTATTGGGTGGGAGGAAAAATTAAGAGGGATGTGAGAATTTGACAAACTCTTCTCAATGTGTCTGTTACCCAGGACCTCCCGTTGAAAGTGACTGCTTTATACGTTCTTACCAACATCTCAGTTCTAGTGAAGCATTTACTGGTTTCATCCTGAAGCTTGCTTCTGCCCCAATACCTAGTGCATCCTTCACTCAGAAGTTTTCCTAATATCAGAATTACAATAGCAAAATAATGGCCAAAGATTTTGAGAATTTATTAGTTAGCAATCATTCTCGAAATGTCTATATAGAGATGAGGTAGCTACTATTATTTTCCCCTTATGCAGATGGAACAAATGAGGCACAGAAAGGTTTTGTAAAGTTGGGTTCTGGTAGACAGCCTCTAGAGTCTGAGCTAACCCCAACATTTCTACTGACCCACATCTTTTCGGTTCTAATATGATCCTTCTTTTGAATTCAGTCTCAGGTATCTGTTCTTTAGTTCATTGCATTATTTCATACACTTTAGAAATTGATTGTGCACTTGTATATAATTCCTCCAGTAGAGTTGTATTGCACGTTTGATTTTGTGTATGGATGCTGGATAATGTGATCTTGAGGGGCAAACCCTCCTACACTTGCTGTACCTTTCTTATTTCTCTTGTCAGTCTATCATTATCCTGACTAGCAGCAGATATTCAAACTCTAGATACTTATATTTAGAATTTCTAGATAATAAAATGGAGTCCAGAAGAGCAAAAAACAGTTTTAACCCTATTGCAGATAAGATGATTTTTAAAAAAGTGCTCAGTTTTCTAACACTACAGATCCGGAAACACACAGAGTCAGAGTCTACTGTCAAGAGCAGAGAGCCTACCAAATTCAGGTGACAAGGTGGGGCCCCCTGGCTGGTAATCATACAAGCATGCAAAAAGCCACTCTTCCAGGTAGCTCTGACTCAGACCACTGACTTATGAGCACCAAGGAGAGGGCTGGCATTGTGCTAACATTGGCATAAAGGAAAGACAATGAAGAACCAACATTTGATCTTCCAAATGACATGTGTGATGTCCTATACACATGCACTAAATGGGGCCTTGTTCATGTGATGTTTTCATATAGTTTCTGCTACAAGTTAAGTTTGCAGTTTTAAGCAGCACACATTCAAACTTTTCATACTGCACAGGAAAAACCTCTACACATCTTAATGATGAGATGGACTTGAACCAGAGAGAGGCTGATATGATTGAAAGTTTACTTAGTCAATCACACAGAGCAAAAATAACCCAACCAGTGTAATGTTTGGTAACAAAAAGAAAAATTGCAAATCTAATCAAATAGCTAGAGGATGAAGCAGCTGTATAACCAAGGTTGTGGAAGACTGAAAAAGGGATTTGGGGTCTAAATGTTGGACACCATATGCAAATTTTATAGCTTAGTCTTCCTGAGTAAGAAATCTTGTGCATGATTTAAATGTCATAAACATTTTACAAGTCTTTCCTAGCAGCAGATTTCCTGTACTGGGAGTTAAAGGGCAAGTGTAAACGTGAGAACATGCTCTACATATGTATGACAGATATAAAAACACACAGAGTGACCTTTACAAACATATCAGGCTGACCACATTTATTCTGAAGAGAAACTGCCAGACTGAATCCACATTTTGATGGCATCACTGATATTTGAAATTCATGGTTTGAATATGTAACTATGTGGGTAATTATTTCATGTTCTGTGAGTTACCTCAACTTTTTATCATTCAGAATTTCTTCTCTCTGTTTTTTATTCCCAACCCAGTAATACAAAAAGACATGCAGTTATGCAGTTAATATAAACTGTTCTCTAATCAGTTTTTAGTGCACTACATTAATATGACTACTTTTGTAAGTTGATTATGTCATGCACAGCATAATTACAGGAGCAAGGATCTTCAAATAAGATTCCTGCCTTCAGATGAGTTAATCCAGTTTAAATTGCCTGACTACAGGTTTGGAGAACAAGGAAGAGGGAAGATACAAGTGAGCAGAGGTCTATCACCTTGATGACATGGTAGGGGCAGGAAAGTGAATCGCGAATGGATAGCAGATTACGTTTGCGTTCTAGTTTTGCCCAGGGCCAGACCGAGGTATAAACATCACACAAATGCATTCTCCATTTCTCTTCCCCTTTTGTCTGACACCCAAAATGGAACTTCCCTAATGGTTTATTTATCCACAGAGTAAAAGGTTGGCTCTAAAAGCCAGCAGCATACAAAATAAAAGTTTAAACCCTGAGAAAGGAATCTGGATCTGTTTCTGGTGCTGTTTTTAAAATTCAGATTAGGGTCTAGACTGTTTTATTAGCAGCATTAGTTTGATTCACTCAGGGAAATTACAAGTCACAAGTGAGCAAATCTTGATCATGCCAGGACAATATCCAGCCTAGGTGACATGGCATTCTGGTGTTTTCTGGGCCTTTTTCTGATGTCATGGAAGCACCACTCCCAAGCTAGAATTGGAGAGAACAGAAGAACATACAGCCTGAAAATACGGACCGTGACCTCCTAGCTACACCATTTCATATATCTGGAAATTAACTTTAATTGGAAGGGCTGATGTCTCAAGTGACCCCGTTGTCTTCCACTAATTCTACAAGAGGTGGCCAGCCAGCAGAGGAAAGCTGTTATGCACTGCTCATTGGTTATATACACTGAAATCTCAACCACAAATGAATGTTTTCTTCTCTGCTTCAGATTGAATTCCCAAACAATGTGAATCTTAAACATCCCAGGTCTTGAGAATTAAGCTCTTACATATCTGGATACTCAAGTTATTTATTTTTGTAAAGAATGTTTTACAAGGCTCCTTTTTAATGTCTGAGCCAGTGGTGCAGCCTTATGCACAGCAAGAAGATAGAGGCCTTAGAGAAGGGTTGTTCCAGCACACTAAATGAATTAAGATCATCAGACATGCCCCAAGACCACTGTGGAATCTAACATATAACATCAGGAGAGTTTATTTTTCCATGTACCCTTCTTCCAATTGCTGGGTATTCTACCTCTGCTACTTCATGTAGCACCATGTAAAGAATTCTCTATTGCTTCTGGTGCATTTTGCATGGGATAAACACCCTGCACATGGTATGCATTTCAAGTGCACTCTGTGGCTGCTGTTGCTGGGGCTCTGTAACAAATATAACATTATGGAAAGTAATGTGATGCAGAAGATATTATTAATATGATTATTTTATATGAATTGTCAATCCAGCTTGCAAGAATGTTTTTTTGTGTCTGGTGAAAAAGGAGACTGTAATCCTATCTCTGGACAATCTGTTAATAGCAAACATCAAGGAAACGTAATCCATCTGCTTTGGTAACTTTGTAGAGGGAGTTTTAAAAACTACTCTGAAAATTAGCTATAATACCTTTGGGGGGAAAAAAGGATGTGATTATAAGAAAGAAAGGAATTTTCCCACTGGATATGCCTACTCAATTAAGCACAATCATGGAACATTTTGAAATTACATTCCCTCAAAAGTTTAAGTGAAATATTAGGTATGTGGCTTTATCAGAATTTTGAAGCTGAGTATTTCTGCCTGCATCCAATTTTTATTCCACTCTCTGCATCTAACCATGAACTTTTGTCAGATCTTATTAGTATGACACTCATTTTACATATATTATTTGTCTTATTGGCTGATATTTTTTAGCAATATGTCATTTTTAACTACTAAATCAGAAGACTACAGGAGGGTCTTTTTATAGATTTCTATGAAACTTAAAATATTACTGGGGACCCAGAATATCATCCTATTTTTTTCACATTGGACCACACAGCTTTCCTGTTTATTTCTTGATTGCAAAGAATCTATTGATTCCCAGTGTATACCTTGGACCTGGCAAAGAGTAAGTGGTCAATACATGTTTATTAGATTGAATTATTGTCTAGTTTTTACTCATTTAGTGTTATGTCCATCAGTTTTAAAAGAATTACAGTATTCCCATGCCTTAATTTACATCTGATTACTATGTTTAGGTATTCAGTTATTTAACTGTTCAAAGCTGATCTAATCCTAATTATTTTCGGAACTATTCACAGCGTTTATTTCTCAAGATAGCTGGGGATTCATTACTTTATTTAAATGTTCATCTTCACCCATTCTAGTATCTATGTTAAAAGAGAGAATGAAGTCATGTCAGTGTTAAGGTATTGATATATAAGTTTTGCACAAAATAATTCTTCCAAATGATATGATTGCTTCCCATATCATACAAGGACCTTCCTGAAAGGCATTTCAAATTAAATTAAATTCTCATATAAAGGAATGTATGAATAAATTAAGTTGCTTATTATTCACACAATCTTGTATCCCTCAATTTTATTTAATTATGTTTTCCTTAAGACATTAATTTTTTTAGTTGCTGAAAATGGCATATATGTATGATGACACACAGGCAATAAAAAATGAAAAAAATGAAAGAAATTGGATAAATAAATTAGATTACCAAAATTAATTGGAGCTTATAAAGTGAAAACAATAGTTTATGTTAATTGTGCTTATTCTGCTGAATATATAAATTCTTATTTGCTGGGATTTGCTATATCAGAAAGAAGAAAAGATCTTTCTCTGAACATATAATTAAGGAATCAATATATTCCCTATATAAACATATATATAATCAATAGGATATATAAATAAGGGAATTAATTTATAATGTTATTTATTCATGATAACTTTATTAAGAGTAATTATCTACTAAGAAGGTGAAACCTCCAGTTTAAATACATGTATCTAAAATGTGATTTATTAAGTAAATGTCATTGAATTGTTTCTGTCTTTACCTTCATATTGAATTGTGTTCCTCCCAAGAACTGGTGGTGCCCCTCACTCAGATTCTGACAGCTGTCAGGTATATCACAAACGGGCTAGTTTATGAGTTTGACGTAATGCATGCAGTACACCTTAGTTGTATTAGGACCATACTAAGTTCATTATTGTTTTACTACCACATTATAAAATGCGTTTTAGTTCCTGTCCAAGTTATTTATGTCTTAAATTTAGATAGTCTTTTCAAAGAAGTAAGGTGAGATATTGGGAGAAAAAGAAATATCACATTTTCAGCTTTCCATTTGTGAACTGTGTCCCTGGAGCCCAGGGACTTCAGCAACACAGTTAGGACTTCATCGATCTGCTTCCGTCATTACACCGTAGACAGACAGACTGGGGGTTTGCCGTTTACACATTTATGTGACTTCTCCTGGATTGGGGTTGTGTTTAAGTGAACTAGAATTTCAAAAAGGTGTAAAATGAACACTCTCTCAGGTCCTCCAGGCTTATGTGAAATAGTTGTAAAGGAAGAACACAGTTGGAGCTTCCTCATAGAGTTCTAAGCACTGAAGTGAGATCAAGGCAGGACAGCAGGAAGCAAGGGACTAGATCCTCAGGGTAGAGCATGGCTTCTACCCCTTCCAGAACCCCTGCATCCGTGTTTGCAGATGGTAATGCTGGCCACCATTTCTTAGTTCTCACTCTGCACTGTGCCCCGTGCTAAAGTGCCTTATAGCCATGCTTTTCTTTTACTCCTCACAGTAAACCCGAAGTGTTTACTAATCTTGCAGTGATCCTAATCTTGCAGATGAAGAAACTGAGGCACAGATAAGTTAAATAACTTGTTTCATGCCATATGCTACCAAGGAACAAAGCCGGCATTCAAATCTAGCTCTGCACCTGAAACTAGGCCTTTTATTTACTACACATCAAGTTCACTGTTTCCCAAATACAGCACTTGATTCAGCCTGTTTCTCTGGGATTTCAAGCAGTTTTATACCTTTAATAAACAGAGCACATTACCAGTGCAGCATTGGTCTGAGCATGTTTGATAGATCGCCTCTCAAAAGCTCAGTGTTTGTATTTTTAATTTCACTTGACTGTAGGTAAGCAGATAGTGGATCCCAACCCAAGTCAATGACTTGGTCTTTTTTCCACTGTGGACCCTGAAGTTTGTATGAATGACAAAAAACAAAAAGTCTAAATTCCCTGTCACTTAGTAAAAAAATAATGCATTGCAAGGTTTAGTAGAAATGCTACAGTGTAACTATTACACAAAGATGGGTCAGTGGCAGCCAATGAATGCTGCTCCAGCAATCTAGGAAGCTCTGCGGTGCCTCCTCAAAACTCCCCTTCACCTGCTACTGCCATCATCCTTCTCCATTAAATGCTGTGGATTATGGATATTGGCCTATTGGCTACACTCAGGAAGCAGACAAGTTGGAGGAGTTTGAATCCTGACTTAACACTTTCAAGCTCTAGGTTTCGAACAATTAACTTCTTTAAGTCTCAGTTTCCCTGTCTTTAAAAGAGAGTGAAAATTACATTGTAGTTTCCAACTCTTTCTTTTGGGCTTTCAGTTTCCTAGTTGCAGTAGAATTGTCGATGCTCCCATTTGAGATGGATCTTCCTCTCCTTACACTGGCAGTACAAGTAAGTGAAGCAATTGCTTCTCTAGTCCCTGTTGGGGAGGAAGAGGTGGGGAAGACAGCAGGTGGCTAGACTGCAAGTAATGGGATATGTCAGATATTTTTTGAACCCTTGGCTATTGTCCTAAGTGGTTGAGGGACAAAAATCACTCTAGAAGTTGAGTTCATATAGAAGACAGATGACCTTTACCTTACTGTCCTTGGTCCTAGGGACCATTTCCATCAGCAATGAGTGACAGTCAAAGTTAAACACAGATGTGATGGTAGTGCAGTCCATGCTAAAACATCACTGGGCTTTTCAGCAGTTCATCCTAAAGACGCACCTGGATGTAAGGTTGTGACTATAGTGAAATTTTGTGAGGTAACACTTTCAATTCAGTTAGGTATCCTGCTCACCAGGCTCATGTCAGCTCCAGAATCACATTGATAGAAGGGCAGAGTCCAGTTATCAAATATCTGAAAATTATAACTTGTTTTTAAGCAGCTCCTGTCACCAGCTGAGTCAAGTGTGCCTGTAAATTCCCTTTTGTCATTCAGAGCAAATCTCCTTCCCTGAGGTTTCTCTTATCAACCCAGTCTCTGGAGAACAGCCCAACCATCAATGTCCACACTCATCCAGGACCTTTGTTCTCAAAATGAACATTCTCTATGAGGACTATAAAGACTCAACTTCAAATATCATCATAAATTGTTAAAGACGTAAGTCCATGTGAATATAAACACCTATCAAAAAGGCAAGATGCAGCAACACAGGTAGTTTTCCAGGCCAAAAAGCAGTGATTAAATGAAAAGATTTTCATGAGCAGTTCTAATGGCAGTGAGCTGGGCCAGAAGACACCCAAGAGGATTGATACTGTCCAAAATGATTTGAGATGAGTGATTCTTAACTCCTTTTTATCATCACATGATACCTAAAATCTAATTGTATGAGTTTCTATTGCTGCTATAACAAGTCACCACAAACTTCACAGCTTAAAACACCACCAATTTATTATCTTATAATTCTGAAGGTCAGAAGTCCTGAAATGAAGATGTTGGCAGGACTGCCTGCCTTCTGCAGGCATTAGGGGAGAATCCATTTTCTTACCTTTTCCAGCTGCCTGAGGTGGCCCGCATTCCTTGGTTCCTGATCCCTTACTCCAGTCTCTGAAGCTCTTCACTCCAGTCTCTGACCCATCCAATCTCCCTTTGATCCTCCTGCCTCTCTCCTATATAACCTTGGATATACACTGAGTCCACGTGAATTACCCAAAATGCTCTCATCACAAATTCCTAACCTAATCATAACTACAAAGGCCCTTTCACCATGTAAGGTGATATCTTCAAAGGTTCCAGGCATTAGGATGTAAACATCTTTGGAGGGTTATTATTCAGCCTACCATACCAATCAGATGATATTTACTGAGCATTTACTGTCAATCTTTCCTTCTGTTTAAATTGAGCATCTTTCCTAATGTAAGGCATCTGCTAGCTATTTAAAACAAATAAGACTTTGTCCCTGCCCATAACAATAAGAAAATTATTTAGTACTAATTATGCTCTTGATATATGTTATGCTACACACTCTGGGTATTCAATTATTTTAATCCCACGTTAAGCCTATTCCTTCTTCCATTGTATAGCTGAGGAGCCTGAGCCCCTGAAAAGTTAAGTAGTTTGCCAATATAAACTAGTAATAAGGGGTAAAATCAGGATCTCAACCTAGGCAGTATGTCCTCAAGCCTGTCACTTACTTGCTTTGCTACAAGATGGTCCTCTGTACGGTTTAATATCTACTTTTTGTCAGTATAAATCATTTAGACTTCAGCTAATTTTAAGAACAGTTCCTGGCACATAATAAGCACTCTGTAAATCATAATGATGGAAATGATGATGATGGTGACAGTAGTTATGATAATGATGGCTAGAAGAACAAATTGGCTACCTCTATTAGGGAAAGGTTTGGCTAAGGAAAGTCTGTGCTCCAATGTTCACTTACTCATTAGCACTGATGGGATATTACATGCAAATATAGAAGAATCAAGTGAAGGGGAGTTCCAGAAGACAGGTCCTGATGAGGAAGAAGGAGAGTAACTAGTTCCTGGTTGCCATTTTTATCTGAAGTTCTTTGCTGTCTGCTTCTGGAATGAAACATGTATTTGCCCAATGGCTTCCTTAATTACCAGCTAATTAAGGAAATGATGGATAACTACTGCCTCTTCCCAGTAGTATAGCAAGGTAGGTGGGCCAGGGCCCTAAGCAAAGGGGTGTGACCAATACACAGCATGGCATCTGCTATTAGCAGCATAATCTCAGCTCCCAGCACAGTAAACCCAGCCAATCTTAAACTGTTCTGTGATTAGATTCACTCTTAATTCCACCCCCTCTCAGATGTCCACATCCAGGAAATTCTACATCATCTCACTCTTAAGCTAAATATATTGAAGAGCACAAATTAACATCCCAGTTTATTAGCAGCACCGAAAGGAAATGACTGCAAAATTCAAACCCAGTCATGATGATTGAATTTCTATTAATTATCCTGGGAGGTATAGTATCACTAATAGGGAGGGAAAGAAAGTCACCTTAGTTACTACCATGACAAAATACACTTTTACAGAGATTAATCCCAACATTTTGCTTACTTTAATGACTAAATTCATTTTCTTAGCCACCCCCACACCCACCTTTATTTGAGGGCATAAACTCTAATCCTGAGCTTTATTTCAAGTATATCATTACATTGGCTTTCTGTTTGCTATACAGTCTTTTATCTGTGAGTCTATTAAAATAAACAACATTTAAGCCTTTGAGCAAAGGTATGGAATCAAGTCTAAATCTAACCATTTCTAGATCAGATGATGCTGAAAACAATTTTATCTAGTAAGATTTCCAGATCAAATACATTCTGGAAGAGCACATGGGTTATCATTATGATAGTTGTGCAAGGCTTGTATCAGAAAGTCTTGATGCATATAACATCTAGTTTGACAGGTTTGGAGACACAATTCGAAAAACCTCTCAAGCAAATTTGTCATTCATTCATTCAATACTTACTTAATGAGTGATTGTTGTATTAGTGGCACTATGCTATGAGAGTGGTACATCTATGTTAGGAGGGAGGATGAGTACAGAGAAGGTCAGAGAAGTTTCACCTAAGGGCTGGCTTTTGATAGGCAATTTTCAAGAGGGATGGATGGGTGGAGGAGAGATAGCGAAAAGGAATTCCAAGCAGGTGAAAAGAGTGGGTAAAGGAGGTTGCTCAAGAATCTTGAGAGTAGTGAATGCCAGCCTAGAGAGTCTGGAACTTTCTTCGGTACGTATTAGAATGTCACACCCAGGAAACTCATTGGATAGAGAGGAAATGAGAGGAGGAGCTTCTGTTCTTGTTCATCCTTTGCTCCTTGCCTCCTAGACATGTGATGAGCAGCGACAGCAAAGCCAGTGTGTTCGTTTCCTCTGTTGTTTCTGTAATAATACACCATAAACTTGGGAGCATTAAGCAATACAAATTTATTTTGAAGTTCTGAAGTCTGGAAGTCTGACATGGTCTTGTTGGGCTAAAACCAAGTGTTGGTAGAGCAGTGATCCTATCTGGAGGCTCAGCTTCACTCTCCCCTGCCTTTTGAAGCTTCTAGGGGATGCCTGCTTCCTTGACTCGTGGCTCCTTCCCTCCATCTTCAAAGCCAGCAACATCTGGCCAAGTTCTTCTCACAGCCTCACTTCTTTGGTTCTCCTCTTCTGCCTCCTTCATCTTTTAAGGATCTATTTGATTATATTGGGATTGCTCAGAAAGTCCAAGATAATATCTCTAAAGTTAGCTGATTAGCAACTTTAATTCCATATGTGACCTTAACACCCCTTTCTCCGAATTCCATAACATATTCACACGTTCCATGGATCAGGGCATCTTGAGGGCAGGGGGAGGTGGTGGCACTCTTCTGCCTACCAGTCAAGAAAGGCACTGATTTGGGGGAATGGTAGTGAGATAGACTTTGAACATGTGGAGGTACTTGGTACACTTTCAGTGAGGGAAGTTTATAAAAATTCATGGTTTAAAAAGCCTGGGGCTTTTGGTTGATCCCCAACTCAGTGTGAGCCAATAGTCTGTTCAGGAAACACCGCAGGCTGTGGAAATGATATTGCCCACATTTTGCCAGTTATATGCACTGTCTATTAGACACTGGGCTAAGCCATTTTCATAAGTCAATCTTATGAAAAATTCACAGGGGCCAGTAGGCCTTTTTTATGGAGAGAGACACTGAATCTTAAAAATCAAGTTCACAAGATGTCTGATTCCAAAGCATGTAACTTTAAAGTTATTTCCTTTCCTTGTCTGAAGTCAAGTCAGGAAATTAGAATGACCTGCACGAGGAATTATGCAAGAACAGCAAACTGTTAAACTATATATTTTTTTTACAAAAGTATCTTTCTGCTGAAGAAACAAAAACAAAACACAACCAAAAATCCCTAAATTAAAAAAAAGTGCAGAATCACTTTTAAGAATATTAATAAGAGTCTACTTTTATTGAATTCTCACTTAATATCAGACCATAAACTATATGACAGGCACTCTTCCAAAGAGCACTACACTGAGTACCTTTTTCTGTTTCATTGGGAAAAGAGGTATGAGCCATCTCCTTACAGTTACATCTACCTGGTTCCTTTGTTGGTGACAAATGCCACTTTCCCCCCTATTCCGATGGAGAACTGGCCATGAACCTACCCTGGGCCAACTCTTCCCCTCGTGAATTAAATCCTTTCTCACTCACCTATTCAAGGAAACGGTTTCTGCTAACATCCATTCTCTCCTAAAGCATTTTTCCCCTTTTTACTGGGTCATTTCTTTTAGTAAAAACATGCTGTCTGTTCTTCCATCTTAGCAAACAAATGCCTCCTTTAATTCCACCTCCCCCTCTAACTTACTCTGTTCCACACAGAGGGAAATTCTTTTAAAGAATTATCTATACTTTCTGCATAAAATTCTTCCCCTCTGATTCCTCCTTCTTAAGTACCCCCTACCCCAGCCAGACTGATGCCCCTGCTATGGTACCAAACTGCTCTTCTGGTCACCTACGACTAGGGTGACCATATGGTTTAGCCCTCAAACTGGAATCCATTTGAGAGTGAAATGCATGTCATTGGCAATTATATTAGGATAATAGGCAAAACCCCCATATGGTCCATGGGCAAACCCTCGGTCATAGATATGGTTCCAGGAAGCAGACACTGGTATGGAGAGTTGTATGCAGAAGGTTCATTGGGAGGGGGGTACTCCAGGAACACAGCTGTGAGAAAGGAGGTAGGTGGGTTCGGGCAGAGGAGGAAGCTGACCTACCATGAGATACAAGTGAGGCTCAGCCCATCCTATGGGAAAGTTCTGAAGTCGGACTGTGCCTTCATAGCAATCCCAAATTAAGGCAAATGGGGCTAGCTTTTTTGTCCCCACATCAGCCATTGGCTGCCTATTGTGAGGTGGGGGTGTAACATCGGGTGGGGGGTTTACCGTAAATGAGGGCAATTCCAGTGAGTGATCCAGCTGATACTCCCAGTGACTGGGAGATCCTGAAGAAAGGATCTTGGTGGCATAGCTTTTCATCTACTACACGAGGACATAGGGCCATCCTACCAATGTTGGCCGTGTTGCTAAATCCAATGATCAAGCATCAGATCTCATCTTGCTTGACCTACAGGTCATTTTTGACATAGATGATCAGTCCCTTTTCCTTGAAATACTGTGGGGAATATAGAGGTTTCTTAGGGAATATAGAAGACCCTCGCCTGACCCGAACTACTTGATGATGTAACTGGCCCGCTGCTAGGCTAATGCTTCCACACCCGTAGGCAATTAGCTATTCTTGACTGAGTCACTATATAAAGAGCTCTGCCCAGTGCTCTGGACGGAAGCAGTGATGGAGGTAGATAACAGACCTGCAAACTGCTGGATGCAGACATTATTCTAGCACTCAACCTATTACTGGGAGAATAAAGCTGGGTATAAACCCTTTTACCCCAAGAACATTTCATTGTCATTTCTCAGTTTCACCGAATACAGAGTGAACTTGCCCAGGGCCGAAACCCTCAGGCAAGACAAATATATTATATTCTTTTCCAGGTATCACCTCCTAGTTTTCCTATTCTCACTGGTCTCTTCTCACTCTGCTACGTCTCCCTCGTTTCTTTGATTACTGGCCTCTGGCATAACACAGAACTTTGTCTTCTCTCACTAGCCTAAATTGTCAGGTCAGGGTCTGCAAACTATTATTAGAAGGACCAATCCTGCTGATTGTCTGTTTCAGTAAATAAAGTTTTATTGGAACACTGTCACACTCATTCATTTTGTCTACGGCTGTTTTTGTGCTACAGCCACAAAGTGTATAATTTTGGCAGAAGCAAATGGCCCACAAAGACAAAAATATTTCCTATCTTGTGTTTCACAGAAAAATCTGGCAGTCCCTTGACCTAGAGGATCTGATTTTGCTGCTAAGAAGAAAAATCTTCTTCAGGTCTTTACAAATTTCACCTTTACAGTGAGGTCCTTTCTGCCCTTACCACATATAAACACCTCATTTGCTGTACCTTTTCCTGGTTTTAATTTTTCTTCCTTATTATTATTTGCATTAGGGTTCGCCAGAGAAACAG
This sequence comes from Manis pentadactyla, assembly GCF_030020395.1. Taxonomy (NCBI): domain Eukaryota; kingdom Metazoa; phylum Chordata; class Mammalia; order Pholidota; family Manidae; genus Manis; species Manis pentadactyla. The sequence continues at coordinate 17,850,044 of NC_080029.1, forward strand.
AGCCAATAGGATGTGTGTGCGTGTATGTGTGTGTGTGGAGAGAGAGAGAGAGAGAGAGAGAGAACAGGGGTTGGGGGGTGGAGAGAGACTTATTTTAAGAAATTGGCTCAAGCATTTATAGAGACAGGCAAGTCCAAAATCCTCAGGGTGGGCTGGTGTCTGTAGATCCAGGGAAGAGCCAAAATTGCAGTTCAGGTCCAAAGGCCAAGAGCTGCCGAACTCCTTCCTGCTCAGAAACCAGCTTTTGTTCCATTTAGGTCTTCGAGTGACCAAACGAGGCATAAACACATTATGAAGGATGATTTGCTTTATTTGAAGTCCACTGACTTAAAATTTCAATTTTATCTAAAAATATCCTTACAGAAACACAGAGTAATGTTTGATCAAGTATCTGGACACCATGGTTCTGCCAAGATGACATAGACAGTAGTCATCAATCTGAGATACTTAAGTATTTGACTGTCTTCTCCCACCCCTACACTTATATATTAATAATGAGTTCCACGTGGAGGAGACTTGTTTGTGTGGCTAATGGCTACATACCTTGAGTGCCTAGAACAGCTGCCCAGCATATAGTTGGTGTTCACTATATATTTGTTGATTGAAAGAATGGCTTTCAATATATATGTGACTCTCAGATTTATATCATTGACCTAGACCTTGCCCAGAACACCAGACAAGCATATCCAATGATCTAACATGCATCCCCACTTGGATTAATAAGCAGTCTCAGTAGAAAGTGCTCAAAACTCAGCTGATGGTCTTTCTCTCTGACATTTCCTGTCTCACTTCCCATCTCCTTCAGCAAGTCCTTCCCTGACTTTCCTGTTCAAAGGAACATACCCTCATTCCCTCTTTCCATGCTTCATTTCTCCCATTCTTACTTACCAGTGTTGTATTATCTATTATACTAGTTTATGTGTAGCCAGTCCCATCCCATAAGGAAAGATGCAATTCCTTGAAGACACTTCAATTTTCTGAAGGCACAAATTTCTTTCATTTTCTTTCCTTTTTTTTTTCTTTTTGAAAATCCTGTTTTACAGTTTACTCCTATATCCCATCTCTAATAAAGTACTTCGTGCATTTTATGTAAGTACGTATCTCAAATCTCTACATATATAATGAATAAAAGGTTACTACTTGTCTTGCCAATGGGTTTCAGACCCAGGCAAGTTCACTATTGATTCATTGTGATCAAAGAAATTGACAGCAAAACATTCTGGGGGTGAAAGGGTTATACCCAACTTTATTTCCAGGTGGCAGGTCAGTCACTACAATCCCATTCACTCAGAGTGAGTCTGCATGCAGCAAGCCAGTCTCTGACTCTGGGCCCCTCTGTCTGTACAGCTGTTCTCTGGGCCTCTCTGCACAGCTGTCCCACACAGCCATCCTGTGGGCCTCTGTCCTCGGTGCTGCCACCACTCCAGCCTCTGCTCTGCTCTCCTGCAGCCCTGCAGCCCTGCCACCGTGTTGTGCCCAGAGCACTGGGCTGAGCTCTTCATATAGAGTCAAGAGCCATGTATTGCTCACAGGTGTGCAGTGAGCTAGTCAACCAGGGCCAGGTAAGAATCCTGGCCACAGGAACTCTCATTTTATCCACACTACTCTAGTTAAAGAAAATGTGAATGCATGAAAATAATGCCACACAGCCAACACCCCTGTCCCTGAAGCAACTCTGCAGAACTTGGACCCTTTAGTATATTCTAATCTCTAGGACTACTGGGAGCCCTACAGTTTAATACATAAAGCATATGAAAATGCGTGTTCCTCCTTATCCTTAAGATTTTTTTGCTATAAAATTTGACTTTGAAATTAACTGGCTACAAGTAACTGCTTCAAGTTGATTCTAACTTCTCATCAGTCTTAAAGTTGATTCTGACTTCTCATCAATCACTGCCCTTTTTCTGAAAAACGTCAAAGCATGAGAAAATTCTAACCTATAAACTGTTTTCAATTATAATGATATATTCAGGGATACTAAATTCAACACTTAATATAGTTGATAAAAATGCCTTGTAAAATAGACATGCAACGAAACGTTTGTTAATGCTAACCCAGTTTTATAATTTGTATTTTTTGAGCCAATATGTTTCTTTTTTAGACTCCTTTGTTGGCCTCTCGTAGTTAGGTATGAAAGAAACTGTCCAGAACCGTAAGCCAAGGGGCATTTTAAAATCTACTGGTGTAGGGAGAGATTGACATGTTGGGGTCTGGGAAAACAAGTGGTACCAGTGTGTGAAAGACTTTTAAGACCACCAGACAGCAATTAAACTTGTTGGTAAAGACAGTTAAAGGCTAGTTCCCTTCCAAGGGGAACCCGCCGTGGGGACAAATAGCCAGCTGACAGTCTGCAGCTGTGGATGCCTACAGGACTTGCCCCACTTTTAGAGCAGGGGCTGTGCTCTTCCCTGACAGTTCTCAGACAATAACCGCACACAGTCGCAGCACAAGACCTGGCCATTTCTGCCTGAGGTGGGCTCCTTCTGTGGCAGTTCTTAGAGACATAGATCCTGCTGGGCTGGCTGGGATTTCTCAGCGGTGCACTACAGCCAGAGTGCATTTCTAACCAACCCTTTTCCTTTCTGCTCTTTTTTTCACAGGCATTAAACCTGCAATGGTCAAGAGAGTTTCTTACTTACTCCTGCTCTCTCCTCTTCACTTTATCTTTCAGAAGCATTGAGCAATGCATTTCCAGTACTTTGCTTTGGCATCTGTTTTCTGGAGAACCCAGCTGTCAGAGGCGCATGGTCTAAGTTACTTTGCCTGGCTTTTAAAGTCATCATAAACTTGACCAAGAACACCTATTCAAACTTCCCCGAACTGTGCAGGCCAGCAGACTCCAACGGGTGCTGGTTATGCCACTTCTAATATATGCTTTAGATATTTAGGCTTGGCTCATATCCTATTTTTTATCTTTCAGGAGTCCATGCGTTCAAACCCTAGTATCTCGAAATTCTGTTTAATTCCACACAGATTTTTTGGATCCCAAGCAGATTTACAAAATCTTCAGAATTCTATTGCTCTTAGAGGGAAACCTCTAGCCCTTAAATATTTTTTTAAAAAGTCCAGCCCTTAAATATTTCAATAGTTTATTTATTTAATTTTAATATTCTTGAGGTTAATTACCAAATACTTTATATCTCTTTCTACTCTCATCAGCTAGTAGATTTCTGCTTAGGTAGTAGATTCTTAAATTTTTTTGTTTATGAATTCAGACCTATGCATCAACAGTTGAAATGCTTCAAAAATAACTGAAATAGGCTAAAGTAAAGTCAAAAAGTAGCTATTATCAGATATACAAGAAGTGAGATGGACCTCAGACCTCATAGGTAAGCAGTTGTGTTTCTAACCATATTTCAGAATTTCAGACTTGTTAGGAGGTTGTACTGTGATTCAGTGATAATGAGATGTCTGGATACCAGGAGGAAGTGTAATACAGAAGGGGCTTTATCATATACATCACATAATATATAGGTGTGTGTTTGCATATATCTACACATGTGTGTGTACATACATATAATCACATACAAACTTGACCAAAGCAGTTTAACTAACAGCTCTACTAATTCAAAACGCTTTCTGGAAGAAGGGAGAAATAAAAATAGTCTTTACTTTATATATTTTTAAAAGTCACGATTTATTTAATGAGACCAAAATGGGATCTTTTTCAGGAAGTAATCTTGACAAACATACGCTTCTCTGCTTTTGACAGCAACAATAAACTGAGAGTCAAGAAAGCAAGAGTCAGAAAGAAAAAGACGATTGTGCGTTGGTGGGTGTGTGTCTCTGCAAGGCTGGGTCTGCAAGTTTCTGCCCATGAGCTTCCGCCCAGGGAGCAAGTAAGATGTGTGACCGTTAGAGGAAACGGAGGATCTTTTGTGAGTCAGATGTACCTTCTGGAGGGCAAATGACCCAACATGACAGTGCTTACTGGAAAACAGCGTTTGAAAACCTGGCACCAGACATTCTGAGAGCTGGCCCTTCTCCCGGATGCTGTGGGGCAGGATCCGCGGAACTTGGAGCTCTGAGCTCCCTCGAGTAAAGAAGGCTCATGGCACAGGAAGAATACAAATAAATTTCAGGACAATAGTTTAGGTGCTTTCCTTCCTGACAGCTGGTTGCTCCTTCTCTTCTTGGATTAGGAACAATGCACCAAGGAAAAAATTTATGGAAGAAAGAATTCTGTCTACTCTTTTAACTGTTAGACGATGCTGATTCATAAAAATTTAGTCTGTAATTCTTTTGAAAGTCATTTTTAAGATCATCATAATCTTTTTGCATGACAAAGCCAATTCAGTGACAATAATGATAAATGGCATCCCCTACCTCTAATTTTTTACATGGTCTTTCTGCTTCATGTTTTCAATACCTGTTGATTGCAAGGATTTGCTTCTCAAACAGAATGCTTTACTTCAATGTGGATTTCTGTCAAAATTAAGTTAACAGCATTACTTGTTAAAATCTTATTTACATGAGTGTATATGAAATCCCAGCATCTAAATATCTTACTTTTTATGTTCTTAAAAAGAGATGCAACTTTTTGAATCTTGACTATCATCTTTTGGTGGACACAATTCATAGCAATAATGCGATAGTACTGGTTCAATCCTCTCTCTTTACCCCCAGAGCATTCACTAATTCAGGTATTCAGTTCAGGTGGGAATAAGAGAATCCAGGGCAAATCTTTATGATCTCTGAAGGACAGGTGCTATTTACTAAGAAACTGTAGGCATGGTTTATATGAAACATAGGTGTGGAGTAGAGACTTTGCAGTGATCTCCAAGGAGGAATTCCAAAGTCAAGTGCAGTGAACAAGAGTCCACATCCTTCTGTTTGTAGCAAGCAGAATCATTATATTATTCATAAAGCTTTCTCTTAATAGATGGTTTACAAAAGGCAAATTAAGCAAGCCTTCTAAAATAAATTGGTTATGTCTATTGTTCTTTTGTTTTACTAGAACTTATGCTTTTGAAATAGATCCTTTGGCAACCATATGAGTCATGAATTTTTGATGTTTTATGCATATCCTAAAGCTTACAGTGTCACATTAAATTTTTAAGTATTTAGGACCTTAATTTGAACCAATGTCATCAATTCCATCTAGTTTGAGCTGATATTCCAGAATAAATAATCAAGTAGGTCTCTGAGAAAATTTAAAAATGACTATTGTTTACAAATAACAAAATATGTTATAACATGTCCTGCTTAGGTAATAAATATAATACAAGGTAGTACAAACCATGTGTAATCTTTAAGAAATGTATCCTAGGTGATGACAGAGAAATAACTCCATTTTACTGTAGTAGTTGAAAAGGATTTCTTTTACATGTTTGATTTCAAACAAAAACATCACTGTTTAGATAACATCTCTCAAAACATGAACCTTTTGGAAATTTAACAGACCAAGTAAGTTTTACTGAGCAAGTAGTCCTAAAATAATAAAGATGTGACACAAACTTATATCGGGCCAAAATAAAAAGGAATGAAGGTTTCTAGAATATTCATACTCTAGAAATGGGAAAAGTTAGCTCCTAGTGTACAGTTTCTGGAGAAGGAAATCAAGAACTGGTGTGTGACCTGTAGCCAAGGGTCATGGCATCCTTCTGCTCTGGGCGACCTAAATAGTTCCCAAATCTTTAGCCAGAAACTGAGTCACCCTACAGGCTGATCTAAATAGCACTCTCAGACTTTTGATAAACCTGCCAAGGTGAGCTGTCAACAACATGTATGAAAATTGCACAAGTATTACTACTACTGTATCCCATTCCCCTCAAAGCTGTTAATTTGCTCACACTACAATTAGGAGTAGAACAATTCAACTCCTCTCTGGCAAGTGAGACTAATCTTTTAATCCTTCCTCAATGATTCACCAACCTGGCTTTGATAATTCTAGTTTAATAGACGTAGCTATCTCATTCCATCATCTCATAACTATAACCATCATCTTTATTAAAGGTCCCCTTAAACATATGCCTCAAACATCACTGTACAGTCACCTCCATGTCCCAGGGGCAAGTGTGGGAGGTGACTTAAGACCTAAGCCATGTGTATGGGGAGAAAGGGATGAGAAAGTGACATTTCCCAGTGGTTCTTTAGTGTGAACCAGAATGACGCAGGGATGTTGACGAATACAGACTCTGGGGTCTGACACCACTAATTCTGATTCAGAAAGTCAAGGGTCAAATTAGGTATAGGAATCTGAATATCTAACAGGGACCTTTAGTACTTCTGATACCAGGGACCTACAGGCCATCCCTTGAGTTCAGCTTTAAGAAAATGAAGACTGTGATCACTTACCTAACATGAGCTTCCTTTAAAAAAATAACCTTTGGGTTAGAGAAGCTATGAAAATGACCATTCTTGTAGACAGTAGGGAGTTGACTCATCTCCTGTCCCATGAGCACTAACTGACATTTATCTTCCACACAGACACTTCCACAGCACACGCTTCTAATGATGGCACAACCCTGTGGTTATAAGCTTCACAAATGGAAATAGGCACAGCAGTGGGGGCCTTTTATTTATAGATTCATTTCAAAGAGAAGTCAGAGCAGTTAGCTGTGCGCAGTCTGTTTACTAAACAGTTTAAACAATGGGCAAAGGCAGAAATCTGTTCAGCCTAATGTCTACCAGATGATTGAAGAAGTTTCCAGTTAGCTTCCTGCTTACAAGCTAACCAGCAGAGCAGCAATACCTGTAAAATATTTAGGGTACAGCATGTGCCTAATTTATTCCAAACATTGCAAGATTTTCACATTAGCCTTAATGGCTTTCTTATAGTGGAACCCTAGAGGCCCCATAAAATAATAGGAGGCTCAAAAGTTGTAGCGAAAAAGGAAGTGTTAAAAAAAACTATGCTTACTACTTGTGGCATGCTCCACCAAAAGACTGTGGTTCAACGTTCACATTGTTCTCTCCAGACAGTACTAATTTGTTTCCAATTAAAAGAAAATGGATTGCAAATGATTTCACAGAGCTGCCTAGTTGATAATGTTGCCACAGGAAAAGCTCTTTAGCTGCAGGGCACAAATCTAGGCCTCACTGAACAGAGAGGCTGTGTCTAAAGAGAAGGGACTGAGTTACTTTGGTCCAGGAATTGAGTGTGCTGTTGAAGCTAATTAGTATCCTCTATTTGGTAGTTTGCAGAAGCTTACAGGTCTTTGTGGAGTGTAGAGATTACTAAACCTGGGCCGTAATTCATTTTGAGTAATTGTTAATGTTTACCCTCACTTTTAATAGTCTAGAGCCTTTCCCCCTTCTCGTAAGAGGGTAATTGTTTCCTTATGATCCTCATCTCTTTGATATCTGGACAAGAAGCTATGAGGCAGGCATCTGATGAAGTAAGGGAGACAGGGGGAAAGGAAGTGTTTTCACTGATATGAGAAAAGGCACTGATTTGTGTCTTTTGTGTCCCCCTCCAATCACATAAAATTTGGGAAATGTTTCTCATACCTGTGTTTGCATTAAAGCCCAGGAAGCAACAGAAATGTGGATACTATAAGGCAAAAGAAATGCTCTTCAATTCAAAAATCAAGACACACACACAAAAGCTTAGCTCACCTGCATTCTCTGCACCTCCCTCACATAGTCAGGAAGAGCTGAGACATTGACAATTGTTAATTAGAAGCAAAGTATTCCTATACACATTCTCTAGAGAGAATCTGGATCTCCAGGGTGGATTGTGTCTGTGTGGATTTAATTAGTTCTGTGCTTTAAGAACTACTGGTAACGTCTTTGAAATAAGAAGTGCATTGTTTCTAATAAGAAGGATCCATTGAACTGAGTCAAATGCAGGAATGCAACTCAAATAACTGTTCCCCTGAGCTCTGATTTGCTACCAGTGAGGACTGTACATGTAGCAAGAAACAAATCCCTACTCGAACTTGTTTAAACAAAACAAAAGATTATTGGAATAAAAAGAGATTACTAGGGAAGAAAGACTTCCCTACTTGACTTGTTTAAGTTTCAATGAGTAAGGATCACCATCTCCTGAATCTTTAAAGATGGTAGGAACTAACATTTAGAGCAACCACACATATATCTCATTCTTTTAAAAGCATTTCTCTGAAAATTAAATAAAGAAAAATTTAAACAAAACTTGGAAATAAGGAAAAAGGCAGGTGGCATATTATTTCCATGTTATGTTAATAGAGTGGACCCATCCACCATTTTGTTTACTATTGATTACTTCTCAATTTAGTGAGGTTACATACAAACATAATTTTTTAAAATATAATAGAGGTACAAAAAAGTTTTGTGTGGAAAAAAGATAATTCCGAAGTTACAGTTTCTTGCCAAAAGAATAAGCAATTTTGTATCTAATCTAGCAATCTTATCCTAACTTGCCTTTCTTAAATTGACTATAAATGCCTAGGTCCACAAACATTCTTTAAACTGATCTTTATATCCTATTGGTTCCCTTATAAATCAAAGAGTAGAACAAAATCTTCAATAAGGGTTGATGGCATATTTTACAATTGCAGCGGGTCATGATTTGATCTTTTGGACAATTATGCTTTAGCAAGAAGTAAACTGTAATACAGTTACTGGTAAAGCATAAACCAATCCTAGCATGCATATACCTTCTAGAAATTAGTTTCACACTAAAATTTCCCTCATTAAAGTAAATGGACTTTTTCTTTGGAGAGATGGACATCTTTCTTTCTGGAAAAAAATAACCTTTTTACTGTTATCCAACAGTTCTTTTATGTCTATGAGATCTTTGGATTTATTGTTCCCTTTTCCTGGACTGCTCTGCTCCCTAATGTACTCATGACTCATTCCCTCATTTCTTTCAGGTCTCTGCCTCCAAGCCATCTTATTGGAGAGATTCTTTTAACCATTCAGGCTGAAGTAAGATCTTCTCCATCACTTAACCTATTTTGCTCTTCTTCATAACATGCTACTTTGACATACATCAATCTGTTTATTGTCTGTATTCCTCCATTAGAATATAAACTTCATAGAACAAGGTACATTATATACCTGTAGAAGATGTGCATTGCTTGTCAGTGTTGGTTTCTAGGTAAAATTTATATTATTTGTCACAATATGTACAGCCCGTTAATAGGAAGGTAGATAAAACACCTCATTGGCAACATGAGGAAACCAGAGGTATGATGAGTTTAACATAAAATGAACAACGGCAATAGATAACATTAAGTACTCCTACATGCCAGGCACTATTCTAAGCACTGTACTAACTTATTTTATTCTTACTACAGCCAATGAAGTAAAAATTATCATCATCCCTGTTTTATACATGAAGCAGGGAGGCACAGGATGGTTAAGCAACTTGCCTAAAGTCACACAGGAAGAATTAGAAGAAACCAATTTGATGTCCAGTAAATAAAGGGAAATTTTGACATCTTCCCCTTCATTCTTGCAAATGGAATTTAAGCCCCAGCTGGGCAGGGATTTGGAGCCTTTTTGTTTGTTTTGTTTTATTACTGTATCCCATGACATGGGACAGTATTTGTCACAGAATAGGTATTCAATAAAGTGATGCATGAATGAATGAATTTTTGATAGTCTATTATGTTTCAGACACTTTCCTTGGTATTAGAGATATGACAGGCAACAGGAGACCACCTCCAAGAAGAAATGCAACATAAGAAAAGTCAGTTCACTATAGAAAATGCAAGACATTTGAAGTGTGACACAAAAATCATGCCTTATACTATCCTTTATATTGTCTACAAACTCAACTCAGGAATAGTACAAATATCTTCCCTGGCTCTGGTAATACTCTGTCAGCCATGTCAAAATGAAAAGTGATCAACAAGCACATGAGGGCTCAAGAATTAAGACTGCCTCTGTGGAGCTGGGGTGTTTGAAGTACAGTTGAGAGCTCAGCTGCCCTGTGGATATCCCTTCTAGTTACATAAGGTAGGAGGGAGTCTGCCTTCCTAGTTGGTCAAGTATAACAGCAATTTAAAATAAGATGTTGCTCTCCTACCTTCTACATTTTCCCTGGCCTGTCAGTCCATAACAGAATCAATTTATTTAATAATTTAATGTGTGAAAGAGGTAAATATAATAAATGGTGCTTTAAAATAGGGATGTAGAAGGGAAATAATTGCCTTAGGGCTGCCACTTCCCCAGAAAATAGACCTTAAAACTGACATTTTCAGTTTTAAACCTGTTTTCTCTAGAGAAATTACCATGACAATGTCTTTGTGGGGAAGTTGGGGTTGCTATAGCCAGGATCCTCACTGAACTTAAACCTCCCGATGATTAACTGGCCTGTTGCTGGGCTACCGCTTCCACACCTTTAGGCAATAAGCGATTATTGGGCTACAGAGAGAGCTGGGCCCAGTGCTCTGGGCAGAGGCAGAGAAGCTAGTGCTCGACCTACCGCCCAGGAGAACAAGCCGGGTAATAAACCCTTTCACCCCAGAGAACGTTCTGCTGTCATTTTCTTTGGTCTCTTTGAATCCATAGTGAACTTGCCTGGGGCTGAAACCCATTGGTAAGACAGCCTTAAACCCAGAAGGCTACCAGCGGTATGGCTAAAGGTTTAGCATAGTTGAATTATTATTTTAAAAACGTGTACCAGGAACATAATTTCCTGGATTTTCCTGAAGTAACAGATAGTTTTTGCAGCAGGTGGCCCTGGAAATAGATGAAGAGACAAAACAAATGAGAAAGTTATGGACATATTCAAGAAGAAATACAAAGAATGATGGTGTATTAGAGACATTTAACATTGTTCCATGCACAGCTGAGACAGAAATCATGACAAGCCTTTCAAACAGATCTGTTTTTCTTAACTCACAGTATTAGGCTTTGCTCACCTGTTAGCCCTATGTAACCTACAGGAAGGCTGGCAGAATAATTTGCACCTGGATTTCTGGGTTAAAAGAAAAAACAAACAACAAAAAGCTTTCAGTCATCTGCTTGATCATATGGTTTATTTTCCCTTCCTTTTTTATGGTACCTCTTCACCCTGGCTGTGCACAGTGGGGAGTCAAGATCAGACAAATTAAAGGAAAGAAACAATCTCAGTCTCCTTTGAGTGCTTAAAGAAGAGCTAGAGTAATTTACAAATGTTGGCCTGAAGATAGTGTTCTTTTGCTTTATAAATATCAATATGTAGCACATTTTAATATTTTGAACTTTTACAAAAACATTTCCATCAAGGGAAGGATCATTTGTCAGTTTGAAAAACAACATTCAAATTGGAGTCATAAGGGAATGAAAGCTTTTCATTTGTGAGATGGATTGATAAGTTCTACTCTTTCCTTCATTTGACTGAACAGGAGTCTGAGGTCCAGACAGATCCATAGCTGAACTGATTTCATTGCCCTCTTAGGATAGAAGGAATGCTAAAAAGATCCTTCTCTTTCCACTATAGCCTAGTACCTGAATTCTTCATTGTGTGGTTGAAAATAAAGTCTATCAGGTAGGTCCTTCAGAACAGAAGTACAGACATTTAGGAAAATATTTATTTATTATGATAAAATATGTTATTACTTTTTGTGACAGTAACAGATAAATCTCCAGAACTCTATATGAATATGGTTTATGCCAAAGACCAGGGTTAAATGCTGTCAAAGGTTAGCTGAACGTGTTGCTTTTCCTAGATGATAATATAACGTTCTAGCATCTCTCAGGCTCCATGTGTTTAATTCTCCAGATGACTAAATGAACCAGTTTTCCTCCAGGATCTTCTTTCCATAAGGAAAATTCTAGGAATCGTTTTAAAATCTTTTATATTGCTAAGCAAAACTGGGACAAAAGAAACAGAAAAAACTTTTCCTTGTGTTAAACAAATGGGGCCACTCAGCTTTGTAGAAATTGAAGAAGAAATGGGCGAAGGTATTCTGTAACCTAGATTCAGATGGCAAAAAAGGACTAAAATATAAGGAAACACACAAACAAAAGGCCTAGAAAATGAGAAAAGATTTGTACAGTATTTGAGTAGCTAAAAATAGGAAAACAAGTGTTGGAACATGTAATGAGTTAAATGGTCAACACCCTCCTCCTCACCAAAAAAATGAAAGAAAGAAAAGAAAGGTCTGTATTCTAATCCCCAGAACCTGTAGTACCTTACATGGCAAAAGTTGTGAGACGTGAAGGATCATGAGAGAAAGTGTTTATCCTGGATTATCTGGGTGGCTTAAAAGGAATCATACATATCTATGGGGAAAATTGCGTTATTTCCAGAATCTCTCTCCTGGCCTTAGGGCATCTCCACATCAATAGGTGTTCCCAAGGGGTGGAAAGAAATAGCTCATCTCCATGTCAAAAAGTGATTAGAAGGTGGGGTAGGGAGCAAGGGCGTATCTGGACAGGAGAGGTTTGGTGGGGTAATTTTGCAGCCAGGCTGCAGAGACCTGGCCAAGTAGAAGTGGACTGCTGCTTGTGTGCAATAAATGGGTCCCTCCCACTTTATTTTTCCTTTTGACTGATTACAGGTTTAGAGGTTATTTTTTAGCTTCAGAGGTTATTTCCCCTGGGCTGGGAACTTATTTCCTCCACAGAGTTACAGGATCCTTATAAGAAAGTCACACAGAGGAGAAGACAAAGATCTAGAGAAAAAGGCAAAGTAACCACTGAGACAGAGGTGGGATGATGGGGCCACGAGCCAAAGAATGCCTGAGACACCAGAGCTGAAAGATGCGAGGGGACATCCTCCTCTAGAGGCTCTGGAGAGTATGTGGCTCTTCGTATGCCTTGATTTCAGACTTCTGGCCCCAAGGACTGTGAGAGAACAAACTTCTGCAGTTTTAAGCCACACAGTTTGTAGTCATTTAACAGTCACAGGAAACTAATACAGACTGGATGAATGAGCAGGTAGGAGGCTATCTTCTGCTTCTCTTTAGTCTCACTGTGGGACTAGTGGATGGAAGGCTCATGGAGGTGGTTGGCGACAAAGGAATTTCCTCTACCCCTCAAGGTTCTCCCAGCTGGTCTAAGAATCAAATTGATGTGAGACAGAGGAACAGAAGGAAAGAACAAATTTAATTATATACCACAGGGAATCCCTAGACATGGGTTCCAAATGCAGGTGAGGGAATGCAGTATATCTGTCATCCCAAACCAAGGAAGAGGAGTTAGGAGTCTGAGACTTCAAAGGAAAAGGGAAGTAATTCACAGGAATATGAAAAGAGTAAATGTTTGATAAACAAAATACTCAATGGATGCACAGAAACAATGAGGCACCGAGAGAAATTTCAACAGATTCAGTCATATCCCTCCCTGTCTCCACCCCTAGTTTACATTCTAATATAGCTACCTACGGTGATATCTCTCCTCCTGGAGTTGGGGGGTGAGAGGTCAAAGTTTCTGAGTCTTTTGGGCTTTGACGGTTTCAAGTTCAAAATAATCTGCAGGTCACAGTGTCTATATCACAAGGCAACCTGCCCTTGGTCCCTACAAGGGCATTGTGGTAAGGTTTTAAAGTTTTATAATTTCCTCTAACAATACCAAATACCTTAAGATTCTGGGTGTGACCACTGAAGGGGTACAGAATTTTTCACCCCCAAATATGCCTATCTGACATAGTATTATATTAGGCTAATTATTTTCTAGAAATAGCAGACAGAGTAGAATTTACCCTTTGTAAGACACATTTATATGTATAAGAGAAATTTTCATTGGTAAAGGTATGTCCTTCTCTGTACCAGGAAGAGAACTGTGACTAAATTTCTAAAACCTTTTACCAGTGGAGGAGACGAAGACTTAAATATGCATAACAACCTTATCTTAATTTACTGTGCTTTGTCTGAAAACCTCCCATAACTGATACCACCCTCAACATCTTCTTATGTCTTAAGCTGGAAATAGTATTAAAGGTGGTGGCTTGGGCTTGGGGGGCATTATTCAGTTTTTCTGGATACCTTTCATGTACAAAGGAGCTACACATGTTATGAAACTTCTGTTTTTCTCCTGTTTATGTCTTTTATTACAGGGGATCTCAGCCAAGAATTTAGAAGGGTAAAGAGAAATTTGTTTTTTCTCACCCACACCTTATTCCAAGGAGATTTATGCCCACTCATAATAGTTATAATCTGGTATGATTATATTTTGCCTACAGGTTGAGTGATTTGGTGAGAAAAGTATAAATAATAACAGAAACAGTAATAATAACATTTTTGAAAACTTACTACGTCAGTGTGGTCCTAGCAGGGAAGAGAATTTATGCCAAATTGTTCAAATTAGGAAACTTTAATCACAGTACTATCTCCAGAGGCTCAGTCAGAGAAATGTAAAAGCAAACAAGTGAGAGATGGTGTTCCATCTAGACACAACCACCGGAACCAACTGTGGAAAGCAATTTATATCCATAAGGTTGAAAGGATGCAGAGAGGAAAGTGTTCAGAGAGTCCAGGAGAGCTGGAACATGGAGGAAGGACTTCCCATAAGAGGCGGATATAAGAAGAACTGTCAACTTGGAGATGACACAGGTTACGGGCTCAGCTGTGGAAGGACTGAGAGCTGCAAGACGGCTCCCTCCTCCTGCCTCAGGTGCCAGCGACCAGTGGAGGCTGTCACCTGTGCTTCTGACTGACTGGCCATAAATCAGAGGTTCCCATGACCCCCTCTCTTCAGGTTCTACTAATTGACTAGAGCAGCTCACAGTACTCAGGACAACGGTTAAATAATTACTGATACTATGAAAGGACTAACTCAGGGCAAGGCATGGGGAAAGGACCCAGAGCTTCCAAGCTCTCTCCAGGTGGGCCACTCTCCCTGAATCAACACCGGGTCACCAGCCTGGAAGTTCTCCAAATCTTGTCCTTTTGAGTATTTATGGAGACTTCTTTACATAGGTATAATATTTTACATCATTGGCCATTGGCAAATGTTTCAATCTCTATCCCCTCTCGCCTCTGAAAAGTCAGGGAGGTAGGTGGGACTGAAAATTACTAGCAATCAGCTCCCATCCTTAGGTATTTGGACTTTTTTCATTTGTATCCAAAAGACTAGAGGCATTTGAAACATCACCTCATCAACATAAAGTCAGGTGTGGTTCAAAGGGGCTTGTCACCTTTATGGCTCTTATCATTTAGGAGATCTCAAGGGTTTTAGGAGCTCTGTTCCAGGAACAGGGATGAAGACTAAATACATTACTTTCCATTTGCTCTGCAAACCCCTCCCTCAGAATTCCATATGTCTCATCCCTGCTCACTGAGTCTCTGCCCAAGTGTCATCTTATCAGCCAACCATCACTGCATATGCTTCATCCTCTTTTCCTTTGCTTCACAGCCCTTACTCTAGCTCACACCTTGGGGTGCATTCACTTAGGTGTCTGTTATCCCCATTACAACATCAGTGTCATGAGAGAGACTTGTACAACCACGTATTTCAATAGCTGGCATATAGAAAGTGCTCAGTAAGTGTGGTTCGATGATTGATAATATGAGAAGCCCAATTTGGACACTTGTGGTATGATTCTGAAGCCCGCTGTCTTTCTGTAATCATGAGTTGGGACTCCATGGGAATGCCGTCTAAGTGCAATGTGTGGTCCACTTAACAATTAGTTAAAATCACAGGAAGAGCCATGATAACAAAGCACCGTATTTAAAGAGGTGAGAGGTCTCCATCACCAAGGTAATATAACAAGCAAGAGCAAGACCATTTGGATACAAATGAAAAAAGTCCAAAAACTTGACGAGAATTTTGTTTCATCAGCTCCCACACACCCAGTCCCACTCACACTCACGTCATCACTTCCCCCCCGCCAACCAGGCTGTCCTTCCGTTTCCAGAGGAAACGCTGATACGTGTGTACCAGATTCCACACGTTCGTATCTGGACTGGGCAGAGAAGCAGATGACATACGTCATCTGGCCACACTGTGTGCCCAGATGGGGGCTGTGACACCAATCGGAGCTGTTCGTGCAGACCTTCCAGCCAGCACTGAGGTTGCTGGGAGCTCTCGCCCTGACGTGCTTCTCACTTACCGTTTCACAGCAAGAGAAGCAGCCTGGGGATTTCAACGAAGTGCTGCTATAAATAACAGTATTTAGAGAGAGTGGGTTCATGCTGTACTGGAATCATTCTCCACTGACTGCTTGCCTTCGGAGGGTGCATTTCCCCTTCTTCAGCACCTCTTGGGCATTTGTTGTGTATAATGTCACATCACACAGAACTAGAAACACTTGTCAAGAAGCACCTCTATCTTACGTAGGAAGAGACCTTTTTTCCTTCCTCCCTCGAGGCGGGCTAAGGATGATTAGCTTTCCAAATGATAGACGTAGCCACTCTGAAGACACAGACAGAGTTAATTCCAGGTGCCGGCTGACCATCCAGTTAATTTGAGGAGGAAAAGGAGGGTTTCTAGCATTAGGTGGTAAAGCCTTCAACTCCCTGCGATCATTTCTCAGTAATCATGGATGTCTGATACTTATGGCTGATAATTACTGAATGATAAGCACCTTTATTACATGAGCTGGGATTTTTTGCCCTCCCAACCTGGTCTTCCTTCCTTGTCATCTGTCATTGGCTGAACCACAATGGCGAGCCCTGGAGGGACGCTTGCCCAGCTGCAACCACCTCACCAGAAGGCATTCTTTGCCCTTTTATTTCTTCTGATATTTCTTGGCTTACTTTCTGTCTAAAATCTCTTCCTGCTTGGAAGGCAGCTTAAAGCCCTCTTTGTGGTCAAGCACAGAGTGAGACTCACTCACTGCCACTCTGGGGTGCAACCACTAAGCCCCGTGCCCCCCCACCGGCTCCTCATTAGAGTCATTGTCCACCCTCTCAATGATCCTAAGTTTTCAAGTGTAACAACTGAGGGAACAGGAGAAGGTACCCATGCCCAGCCTCAGAATATGGCATTCCTTTTTGCTTGTTATGTATGCCTATGTGCACACCAGGGCCAAGCTCAGTGTTGGTGGGGGGCATCCCCATTCAGAATTCCTCTCTCTGCTGAGGTTAGGACTTTCTCTTGTCCTTGCCTATAGCTCTGGTGCCATGTCTCACGGAACACCTGTTGTTCTGTGTGGCCCCAAGGACTGGCTGGTCCTACCCTCTCTTCCTCTACAATATTTGCAATACTGACACAGCCTTTTCAGGCCTCTGTGAATGATGCCAACCACAGATGTCATCCCCCAACCTTGCTTGCTCTCCCCTTTGTGCCATCTAGCTCTGAAATTTCTTTTTCCAAATGCACCGCTCATCTTTTCTTCTGCCCTTTTATGACTTAAGCATTTACTTTTTCTTGTTACCATGCTGAGAAATAAGAACTTTCTTTACAAAGGAGGTCAAATCATTAGGATAAAAGCAATATCATAACATCTCATAGGGGAAGAAAACCTCTAGTCAAGTGTGAGACCAATTTTGTTTATTATTTTAGTAGCAAGGAATTCTAGGGTTGTAATTAAATTACTGGATGGAGAATACAGCGTTGTTCAGAGGGGTGATTATGAGTGTAGACTCTAGATTTCAGCAGCCTGAGTATAAACCGTGGATCACCACTTATCAGCTTTGTAACTGAGTCCTTTACGTCCCTAAAACTTGTTATCTCATGTAGCATATGAAGCACTAAGAATGGTTTTTGCAGCATGATATTATTAGCGAGAAGCATATGAGCCCTTAGCACAGTGCCTCACATGTAGTAAGTGTTCAGTGAGTATCTGCAGTTGTTATTAAGCATCTTCAGTTGGCATTGTAACTGAAATAAGAACTTCAAAATAAGAACATATAGTCACATTTCTGAAAGTTTGCTGACTGTGGTGCTGAGAACGTTTTGGATTTCTGTCTTTGAATACAGAAAGCACATACAGTGTTCACAAATGCTAAGCCTCACTCTGAGTGATATCATTGTACTATTTTCCATTTAAAATGCAAGCATGTGAGAAGAATCATATCAGTTTAAGATGCAGATTCTGACACAAGCATTCCTAATATTTCCTGATGGCACTATGCCTGCATCAAGGCTGTGAATCATGTAACTGCATTTAAACTGGGCAGATTCTTTTAAGGATAGGGTATAAATGGAAATAAAGCACAATTTTTCATTCCCTCTTCATTCTTAAATCCCATTAATATCAGTGAGAATTATGTATTATATAAAAGAAAGAACAAATTGGTCATTATTTCAGTGTACTGCTCTGTAAGTTTTTGTACCCTGAAATACTAGATTTCTTTCCTTTTGATATCCTTCTCTACCAGACTGTAGGTGTCCCGTGCACATCCATTAAATGAATGCCTGAATACCTTCAGATGCTGCTTATGTGTCCTTCAGATCCTAGCCATTGCTATTTGTACCTGGTCAGTCATATGAAGGTGGTAAAGGAACAAAGCCATTTTTCATGTCTCCTATATTCTGATTTCTAGCCTAAACTTTAGCACATTACCTGCCTTGTCCAACACATATGTACATGCACACATGCTTTTTAATATAGCAGAAACATAACCATGACACATGGAAATGATCAAAAGCTCTAATACTGAAAAACAATTCTAAGTTGATATTATGAGCTCTGTCCTGTATCGTGGTATTAACTTCGGCATGAATCACATGTGGCTAGGATATAATGCATAATATTGATTTTAATTTTTCCCCTCCAGGCTGTATCTCAGTTCCTGGCCTTGATCTTAAAAGTAAGATAGATGTTAGGCATTGTTATCTAGCAGAAGGAGCAAAAAATCAATTTTATCTTCTGGTACTTCATTCCCTTTCCTGTGAGGGCCAAGCAATAACACTGGAACAGCTGTAAACTCATGTTTGCTTAATAAAGGGTGTGATGCTGTTCTGTGCTGGAAGTTTACTAGTCCAGGTTCTTTTCTGCTATACCCACTGCATGTTTTCAAATGATAAATATGTAGTAACATGGGAACCAATTAACTTGCTTTTTCATGGTAAAAAAGGATTTCGAAAACACACTGCAGAAAGATGAAGCAATATTTTTTAAACTTCATTTTTAAATAACTTTAGATTTACAGGAGAGTTGCAAAGATAGTAAAAAGAGTTCCCACCTTGTTAACGTCTTTGCATAAGTGTGGTACATTATTCAAAAGGAAGAAATCAACATTGCTATAATAGTGCTGTTTAACCTATAGACTTCATTCAAATTTCTACAGTTTTTCCACCAAGATCTTTCTTCTGTTTCAGTATCCAATCCAAGATACCACACTGGGTCAAGAGACCATTTTTTGAGAAATACATTTTTGAGAAATATGTATTTGCTAATGGCAAGAATGTCAATGTAACTGAATACTGAATCATACAGGTCCTTTTTGATTCTTTACGTCTTTAAAGGTTGCCAGTAAAGGAAATATATTTGGTGAGCTAATCAGTAGTCTAATGGAATGATTTCCAACTTTACTGTGGAAACACACCGGGGCATTTTACTCAGTGGATATATGTATTCACAAGCAAAGTGCTGCTAATAATAAAGTATTGAAGTTTGTGAATGGCTTATGTATTCATAAATTGAACTAAGTGAAAGTTTATACTAATAGTAACCCTATTCTGATAGTAACCCTATTCTCACATGCCTTGTGAAATGCTTTTGGAGTGAGAGAGAAAGAGGTAGGGTTACAGCTATGAGGTCAAAATTGCTCTTCAATTTACCTGTACTCCTTGATTGCATCATTTCTCACTTCCTTCATCTTTGAAACAGGCTGTGCATCCCCATGCTTTGTCTAATTTAATGGAAACCAAGATGTTCAGAATAAGAATAGCAGCTGCACCAATGTCCAGTATTTTGAGAAAATAATTGGAAAAATATATATTCAGTTCATCTTGTGGCTTTAAGTTTGTTAACCCCTCAGATTCTGTCTAGAGCCTTGGGACTATGCTAGCATATAAGGACATGTTCTACTGGAAACCTGCTGTAAAATTCCAACTTCTCTTCAGTTGCTTTTTTGTGTTAAGGACCATGTTTACATTGTGTCCTTCTGGAACACGCAGATGTGTTCATATTTGCTCTGGAACTGCCCCCAATTTCTTTCATTCATTTGTCCACTCAGAGTGTCTAATTTGGCTCAGGTACTGGGTTAGGTATTGGGGAAAGGAAGTTCATAACACACAGCTGTTTCTCTTATTTAGCTTACAGCTTTGCGAATGTAATAATAAGGTGGAATCAGTGGGGTCCCAAATAGTGACACATAAAAGGTATTTTTTACAGTATAAATGCCTAATTCTTCCCAGTGAAACATAAGACACCATCAGTAAGGAGTGAGCCCAGAAAGATAACAAAGTATGCTCAGAGGACCAAGCAGTGGGGAAGAGTGGGCAAGATGATTCCAGACAGACAAAACTATGGCATATAAGGATGTGAATGAATTTTAGAGAAATTCAAGTACTTTAGAGGAGCTGAAGTATGGAATACTGTGTGAGAGACATCAGAAATTACAGCTATTAGACCTGAGCTCTAATGTCTGTCTGATCCGAGCAACCTATGACGGGGCTTGAACCTAAAGCAGTGGCAAGGGTAGATGAGAACATGAGGTGGGTTCCAGAAGCATGGAGGAGGGGACCGGACTGAGAATCAGGAGCAGAGAGCTGAAGGCTATCTAATGTGGTGTGCTTTGTATGTGGATAATACAGGAACAGAGATGGAAGGAGGGGAAGGCGACATGTTCCACTGGGATACGATGATATTGAGTTGCTCCATTTTAAGGTGAGCAGTAGGAAGCCCGCGAGAGAGGTGAAAGGGGGAAATTTATGCAGAACCTTGCAATGCCAGGTGAGCATCGGGGCTATGGGCTTAAATGGGATCATGAACTCAAGGGAAATTAAAAGAGAAATTGGGATAAAACTACATTTAATAAGTGGGCAGAGGAAGAGTTGCTTAGGCAAGAGAATGAAATGGAAAAACCAGACGGCAGGTGTAAAAGCCAGAGGTTGATATGAGCATGTCAGACAACAAGCTGGGAGGGACTCAGGATGAATGGGTTTAATAGTCTGAAGTGCGCGGGCGGGCAGGTTAAGGAAGATGAGGACTGAAAAGAGAGGTGTGGACTGTAGTGTGCAATCGCCGATCTGTCGGTTACACTGACAAGGGCAGTTTGAATGGGACAATGGCAAACATAGGACAGGAAGGAGTCAGTTACAATAGGCTGAGGACTGCATGAAGAGACGAACAGATAGATACCGAGAGGGCGGGTTACACCTCCCAGGAGTTTGGATATGAAGAGAAGGCTGGAGCAAGTGCTTAAGGCAGAAATTCATAAAACTTAAAGACAGCTTTTCTTTATTCTTTTACTTCCTTTTTTTGTACATTTTGTTTTTTTCTCTCTTTTTTTTTGCAAGTAAAGGAGAGAATTACTCTGTATGGGATAAGGTGGAGTGCCTTCCTGTGGACACAGAAATATTGAAAATAGAGGAACAAGGGAATGATTGACAGAGGCAGGTCTCAGGAAAGTGTAGATCAGAAGTGAAGAGACTGGAGGAGCAATGGGACCCTCATCCTTATGGTCAGGGAGAGGAAATAAAGGGAATCGGATACATCTGTAAGGGGTCCAGGGTATAAGGATATGAAGGGAGTTCTGACAAATGATTACTAACTTCTCTATGATTTAGGGGGCAAGTTAAAATGTGGAGTATAACATAGGGAAGTGAGGCTCAGTAGGTTTGATGGGTATGATGAAAGTCCAGAAGATGTGCAAGAGAGAATGGGAAAAACAGATTTCCAGGAGACAGTGAAAATTCAGCAAAAACAGGAGCCCGTAGAAGTACAGAGGTCATAGTTTAGATTCTCTCTCCCTCTCTCTCTCTCCCTCTCTCTCTATATATATGTTAAGGGCTTAAATAAAAGTGGTAGACCATGAGGTCTAGAAGAGATAGAAAACATAATAAATCCAGGAGAAGGCACATGGATTATGATTGAAAGAAGTGGGCCCACCAGCTGGACAATCAAGCCTGAATTAAATCACGGGACAGACTATGTGATGAGAGGCAACTAAGGCTGATTAATCTCCTAAATGCTCTCCCCATTTAGCTGGTAAAGTTGTCAAGCTTTCAACAATAGTACGGGATTCTGGGTGAGACTACACAAGAAAATGTGTTTTCCTCTCTTATGAGAAAGAAGTCAGACTGATAAAAAACAAAAAACAAACCTTCCTATTATTACTCCCCAAGAATAGCATGTAGGTACAAGGTCAACTTGAGGGACCTGCTGAGAATGAGCATGCTGCTATTTATTGCCTCTTTGGATGAAAACCCAATTTTTCTTCCATCAAAGATCAAGCTAGTGCTATTTTATGGTAAACATAGAAACTGCCTTACAGAAAATTACTCTTTTAACAGGTACAGTCTTGTGTTCTATAGTGATTTAAAAATTGGCATTGTGACTGGTATTGTGCCTACAGCTCCTATTTAAATAATCTCCTTGGATATATTACACACACACACACACCATTAAAGGGTATGCTTACATTATGTTTAATCACAAAGTGTTCATGAAAACATCCCTGCCTAGATAAATTTTTACCGCTTAATATACTTTACCTCATTTGCTCTTATTGCTGATTGAGACATCAGAGATTAAAATGATTTAATTATTCTACTTAGAAAGGGAAAAAAAGCTACAATAATACTTTCTGAAGTTTTGATATTATTTTTACTAAGGCATGAAGAACAGCTCTTCACTCATGCAAGAAATACTTACTTGACATCTGCCAAGTGTGACAGGGCTTTGCAGTAAGTAATGTGTGAGGCATCCATTCTGTTTACAATATGAAAAAAATTACTCTGCTGTAGCTGGTCCCTAAATGGTAAACTTAACAGCTCAAGCAATTTGTTTATTTATGGTAAGGCAACACTAGAAAGTGTGCTTTGTGAGAACAGGGACCTTGTTTACTTCACCACTTTATCCCCAAGAGTTTCAGACATAGGCAGGTAGAGCTGGGCCCTCACAAATACCCAGGTGGTAGATGCAAGAATGAATGCTTAGAGTATTGATCCTGTGGATAAGAGCTGGGTATACTGACATTATATTTCCTATTGTAGGGATATAGAGTGTCACACACACATGTGAGTAAGCCGTATAGCTAAAGGAGGCTATTTCACCTGGATCACCCGATGGCAGGGGTCATGAACTTAGATGGGGGAAGATTTACATATTAATTTTCTCTAACTTTTCTAACTGAAAGTTTGCATTTCATTCAATTATGAATATAGGAAACAAACCACAAGCATGTGAGTTTGTCATTAATAAAAAAAAAATCAGTTGAAGAAAAAACTACATTACAGCTATTACAGATATCTCAAAATATCACCAAGTGCATTGCTAATTTGAAACTCTGGTAGTTATTAGTTTCATTGATAGATATTGTATTCTTAATGGCAAAAATGAAATTGTATTACTGTATCAACATCTAGTCCTTTTGAATAGTTTGGTAATTGGATTACTCTCTAATTGGTTTCCTTTGCAGTTCTGTGTGATTTATTTTATGCTCTTAAAAACATTACTCCAAGAATTGGTATTGTGATGGAGTGTTTGCAGAGGTGGCCACAGTTCCTCTCATCCTTGGTGGTGCAATCCTTTGCATTGTGACTTGGTTCCATTTCCTATCAAGAGATGGAATTTTTATTCTCCTTGAATCGGGTCTGGACTTGCGACTTGCTTTGACGGATAGAAAACTCGAGGTGTGAGGTATCTTCTGAGCTTCATCCTGTGAAACCTGGCAGCTTCTCTTCTCACTCTTGCTGCCCCTTCCCTCCATGTGCAGAAGCCAAGCTAATCTTAAGGATGGGGAACCGTGTGGAGAGAGAGGACCCCCTGAAGGCCAGCCCCACCACCAGATGTGTGAGCCAGGCCACCTCTGACTGCCTCATACTGGGGGAGCTTCCTGACAGCTGTTGCCACATGAGAGAACCCCACCAACCCCTGACACATAAGGGACCCCAGATGAGGCCAGCGGGAGGTGTGCCCAGCTGGGCACAGCCCAGATGGTCAACCACACAGCATTTTGAACAAATAAATGTGTATTATTTGGGGCCACTGCATCTTAGGATGATTTGACAGGCAGTTCTACAACTGACTCTACCTGACTGTAAAATGTGTCCATGGCCTCCCAAATTAAGAATCCATGCAGGAAACAGATGTCATTTAGCCAGTCTTCTGACTTTATGCTTCGTGCAGCAGAATCTAGACTGCTTGTCTGTTGGGTATTTGGATTCAGACATTTTTCCTTAAAAAAATTCCTTGATTTGTCTTTTTGTTTAGGAATGCCCATTAAAAGATAACTATTGAAGTGATTAAATTTATGTTGGGGACTAAGGTCTGGAGATGGCAGGATTTTTTTTCTTTCTTTCTGTAGGGTATGAAATTTTTATCAATAATTTAAGAATCTATCACTTTCTAAAATTATTCTTCAAGTGATGGTAAAGGGCTGCATTTTATATCTACGGAGGGCACTGTATCCTATGAATTAAGCATATAATAGCAATTATTTTACAGAGCTGTAAGTTTTTAACACGGAAATGAAAGAAAAATCATATTTTAAATAATATCTCATATCTGGTAAGAGACATTCAGAAGAATTAGCAGGAGTTACGGATGGACCTAGAGGGTATTATGCTAAGTGAAGTAAGTCAGACTGAGAAATACAAATACCATATAATTTCACTTATATGTGGAATCTAAAAAACAAAACAAATGAACAAATTTAAAAAAAAGGCTTGTAAATACAGAATTGCTGGTTGCCAGAAGGGAGGGAGCTTGGGGGATAGGCAAAATAGAGGAAAGGGATTAAGACGTATAAACTTCCAGGTATAAAATAAAAAAATCACAGAGATGAAAGGTAGAGCATAGGGAATATAGCCAATCATAGTGTAATAGCTTGGTATGGCGACGGATGGTAACTGTTCTTATGGTGAGAATTTTGTAATGTATATGAATGTTGAATCACTATGTTGTACACTGGAAATTATAATGTTATGTCAACTGCACTTCAATAAAAAAAGGAAAAACAGAACAGAGATCATGGCAAAAATTATTTTTTAAGAAAGCAATTTTTTCAAGGCTGCTGAGAAATCAGATTAGAAGGAAACTGAAAAGTATTCACTGAATTGAGGGAATTGAAGGTCACTGGCAATCTTAAGGAGAGTTTCCGTGGGGTGTCAGAGTTGAATAGAGTTACTGAGGTGCAAAAGAGGTGTAAGGGCAGGGAGAGAGCAAGTGGACTCAACTATTTCCAGAGTTTGGCTATCAATAACAATTGTAAGTAATATTTATATTCTGATTATATTTATACTATATGCTTATATATATAGTATTTTATATATATACATATATTACACACACACACACGTATATGTACACACACTTACATATTGTATTGTACATCTTTTGCACCAGATCTCAGACAGTCCTTGGTGCTTTCTGTGTACACTGCTTTATTTAACCCCCACAGTATCCCTATGGAGCAGGGCATCCCATGTATCTATTATTACAGAGATGAGGAAACAGGCTCAGAGTAGTTATTACTCCAAGTTGCTCATAGAGTAAATGGCAAAGTCAGGATCTGATCCCATCCCATGTCCATCTGATTCTGGAGCTCATGCTTAATGCATAAAACTGTCTCTGCCACTTTGTGAAGGTTGGTAGAGGAGAAGATCAAAAGTTGAAAGAATAGGGATAGTTTTTTACTTTCTAAAGAACAGAGAGCTTTGCATTAGTCTCGCTGCTGAGAAGGAGTCACTGAGCACACAAAGGAGTGTGAGTTTCCTGTGAGGTGGGACAGGTGTGATGCAGAGCTCCCAGAGGAGGGGACTGCGCTTTTGGAATAGGAGGGGAACCTCTGTGCAAGAGCAGATGAAGGTAGGATGAGAGCAGACGCAAGTAAGTTTAGACATTTTCGTTCGAAAGTCAAAATAGTTGACTTTTTTTAAATTCTATATCTTTTTCAAAGTAAGTTACAAGGTCATCTTTTGGGCATTGGGAGGCAGATGAGGTGTTTAAAGAGTGTGGGAGAAGTTTAGATTTATCGTGGGTGTGAGAGAGACAGCAAGCCGGTGGGAGCCATGGTAAAACTGTAGGCAGTGCGGAGACCCTGACGGCATGGAAGCATCAAAATGCAGCCTTGTGAGGTTCCCTTTCCTAGCTGCACAGGCTGACATAGCTCTCAAGTAGGCAAAGTTTAATTCATCTACAGTGGGGGCTTTCCAGGCATGTACAAAGACAAGTCAGAGGCCAGAGAACTTGGGGAGTTGGTTCGAGAAGATTGAAATGAAGCTGGGGGTGGAGGGAAGTGATGCAGTAGGAGCTGATGGACAGGAGAACATGAAGCAGTCTGCAGACGAGGCGTCCAAAGAACATGGTCAGCAGAACTGGAACACTAGCCAGAAGTTAGGATGGTAGAATTGGAGCCATTTCAAGTTATGGTGGGTTCCAGCGGCTAACTTAGAAAGCAGAAGAGGCCATGGGCGAGGAGGTGAGTGTCAAAGGCAAGAGTTCTTGATTCTAAAGCCAGAAGAAGGATAGCCAGCCCCATAATAAAGATCGCCATGCATGTGACATGGTTGACAAAGGCATATGAGGACAGTGAGCAGGAATAGAGAGGGCATGCATCAAGGACTGAAAATTTCTCTATCAGGAGTAAGGAGAGTGATGACTAGAAAAAGGAGGTTGCTGACCCACCAACCACCTTTCAATCCACAATACGTAAGACTTTAATGGATAAAAGGCAGGAAAAGCAGCATAGATTCAGGGGGAGTCAGTTTTAGTGGAAGTGTGGGGGTTGGGGATATCGGGGAGTTTTCTGGTTATGTGGCTCCAAAGGTCTGATGAAAAGATTGGGAGGGAAGGACGTGGGAGGGTGCGTTGAAGTAGGAGATGCTCAGTCCATCTCAGAGCGAAGCCGGGCGAGTACAGATCGTGGGGTGGTCTTACAGTTCTGTCAAAGATTGTGAGGAAGAATTTAGTCACAGTAGTTTCTGGAAACATGAGTTTGTCTCACAGAATTTAGCTTTGATCTCAATGAGAAGAAACCCAAAGGCAGTATCATGGGACCAACCTTACTTTTCCTCTTGTTTGATGAAAGGGTGGCAGCTGTGGTATAGGGCGTGGGGTGGCCTTGGTGGCAGTGGGCAGCAGGGATGAGGCAGGCTTGGGTCACCAGCTCTTCCATGCAGGGTAAGATCTCTGTGCATGGAGGGAACGAGCCAGTGAGGCATAGGTCAGGCTCTACTTTGTGGTTTGTTGGTGTCCTGTCACTATTCTAAGGGACCCCGGTGGCCAACAGCTACGTAAAAATGTAATACCACAAATATCCTTCTAGTTCTTTACTAATGTATATTTTTAATGAATTTACTGAGGATACGTTTCCAGAAATGAAATTTTGATGTTAAAGGAAATGGATCATTTTAGAGTGTTGGGTATATATTATAAATTCCCAAGCATGAGGTTTCTACTACTTTCCACTTAAACTGAGATGGAGTGTTCTTTCCATACTGTCTTCTTTACATAAGGTTTTCAAAGTTTAAAATCACTGCCAATGTAAATGGCAAACGTTGGCATCCTGCCATTAATTTACTTTGCCTTTTTTTTTATTACTAAGAATCTGAAAAAGGACCATTTGTATTGGTTTTGTCTGTGTTCATTTACATGCTTTGCCCTACTGAGGTCTTTTTAGACCTCTTTATATAAACATTAACACTCTACCCACTATATTGAAAATACATACCCAATCTATTGTTTAACCTATGTTTTCAATTTTTGTAGTTTTGACTCACAGATATTTTACATTTTTAATATGAAAAAGCATCACATATTTGCTCACTCAACTTCATTCTCAAGCTCTGTTTGGTCTGTGCGGGTGGAAGTCTTGCTTTAGAATTTAATTCATATATGTAATGTCAATGGCTATTTGTAGAGCATGGCATTTAAAAAGCATCTCTCTCAGCAACCCATTTTTAGCACATCTTTGGATTTTCAAAGTGAAGGCCAGAATATGGTTTGAGATCATTGTTATCTTCCTTAAACGTAATAGGTGTATTTGACCAAGTGTGAACAGTTGCTGGCCTTGCTAGAAGTCTTTTCAGTAAGGTAATGACAAAAAACTCTTTGAGTTAGGGATAGTGGAAAGCAGGCAAGCTCAAGTCATGTGACCTTCCACATGCAGAGTAAAAGTTCTCTGCCAGCAAGTAAAGAGATACGAAGAAAAAGCTTTGCTGTGAAGTGAAACTAAGAAATAGCTAGTCATTGGAGAAAGATGTGTAAACAAGGACAAGCCTAGATTTGACTCTTACACTGTAGTTGTCCCTCTGTGCTTTTTTTAAAACCATGAGTTAATAAGATCTGTTCAAACTAAGATATAGGGTAAATTTTATTCTACCATCAACTATTGGTTAATTTAATGATCTGAAGCATATATTCCACTATATTTCAAATATCTTAAAATTTCTAGCTCTTCCTTAATCTATTTTTTCAGTGTGTTCCCAAAGTCTGACTGAAAGTAATGTTAATAATTCACTGCAAAGGATTTTAAATTATTTTTTTGAAACTATTGCCATTAACCACTGTCCTAAAAATTCTTATGAAATACCAAGGTGTGATATGCATTCTGAATGATGACCAAGAATGCTAGATCAAGTTGGATCTCTGGCTTCAGCACCTTACATTACAAGCATGTTTCAACTACTGACAATAAGACAGAATGGCTAGTGAAATCTTCTCATCTTTTTGACAATATATTTGGCAGACAGTAAATATTTGTTGAATGAATGCAACTGGATTTCATAAAATGGTGCATATAGGCTCCCTCACCCCTTTTTGACTGTGTTTCCCTGACTTCATCTTACACTAGCCAAGTCACTTAGATTTCTTATTGGCTCAGGATTTGTAAATCTCTTCCAGATGATCAGCTACACTAAAAGCCACTTCGGCAAATCTGCTGTGTACGGTACTAGATATTATAGACAGAGAGGTAATACTTTTTTCACATTCTCACCGGAGTGTCAGCTGACTGAGAAAACAAGATTAAAAACATAGATATAGAGACTATTACCATATAGGTAAAATTCAAGATTTGTGGGAATACAATATAGGTGAGGGAGCTTTATGGACTGCTTGATATTGAACCATAACTTCATACTATGTTTTGTGTTTATGTTTGTGTATTTAGGGAAGCCTGGGACCACTATGATTTTCTATCTAGATGTATTCTTCAAAGCTCTATTCAAGTGTCACCCAGTACAAAGACTATCAGCTCTAGCCATGTCAAATTCCTAAATACATCCCATTCTTGCAGTACCACCTGACCTTCATTTCTGATCTCTTGGTTTATATTTTTTCTCTTCCTGGATTCATAAGTTCCCTTTATTCCTAAAAAAGGTTTTGACTTAGCAGTTTGATCCTTGGTATGCTTGTAAGTGTAGAACATCTCTTTGCTTCTGACTGTTCCAGGTCCTCTCTACACAAATCATCCTTGACTCCCAAGCCCAAATCTGGCTTTAACCCATTCGGCCTCGATAGCATAAGATGAAGTCAGGGAAATGCAGTTGAAAAGGGGTAAGGGAGACTAAATGCACCACTTTATAAAATCCAGTTGTACTCATTCAACAAATATTTATTATACACCAAATATTATTCTTCTAAGGTTCTCTTATGCCCAAACTGAAAATATTGAAAAGTTACTTGACCTTGATAGTATTTAAAAATAATGAGACACAAGTCAGATAAGATTTGTTAAGTAGATGCAAGTGAAAGGCAAATTTCAAAAATATGTGATGCATAGGAAGAGGGGTGCATGTGTATATGTGTGTGTGCATGATGGTAGGATGTGGGGAGTCCAGAAAGGAGATAGGCTGTGAATCAACTGTGAATCAGCTCTCTACTCAGTCTGAGAGTGTGGAACTCAGACAGGGTCAGACACTAAGCTTGCGTATTGCCTGAGCTGAAAGATTAAACATTTTCAACAAGTTGTCATGTTGAACACTTTAACTACCAGTAAGAAGTTCTCTTCTCTCATTTTCACCAGATGGGAATGAGGGAATTGAGCCACCGGTAAGTTCAATCAAATACTCTGTGTTCCTTTGGTGTAAAAGATATTGTGGAAATATCTTGATCAACAAAACATGATGTTGATAAGACAGTGCACGAAATAAAGATGTACTTCAGCAACACTGATTCAGAGTGGAATCAAAAGGAGATAATAAAAATGGAAATTATTTTTTAGTTTCAAAAAGGAAAAGATTGCTTTTGTGGAAAGAGTGCATAGCACCTGTGAATGAAGTTTCACTCATATTAGAGGTCTCCAAATCTAAAATAAAATATATGCTTCTTCAGAAAATCATATGTACATATTCTTTAGTAACACCAGTCCTTGCTAATAAATGTTTATTTCCCAGCATATATCATACAAAATAGAACAAATAAATTTCCTTTCCAACATGTGCACACACATGCATATTACTTTTTTTGTGGGCTAAGTCTCCCTGTACTCAGATTTAATGAATCAACAAGGAGAGAATCTGAGTTTCCACAGTTGTGAGGTAAATCCAGCACATACCTCATATTCATGAAAAACAAATGGTTCTCTCTCCATGTTAGCACTGTGTGGTATTCTTCAACTCTGAAAGGAAGTGTGAATTTTGAAAGAACCCTGTGACAAGGTAACAATTTACAGTTTAACAGACTAAAAGACTAAAACATATGTTAATTTCTTTATGCTCACCTATTTGGCTCTTTAACAAAAAAATAAATAACTACTAATTTAATGTTCATCAGGGTACATTCATGAGAGATGAATTTTCTAGATAACCAAGACAAATCTTTTTGAAGTAGAAATTAGCTCATTAACATCTTATATGCCAGACCAGGTCCTAGACATGTTTATAATTGTTATCTTATTTACAACCTACCCCAAGCCCCACTAGGTAGATACGATCATGCAGGTGTCATAGTTAAGGAAATCTGGCTCAGAAAGGTGAAGCAACTCACGATTATGTAAGTATTCAACACTAGGTCTTTGCAAGAAATTTTATTAATTTTAATAGTAGCATTCAACAATGCGTTTTACACTTTAATTTCATTAAAGGAGATAGTAAACATAATGTAACTTGTTTCTGATGGTTTAACCTGTCCCTTCAAAGGAGCAGTTATTATGTGGTCTGTAATCTGCTGATGCACAAAAAGGGTAGTAGAGGAAACTGATTTTGCCCAAAACCACCCCAGCTTTCATTTTGATATTCAAATATTGATTTTATGACTTTTATCTTTCTTCCTCCTTTATTACATGATAAGCTGTCACTTTGCTTTGCTCTCAAAACATTGATCACTAGCAATAAAATCCATCTTGCCTTAAAATTTTATTTCTAAGCTCCCATGTAGTAAATAGGAAACTAATAAATAAATGCATTGAAGTGTGCATCAGAAACGAGGGTAAAGAGGTTCTGAGTTGGCCAGAGGACAGTTCTCCTCTGCCACAATGCATGGTTTTGCATCGCTAAACATAACTTCAGAGGTCCTTTTCCTTAATTCTTAGTTAAGATTTACCAAATGTGACTCCTGGTTAAGTTAGGTTTTACAGTCTAGCTCAACTCTTACCTTTTCTGTTATCAGGCTTTGGCCGGGTTCTGATCCCAAGTTGGGCTGTTTGTTGACTGAAAGGCCAAACAGGAGAGATAAGTGTTGGCGAACAGGAAAGGGTGCTTTATTCAGGAAGCTGGCAATCTGGCTGGACTAATGTCCCAAGACCATCTCCCCATCGCTGTTCAGAGTGAGAGCATTTTGAAGGGGAGCTTCATAGAGACAGAAGGGGACTGAAGGTTAATCAGTGACTGGAGGGCACTAGGAGGCTGTGTGCTTTGAAACTCCCTTGGGAATGGAATGTCCTTCTCTGTAGTTTCCTGGGGACTCCATGTGTAATTCCTGAATCTCAGTAAGGTCTGGTTAGAGTGCAACATATGTCTTAACTTGTTTCAAATTGGAGTGAGTGAGGCTTTGGTAAAATCTCTAACACTTTCGCTTGGCCTTCCAATCTCTTTCTCTCTGTGTGTCTCTTCTCCCTCTCTCCTCTTTTCTCCCTCCTATCCTCTGTTCTCCCTTTATGTTTTGTACATGCATTTCAGTAAGCATCACAGCTTGCTTTGTCTTTGAGCCCCAGTGTGGTAGACTAATTAGTTCATCTTTGTGTTTGCTGTATAACTAATATTCAATAAATGTGAATTTTATTGAATTTCCAGTGTCCTTTCATCTCTGAACTTCAGTGAGGACATATTTGAAGTCAAAGGCAACTGTATCACTTACACCCAACAAAAAGATAATGCCTACTGTCTGTTAGGCTTTTATATAAGCCAACAGTTTACATGCAACATTTTATTTACAAACCAGCAATTTACATGCAACATTTTATTTAATCTGCACAATAAAACGGCAAGGTCAACACTGTTAGTACCATTTTATTGGTGAGGAAGATAAGCTTGAAGAGGTTAATTGAATTGTCAGAATTTTTTATAGCTTGTAGAGGCTGGCATGGTATTCAAATGCAGGGCTGTGGAATTCCACAGCTTGTAATTGTTTTCCTGTGCTAAACTATGCACACACATTTAGTACATAGATGTGCATGCCTCTGATTAAACAATATATGTTTATATACATACATATTATGCATTTATACCATGTCTATGTTTAGGAATAGATATATATGATTTTACATAGGTAGATAATCATTATAGTCCTACATACAGGTTAGAGATATAACTTTCCTTGTAGTAGATTCAGTTTCTGCAATGGCAGAGTACAGGCTCTTGGGCATGTGTCTTGAAAGGATAGTCAGTCTCTCTGAGTCATACCCATGCTGAAAAGAGCAAGTCAGCCCAGCTCGCAAGCAAGCAACAGATGTAGGAAGTGAGAGGAGATGAGGAAGAGCATGACATTTCAGCTGGGACTTGGATTTCATGAAAAGAAATGCTCTTTTTTCTCTCTTCCTCTCACTATGTCTTCCCCTTCCTTGTCCTCTTCCTCTTCCCCCTCTTCCTTCTTCTCCATTTCCTGGTAATTTTCTGTGTGTTCTAATTCATTGACCATTGTGGAGATACAGAGGATTCGTACAGAAAAACCTCAGGCTTGCTATTGCCTTTTTTTTGAAATGTGATTTCCCAACAAAACTCCTGAGTTAGACAAAACAGAGATCACAAAGACCTCCAAGATTTTTCTAAACACACAGAATCTGGTAGACTATGTGCAGGTAACAAATTAGATGCAAACCATACCTGCTGAATATCAACCAAGTCAGGCACCTTCTCTGCATCCCCATTGCTCCAGCCTTGATGGAGACCCTTGCCATCCTTCACCTAAGTTCATGTACTGGTGTCTTATCCAGTTTCCTCTTCTCTGCTCTTATGCCTCCTCAGAATCATTTTCACATTAATGATTTCTAAACCTTTTTGGAACCCTCAACCCATCAGTTAAAAAAAAAAAGAATTCACACTCATATGTTTGTATATTTAAAATTAAATATGATTTACTGTATTTATTATAAAATATTTGAAAAGTAAGCATGTTCAAAGAAACAAATACGAACCAATATAAATTGAAGTTCTAAAATTTTCTTCCCATACCCCAGCGCACATGCCCCACTACCCATTTTGAAGTCCCCTCATCTACATTCTTCCAAGTGAGCTTTCTGGTGCATTGAAAACCCTTTACTGGCAACTCATAGTCTTCGAAATAATACTTCAATCTTTAATAAGCTCAGTGTGTCCTTTCATGACAGGGTGCTTGGGTTATTCTCACCTTTACTTCAACTTGACATTTTACTAATACACAATTATTCATGAATTTTTTAACGAATCATGCTATTACATGTGTATATATAGTTTAAACTCTTTCCTGTGCATTGAATGCTCTTCCTTCTACTTCTTCATTAGAAAGAATAAGAATTACAGCACTTAAATCTTGGATCATGATTCACCTTCTGCAGAAAGTTTTCCCTTAGCAGCCCCATTTCCTGATGGGAACATTATACTTCATGCCATTGGTGTCCAAAGTGAAGACACTCACCAGGTAAGGAAGATGATCAAGTTGAGTGTGGGAAAAAAAAAATAGAACTTCATGTTAATTGCTTTCTCATCTTTTTTAGCTTTATTACTTACTTAAATATACAAATAAGTATGTATATATTCACACATATATATACTGTATGTATACTTTATAAATATGCATTATATATAATGCATCATTAATTTTAGATATATCAAGGATATGCTCAACTTCTATACTTCTAATATGCTTATGATACAGAAGAATAGTTTATTGATTTACAGGGACACTTTCTTCAGTTCTTATTTTTAAATCTTTGTTGCCCCAGAAACCAAAGCACTTCTTTGCTAAAGGATATATTTAATATATGTGTGTTGACGCCAATAAAGATGGCATAATGTAGTATTTCATGTCTCTTTATTGTTCTTTACCATATATTTATTGTGCCAACTGATTTAGCCCAGCAAATTTAATGTCTCTGAAGAGTCTATTGAAGTAGAATATCAATACAAGACTTTTCCCCCCCTACAATCACAAGAGAATTGGAAATATCAAAAATTAATGACCCATCGAAATTACCATGGAGTAACTTAACACTGGGGTAAATATGGCATGATTTCTAAAATATTATGTAAATTTTCTGTCTTATCTTACCCTTCCCATATTTTTTTGTCCTTGTTAGAATTGAATAAATGTTAGGAATGCATTTATTCCAAAGAATGCATCTGGAATGAAAGTTTAACAGCAGCTTACTAGGATTTTAATTGGGTCAAAAAATAAATGTATGATACAAGACTCTACTGCCTTAGGAATTAAGTTTTTAAAACTTTATCATTTCTTGTTCATTTTCAAATTTATTAGTGAAAGGAGGCTTGTGTTCTAAATTTCATCTGTAGTGATGATTATGGGACACGAACATTTGTCAAAACACAAAAAAATTAACATTTTAGGAGAATAAATGAAACATTGCTTTTATTCTTATAAATTCTAGAGAGAATCCACTATGGTATAATGCAATTTAGAATGGGGGTAGCAGGTATCCCTCAACAGTTATCTCCTTTTTTGTCTCTTTGACTTTGAATTTAATTATTCCAACTCCTTTCATTTCACATTATTAAAGAAATCCTGTCTCAAGTGAGGAATAAAATGATCAAGTTAAATAAATCCAGTGCTGTGGGTTAATCATACTCCTTTTCAAAGAATTTATGCATAGATGTGAAAAACACAGATCTTTTAAAAACATATGCCTATCCACCTACCACACTGCAAAAATTAAGGTTTTGAAGTTCCAGTTTCTTGGTTTGACTAGAACAAAATGCCCCTATTCTTAATTCTAGTCACTTATTCCCCTGCATATAGATTTGTCCCTTCCCTTCCACACACAATGAATAGGTGCAGTAAGCATCATTTATACTAGCAGACTGACATCACTTTTTTCAAGCTCAGGTAGTAAGAGCAATCATTTTTCTCTCCACCATGAAAAGATAGCTGGCTCATTAAATATTTTCTCTTTGTGATTCCATTTTGGTTTTCCACAAAAGAATAATGTATGCTTTGAATTGTCAAACTACTAATTTAAATAAGCTATCTTCCCCTCCTTATTCAGGTTTTTTACCAATTCAGGGGAAAAATAATTATAAAACATTTGTGCTATGTTATTGGATAGGATCCAATTTTCTCAGGTGAATCAGAGAAAATTAGCAAATACATAAATAAGATATAAAAAGTTCATTTGTGAAACAGAGTTTGGGTGGCCTTCCCTAAGGAAATTAAGTATATCTAAGACTAAGACAATTCAATGTATCATTACATTGGATTTTTATATTATATTAGGTATTATGAGATATGGAATAGTAGGTATGGACATCTTGACATTTATCTGAAAACTTTCACTAGGTTAGAGTAGTAGCCAGATTTAGCGAAAAAAGATGTTCAAGACTCTTAGTTAAATTTGAATATGAGATAAACAATAAATACTTTTTTAGTACAACTGTGTCCCATGAAATGTGTGGAAAATAGTTTACATTTAAGAATATTTAGCTTATTGTAAATTAAAATTTAATTGAGCATCTTACATTTTTTTCTGACAACCTTTTTCTACATTAACATAAGAATATGAAAAGGCATGGAATATGCCTCAATGGTGGCATCTCCTTATCCCATGGAATATATTATTATAGTGGAATCTGAATTCTGAAAATAGCCTGGTTTTATTTTTTCCTTGGCTGCCAGGCAGCTCAGAATAACATTTTGCTTTCAGTCACTCCACTATGACCACTCCTTTCTGTTATCAGTTGCTTGAAATATAGAGCCAAATTTTGGGTCTATTTCAAGCAAAGTGCTCAAAAAATTACACATGCATATTTTGAGCAATCATTTTGTCCATTGCTTTAATTGTTTTTCCTTATCCTTATTTTGCCTTTGTTCTAATGTCCTCACCTATTTTTTCTCTGTTCCTAGAACAGGATGGTATAAAAATATAAGTAAAGAAAATGTTTAAGAATATATAGATACAGGCGTTCATTAAGATATATTTATTATTTGTTTGTTCTCTTTTCTGTGGCCCTGATTTTATTTACATTTGTGTTTTATTAACCTAGTTAAAGCATGTGACTTGATTGTATGCTTTTAAAGTTCTTTTGGGAAAGAAGCAGGGTAAGTATAAAGTATTTCCTTAAGTTTGTTAAATGTGGGTACAATGCTCAACATTGGGAGAAATGGGAAAATCTGGATGTATCCAAAAATAAAACATTAAGTAACGAGTTGGAATGCATTTTAAAATAATGGATCTTTGAACTAACTTCCAGAGACATATTGTTACCTTAGTTTTCTTTTAATTACTTTCTTTCTACTTTGTTCTAGACCTTCAGGCATAAGCAAAGATATTTTGCATGCCATAAACTAATGACAATTCTTCCTTTTATTCATTTTTTTTATTCCTAAAACAAATATTTGGATCTCTATTATAGGCAAGGAAAGATGTTGAGGAATAAAAATAAAATAAAAAATCTGAAGAAATTTGAGAAGCTTGTATTTCAAATGGAAAGACATTATAGCACATAATTTTTAAATTAATATTTTCTGGTCTTGATCCCTGGAGACAATAACTGTCAACTATTTTAGAGGTTCCATTTTTATATTTACCTCTGCATTTCTAAATAACATACTTAGGCTGCTCTTTCTTGGTTTTATTATAGCTTTCGATTCAGAGAGAACACACTATTTGCATTATTATAGCTGTATAAATTCTTTTATTGCTGATCCAAATAATAAACTGTGATTTGCTTCCTTTTTTGTTAGTCATTCTAGGAAAACTACAGAGTGGTCAAGGTTTGACAATTCCTGAGACTTTCAACTTCGACTTGGTGTAATGAATGAGCAAACAGAGCAAAGGTTACATGCATGCATGAATGGGAACAGAATAAGAATAAGTGGACAAGGATTCTATTGTCTCCATAGTGCAAGAGTTTAGAAAGCTAAGTGATCACTGCCTGGCCAGAGGGAGGAGCTTTCATAGGTCAGAGGAGTCTGGCCATGGCTGACCATATTTCCACCCAATCTTAGATTTCTAGGATTTAACAGTCACTTTTCTTTTTCTTTTTCACTTTTGATTAGTTTCCTGTGTATTTTTTTCACAGTCTCCACCAGCTGCATAAATTCTATCAAATATTTCAGACACTGTATCAATTATATTTCTCTGTTCCAGGCTGTACTGAAGCTCTCTAGGCTGTTACAGTTTCATCCTGACACATCCATTTGCTGCGCTTTTGAATTTTCCTGTTTTGTGAGCCCCATATCTTCATTTGCTATTATTTTGTTCCCTCATTTTGCTATTATTTTCCTATTTGCTCCATTTGCTATTGTTTTCCTCTCTCATTTCCTCCCTACATTCAATGCTTCTTACGAGTGGGAGAATTAAAAGTTTAATATTTTTACTTTTTCCATGTCCAAATGTGCTTTTAGTCTATCTAATCAGTCACACATTTTTAATCATTTGGTGAGATTAAGGTTTCTAGATTGAAAGTCATTTTCCTACAGACTTTTAAAGGTATTGCCCATTGTCTTCTTGATCACAAAGTTGCTGCTATCTGAAGTTGCTATGATTTTTGACATTGGGTGAAAAACATCCTTATGCAAACATCTCACCAACACTAACACTTGAAAAAGCTAGACATACTAATTTTTAAGTTATCCATTTTGAGAAGGCAGTTAAAGCCATGAAAATATGAAGTGACTAACTGTAAAGTTGAGAAATAATTTCAGTAGGATTCTCAGATTTAGATCAGGGATATCTGATGAAAAAAGAATAATAGAAGAAGAACCAGATTATTGGGTGTCAAAAGCAAAAGAAGGGGAACTTCTCAAAAACAGTTACTAACAGATATTTTATGTATTTTACTAGCAAGATGTTAATGACAACTCTGACAGTAGTTGGGATCAGACTATGAATTGAGGGTCAAAGTAAAGAATCTGAAATATTCCTGAACTAGGTGTCAAAAGAACTAAATTATTTCTAGTAAATTTCTGGTTGCCCTAGGGTAAATCATAAATCTCCTGTCTCCTGCTTCTTAACTATAACTCAAGAAGATTGGGCTTCATAACTGTAAATATCTCTCTGATTTTTAATGTTGTATGGCCTGCACTTCATGCACTATCATGTGCATTCACATGCAGGATCACATTTGAGTCTTAAACTAGTCCTATGAGGACAGTAGGTCAGTAATCTTCATTCCTCTATTATTCTGTCTTTCCTTTCTTCATCATTTTGTAGATGACAAAGCAAAAAAAAAAATGAATCAAATAGGTTGTTTTGAAAGAGAGCCAGATGTAGAAGCCAGGGGTCTCCTCTAAGCTTATCATGAGTCCTTTCTATTATATGACACGAAGTGCCTGACACACAACATACCAATATCCTTTGAAACAAATGCATCAATGTATCTGCGAAAGTCTAAATCTGTATCTGTTGATTCTTAAAGTATTGTTCATGATTTTATGGGGTCAGGAAGAACTTCTTAATGGATCATTGATTGATGGAGCTTCTAAAACCCTGAATTCCGATTTTACAGACAAATGATGAACAAGATTGACAGTTTGCTTAACCAAAAGGCACAGTTTGTCTCCAGCTGTTCAGTTTTCAGTCATTGTTGTTCCTCCTTTTAAATTATGAATGACCATTTCAACCTTATTATTATCAATTTGATTTGCTGTGGTTCTTGCATCCAAAGTATTTTTGCCTATAATTTTCTAATAACTAGATGCTAAGATGTGTATACATTGTGGTTCAAATGTGAATCATACACAGGTTTATTGCAGAAACTGATGGACATAGAAATCATGTTGCCATTTATTGTCTTTTTAGATACTTCAGTGACCAATCATTTTCATCATTAAGTTTCATTCCACCATATTCTACTCTCAGTATTCTCACTATGTTTTACATAAGGCGAAACACAAATCAAAATATTCTGTTTCTTATGGTCCATAAAATTGCTAGGAACTTCATTTGGCTTTAGCTTTTACTTGTAATTCAGTACAGATATGTGCTGGGAAATATGGTCACACAACAGGGAGTTGTGAAAGCACTTAGAAGACTCTTGTGTTTTCAGTTAGATTAAGCCAGTTGTACTGAAGACAGTAAAAATCTATTAAGTGACTGCTGTTTTTTCATTAATATGTAACTCATTCACATACTGTGTTTCTTTGTTTAGGGCTCTGATCTATTAGTGTCTAAAGTAAGATGATAAAATAAGCAAAATATGATAGCAGCAGACAGTAGAGTGGAATTCGTTGCCTTGGACAGCTCTCTTGATTGTTGTATTCTGATGTTCATTACATCCAAATGTAAAATATCAGCAGTCAATCTCTGCATATGCTCTGATAGTCAAATCTTTCTCTAGCCCAAAGCAGATAATTCCATTTATGCTGGTGCAATATTCAGAATTGTGGAGAGATGAAAGTAAAAAGCCAACAGTTTTCCTGTCTAATATAAAAGGATCTAGGAATGCCTTTGACCTACACTAAGAGCCTTTTATTTTTTATTTATTTATTTTTTTGTAGTTTGCCATCTTAGCATTTATTTATCTTATTTTTTTTTTCTTTTTGTAGATAATTATTTTTTATTGAAGGGTAGTTGACACACAGTATTACATTACATTAGTTTCAGGTGTACAACATAGTGATTCAACATTTATATACATGACAATTCCAGGTACCAGCTATCACCATACCAAGCTGTTACAATATCTTGACTATATTCATTACATCCAGGTTACTTATTATTTTACCATTGGAAGTGTGTACTTTTTTTTGTTTGTTTGTTTGTGAGGGCATCTCTCATATTTATTGATCAAATGGTTGTTAACAACAATAAAATTCTGTATAGGGGAGTCAATGCTCAATGCACAATCATTAATCCACCCCAAGCCTAATTTTCGTCAGTCTCCAATCTTCTGAGGCATAACAAACAAGTTCTTACATGGAGAACAAATTCTTACATAGTGAATAAGTTCTTACATGGTGAACAGTACAAGGGCAGTCATCACAGAAACCTTCGGTTTTGCTCATGCATTATGAACTATAAACAGTCAGTTCAAATATGAATACTCATTTGATTTTTATACTTGATTTATATGTGGATACCACATTTCTCTCTTTATTATTATTATTTTTAATAAAATGCTGAAGTGGTAGGTAGATACAAGATAAAGGTAGAAAACATAGTTTAGTGTTGTGAGAGAGCAAATGTAGATGATCAGGTGTGTGCCTGTAGACTATGTGTTGATCCAAGCTAGACAAGGGCAATAAAACATCCACGTATGCAGAAGATTTCTCTCAGAACAGTGGAGGTGAGGTTCTAAGCCTCACCTCTGTTGATCCCCAATTTCTCACCTGATGGCCCCCCTGCGACTGTGCCTGTCTTAGGTTGTTCCTCCCTTGAGGAATCTTACCCGTCTCTGGCTAACCAGTCATCTTCTGGGGCCATACAGGGAAATGTAAAGTTGGTAAGTGAGAGAGAAGCCTTATTGTTTGAAAAGGTTAGCTTTTTACTTCTTTGCATATTTATGCCCTGTAGCTTCTATGCCCAGCATTTGTCTTGAGGTATCTTTACCACTTGGAAGAATTATGATACTTGGTAAATTTGATATGAGGCATGAATTCTATTTAAGGGTTGTAATTAGGAAGGAAGAAGATAAGCTATAGAAGTAGCAGGCGGAAGAAAACATGGGAAGATTGATTATTTCTTTGACATATCTTCTTGTAGAGTAACTTCAGCATGTATAGGTTTTAAGCTACTACTTAAATTGCGCACACACATTAACATAATAGGAGTATAGTTACATAACCAAAGCATACCTGTAATTACCAGCCATCTCCAGTGAAACCAAGAAAACCAGTTAGGCACCTTAGGCATTTGTGAAAACTTATCTATGATATGGTGGTTATTGTCCAACTGAACTTGAACAGTCTGAGAGAAATCAGACAAATTAAAACAACCCATTCCTGAGGAATGTTCACATCCCTTATGTTCTTTTAACAGTAAATAATCTGTAGTTGTAAGATTTTGGAGCGCTACAATTTGCACTTCTCCTAATTTTTGATTGAGTTCCAACAGTATAGATCCAGTCAAATTTGTTGTTTTACTGTATGCACAGGCCAGCTTAGATATCTCCTTCCTCATTCCCATGGCAAGTCCAGGAGCTGGTGGGATGAGTGCATCTACAGCTGTAGCAGTGCGTGGATCTTTGTTGGGGTTTTTTGATGATCATCTTCTGGCATGAGTCTTCCAGAGAGTGCTGATGTTGGAGGTACTTTTTCATATTGTATCTTAGTTCATTTTTGGGGTAGCCCAATTAGGCTTTGATCCCCTGTATAAACACAAACAGACCCTTTGCCTACACTTTTATATGCCCTTTATACCCTTGATAGGACTCATTGGAGGTCTCCACACAGGAACTGCCTTTTTTTTTAAAATTTTTTTTGGTATCACTAATCTACACTTACATGATGAATATTATGTTTACTAGGCTCTCCCCTATACCAGGTCCCCCCTATAAACCCCTTTACAGTCACTGTCCATCAGCATAGCAAAATGTTGTAGAATCACTACTTGCCTTCTCTGTGTTGTACAGCCCTCCCTTTTCTCCTACCCCCCCATTCATGCTAATCTTAATATCCCCCTACTTCTCCCAACCCCCTTTATCCCTCCCTACCCACCCATCCTCGCCAGTCCCTTTCCCTTTGGTACCTGTTAGTCCATTCTTGAGTTCTGTGATTCTGCTGCTGTTTTGTTCCTTCAGTTTTTCCTTTGTTCTTATATTCCACAGATAAGTGATATCATTTGGTATTTCTCTTTCTCTGCTTGGCTTGTTTCACTGAGCATAATACCCTCCAGCTCCATCCATGTTGCTGCTAATGGTTGGATTTGCCCTTTTCTTATGGCTGAGTAGTATTCCATTGTGTATATGTACCACTTCTTCTTTATCCATTCATCTATCGATGGACATTTAGGTTGCTTCCAATTCTTGGCTATTGTAAATAGTGCTGCGATAAACATAGGGGTACATTGGTCTTTCTCATACTTGATTGCTGCATTCTTAGGGTAAACTCCTAGGAGTGCAATTCCTGGGTCAAATGGTAGGTCTGTTTTGAGCATTTTGATGTACCTCCATACTGCTTTCCACAATGGTTGAAC
This sequence comes from Manis pentadactyla, assembly GCF_030020395.1. Lineage (NCBI taxonomy): Eukaryota > Metazoa > Chordata > Mammalia > Pholidota > Manidae > Manis > Manis pentadactyla. The sequence continues at coordinate 17,892,622 of NC_080029.1, forward strand.
AAGTTTACATTCCCACCAGCAGTGTAGGAGGGTTCCCCTTTCTCCACAGCCTCGCCAACATTTGTTGTTGTTTGTCTTTTGGATGGCAGCCATCCTTACTGGTGTGAGGTGATACCTCATTGTAGTTTTAATTTGCATTTCTCTGATAATTAGCGATGTGGAACATCTTTTCATGTGTCTGTTGGCCATCTGTATTTCTTTTTTGGAGAACTGTCTGTTCAGTTCCTCTGCCCATTTTTTAATTGGGTTATTTGTTTTTTGTTTGTTGAGGCATGTGAGCTCTTTATATATTCTGGACAACAAGCCTTTATCGGATGTGTCATTTTCAAATATATTCTCCCATACTGTAGGGTTCCTTTTTGTTCTATTGATGGTGTCTTTTGCTGTACAGAAGCTTTTCAGCTTAATATAGTCCCACTTGTTCATTTTTGCTGTTGTTTTCCATGCCCAGGGAGATATGTTCAAGAAGAGGTCACTCATGTTTATGTCTAAGACGTTTTTGCCGATGTTTTCTTCCAAGAGTTTAATGGTTTCATGACTTACATTCAGGTCTTTGATCCATTTTGAGTTTACTTTTGTATATGGGGTTAGACAATGGTCCAGTTTCATTCTCCTACATGTAGCTGTCCAGTTTTGCCAGCACCATCTGTGAAAGAGACTGTCATTTCGCCATTGTATGTCCATGGCTCCTTTATCAAATATTAATTGACCATATATGTCTGGGTTAATGTCTGGATTCTCAAGTCTGTTCCATTGGTCTGTGGCTCTGTTCTTGTGCCAGTACCAAATTGTCTTGTTTACCATGGCTTTATAGTAGAGCTTGAAGTTGGGGAGTGAGATACCCCCTACTTTATTCTTCTTTCTCAGGATTGCTTTGGCTATTCAGGGTCTTTGGTGTTTCCATATGAATTTTTGAATTATTTGTTCCAGTTCATTGAAGAATGTTGCTGGTAGTTTCATAGGGATTGCATCAAATCTGTATATTGCTTTGGGCAGGATGGCCATTTTGACTATATTAATTCTTCCTAGACACGAGCATGGGATGAGTTTCCATCTGTTAGTGTCCCCTTTAATTTCTTTTAAGAGTGACTTGTAGTTTTCAGAGTATAAGTCTTTCACTTCTTTGGTTAGGTTTATTCCTAGGTATTTTATTTTTTTTGATGTAATTGTGAATGGAGTTGTTTTCCTGATTTCTCTTTCTGTTGGTTCATTGTTGGTATATAGGAAAGCCACAGATTTCTGTGTGTTGATTTTGTATCCTGCAACTTTGCTGTATTCCGATATTAGTTCTAGTAGTTTTGAGGTGGAGTCTTTAGGGTTTTTTATGTACAGTATCATGTCATCTGCAAATAGTGACAGTTTGACTTCTTCTTTGCCAATCTGGATTCCTTGTAATTTTTTTGTCTGATTGCCGTGGCTAGGACCTCCAGTACTATGTTAAATAACAGTGGGGAGAGTGGGCATCCCTGTCTAGTTCCCGATCTCAGCAGAAATGCTTTCAGCTTCTCGCTGTTCAATATAATGTTGGCTGTGGGTTTTTCATAGATGGCCTTTATTATGTTGAGGTACTTGCCCTCTATTCCCATTTTGCTGAGAGTTTTTATCATGAATGGATGTTGAACTTTGTCAAATGCATTTTCAGCATCTATGGAGATGATCATGTGGTTTTTCTCTTTCTTTTTGTTGATGTGGTGGATGATGTTGATGGACTTTCGAATGTTGTACCATCCCTGCATCCCCGGGATGAATCCCACTTGGTCATGGTGTATGATCCTTTTGATGTATTTTTGAATTCGGTTTGCTAATATTTTGTTGAGTATTTTTGCATCTACGTTCATCAGGGATATTGGTCTGTAGTTTTCTTTTTTTGGTGGGGTCTTTGCCTGGTTTTGCTATTAGGGTGATATTAGCTTCATAGAATGAGTTTGGGAGTATCCCCTCCTCCTCTATTTTTTGGAAAACTTTAAGGAGAATGGGTATTATGTCTTCCCTCTATGTCTGATAAAATTCCGAGGTAAATCCATCTGGCCCGGGGGTTTTGTTCTTTGGTAGTTTTTGATTACCGCTTCAATTTTGTTGCTGGTAATTCGTCTGTTTAGATTTTCTGTTTCTTTCTGGGTCAGTCTTGGAAGGTTGTATTTTTCTAGGAAGTTGTCCATTTCTCCTAGGTTTCTCAGCTTGTTAGCATATAGGTTTTCACAGTATTCTCTAATAATTCTTTGTATTTCTCTGGGGTCCGTCGTGATTTTTCCTTTCTCGTTTCTGATACTGTTGATTTGTGTTGACTCTCTTTTCTTCTTAATAAGTCTGGCTAGAGGCTTATCCATTTTGTTTATTTTCTCGAAGAACCAGCTCTTGGTTTCATTGATTTTTGCTATTGTTTTATTCTTCTCAATTTTATTTATTTCTTCTCTGATCTTTATTATGTCCCTCCTTCTGCTGACCTTAGGCCTCATCTGTTCTTCTTTTTCCAATTTCGTTGATTGTGACATTAGACCATTCATTTGGGATTGTTCTTCCGTTTTTAAATATGCTTGGATTGCTATATACTTTCCTCTTAAGACTGCTTTTGTTGTGTCCCACAGAAGTTGGGGCTTAGTGTTGTTGTTGTCATTTGTTTCCATTTATTGCTGGATCTCCATTTTGATTTGGTCATTGATCCATTGATTATTTAGGAGCGTGTTGTTAAGCCTCCATGTGTTTGTGAGCCTCTTTGCTTTCTTTGTACAGTTTATTTCTAGTTTTATGCCTTTGTGGTCTTAAAAGTTGGGTTCTAGGATTTCAAACTTTTGGAATTTTCTGAGGCTCTTTTTGTGGCCTAGTAGGTGGTCTATTCTGGAGAATGTTCCATGTGCACTTGAGAAGAATGTATATCCTGTTGCTTTTGGATGTAGAGTTCTATAGATTTCATTTAGTCCATCTGCTCTACTGTATTGTTCAGTGCTTCCGTGTCCTTATTTATTTTCTTCCTGGTGGATCTGTCCTTTGGGGTGAGTGGTGTGTTGAAGTCTCCTAGAATGAATGCATTGCCGTCTATTTCCCCCTTTAGTTCTGTTAGTATTTGTTTCACATATGCTGGTGCTCCTGTGTTGGGTGCATATATATTTAGAATGGTTATATCCTCTTGTTGGACTGAGCCCTTTATCATTATGTAGTGTCCTTCTTTATCTCTTGTTACTTTCTTTGTTTTGAAGTCTATTTTGTCTGATATTAGTAATGCGACCCCTGCTTTCTTCTCGCTGTTGTTTGCTTGAAATATGTTTTTCCATCCCTTGACTTTTAGTCTGTACATGTCTTTGAGTTTGAGGTGAGTTTCTTGTAAGCAGCATATAGATGGGTCTTGCTTTTTTATCCATTCTATTACTCTGTGTCTTTTGATTGGTGCATTCAGCCCATTAACATTTAGGGTGACTATTGAAAGATATGTACTTATTGCCATTGCAGGCTTTAAATTCGTGTTTAGCAAAGGTTCAAGGTTAGCCTCTTTAGTATCTTACTGCCTAACTTAGCTCACTTATTGAGCTGTTATATATACTGTCTAGAGATTCTTTTCTTCTCTCCCTTCTTATTCCTCCTCCTCGATTCTTCATATGTTGGGTGTTTTGTGCTGTGCTCTTTCTAGAAGTGCTCCCATCTAGAGCAATCCCTGTAAGATGTTCTGTAGAGGTGGTTTGTGGGAAGCAAATTCCCTCAGCTTTTGTTTGTCTGGGAATTGTTTAATCCCACTGTCATATTTGAATGATAGTCTTGCTGGATACAGTATCCTTGGTTCATGCCCTTCTGTTTCATTGTATTAAATATATGCCATTCTCTTCTGGCCTGTAGGGTTTCTGTCGAGAAGTCTGATGTTAGCCTGATGGGTTTTCCTTTATAGGTGACCTTTTTCTCTCTAGCTGCCTTTAAAACTCTTTCCTTGTCCTTGATCTTTGCCATTTTAATTATTATGTGTCTTGGTGTTGTGCTCCTTGGATCCTTTCTGTTGGGGGTTCTGTGTATTTCCGTGGTCTGTTCACTTATTTCCTCCCCCAGTTTGGGGAAGTTTTCAGTTTTCAGCAATTATTTTTTCTAAGATACTTTCCATCCCTTTTCCTCTCTCTTCTTCTGGAACCCCTATAATAGGGATATTGTTCCTTTTGGATTGGTCACACAGTTCTCTTAATATTGTTTCATTCCTGGAGATCCTTTTGTCTCTCTCTATGTCAGCTTCTATGCGTTCCTGTTCTCTGGTGTCAATTCCATCAATGGCCTCTTGCATCCTATCCATTCTGCTTATTAACCCTTCCAGAGTTTGTTTCATTTCTGCGATCTCCTTTCTGGCATCTGTGATCTCCCTCTGGACTTCATCCCATTTCTCTTGCATATTTCTCCGCATCTCTGTCAACATGTTTATGATTCTTATTTTGAATTCTTTTTCAGGAAGACTGGTTAGGTCTGTCTCCTTCTCTGGTGTTGTCTCTGTGATCTTTGTCTGCCTGTAGCTTTGCCTTTTCATGGTGATAGGAATAGTTTGCAGAGCTGGGACGAGTGACGGCTGGAAGGACTTCCCTTCTTGTTGGTTTGTGGCCCTCCTCTCCTGGGAGAACAGCGACCTCTAGTGGCTTGTGCTGGGCAGCTGCGCGCAGACAGGGCTTCTGCTTCCTGCCCGGCTGCTATGGAGTTAATCTCCGCTGTTGCTGTGGGCGTGGCCTGGCTCGGGCAGCTACTCCAAAGTGGTGGAGTCGCGTTGGAGCAGGAGCTGCTGGGAGGCTATTTATTTCCGTAAGGGGCCTCCCTGCTCCCTGCAGCCCAGGGGTTAGGGTGCCCAGAGATCCCCGGATTCCCTACTTCTGGATTAAGTGTCCCGCCCTGCCCCTTTAAGACTTCCAAAAAGCACCCGCCAAAACAAAACAACGACCACAAAAAAAAAAAATTTCTTTTAATTAAAAAAAAAAAAAAAGGTTGCCTCTCGTTTTTCTTTATTCTCTGGCGCCAGTCTCAGGCATCTGCTCACCGGTCTTGCTGCCTTGTTTCCCTAGTATTGGGGTCCCTATCCCTTTAAGACTTCCAAAAAGCGCTCCCCAAAACAAAACAGCAAAAAAAAAAGAAAAAAAAAAATGGTCGCTTGCTTTTCTTATGTCCTCCAGCGCCCGGCCTCCGGTGCCCGCTCACTGTTCTTGCTGCCCTGTTTCCCTAGTGTCCAGGGCCCCCTGCACGCACTGTGTCTGCGCTCTGGCCCGGATGGCGGGGGCTGGGTGTTCGGCAGTCCTGGGCTCCGTCTCCCTCCCGCTCTGCCTGCTCTTCTCCTGCCGCAAGTTGGGGGGATGGGCGCTCAGCTCCCGCCGGGCCGGGGCTTGTATCTTACCCCCTTCGCGAGGCGCTGGGTTCTCTCAGGTGCGGATGTGGTCTGGATATTGTCCTGTGTCCTCTGGTCTTTATTCTAGGAAGGGTTGTCTCTGTTATATTTTCATAGATATATGTGGTTTTGGGAGGAGATTTCCGCTGCTCTACTCACGTCGCCATATTCTGCCCATCGCCCAGAGCCTTTTATTATAATTAGCAGCTTATTCTCCTCACCCTATCCCAACATTCAAAATAAAAAAGTAAAGCATAGTAACTATCTAGTTTTCATATAATTATTTTGTATGTTGTCATTATTGTATCATAAGAGTTTATGCATAAGTGAGAATTTCTCATTTTTCTGTACCTAGAAATTTGGTTTACACTATTCTAGTAACCAGACAGTGGGCTTGATGTCCATGGATCTTCATCTGTGACATTGATTTCTAGATGTGAGGGAAGCTCAGCATGTAGGTAACTTCCAAATCTTACCTACATCACCTTACATACTGAGCAAATAAGGAATTCATTCATCTTCTCAGAAGTCCCTAGCTCTAATATTTTTCCATATTTTATGGGTCCACCTGAATTAAAAACACCTTTTTATTTAACATTTTTGTTTTGTTTTTATTTATCTGGATCTTTGGTATCTATTCTGTTTAGCTCAAAGAAGGGTGGTAGATACATTTACTCTTACACATAATAAAAGTGGTCATTGTATAAACAAAAAAAATGTAAATTGTGGGGTTATTCCTTGTGGTCATTTTCCTGGCTTCATTTAAATACATCACACATGTTTATTTAAAATAAATAGTGGGATTGTCTTAGAGGTCTGCTATAACAAATTGGTAATAGTATTGATGCTTTGTCACATAGAAGTTTCTACTAAGGATATTTATTACAAAGTACCGTTCAGTTTGCAGACTCTAAAATAACTCATGTGCTTTTATTGATTAAATGAGGTATATGTTGCATATTTCAACATCAGTAATTCATTATATTTTGTGAAAAGTCTACAATTTATAAGCATTTTTGTGAATTAGCTTATCAGATTAATGCTGACATATCTCACAGCTTTAGTGGGAATGGAATTCCTTTTAACAGAAAAGTTGAATTTAAAAACTAAGAAGGAAAGAGCTAGCAGGAGATTTTCTAGAATAAATGCAGTCAGCTGCAGATGAAAGGCAGACAGAGCAGGAAGGACCAAGTCTTAGTAGGAACTAACATGGGAACCAGAATCTAAGATATAATCTGAGGGCCCAGCTGATAACACTCAGAGAAGAGACCCAGATGACTCTCCCATTCATTGGCCACTGTGACCCTGGGGACCGTGCTGACTTAAAATGTTGGAGCCTGTTTCCTCATCTGCAAAGTCAGTAAGACTAATGCTCATTTTATAGAATGGCTGTCAGTTTGCTTGGCGGTAGGGGGTGGTTAATTAAGAAAATATTTTAACCACTAACATCAAAGTTTCTCTTATGGAGAGACTGACCTGGGTGTAGAGAAAGTCCTTAAGAGACTGCTTGCATGGGAGCTGATGGGTTCCCCAGGGAATTGTCTGGAGTCAGCTGGCCAAACAAGAAAGAATGGCTTTGAAAATGACTTTAACAGGCCTTGAGGATGAAGGCTAGAGATAAAAAAGAAGAGCAGAGGTTAGAGAGGAAAGAGGATGAGGATAACAGAAGGGGCTGAGCCTGAAGGAGAAGGCAGCCCCTGAGGTGGTAATACTGCTAAAGATCTTCCAGAAAATTATGTAAAATATTAGATTTAAAACTGTTTTTGGTCCAGCAATTGAAAGCCCTTATGTTATCCTGATCTTGGGAGACTGATATACACATTTCTGTTTATAGAGTTGTTCAATTTGGGATATAAAGCAGTCGGAGGGTTTTCAGTATGGTTTTATGTGTGCAAACACTGGAAAAGTATATTAGAAAAGTAACTTTTAGCTAGACATGTGTTTGAGGGAGAAAAGCTTTTCTAAGAATTCCATAGTGATTATCAAAGATGCTGTGTCATCTATTGGAAGTGGGGTGAGTTTGAAGATTAATTTTGACTCTCAGTCTCAGGGTGACCTCAGCATCTTGGTTAATTGGTATTGTGGGGTAAATGGCAGAATTTCCAGAATCTCCCACCTGGCCTTAGCATTTACATATCAATGGGTATTCACCGCTGCAGAGTCCCACAACCTCTGGTGGATTCAGGGCAAGGGCTGGAGAGAAAAACGACCATTCTCCCACCCCTCCAGTTTCTGGCACGTTATTGGTCTGGTGTCTGCCAGTCACCAAGTACCTGCCCATGGAGTTCCTCCCAGAAGGAGTGGGTGGGGAAGTAGAGTGTGTGCTGGGGACTAGAGGGGATAGACAGAGCCAAGCCTGGCTAGTGAATGTGAACAATAAAAGTTGTGAGCAATAAAAATGTTTTTTTCCTTGCCGTACTTTGGTTTCACTGGATTCTTAGGGCAATTTGTTACCAAGAGGGCAACCCCCTTGCCCCAGAGCTACAAATATAAAGGATATAATGTTTTTTCACCAATCTGGCATGTAATAAATGATAGTCATCATTATCATCATCCTGATTTTATAATGAAGAAGTGACTTCTCTATATTGAAGGAACATTGTTTTGCAGAAACTGAGGGCTCTAACCATTCTGAAAAGTCAGGTCCCCAAAACTAACGTTGGATACTCAAAACAAAATCTCTGTGATATGGGTATTCTTCCCTATGTTTTACAAAGCAAAGTGATTCTCCAGGATCACAGATCTTAAGTAGCACAGCCAGAACTAGAATTGAGGTCTCTTGAGTGTTAGTTCTTGGACATTAGATATATCCTCAGAAATATCTTAAAATGAATAGGAAATCCTATTTCTCTCTGGAGGCTAAACAGTCATAGTAGTATAGGATTGAGTTATTTAGTGGATGTAAAGGTAAGCAGACTGTGGTTTTGATTTTGCCTCTATAGCAATATAACTTAGCATCAGGGCTTAACAATCAAGGAGTGGCTTTCATAGTACTAGTTGACCACCGGTTAATCATGTAATGAAACCAGTTAGGTAGCAGACATATTTCAGACTAAGAGTGATGTTTATATTGGAGGTAAATTCTGAGAATTATCTGTGCTTATATAAGCCTATATCTTAGAGAAAGAAGAATTCTCCTTGTTTTTTACTGAACCATCAAATTTCCTCAAATTGGTTAAGGTTGCCTCATTAAGGAATCTTAGGATATTTAAGTCATTCACTCATAACTATGTACCTTTATTTTATTAAAGTAATATCTAAGAGAATGTTGGGTAGCTTTTCAGCTACTCATTTTGTTAAGAATGGAAAACATTACATTCAAACAATTCAAACTTTTGTTTTCAAACAACCAACTTTTTAAAAAGCTACATATTGTTTGAGGACAAATGAAAACAGAATGATCTTAATTAGAAAGCAGTAAGGGATGTCATTCAAGTGGTTTCATTTAAGTAGTTGTACTCCATTAGGTTGCCTTCCACTCTAGCCATCATGTTGTTTGTCAAACTTTATTTTGTTTTGTTTGTAGAATTATGAATTTGATCATTCTCCCAACTGTGAATCAGGCATATCTGTTAAACTCATTGTCTCAACTCAAAAATGGAATGATATTCCCATGTTATTTTGCATTTAAGATTGTTGTAGGACTTAAAGTGCATTAGGAAATACCCAGCAGTGTAAAGCTAAGAAATAATAATTATGCTAATAACAATATGCATGCAAGGATAATATTAATGGTATATGCACAGCAGCATTTGTAAGCAACACTCCAGATGTGCCAAAGCAGCTAGCATGACTCTTTAACCTTGCAATGATTAGCGAGTCAGAGGACAAAATCCTTCACAAGCTGCCAGCTCTGATCTTTAAATGGAGAGCTGTTTACTGTGGCACCAACATGCAAAGACTGTGGTTTCTGCATTCTACTGGGAAGGATGAAAGGGTTGTGCTTAGCTTGTTGATTAAGTCAACAAAGAAATGTGCTTCTTAGAATTCAAAACATTCAAATACAAGCAATCTCATGCCTTTCCCTAAATATCCAGAATCACTTGAGGAGGAAAAAAATAAGTATAGTTTTTTTTTTTTTTAAGTAGTGTTTAAGTGGAAGGGAGAAGTACGTGGAAGGGGGAAGTACTATTTCGATAAATAACAGACCAGATGCTTAATTTTGATACTTTTTACAATAAGCCACATTCACACTGTAATTGTGTTTCCATATTCTCTGTTAAGAGCTGGTGTCTAGTGTGTTTCAATGAAGCTGATGTGGACTAATTTCTCTGCAGGGGTTTGTGGCTTTGGCTAAAATCCCAATGGGGCATACTTTAGCTGATTACATGTATTTCTCCTGCACTTAAAGGACACATGGAATCTTTCACTTCCTGTTTCTTTGTACTGCCATACTCAGAACAGCTATAACACTGTCTACTTAGAGATGGCTGCTTTCAATACATGAGAGTTACTACCTATAATCATAGGTATTCTGAGACTTTTTAACATAAGATAATTATTGAGATTGATTTTTAAATGAAAATCGTGAAAAATATTTTAAACACACTGCATGGTTTATCAGAATTGAGAACAGAGTCAGTTCATGAGTTCCAAAGCCTAATGGAAAAACGAAATAAAGGAACATATTCTTTTTAGACATTACCCTAAAATAGTGATAATGATAACTGTAAAGTGACAAAATCTCAGCTGTCTGCACCTCTTGGATAGAAAGTGTAGGGGAGCTAAATTTCTGGTAAGGTTAGTATTTACTTACTTTGTAGACAAAATATATATACAAGTTGAGATTTTTCCAAAATGTATTATTTACTATTCTTCATTCTCAAACTAAACACATTGTACATAATTCAAAATTCCACAGGCAATTTCAATTTATTAATGTGATACTCTGCTGAAACACGATGCTGCCCTAAAGATCATTAAAGTTTCTCTTATGATTTTGTCTCTGGGCTCAGTCATTCAAAACCTATACATTAGTTTTATGCTCCACCCTTGGTGCTGAGGATGTAATAATGGTGAACTAGGTAACATGGTTTCAGCCTTCATGATCATACAATCTAATAGGGGATTAAATGTTAATAATTTATATTTAGTAATCATATTAATTTAGTCATCACAGATATGATTAATAAAAACAAAACAAAAAGTTGTCATTTCTCTGCTTTTGAAATAGCTTGTCCATCATTAATACTTTTCTGTTTCTCCTCCGCTATACTTTTTTTTCCTCTGACTTTTAAGACCTAATTCTCCTTTACTTAGACATCAAAAAGCAGATGAAGGTCCTGTGCAATACACATGAAACAAATCTGATCATGTTAGTCTTATACAGAATATCACTCAGTGTTTTCCATTATCCTCATTATATATTCAAATTTCTTAGTGCAGCTTACAAGGCCCTTCATGGTGTGGGACTAGATTCTTCTTCCAGATTCAGTGTTCGACATTTCTTACACTCTGTTCTTCCATTTCATGGAGTTTCTTGTGTCTATTAGTTTGCTTTCTTGCCACTCGATCTTTGAACATAATCTTCCTTTACTGAAATTCTGCATTGTTCCTCCTCCACATCCCCTTCCAACCTTGTAAGTCCCTGTAGCTCCTGGGAGAAGGGTGTTCCCAGCCCAAGGCAAGTGCCCTATGGGTCCTGTGAAAATGAGATAAGTAAAGGAAAGAATTTTATTTCTTACAGTCTCTAGCCAGGCCTGGCTCCCTCCAACCCATCTGGCCAGGTCTCCTGCTCTCCTTCCTCTGCCCACCCCTTCCGGCAGGAACTCCGTTGGCGGGTCCTTGGTGAGTGGCAAACACCAGGCCAATTATGTATCAGGAATGGAGGGGAGGGGAGAATGGCCACGTTCTTTCCACCGCCTGCCCCAGATCAATGGAGGTTCTGAAACATCCATTGGTACATAAATGGATTAAAGCCAGGTGGGAAATTTTGTAAACTTTGCCAATTACCCCACAGTCCCTTCTCTTTCCTGACTTTCTCCTTTCTGTATCCTTCATATGCTTCAGGTGACTATCTTAATGTTGTAATATTTTTCATAAAACCTTAACTCCTCCTCCATTGTTCATGTCGTTAGTCAGTCCTCCTGTGTGTTCCCTTGATCACTCTTACTGAGCTCTATGGTTTTTTAGCTTATCCATCACCATTTTCAATATAGACTGTAAGTTACATGGAGATAAGTACTGAGTCTCGTTCAAAGAACATTCCACCCCATGCAGCGTGCCCAACCCATGTGGCTTTCAATAACTACTCATAGAACAGAAATGTCAGAAAATCTTGGATGATATTATCTTCCTATAATTACAGTCCACACTGCCAAGCAGAGAGAGTGAGCATTCAACTCATATTTGTTCAATATATGAACATGCAAGTGTTTGGGAGTTGTCTTTGTATAGCTTATGGGAATTTTTGGTGCCTTTTATATTGTCATGGTCAGGAACTTGGGTACATTTCTTGTTTATCTCTGCATTCTTGGCTCTCTTTTACATGAGTAAGAAAGGGGATATAGGAAGGAAACTTAATTTTCGTGCATACTTACTAATGACGTATATTTCATGTGTGTGTTTGCCAATGTTAGCCCCTGTAATCTTCAGGTTAGCCCTGTGAGGTAGGAACTTGATTTTACAGGGGATGACGTTAGGGCCCCATTGTGTTAACTGTTGTCCCTCAGATGCTCCCACAGAAAGTAGAGAGCCTCTTTCCTCTTTCTGTTGTGCCAACTCACTGGTTAGCTGTGCTCCTCAACATACAGCTGTTTATACAGCACTGGCAACAGTGGGAATTACCCCCATAATAAAGGTCGGGATCAGCCAACAGTCTTAAGAATAAAAATTAAGTGATATCATTTGGGGTGAGGTAGTTGTCTTAGTCTATTTGGGTTGCTCTAGCAAAATGTCACTGAATAGGTGGCCGGCAAACAATAGACATTCTTCACCTGGACTGGGCAGTCCCAGGTCAAGGTACCAGCACTTTTAGTGACGAGGGAGGGCCTGTTTCCTGGTTCACAGATGACTGTCTTCTGGCTACATGACAGTGGGACAATAGAGCTCTTGGGTGTATTTTAAAGGGCACCAATCTCTGCCCTCATGACCTAACCACCTCTCAATATCCCCATTTCCAAATATCATCACATTAGGCATCAGGATTTCACATATAGATTTTGAGGGGCTACAAACACTCAATCTAAGGCAGTGGTCATTTGCAAAGCCATGATGAAGACTGCTTCGTGATACAGGGGTTTCACAGATCCAGGTATGACACCGACCTATTTCAGTACAGGAACAACCATGGGCTTAGAGTTGGAAAGCCTACACACTAGTTTCACCTTTACATGTCTAGTAACTTTCATAAGCTCTTTTGTATAATTTCAGCAGTAGTATTTGGATATTAATATATTTCTCCACTTACCACATTGTTTATGAGTCTGAATTGATATTAAAAAAAAACTGAGGTATGATAAAAATGCAAGTAATAAAGTAATATCATCAGTCTCAAGGCACAAAAGGACTGGGCTTGGGTCCTGCCAGGGGAAAAAAACAGAAAATCTTGATTAATATGTGCACATGTATCACTATTACTTGAAAGTGCATTTTCCACTAATGGGGAATGAAGGCAACACCTTGGTAACTAAGCAGCATGTATGTTTTTAAAAAGATTTTTTATTTTGGAAAATTATAGGCATATAGGAGGTCACAAAAATGCATGTGTAATTCCTAAACATACTTTATCCAGCTACCCTGATATTATTGATATGCATAACTATAATGCAGTATGAAACCAGGAAATTAATCCTAGGACAATCTACAGAGTTTACGAAGTTTTCACCAGTTATACTGGTTACCATGTGTGTGTGTAAACCTCTATGCAATTGTATCACCGTGTAGCTTTGCGGAAGCACCCCACAATCATGGTACTTAACTGTGCCATCACTGCAGCTCTTCTATGTGTTACACCTTTATAGCTGCACCCACTCCTCCTCACCATTCCTAGCAAACACCAACCACTGCTAGACTTTGAAATTATCTAATGTGGACAGAAAAATAAATAAACCATCAATTTTGCCAAAATCTCATTGAAGGATCTTTTAAACTTCTCAACCGTATTTTTTTTCCCCTCTGTATCCATAGGAAAAATACAGGCCTTGATCCCTAGAAAACATGCTTCAACAAATATACTTTTATAATTGCACCCATGAAAATACTGTAATCAATAAGATTTACAATTCAGTTTATAAAGTGTACACTTTGAAATGCTTGATCCTGATCCGTAAGCCTTTCATTACTAATGATCCTGATGTGTGTGTGTATTGCCAAAGTGGATTGCTGGAGGGCAGGGGCTGAAGGGAACGCATCTCTGTCTCCCCAGGGCCTAGCACACTGTCTGGCTCCTAGACACGCCTAATAACGTTTGTTGAATGAAATTCAATTCCCAAAGTCAAATGTTCTTGACAGAAGCTATTCTCCACACCTCTATTACGTAGGCAGGTTTCTATACAGAGACGTAGAAAATATATAAGTTAAGTGACTTTACTAAGGCCCAGCGCTTCCACCAGGCCAGGCTGCATTCCCCAATAAATTTTGCATAATATTCCCAAGATTCCCCTACTGTACTTTGTAAAAAAATAGTTTCTAAATGAATAAACTAAGATAATAAATCCACTTTATTTTGGACAGAAATAATAAGAACAGAGTTGGTTTATATTAGTTCACTTGGGGATATGGATTCTTTAAAAACTTCATCACCTTACTTTTTTAAAAAAAGAAACCATTGCATTTAAAGAAGCAACTACAGTTGCTTGTCGCACAAAGACCATTTTGGGGGTAGAATTATAGTCATTGGCATATTGAAAATAACTAACCACCTAGTCTAACAAATACTCTTAGTATATCAGTCTTTTCTGGGCCCATAGGAGTGTTAGATATCATTAAAACTGATGTATTTAGATGCGTTTTTTACATCCAAAGCCCATCACTGTTCTAGAACAAAGAGAGTTATCTTTCTAGATAAGAGGGCCTCATCATGCTATATCTCAATGTTTTTGACCCAAAATACAGTGAAGGAAAATTATGCCATATTTAAACATCATAAAAATTACTAAGGGATTCCAGCATTCTTCTGTGACTGCTGAATATAAAGGCTAAAATAAAAATGACCACTACCATGAAAACTCGAAAGGCCTTTCCTACTAGATTTTGTAAAAGCTTGAAATACTTTGAAAATGCCAGATTTGAGCTAGTGGAAGGCAAAAAGCTCACTATCTCTGTAGTTTTATTTCATCCAGTGTAGAAAGAGAAAATGACAAAATGGAGCATTATAGTCTTTCCCAATCTTTCATTCATCACAGAGGAATATGTTCAGTTAGCATCAAGAACACATGGATACTTTGCATACTAGAAATGCCAAGGCTCAAGGCTGGTACACTGGACACAGAGAGCTGCCGGAGGTTTTAGGGTACAGCAAACTGGGAAGAGGGGTGTCCCCAGAGAAGCACTGTAGCAGAACAGAGCTCTCTTACTGGCTGCCTATTTATTCCTTGCCTGTTTGACTGCTACCCAATACCCAATAAAAAGGACTTTAAAACTTTTAAAGCTGCTAGAATATTGATACTTAGACTTCCCTGCCATACTCAAGACATTTCTGTGTCTAAGCTTGTAAAATATGGCAATGGGATTTGGAAGCTCTTTTTCCCTCCCTTCTGCTGTCCTCTCATGAAGGTTTTTAGCCTTATCCAAACTGAGCTGTTATTTTTGACACCAACCCTCTCTTTCTAAAGTAACCTTTCAAAGATCTTAAGTGTAAGTGAATTACATGGGTTCACATAAGCATATAGATTACACTTTTTTCTCCAAAATAAATAACACAAATGAGATTAAAGGATAGAAGTATTTAGTTTACATTTACTGTGGATGAGATCTGGTCCAAAATGCTTAAAACTAATCCAAGCTACCAGCCATCTGACAAATTCTCACAAGTTCTTCTCTTCTTGTGAAAAAAATGCAAAATTTTCCTTCATTGGCACAGATCAAACTTTAGAAACTACTTTTTGGAATGAATTTTTATGAATGGTTTGTGAATGGTTTCCAGTGAATGGAGAAAACTATATAATATACTGCAGTGAATGGAGAAAACTATATAATACACTGGCTTAAACAATATCACCAAGAACAACATGTGTAATAAAACAGCAATTTTACTGTGAGAATGGAGCTTGATAAGGGATACTAATATTTACAATCAGGAAAACCTGAATCAAGCAGGTGTTAGTATATTAAATGGTTAATTCATACAAGTTTAGCAATGGATCATTTTGGAATGTATCACTTCAGATAAAGAAAATCTTCCTCTAAGGCCAGAAACCAATTAATCTACTATAGTTAGATTTTAGATATAATATCACCAAATAATTTTGAATAGTTACAGCAGGTAGTGTCTATATATAAGTGGGAAAAGTTAACTTTTATTTCAATTATGAATAGGTGATTGATGTTATTCTATAGGAAATGAATAGATTATTGGGATTCTGTCCCATAGCTATGCTGTAATTTGCCTTCTGAATTGTCCTAAATTAAAAATGTGATGAAGATGCACTTTGTTAAACTCTTAAAATCCTTTTATGCCATACAACATTTATCTCTTGCAGATATGGAAGTTCAAATCCAAAGGAAAATTATTATTTGTGGACAATTTCATTGTGTTTCAAGTAATTGATCCTACTTTCTAAACATTCTTCATATCACTGCTCTTCTGTTCAATCCTCATTTCCACTATGTTAATCAAGCTTTGAACACTTTCAAAAGGATTACACCAATGGCTTTCCTCTTCAGGGCTGCCAATCATCTTTCTAAATCAGATTGCGTCTTTCACCGTATTACATCCTTCAGTAGTTCTCCCAAAGCCTCCACGGTAATATCTAGACTTTCTACCCTTTGGTTTTTGGACTATGCCTATGGTAGACACCACACTGCTCCCTCAAAGATGTCCATATTCTAATCCCCAGAATCTGTATGTTACCTTCCCTTGTATAAGGACTTTGCTGCTATAGTTAAGAATCTTGAGATGAGATCATTATCCTGGACTATCCAGGTGGGTCCAATGTAGTCACAAGGGTCTGTATAAGAGAGAGCAATAAGGACAAAATCAGAAACAGGAGATGGGATGATGGGACCAGAGTTTGCAGTGATGCACTTCATACCCAGAGGAAAAAGCCAATTGCCAAGGAACGCAGGAGCTTCTGCACGAAGCCTCCTCAAGGAATGAAGACCTGGTCACACTTGGATTCTAAACTTCCTACCTCTAGAAATGTAAGACAATTAATTCATGTTTCAGGTCACTAATTTAGGGATAATTTGCTACAGCAGCAATAGGAAACTATAATACAATGCCTAAGGACTGGTATATATATATATATATATATGTATATATATAAGTGCTTGATAAATAATTGATACATAGTAAGAAAGTAAATCCATAGCCATAAAGTCTTGTTCCTTTATGTTTTCTGCATCCACGTTGGTGTATTAGCTAGTAATCATGTGAGTAAGATTGATATAGAAGCCTGCATCATTGGAATTATATTTCCAAGCTGAAATGTAAATATGTGATCAGGAAATTCTAAATTATTTACTCATCACAGAGATGTATGAGGCATATAAAAACAGTGCTGTGGTTCAGACTGCACCCTCTGGAGTGAGCTCTCCTGGATTCAAATCATGGCTCTGTTGCTACTAACTGGCCGTGTGACCCAATACAAGCTTTTTAACCAAATTGTATGTTAGTTTACTCACCTACTTAATTCCTATTTAAAAAAGATTTTGTGAGGATTAAATGAAAGGCCTAAAGAACATGGAGGTGCACTTGGCCTACAGTAAGTGCTCAATACATCTTAACCATTACTATTATTGTTGTGTAGATAGTAGTAAATGTTAGGATTAGTTCTACAGAACACTAATCACAGATATAAATATACTAAAACATTGTGGTTTTCAGAAGTGTTAAGAGCTCAACTGGTCTTATTTGGCAAACACCCCATTGAACGTGCTTTCATCTAATACCTTGGCAGTTATTTGTATGTAAGCCATATTCTGATACTATGTTTTTCAATAACCAAAGTGATATCATTTTGGTTTTTACAATTTACCAGTTGCATGCAGTAAAACACAAATATTTTCCCATGCTTATCATCCCAAAAATA
The DNA here is from genome assembly GCF_030020395.1 of Manis pentadactyla. Lineage (NCBI taxonomy): Eukaryota > Metazoa > Chordata > Mammalia > Pholidota > Manidae > Manis > Manis pentadactyla. Next base: position 17,910,145 of record NC_080029.1, read on the forward strand.
TTTTTGTGGTTTGAATTATTCAAAGGAGAAAACATTGAGTAAATAATGAAATGAGCATTCTTATCTAGTCTTACTATCTCTGATCAAACATACTGACTTGACACAGGATTTTAAAATAAGAAACTGGCTTTTAAATGGAAAATGAAACCCTTGATAGTCACAGAGATTTCAAACAAGGAATTTTCTACAGACAGCTTTTCTTTTTATGAATACAGTGAGACAATATTTTTATTATTGTTTTGACCTAGTGTTTATGAGTTTGGGGCTTGGCAGTCTTCCTGACTATTGTTCTGTTTCTGATTAAAAACCTGGAATTCATCTGCTTTACACGAATTGTTTCCTTCAAATCCAACAGTCTTTAAAATGTTTGATTTTACTAGCTTAGGTCATTCATAATGCTGCTGGTGGTGCTGTGTATGGTGACATAAAATGAACACACAATTAACTTTTACTAAGTTACAGATATTGACAGTGAAATGGAAACCATTATATATGTTACTTCAATTCAGTTGCTTAAAGACCCTGTAAAAACAGCTTGAGATTTTTTGTTCTATTTTGTTTTGTTTTTCTTTCATAAAATAAATATGTTCAAGACATACATCATGAGTCCCAGATATATGAATATGTTTATGTATGCATTTTGGTATTCTTGTAAAGAATGACTATTCTCTTGACCACATTATCAAATAAGAAATCACTGTTTCTAAAGTTTATATATTTTTCTAGGATAGGATCATTTATTTGAACTTTATGCCTGGAGGGACTTAAGTAGGTCTAATATTTGATACAACACCATGTTTGCAACAGGTACTGTATGTTTATGTTATTTAGTAGATACTTAGTAAATAACTGTTAATTAGTAGTTCATTATTTATTTATTAGGTATTTAGTAAATATCTGTTAGTTAATAGTTTATTATTACAAAATTTTTTATGAATACATTAATTGATTCATTCAATCATTCAGTTGTTCAATGAACAATTTTTCAGGCACTAATTTTTCCAGCTTTACACTAGATGTTAGACATACAATGACAGTAATACACAACCCTGAACTCAAATATTTTGATTTAATCCACAGTCCCCCTTTTACTTCATTACCAAAAGAATGTCATTGCTATGTAAATTTTTCTTTTGCATTACTGAGTCAATGTGGGTCCAAGGAAAACCATTTGGAAAAAAAAAAAGATTAGAGTAATTTTAGGTTTCCTAATCTGTTGGGGAACTAACTGGAAAATGATTAGCTCGGTGTGTCCTTTGTACTGTGGAAACACATTTGCCAAAGGGAAAAACCCAAGATGCTTGCTCATATTCTTCTCAGTGTGAAAATATTCAGTGCCCCCTTATTTCTTAAAAAATAAAATCAATTAAATTCAATAAACATTATTAACTTCTACTATGTACAAGTCATTATACTAAGTGTTACTTGCCATAGCTACTAAGTCATATACAGGGTTTTGGGGAAGAGTCCCAAAAGAGAAGTGAGACAGGGACCATGGGCTTAGACAGAGCAGGGTGAGGACCTCTGGAAAAAAGAAAAGCAAGATAATCCACTGGGGGATTTGCTTTAGCCGGCTGGGGGCCCAGCTTGTTTTTCTGACTTTACCTAGGTGCTGCCTTTCTCCCTCCAGCCCTAAACAAATGATTTGCAACTTGGGCAATGTAGCAAGCAGCCCAAAACAACATAGGAAAAACAGGAAGGATTCCATCTTATCTTAAAACCCAGTTAGTTAAAAAGTAAGTTTCTTCAAACAGACAGTAACTCAGTCCACCTTGGGAGCAAAGCAGGCAGTCTTGAGTGATAGGCTCCCAGACCAGGAAGCTGCTCTCCTGGGAGGAAATCAGAGCAGTAAAATCTTGTATATAACCAGGAAGACTAATTAGAAACTTTGTGTCTCTTCAAAGATAAACATTTTGGGACCGCTTAGCAGGTGTGCATCCCTAGCCTTTTGTCTCTCAACTGACAATAAAACCCCTAGACAATGCACCACCCCAGGGCTCTCTTGTCCTTCCTGGTGTGAGCCAGCTCTGTCCTCTAACTTCATCTCTAAATAAAAGCCTCTGCCTTGCTCTCCTACCTTGAGTGTTTGCAAAGTTCATTCTTCAACTCTGTGAACAAGAACCCCGGCATCAGAGGTAGAGAAGATTAAAGGTTAAAAGATAGGTTCAAATAAAATTCTTTGTGTTTTCAAGTCATTTCTGGCTGGGAGAATCTGAAGAAGCATCTTACTGACGTGTGCCTTCTGGACAATTAGCAGTTTGATGATGGAGATAAAAATACATAGTAAACAGTATTATAGTAAAAAATATTAACTGCCTGTCCCTGCTGAGCCAGTCCATGGAGAATAATTAAACTTCCCAATCCACTAATGTCAGATTTTATCAAATAACTTTCTCTGGTTAATAAAATGTACACCATTTTCAAAAAGAGACTTTAGAAGCCATTGCACAGTCCCATTCTCTTTCTTTCCCTTCTGCCAAGAGACCATTGTGTTCTAGATAGCAGTTGGTCCATTAGCCTTGTTCTGAGAATGAAGTGGACGTGAATCAAAGCCATAGGCAAAACATGGTGAGCATAAATACGAGTGTTAGTTCCGATCTTTAGCATTATTATCCAGGACAACTCACTATACTAACAGTGATCGAGTGATCTTACATGTATATCTGAATCTTGTTGAAATTCCTCTCACTGACACAGTCATAAGATACAGTTCAAATTCCCTCTGCCCTACAAAATATTTCCTGACTAATCTAGCCTCCTCCAAACTGCTGTATCATAGACTGTCTACCTTAGTCAAGTGGCTCGCAATTCATCTTTTATTCCCCAATTCCTTTCCAGACTACAAGTCCCTTGAGGATACATATTGTCTCATATGTTTTGATTTTCAGTACCTTTCACAGTGTCCAATTTATAGTGGGAACTTTATAAAATAAATATTTGTATTGATATTTTTAATACAGTAGGTGTTCTCTTATCTGACCCAAACAAGATCTATAATTAGAAAATTTTAAAACACTGTTACAGGTGTAATGTATGTACAATGTAACATGTATACCTTACAATTTATGCCAATTTTATGCCATATGTAGATATGGAAAAAAGTATGCAAACACATGCTTAGGGTACCAGGGAGGGAGGTAGCCCTCAGCAAACCCTAGTATGAGTGCTGTTAATCAACCCAGATGTGGTACCTGTGAGTGCTGGCTGAGTTTGACCAGCTAGGACTGAAGTCCATGGAGTGTGTAAAATAATATATTCTATGTTACTGCAGCTCAAAAAACTTCAGCATGACTGCTGACACCTCACTTTTTCCTAATTCTTGCACCACATCCAATCATCACTCGCTTTTTTATTTTCCATGTTTAGCATTCATTATCCTAATATAAACACTTGTGCCCTAACTTGAAGACCACCACCCTTGCAAGGTGACTGGGCCCCCATTTGCAGTATCTCCTTTTTATAATTCATTCGAGACTCTAAAGCTTTTTAAGCCTTTAAGTAAGGAGTCGGTACATCTTCTCATCACCTTCCTGGTTTTGAGAACTAGCCCTGATACTGACCTGTTCATTCTGTGTATCTTTGGACTCTGAGCCAGAGAAGGTTCGTTGTTCAAGTGTGGACTCTTGACCCAAACTTGGGCCACCATGAAACCTCTCCAACATGCTTGAAATTGGACAAAGATCACAAATGTGAGCCACCAGCAGCTGCCATTTTTAACAATGGCCTCATGAAGAACTTGTGCCAGTGAAGACTTTCAGTGGACATGTGTAGTTCCTGTCCTTTCCTAGGCTTAGTTTTTCAAATCTTCATTTTTTTTGCTCTTAAGGAAGTTAAAGCCAGTTTCTGCTATTTGCAACAGAAAAGAACATGAAGCATTTGTTTATACTGAATAATAGAAAGATAGTTTTAATTGTGCTGTTCTCAGCAAAATGTGAAATAATGTAATCTATTTTTTTAAATTTCCAAACCCTTAGCCTGAATAAGAGCCTTCCATCTTCTTCTTTAAAGTTTTATTGTGACCTTATTCCCTTTCTCTTCCTCACACATTTCCTTAATTATTACCACGTGTGAATCTAATATGACCTTGTAGAGATGTTGTTAAGAGTGTGGGTTTTGGCACCGCATGACCTAAATCCAAACCTTTGTTTTCCAACTTACTAGATGAGAGGGCTTTGCAAGATGCTTGCATTTTCTTTGTATCATATTATTAATCTCTAAAACAGGGATAATAACGATGGTGCCTTTTCACAGTTCACTATAAGAACCAGCTAGTTAGTATTCACAAAGAGCTTGGGTTAATGTTTAGTAGAATATTAAAGATTTAATGAATGTTGCTATGATTATTACTCATTCCTGAATTACACTGCATATTTCCCAGCCTCTGAATTTCTTCCTCTTGTTCTTTATTTCCACAAAACTTAGTAATATCTACTGATCAAGCCCAGATCAAATAATATTCTCCTGCAAAGAATTTCCCCAGGTCCCTGAAGGACATGATTTTCCTTCCTCATTTCCTGCACCAGAACAATTTTCACACTCTACGGTGTTTTAACTTTATGTGTATATATATATATATATATATATACATACACACACACACACACATATATATATGTATATACATATATGCCTTATGTTTCACTAATATAAACTCAGAGGAAACCTTGTCTATGTGTGATATCTCTTGTGTTCTCCACACTTAGCATAATGAAGCAAACTTAACAGTCTCCCAAGAAATGTTTGCTAAAAGTATAGCAAGAAAGAAATATTTCATATCTCTCTCTCATGCCCATCATGTGCAAAAAAAAAAAAGTGTATAAATGCATTTCCTTTTGACAAAGGAGGGAAATGCTTTGCTCAAATATACCCAGTGATTTAGCAATAGATCATGGGCTGGAGATCTGATGCTGATGTCACCTTCTAGTCTATTTTGCTCTAACCCATTCCAGTTGTCAGCTTGGCCTTCTGGTCAGCGAACAACACAAATACTTAGATGGTCAGTGAACAACACGAACAGTCAGATGGTGAATATCTGAGGAAGTAGTAGTTATTGCAATAGGTGTTCACACTTGAGTATAAATTTGCAATTTTAGGTGTGAGTTAGAATACTCTTTAGAAGACTGTGAAGAGTGGTCTTTTCCTGGAAGGAAAAGTGAAAACAAGTTTGCTTTTATTCATGAAAAATGTTCAAATAGCTATTCCTCTTTAACCCATCATTCAGTGACCCATGTTTGGACATGTGGTGAAAGGCATGGTCAACTCACTGGGAGATCAAAAGAAGCTGTGCCCATTTGGGACCATTAGTATTGTTGCTTAGCAAATCGGATGCAAAGAGATTTACAGGTCAAAATAGGAACTCAAGAACAGGGTGATAAAGAGTAGGCATAGTTCATGTCCATTATACAATCAAAGCACTGAGATATTTTCTTTATCTGAGCACAAAAAACAGTCCAATTTGATATGAAAAAAATTCACAAAACTTAAATACTCTGGATCTTCAGCTGATGGTTCTTCTACTAAATCTTCTCAGTGGGAGTTTTGGGCAAAACAAAAGACTGAAAAGAATAGTTAATTTTCCTTTACTGCATCTGGCTTAAATATTATTGGGGACTTATTTTGAAATAAGAGGAAACAGGATACACATTTATATTTATACCTCATTTTTTTCCAAATGCAGGTATAGTTAAGAAAAGAAGAAATCAAAACAAGTAAGTTATCAGCAGAATTAAAATTTATAATCTAATTAAATATAAATAGATGGCAAAGTTGCAGGATACAAAATTAATACACAGAAATCTGTGGCATTCTTATACACTAACAATGAACTAGCAGAGAGAGAAATCAGGAAAAGAATTCCATTCACAATTACATCAAAAAGAATAAAATACCTAGGAATAAACCTAACCAAGGAAGTGAAAGACCTATACTCTGAAAACTACAAGACACTCATGAGAGAAATTAAAGAAGATACCAATAAATGGAAACACATCCCATTCTCATGGATAGGAAGAATTAATATTGTCAAAATGGCCATCCTGCCTAAAGCAATCTATAGATTCGATGCAAATTCTATCAAAATAGCAACAGCATTCTTCAAAGAACTAGAGAAAATCGCCCTAAAATTCATATGGAACCACAGAAGACCCAGAATAGCCAAAGCAATCCTGGGAAGGAAGAATAAAGCAGGGGGAATTACAACCCCCAACTTCAAGCTCTGCTACAAAGCCACAGTAATCAAGATAATTTGATACTGGTACAAGAACTGACCCATAGACCAATGGAACAGACTAGAGAGTCCTGATATAAACCCAACCATATATGGTCAATTAATGTATGATAAAGGAGCCATGGACATGCAATGGGGAAATGACAGCCTCTTCAACAGCTGGTGTTGGCAAAACTGGGCAGCTACATGCAAGAGAATGAAACTGGATTATTGTTTAACCCCACACACAAAGTAAACTCGAAATGGATTAAAGACTTGAATGTAAGTCACGAAACCATAAAACTCATAGGCAAACATCTCCTGAATATAAGCATGAGCAACTTCTTCCTGAACCCATCTCCTCGAGAAAGGGAAACAAAAGCAAAAATGAACTCATGGGACTACATCAAACTAAAAAGTTTTTGCCCTGCAAAGGACATCATCAACAAAACAAAAAGGCATCCTACAGCAATGAAGAATATATTTGTAAATGACATATCTGACAAGGGGTTAACATCCACAATATATAAAGAACTTACACACCTTAACACCCAAAAAGCAATAACCCGATTAACAAATGGGCAGAGGATATGAAGAGACAGTTCTCCAAAGAAGAAATTCAGATGTCCAACAGACACATGAAAAGATGCTCCACATCACTGATCATCAGGGAAATGCAAATTAAAACCACAATGAGATATCACCTCACACCAGTGAGGATGGCCAGCATCGAAAAGACTAAGAACAACAAATGCTGGTGAGAATGCGGTGAAAGGGGAACCCTCCTACACTGCTGGTGGGAATGTAAGCTAGTTCAACTACTGTGGAAAGCAATATGGAGGTTCCTCAAAAAACTAAAAATAGAAATACCATTTGACCCCAGAATCCCACTCCTTGGAATTTACCCAAAGAATACAACTTCTCAGATTCAAAAAGACATATGCACCCCTGTGTTTATCGCAGCACTTTTTACAATAGCCAAGGTATGGAAGTAAACCTAAGGTCCATCTGTAGATGAATGGATAAAGAAGATGTGGTACATATATACAATGGAATACTATTCAGCCATAAGAAAGAAACAAATCCTACCATTTGCAACAACATGGATGGAGCTAGAGGACATTATGCTCAGTTAAATAAGCCAGGTGAAGAAAGACAAATGCCAAATGATTTCCCTCATTTGTGGAGTATAACAATGAAGCAAAACTGAAGGAACAAAATGGCAGCAGACTCAGACTCCAAGAATGAAATAATGGTTACCAAAGGGGAGGGGTGTTGGAGAGTCAGTGGGGAGGGAGGGAAAAGGGTTTGAGGGGTATTATGTTTAGTACACATGGTGTGGGGAATCACGGGGAGAACAGTGTAGCATAGAGAAGGCACATAGTGGATCTGTGTCATCTTGTTGCACTGATGGACAGTGACTGCATTGGGGTATGGGTGGGGACTTGATAATAAGGGTAAATGTAGTAACCACATTGTTTTTCATGTGAAACCTTCATAAGAATGTATATCAATCATACCTTAACAAAAAATTTAAAAATATGTGTATAAATAGATGGACTGTGATGTTGAACTTTGCTGTTGATTAGCTTATTTAAACAGGAAGATAACTTTTATCTTCAATACCTGTTAATGCTTTCTTATTATTGGGTTGCTAGAAATGTCTGTTTCTATTATTTCACTAACTTCAAGAATAGGACTTCAGAATTTTTCTTACTATTCTTTCTCTTCCATAATCCCCAATTTGCCACCCAAATCTCTACTTGCATTACCACTGGGGTTTTTATAATGACAAAACATCATTGTATAGGGGAATTTCTATGCTGATGGCATTTTATAGGCTACTCATTCTGTTATGAATTCGAGAAACTTAGCTATGCAGTTGTGCGATCCGAAGGTTGAAGTCATTTTGTTATGCCAAAGCCATGACTTGCTCCTGAAGTTATGACTGAAAACTGATTCATTGCAAAGATATCATTGTTGTGGCATAGTAGTCTCTAACTGGTACAGTTTAGAATTAAGCTTCCTTAATTCTAGTGGGGAAGGGGCTCTTGGTGACCTGAAAGAAAGAGTGTCCTACTAAAGCAGATATAGGGAATGGAGAATACTCCAGGTATTAAAGTTCTGCCTCTGCTTATCTACTGCACTGCCACCTCAGTCTTCTTTTCTCCAGGTTATCGTATATTAGAATCAATCACCCATATTGTATCTAACATTGGAATGAATAAAATGTCATTTCCTCTTTCCTATCTTGTAACAGTATACTTAATAAGGATGATCGTTGGTATTCTTGCTGAATAAAAAATTTTGGATTATAAGCTTTTACTCCAACCCTAAAGTCTAGATATAATACGTACATGTGGAAAAAAGTGTATCACAAAAGCCCTAAGCCTAAGAAGAGAAAAGTAGAAGCAATTTATTTAATTCATTGAATTTCATCAAAAAAAATGTGTGTCATATGACCACACTTATTTCCATTTTCCTTGGAAAATTATTTGTTGCATAATTGTAGTTACAGTTTTGCATGTGGTCTATGGCAAGATTAGGAGTGACATGGAGTGACATGGGTAAGTGCCAACAAAGTCAGTGCAGATTTCTCAGGGCAGATGACATATTCATTGGCCAAATTAGTTTGGAAACCTATTTGCAAAGCAAGATTCATAAGGTTTTACATTTTCGGATCTTTAAGCTAGGAGATCCTTTCAAAGACTCTGTGAAACTGGTAGCATATGCTCTTTAATTATTTCTTTAAAAAATACCACTCTATGCTGCTCAGAAAACCACACCCACACCCTCAACAAATAGGTCTTGGATTTATTCTGTTATTATTGACAGAGGAATGGTATTGCATAAATAAACTAAAACATCTCAAACCCAGGCAGCCTAAACTAATCATGGGTGCTGCCTGATATAGGATATAGAGAAATAAAAGCAAATGGAATAACAAACAAATGTTCAGTGAGATATAATCAAACCTTGGAAACAAGGTTTAAAATAACTTACATTGCCCCATTGCTCTGTAATAATTTTTATAAGAAAAAATGGATTTCCTTTAAGCAAATTTATAAGGGGAAAAAAAAGAATCATTTTAGGACTGCATGGTGGGAGTCACCCTATTTAGAAATTTGCTACAGTGTGGCTCTTAAATCATGGGGAGATTTTATAAAAATCCAGATTCCTAGGACACCCTAAAGGCTAACTAACCATGCTCAATCCTGAACTGCAGTTTCTTCTAAAAATAGCCTATTTGACAACTCCATTTGCAAATCTAGTAAATGGCTTATCCTTAGCAGCTCCAGAAGAGAATTCACACTTGCCCTCCAGTCCCTATCATCAAATGCACCTCCCAAACCTGTTTCTTATTCAGGGCATCCATCTTAGTTAAAAAGCACAAGTGTTCACCTCCTTAACTCATTCTAATAACTAGAAATTGCTTCCCCTATTTTTCTCAAACCTTACATTCAATGCACCATCTACATTTGCCACTCTACCTTCAAAATATATCCAGACATAACAATTTCTCACCATCTCCACTGCCACCATCCTAGTCAAAGCTGCCATTTTCTCCTTCCTGGAATGCCAAACTCCTAACTGGCTTCCCTCCTCCCATGATCCAGCACAGAAAGTCCCAGATGATCTGCCCACTGCTCCAATCTCATTTCCCACCAGTCTTCCCTTCATTCCCAAGACTCCAGTAATAAGGACCACCTTAACTATCATTAGTCATGCCAAGAGAAGCTCTTTGCAGTATTTGCTTTCTCGGAATGCCTTTCTCAAGAAGTCCACATGGCTTACTCCTTAACTTTTTGCAACTCTCTGCTCAAACCACTCAAAGATACTATGTCTTTTTATCTCTTCACCATTCTGGTTCCTTGTCTTGATTTATTACACTAAACCAATTATCACTACTTAAAATTATTTTATGTTTCTTTTTTTGTCTCCCTCCTGAAGCACTATGAAGTCTAGGACTTTGTCTTGTGTTCAGTGTGTATCCAGAGAATCCAGAATAGCACTTTTCCCATAGTAAGAGCATGATAATTACTTGCATTTTATAAAACTCCCTGAAGTGATCTGCTTTCAATCATATTTACAGCACTGATCTATAGTCACTAAATATTTTGTGTCTTCAAGAATGATCTAGAAAGCATAGACTACTATTTTTTAAGAAATATGTAATGTATATATTTATTGCTTACAACTATCTAAGAAGAGATGTTAGTTTCTGTTTTACTTAAGGGGATACCTTAAGACCCAAAGGTATCTCCTCATCGAGAACATAAATTAAGAATTTAATTTCTATTTTATTGGAATACTAACTGTAGAGAAGAGAGACATGGCCCTTAATGGACTTGGTGTTGGGCAAACATTTTTCTTTCAGTTAATTGAGAATATAACTCATTTGAGTGCTCTGAAGATGTAGAGGGCAGGGGGATAACGTGAGCTCAGAGCACTAGGGCTCTAAATCTTGGTTCTTTCTTTTGATCTCTGTCACATGGTCTTTTTTCTTTGATCCACAGTTTATTCATCTATAAAGGGGACTACTAAACTGAGTTCTCAGGGTTATTCTGATAGTTAAAAAGATATATGTAAATATACATGTATTTATTTTAAGTGAAAGATTCCTAGGCCCCACTTCTGACCCCATTTGTACACACACACATACCGATACACACAGAGACACACACATGCTTACATACACATAACTTCACCCAAGACCTGAAAGGCATGCTATAGACAGGGTTTCCCTGGCTCATCTCCTAATTTATTTTCTAAAAACACTATTTTGAAAGTAATTCCATACTGAACAAGGTCAGAATCAATGCACCAGGAATGCCTGTTCCCTTTCTGTGTTCACCTTCCTATTTCTGCACAGACCTCTGGTTTCCCAGGGCTTTTCAGAGCCCTTGGCTGGTAAAGTGCTGTATGTTTTCCAAAAGTCAAGATATTTAAATAGGCAAGTTACCTTGGAGAAGCACATGATGGATTTCTTGGCAAGGCAAGTCTGTAACACTGCCTTTCTTTGGGAGATGTTATTGGCTTTTTCCTCAGATTTGTCTGGTACCATTTTATAAAGTGAAACCTCCAATGGGCAGTTGGTGTGAAGATTGAGATCTGGCTTTGTGCCATTCTTCACAGGTTGCTGGCCTTGAGGTGTTCCCCTGTGGGCACCGAATGATGGATAGAGTGGCAGATGTCACCTTCCGAGAGTAAAGAACGGTGCCCCGTTTTGTCGTTAACAGGAGTCCTATTATAAAAGCTTCATACCTCAGTTAAGCAGCGGGGCCATGTACAATCATGGACTGTTTTAGCTAAGCAGATGGGCCTCCTCAGTACAAAGACCACTCAATTCTTTGAAAGCTCAAGAGCAAAAATGACTTTCTCATAATGTTAGACTTGGGAAATCAAGGTGGGACATAAGCATTTTTGCCCTGAAAACTCTATGCCAGCTTGTTAGACTGCATTGGGAGAAATATCCATAATTCATGATAATGCTATTACTCACAGAGAAGAAAATGGTCTGAAAAATGGGCAGGATAGCAGGGCAGGGCCTGTTTTATCTGGAATATGCCTCCAGAAGCATAGTTTATGAACTACCCATTTACAAGGGGCCCATGGCTTGTGGTCCCTAAACAGGGGATCTGGGGAGAGAACCATTTCTGCAAACATCATAAAGCACAGCGAGAGTGCTGTTTCTGCAAAAATGAAAAAAAGAAGACTGTATTAGAGTCTAATGCAGTTTCTGGAATGGAGGCTTTAGACTAGAGTCTGATACTAAAACTTTACTAAAGGGCCCTAGAGATAGCCTAGTGTATACCCATCCTTTTGTGTATGACAAAGGAACTGATTGTGGCCTTTAGCTAATTGCTAGACGTCTGTGAATAAGGCTTGTGCTCCATGTCTGTCTCCATGTACAGAGGAAGCGCATTGACTGACAGACTTCTCTGATAAAATGGGTGGGCTACAGGCCAGCAGGCCCTACTTGGTGAGCTTTTGTTTGTTTTTGTTTATTTTTAGTTGAACTTCTGAACATTTTCATTCAGCAAATATTTATTAAACAACTCTTGTTGGTCAGGAACACTATCAGACTGAAATGAATGACCAATGAGACATAATCAACAAATGACCATGGAACAGAAAAAGGACATTAGGGGAAAAATTATAGAAATCCTAATAAAGTCTGTGGGTTAGTTAGTAGTACTCTATGCATGTTAATGTCTTAGTTTTGATCACTGTAATGTGATTAGGTAAGATGTTAAACATTAGCAGAAGCAGGATGAATAATTTACAGGAACTTACTGCACTATTTGTGCAATCCTTCTGTAAGCCTAAAATCATCTCAAAATAGGTGAGCTTTTGTATGAAACAAGAAGAGAGCCTCCAGATTCACTTGTACTTAGATTCCCAGTGATCTATGCAGTTTGTGTAGGTATGTTTCAAGCATTGAATGAATAATTACTATGGAATTGCAGCTATCTGCTTAGAAATTAACGGTTTTCTCACAAGGAGGGGTGAATGTTTTCAAACTCATTTTGTTCCTTCATTATCATTATTTAGTGAAAATACTTCTGAAGCACTTAGCCTGCTAATTCAGAATAAATTAAGAATATGTTAGCCTAAAAAGCTTGACAAAACATTTTTGCTAAAGCAGGACTATTTGAGATAAGCAAATAAATTCCTAGGACTTATTCTCTATTTTTTATTGTCAGTAATCCTTCTCTATAACCTGATACCCAGCAATATTATCATCTATGTGACAGTCAAACTTGGGAAAGAGTCAGTGAATCAATAGTCACAGCAGAAAGAACCACCTGAACACAGGTTTTCCATTCATTGATACATTTATTCATTCAACACACATAAGTGCCTACAGTATATGCCCAACAGTGCTCTCGGCATTAGGGAAACAAAGAATAAAATAGTCAAAGTTTAGACCCTGGTGGAATTTACTTCCTAACAGGTCTATTCAAAAACTGTCTGCACCCACGTTTCTTGGTGTCCCAAACTTTTTGTTTTCACAGCAGCAAAGTTAAATTAGGGACAGGTCTTATTTTCTTCTTGCTGAAATTACAGATGGCAGGAGACTTAGAACTGCAAGGGATGTTACAGATTACTCCTCTGAGGCCCTGTACAGGTGAGTACAACACGGCTCCAGGAGGTGACAGGACTTCACAAAGGTCCGATGGTGCTGCTCAGCTGCAGATATTGTAGTAACAGCCAGGGTCCAATACTCTACTAGTATCCTGGGGCTCCTGTAATAATACAGCACAAACTGGGCAGCTTAAAGAACAGAAATTTATTCTCTCACAGTCCTGGCAGCTAAGAATCTGAGATCAAGGAGTCAACATGAGATCAAGCAGTTGGGTACTTCTAGAGGTTCTAACACGTCTCTCCTAATTTCTGGTGGTTGTGGCTATCTTTGGGATTTCTTGGCTTACATCCACATCATTCAATCAGTGTCTCTGTCATTCCCATCCCACAGTATCCTCCATGTCTCCACGTCCCTATGTCCTCATGTAATGTTCTTATAAGGATACACATCATTCGATTTAGGACCCACTTAATCCAGTATGACCTCATCTTAACTTGAAGATACCTGTCAAGGCTATTTCTAATAAGATCACATTCACGGGTACTAGGGGCTACACCTTCAACATATCTTTTGGGGGACAAGCTTCAACCCACAACATACACCTAGTTCTCTGCTCTTTGGACAACACTAAGCTGCGTCCATCCTTGAAGAAATGTCTGCTGTTATTGTTACGAATACTTTTGTTGTTGATATTAGAAAGAGATCTTGGAGTTAAAGACACCAATATGGATTTCTGAAATCATCTATCATCTCACTTTGCGAAAACATACATAAAACTGATTATGATTATGAACAGCATTATGTACAAACTTCAGAAAGTAGACAATTAAAATAATAGCATCTCTCCACTGTACTGCATTTTCCTTAAAAACATACCAAACTCCAGTTCCACCTAGTGTCTTAAACAATAAAAATCTTAAAACTATACAATGACAGAAAAAAAATCATAATACTAATTGATATTAGTGGGGTTCACTTCCATACTCAAGGGAAACCACTGCCATTTCCCCAGTGCTTCCTCACCTCTATAAATCCTGGGCCAGCTAACTTCCTTCCTGGGAAGATAGAACTCACTCTTGAGATCCTAACTCATTTGTAAGGTATTTCCAGAACAGAGTAAATGTTGTGCCAAATATTGCAAATCATATATGATCTGTGCCATGAGACCCTCAAACGATTTCATTTACAAGCACATAAAACATGCTGTAATTTGAACTGCAGTCCTGCAAGCAAGGGCTCAGGGCGCACTTCACTCTGCTGTGCACGCTCCTTGGCACGCCTTCTCAAAGTTTTGATGGTTGCTTTTTGCCAAGACGTTTTATTTTTTTCTCCTTTTCCTTGAAAAAAGCCAGTTACAATGTTGAATCAGGATGACACAACGGACTATAACGTGACCCTCCCGTTGCTGTGGAAAGTAAGCTTTAAATGTTTCTACTGTGATTTACCATTAATTAGGCAAGAGAATGAAAAAAGGCTCATGCTTATTGAGGAAAACTTAAAGAAATTATTAATATACTATGGATTAAGAATCTGATTGTCCTACAGGGAATAAGACAAGAAAGGTAGATTTTAATAAAATAAGACATATGTGTTAAAATAAGACTATTTTATTCAATGGCCAAGTTAATTTCCTGGGAAAAATTAAAATACCATTTCAGACATCTCTTATGCATCACTTTATACCTCCTTAGCCTCTCTAGCCTTTGTTCTAGCTGCAGCAGAGAGTACCAGGTCTCTGATCAACTTCAAGCAAGCACAGCCTAGCAGCGTCTCTGTTTAAATACCTCTTCCCTCTTACCAGGAAGTCCCTGCAATAAGGTGACCAACCTATCCTGGTATGCCTGGGACTTTCTTGCTTTTAGCACTGCAAATCTTTCATTTCTGGGAAACTCCTCCATCCCAGGCACAACAGATCCGTGGCTCACCTACCTGGGCCCAGAGGCTTGAGACACCACGGGATCCAGTTCAATGGTCATGCATATGCATCCTGCAAGTGTGGGGGTTTAGCCTTCAATGGGGTAAACTTCTGTCCAATGGAAGTTGGAAACTGGTGGATAAATTCTCCCTCCTTGCCTCTCTGGCGCTTTGTCCTGACGTGCTATTTATGTGTCTTTTCAGAAGATGGTCCCTTAGGATTAAGCAATTATTTGCATGTAGGCACAGCACTTGATACTGATTTTCCTTTCGTGTCTCTCGCTCCCATTCCTTGGATTTTCACTCCAGAATATAAATAAGAGCATAGAAGCCCTTTGCCTCAGGCTTCTCTTTTAGGGAACAGGCTACAAAAGTAGGCACACAGAATTAAATCAGAAAATAAATCTTTGGGATCAGATTTGGAGGCTGGATTAGTCATGGGAATAAGCACTTCCCTGCTGGCATACATGGGGTGTCTATAACCACTAAACCTTCATTGCAAAATACTCAGGTATTCACCTATGGTTAGGATAAAGCATAGGAGGAAGGTGAGACATGGGGATAGGTGCGAGCAGTGGTACTTGGAATACATGAGGACAAGAGTAATGGTAAGGATGCAGAGTGAGCTAATCTTTATTAACTGCATTGGAAGTCTTAGCATAATGATAGGCTCAGAGCATCAGCTGTGAACTCAGTATTTTGTATGAGTTTCTGTAATATGTTATAAAAGCCAATATTCATCTATGGCAGCTTTTAAGAACATTTTTTTCCTTCAACTGCTGGGCATACTATTATAAAAATAAAAATAAGGATGTAATTAGAAGGGTGGCAGCTTTGCAAAAGAGATAGTGCCTCTTGGCAGGTCTTCTATGCCAATGTCAGAAATCATACAGGGGTGTACGCGTGGTTGAAACTGAAAATCTTGAAATAGGATTTTCCTTAATCCTTTGGACTGGCGTAATCAGTTCCTTTCCCTTGACAGAGGAAAGCCACCTCCCCTCGCTTTGAGGCTTCCGCTGAAACAGGTGACCTGAAGGATTAAGCTTGTCTACTTCATGATCTGCTCTCGCTGTCCTGTCCTTTGGCATCCATCTGACAGTCAGTGTCAGGACTTAGCACAGCATAGGCAGGGAAGTACATTTCCGGCTCCAGAAGGAAATTACTTACACACTAAAGAAATTGTACATTCTGGCTCATAGGTGCCAGTCTGAATCAAAACAGATCTGGAAGTGGATCTTGAAGGCACTGGAACAGGAAGGATGGAAAATAAGTCTGGATAGGAGAAAGTCTACCATGGAGAAACTCATCCATGACTAGAGAGTCAATATTCTGGCAAAAACACCTAATTGTCTGTTGGAGCAGCTACTTGAAGCTTGGACCTGAGGATGGCTGCCCAAATAAATGAGGTGGAGAGATGGAAACTTTCTTGGTGTAGTACAGAGAAAGTAGAGGCTGAGAAGGTAGTAAAGTTGGAATTCACTTACCATTTATGACTTGAGAACATTTTACTCAATTACGTTCTACAGAGAAAACTGCCTTCACTGAGGTAGCAGAGTGGACTGGCAGAGTGCATCCTTGGGAAGCTCGGTGGTGGCCGTCCTCTGTGGCCTGCAGTGAAAATAGGAGATGCCACCACGGAACTAGGTTTGCTGCTATCAGTCAGAATGCTGGCATTCCGGGGCGACAGGGGCTAGGCGGCCACACTGAACAATCAGAATCAAGGAAAATGTATTTACTGTGGTGGACAGCAGGCCCCATGGCATAAGGGCTGGGACCCTTGGGGAACTGGGGTCATGTTTATTAGGTCGTGGTATTCCTGGTGCAAGAAAGGTGTGTAGACTTTCAGAGTGTTGTTTGACTTGTTTAATCAAAAGAAATCAAGAGCTGCCAAGCTGTCAGAGTGAAGAGTCACCATTTTACACCCGATTTCTGAGTCTGGCCATGGGCCTGGAGCCCACTGATTATTGAAGGGGAGGCTGAGTGCTTTTGAGGAGGGATTGCAATGCCTCAGCAAGTATGTATAGTGGCTATTCCTTGACTCCTTCCTGAGAGGGACTGGGATGAATACCTGAAGTGTATGCAGTGTGAAGGTTGCTCTCAGCAGCTGACTGGACAGGTGGGCTTGGCTTGTGGTTACAAGCCAGTCTTTTCTCTGGGCCATATCAGTGAGAGTGCAGTGGGCTCATGAACAGAGTGGCACAGACTGGCTATGTTTGCTGGAAGCATATCTTTATGAGGCACACATAAGAACTTATGGATACACATGTATATATGCAAATGCAGAGGGCTCCGTTCCATCAAGCCTTATCCAGCTCCTGCCACTGCTGAATGCACAACCTGCCAGCAGCAGGAGAGGCCGACGCTGAGCCCTTTATGCGGCCCTTTTCTTCAGGAGACTAGCCAGCTGCTGGGTAGCAGGTGTGTTATGTCACAGCCCTTCCTGCTGCAAGAGAGCAGAACTTCCTCCATGTCAGGAGCAATACCTGCTTTGGATAAGAGTTGAGGGGCTTTCAGAACATCTGATAATAGATATGCTCTCATAAACCTCATTGGCTCAAACCAAAGGCCCCTGGGTTGGGTACTGGGAGTGTGACAAGATTCACTGGACTTATGTACTGCTTACTCCAGAGTAGGCCAGCCTGACAGAATGGTGGAATGAACAGCCTCTTAGAATGCAGTTAAGGTACCAGCTCAAAAATAACTCCCTGTAAAACTGGTGACCCTGATGTCTGGGGTTTGTGCCAAATCAGGAACATATGGTCTGATGCCCTAGAAGCTAGAATGGGAACTGAGGAGAACAGGTCATTCCTACCCTCCTCTCCATGACTCACCTGTGGAATCTGTGTTTCCCGTGAAGCTTTGCTGGGTGGGCTTCTCCATCTCAGTGGCTCCTTCTTGAGCCAGGGAACTTGGGAAAGCTCCTGATCCGGAAGCTGGGACTTCCTCATGGCCACCTGGGAATCCTCACGCTGGCAGCCTCTCACTGGGCAAAGGACAGTGACTGTACTGCTAGCGGTCGCCAGTTCTGATGATCAGGAGAGGATACAGTTGCTGTCCCACAGCGGGACATGTCCACAGCACATACAAATCCCTATGGTATTTCTTGGCATTTCTGTGCCCGGTGACAAGGATGAAGGGGCAATTGGAGCAACCATCGCATGATACAGTCAAGGCATCGAAGGAGTCATGTCCCTTGGGGATGAAAGGTTGTATCACACCTCCAGGTAAGCAACCCAGACAAGACAGAGCCCTGGCTGAGGGCCGGGAGGGAACAGAACACCCCTGCGTTACGAACCTTTGATCAGTGGGGTGTGGAAGACTTAAAATTCTTACCTCCTTTCATCCCAGTTAGATGATCCTGAGATAGGTTTAGCACAGCTTCTCGGAGGACTTTCTCGGGGGAAGTGAAATCAGTCTATGAAGTGGTGGCCAGCTGATAACTCTTCTTGTATTTGTCCTCATGTCCCTCATGCCTGCAGCCTGGGATGCCCATAAACCCCTTGGTTCTGCTTTCTGGGATCTCAGTCTAAGATGACGCCAGGTATTTACAGTATGGTCAGTGGCAAGGTGCAGATGAGTATAGAAATTACACACGTATTCATAGTGGGGATGAGAGAAGGGAAAATGCAAAGAGAAAAAGAAAAAGTGAAGCACAGACAGAGGCAGAGGAGCTGGGTGGACTGAGAGAAGAGAGAGAAGTCAGCCTGTAGAAGTTCGGTGTCATTCAGTAGGCTGTAGGGACAAGGACGCAGCTTGAGAGACCCAGATTTAAAGCCTCTTGCCACCACTTGCCTAAGAAGCAACCATAAGCAAAAATTCATTCATTCCTTTTTTTCATTGTTCATTCTTACATTCAATTAGTATTTATCGTCCTTCTGCTCTGGGGTCAGGCGTTGTGCTAGTTCTTCTGAAACTGCAAAGAGGCAAATGTCACAGGCCTCTGCTCTTAATGAACTTCAACTTCAGTGGCAGAAGGATATATGGAAGAAAATTATTTGTTTTAAATATGCAGAGAGAGCAGTGATAAAGATATGCATAGGAAGACTTGAAGGAAAGTTCTGGGGCTCCAGAACTCTTACCAAGCCAGCAGAGCACAGTTCTCCGAGGCCAGATGCACAGCAGCCAATGCCCTGATGTCCTTCACTGACGTCCTCTGAGCCTGCCTCAGTTCACCTGCTCCTCTGGGTGCTTCCAGCATGTTGACAGTTTCCTAGTTCCAGGCTGGCCCCTCTCTTTCTCTCTGTCGGACACCCTTCTCCTGCACTGAAGCAGTGTGCACAAGTGTAACCCAGAAAGGCAAGGTAGTTTGCACCCAGAGAACAAATTCACAGATGCCAGGTGCAAGTTAGTAGATAAACTATGCGGCCCTCCACAGCCTCTGCTGGGATGATTCTGGGCAGTTCCACATAGGGCCCCAGAGCATGCCTACTGGCATTGGCGCCTAGGCGCCCACCCCACAGACAGACCTCACTCACAAAGGCACACTTTATGAGCATTTCTCCCTCCTCTGACTTACACCACTTCATTACTTAGGGTTTGCTTTCAGAGAAACCCAAATTAAGACACATACCAAGACAGGAGACCCTCATTTGGGACAATGTGAATGAATTACATGGGATGTTAACAGGTGCTTTCTTTGATCTGATTTCACTACAAAGAGAAGCAGAGGAAGAGGAGAGGAATTCACCAAAGAATCATGGCATTTTGTGTTTGCTGGAAGTGTATCTTTATGAGGCAAAGTAGAAGACAGGGACTATGTATTATTAGAAGCCCTACAAGAATCAATTCTCATTGGCTAAGATAAACCTTCCGTAGCAGTGTCTCTATGTGTGGTGTTTGCCTGAACTCTGATCCTAATAGTAGGTCCTCTATCCCCAACAATAATAATGGTCATTAATATTTACTTAGCAGTTTGATATGTACCAGAAGCCATAAGATGCTCTGTATGCATTATTCTATATAATCCTCATGACAACACTATGCACTAGAGTCCATTAAAATCTTAGTTTCAAGAATGAGGAAGGGAACACTTAGAGAATTTATTTATGTCCTTATAGCTCTACTAGAAAATTATTTGAAAGTAAAATAGTGTAACCTCTCATGCTATTATTCACTTTCAATAACTAGCAGTTTGACTTATTTTCAAGGTCCAAAGGAAATAAATATTTTTAATCATAAACATTAGCTCGAGACTCTTGGTAAATCACTGGTGATCATGCACCAGAAACTGTGTTGAAGGCACCAGCCTTCGTGGAGCCCACGTCCATGATGTGTCCATTGCTCCAATTCACAAAAGCAATCTCTCTTGTTCTACCTCCTCACAAGGCCATCCTGACTATTACATTTTTACAGTTTTTATTTTCAGTATGTGCACATGGAAAAAAGTAACTATAAAAGAGTATAAAGTGTTACTTCTCACTCCCATCTCATCCACTTCTTAGCGGTCAAAATAGGTCCTTCCTGAAAATTTACAAAGACATATGTACATATAACCTTACATATTATGTACACCTTATTTTTTAAACTCATCATCTTGAAGATCATCATGCTGGCAGCATCTGAGGAGCTCCTGTCTGCCTATCTTAATGGCTTCATAATACTCCATGCCACAGAGGTGCTGTCATTTAATTGAGTTTCCTCCTGATGGTCATTTTTGCTTTCCCACCTTTTGCTATTACAAGCAACGCTGCCGTAAACATCCTGAACATATTCTTGTGAGTGTATGTATGAACATACCAGTAAGATAATTTCCCGGGAAGTAATATCAGAGGATCAAAGGGCATTTCAAGTCTTTTCTATTAATTATCAGTTGATGTATTAAACACACTAATTGCCAGGGACTGTTTCTGTGACTAATAGGCTGCGACAGCATTTCCTCCTTCAAAGAGGAGAGAGGGGCATTTTCAGGGGGCAGTGGTCTGCAGCGTTTGCAGATAAGCACCGCTGCTGGGGATGATGGCTCCTCAGCTGGGTTCAGTTCCTGTCCAGCCCCTGCTCATTGTTCCTTTGTGAGCTCTCCCCGAGCTGTCCCAGGTGCAGGAGGCCATCACGTAAACAGACAATCCACATAACCTCAGCATCTCCATGGGGTGCAGCGGACCACTGCCAAGGGTCCCTTCTTGCTGGGAAAACACATGACTTTAAATCCACTACTTAGCATGGGGGTTAAAAATTCAAATAACCCATTTGTGCTGAGAGAGGGCCTCTGAAAGTGGGCTGGGGGAATCTGTTCTGTTAATTTAAATCCTTTCATTAAGACAAAAAAGCAGAAAAAAAAAATTGGCAAGTTTCAATTGATTTCTTCAAACATTCCAAATGGATTGTTAAGAATAAATATATATATTCAAAGAATCTTGACACTTAGAAGTAGTAGAGTGTTTTGACTCTGGATTTATGTAAAGGACAAAAATCAGTGTAGTTGGCGCCCTCGGTTTCCCTACTCCCTCTTCTTTTCTCTCTTGTCTCTCTTAAATTCAGCGCCCTAATGTCCAAGTATGTTTGAAATCCCTAGGCTCCTTTACCTGCCCATGTCTTTATTCTCTAACGCTTTGTCATACATAGGCTGTAAGTAAAACCATTTCCAGAAATATGCCGTCCTTTCCTCTCCTGGAGCCACCTTTGTGGGCCAAGTGAAGACTTCTTTCAAGAACTGTACGACTGTCCTGGCAACTTTTTCTTTTTAATTACCAGCTACGTAAAACTCAAGATCCTATTACGCAACCATCCCAGGGGCTGCCAGACAGTCTACTTCCAAGTCCAACAGTCCATTCAGGGTGTTGAATTGTTGTCTTATTTAAGTGAAGTTTTTCTAAATTGCCTTTACTGGGTTTGAGCCATTGCTGTGGCTGCTGCTTCCTCTCCTTTGAATGCAGATGCTTTTGATCTGCAGCTGCTTGTGACTGTGTCTCTGCAAGGATCTCACACGAGCTGGACAGCAGCACAGGTACAATTCAAGTTTTCTCCATCCCCTGCTGCCAGCACACCGCCAACATCCTACCTCCCCTGCTGCCCCCTCCAGTTCTACCAAAGCATCGCTGTGCTGATACACAGCTCTACACAGGCCCTGCCAGTTCTGAGGCAGCTTAGGAATTCAGGGGAGCATCTGGGACATAGACAAAGCTGTATTTCCTTCGAGGAGTCTGGATGATCTGAACTTGGCAGAAATATCTGCACACGGATGTGTCTCTGTTAGGATTCCAACCCTCAGTAGACGGACAGTTATAAATGTTTGGATTTAAATGGACTACTATAGATGGGGAATGATGACACAAAGCATTCACTTACAGAGACTGACCATTTAGATACATTTATTTATCCATTACATTAGCCATTCAATAAATATTTCTCATATCCTCCACATCTTGTGTCAGGCACTTGAGACCCAGAGGGGCTTCCACTGTTCAGCGCTTAGTGCACCTAACCCAGAACGTGAACTTAATCTAGTAATTGAAGTTCCTTAGCAGGACATTTGTGAATAAACTTTAAAAAAAGATAAACTACAATAATGGTGATTATGAATATTAAATTATATTTGGCATATGCTTTATTCATCTTAAAGAAGTTTTGTAAACTTGTAATTGAGAAAACATGATTGGTGCATGCACTGACATAGCTTATATGTCCTAAAATGATCCCAGATTGATTTCATATCCTGGTGCTTAACAAGTCGCCCTTAATCTCTATAGTTGTTGCTATTAACTGATCAACTCGTCAAGGTTGAAAACTAAATAATTCAGAGTTGTTGAGAGGAAGATACTCTTAAAATACTTCGAAGCTGATGAAGGAGCCATGGGCTGAGTTGAAGGGGTCCAGGACGGTGGAATTCTGCAGACAGCAGCTGTGAAGCAATGAGCTTCCTTCCTTGAAAACTACCAGGTCCAGAGTCATTAATAACTTCAGTTCCCAAGTGTTTCATTCTAGTTCTTCACAAATAGGATCACTGATCTGAAACAAAATAAAATAATGCAAAAAAAAAATGAAGGAAAACAGAAACATCCAATTCCTTTGCCTGTGCCGTCAAAGAAAATGTGGCCAGAAAACGAAAAAAAGAACAGTAAAGAAAAGAAAAGAAAGGAAAAGGAATGCATCGCTGTAGCACTCATCTTAAACCCTGCTCATTTTTTCTTCACCCTCATCTTCAGAAGTGTCCTGCGGCACACCACAAACCTTCCGTGTAAACGGGGGAGGGGATGCGTCTAAAAGGAAAATAAATCACCAAAAGTAGTGGAGAAAAAATATGGAATTCTAAAATGTAAATGAAGAAAACCTAGAAAATCACCTTTCCCTCACACTCCAGATTTACAGCCATGTTGGGTGATGCTTTGGTGATTGCGGGTCTGCTCCTTCCGTTCTGTGGAATTAGGCAGGCGTTTGCCATGGGAGACCCGCTGCCAGCCAATCAGGGCAGAGACCCCCGGCAGCTTTGATGTAAGGTAAGTTGCAGAGTAGCAGGTGGCCTTCCTTGCTGTTCATAGTGTAGCTTGGGGAGTTCTGTCAGATGTAGCAGCTCCTCTTTATCTGCATGGAATCTGTGTAAATCACAAAAGAACAGATGGAAAAATTGTCACATACCTCTGTTCACCTCTTACAAGCAGCTCATAAACCTCTGTACACCACCGGCCCTGCTTCAAAAAACAACCATGTGTGGGTTAGTCACCCAACTGCTACAGGGTAATCTTTTTGTTTACAAAAACATCTAAATACATGAATTAGACAAAGAAAACAAGAACACCAAATGGTTTAAATGATCACAGCTGCTATATACGTGTATTTTACCATTTCACTCCAGACTGAGGTTATGTAAACACAGAAAAATTAGAAATTATCTCCCCCCTACCAGTTCTAAATGTCTGTAGAACTTCTTGGTGATGCCAGATGATGGTTTACAGTGGTTGACTATATATGTTTGTTTGCTTATTGTTGTTGTTTAAATACAATTATGAAATTACCTGTCAATATTTTTACTCTGAAAAATCTAAATAACTTTCTAAAAATCAACTCTATGTAGCTTCATACTGGAAACCATCAAAGAAAAAAAACACTGAAAAAAATTGATTGAGGAAGCATTTTACTTGAATTTTATGTAATTGAAGGAAATATATTTGATCTACACATTTTACTACCTGTATTTGTGTTCTTCACTTAACAGTGTATAGTTTATTTTCTGTCTTAAACAAATATATACATATATAAATATATATAATCATGTATATACATATACATATATATAAGCATATATATATATATATATATATATATATATATATATATATATATATATATGTTTTTCTTTTTGACCAAGCACTACTGCTTTGTTCATAAGACATATATGTAAGGCCATGTATGTAATGAAGACTGTGGAGAAAAATTAACTTTTACTTAATTTAAAATTTGTTAAGAATTTAGCCAAGAGATGGAAAGAGGCAATAAACCTTACTCCTAAAAGAGGCAATAGCAGGAACAAAGGCACTAAGGTATGAGGCTAAGTAGGGCATGATGTGAACTGTATCCCAGTGTTTTTAAAATGTGATTTGTAAGACAAGGCACTGAAAGAGATGAAACTGTGGGTTAGCTAGGTCTTGACCACAGCGGTCATTAAAGGTCTCATGAAAAAATATGGGTATTGACCTGGATGTAATCAAAGTTGACTACTGAATGTTGGCTTTAATCCTTTACAATTTTAAAATCTGTACAAATAATGCATTTACAAAACATAAATTGTCCAGAGACCTAGAGGGAATGGCAGTTGCTCATTAGGTGCATTGTTTTTCAGAAATTGAACAATTTCTATTCTCTTTGGGATCTCTACAGATCCTTAAGAAATTTTATGGAAAATCTTATTATGCAGTGATGAACTAAATAAAACAGGGACAACCAAGTCTTGAAAACAATCAATAGTGAAATTCAGTGTGGGGAAAAGTCAATATTCACACAAAAATGTTCCAAGAGTCTCCGTTCCTATAAACCCCAAGAGGGCAGGAAACACAGAAATTGCTTCTAGACCTCCAGAAATGAGGTCTCTGTGAATTCGTGTCCAGGAGACATGAATATATTGGAGAACTGATTCTCAACCTTGGGCATATACTCCCTCCAGAGAACACTTGTAATGTCTACAGACATTCTTGTCTCATTTGGTTGGGGAGAGTGTTTTGGCATCTAGTGCATAGAAGAGGCCAAGGATGCTGCTAAACACAAAATCCTCCTACAACCAAAAATTATCTGTCCCACAATGTCAATAGTTTTGGAGCTTAGGGTCTTGCTTTAGACATCTCACACACTTAATCATATTCCCTATTCTCAAGAGCATGAGGTTCCAAAGGTTTGTCATGTCTAATCACGTACACTTGAACACACGAGGGAGCAGTCAAGAGGTTGTTCTTGGGGGTCATTAAATATATGACTTTTTCATAAAATGAATTCTTCTTTCTCAGACTACAAAGTCCATTTTTTAAATATATATATTTAATACTTTTGGAGAGTTGCTAATACAAAATAATTGCTTTATTAAACCAAAGTATGCTCGAAGAAAAAGTATTATTTTATTAAAAGTTCCAACAAAAAGATCTTCACTCTTAAATCTTTGTTTTGAGTCCAAGAATGGGCAAATCAGTTCATCAAGGCTCATCTGAAGCAACTGAACATTATATTCCAGATACTCATATAAAATACCTTTTGTGTCAAAACATCAGTGGGATGGGACCAGATTCTCACTATATGAGATTAAAATTCTGTACATAGTGTGTGTGTGTGTGTGTGTGTGTGTGTGTGTTTCAGAGGGGGTGGGGTCAGATGTATTTTCCTGGCATATCTTGGACCATCAGTAGTACTCACTTTATTGTTTCCCTGTGATGCAAAGTTAGAAGAAAATTTAAAAGTGAAAATTTCTTTCCCCTTAAGGCATTCCCTCACTTTTGATAATCTGTTAATTAAAGCTCTCTTTCATCACAACAAAGAGTACTACAAGGAAATCTAGTAATTTCCCTATTTCTATTGGAGGATTTTCCTTAAGATTGCTTTTAACTTTTCTTCATCATTTCAAGTGAAGAACTCTTCTTAATACCTATTTGTTATGGGTTTACAAATGTGGCTTTTTATTGTGTAGCTGTGTGGAAACAGGATGGTGAACCTAGGATTCTTCAAGATTGATTGCTCTTCCAACTTCGTTATCCTTTTAATCCTTAAAACTTGGGTCACTCGTTTTTCATTGTGATCCTAGGGGGAAAAAATAGATTCCATGGACATACATTTGGAAAACCAACTCAGTTTATCACTCTCTTGGAGAGTCTCCATACATATTGTAAAAAGAAACCTGCTTGATGGTATTTATCCCTGCACTTCTCAAAGCTGCTAACAGTTAGTGACTCTAATGTTCTAGGCAACAAACTTTAGAAAAAAGTAGTTTAGAATATCTAGCCTATTTAATTTTTGTTTTGGTTTAGTTGCATCCTAAGTCTTGTTTGCTAACTATTAGCTGTTTTATTTATTTCTAGCACTTCCATCAGAGGTGTGGGTAGGACAGGAGGTTGAATGTAAATACCCCTCCATTATTTTTTTATAACTGGTTTGTAAGGATAGGTCACTATTTTTCTTTTACACCAGGCCTATACGCTGAGACAGAAATAATGAGGACTATGCAAAAACAAAAACAAACAGCAGCCTCCAGTGCAACATTCCACTAACTTTGTGTAAAAATAACACATCACATTAAGATCTAAGTCTGCATGTGTATTTTGAGAGCTCAGCTCCCATTGCACCAAATATCAGGAGCATTTGTTGGGCACATGAGTGACCATATTTAATGCTACTTACAGTCACACCATTCTTGTCCTTGGTGGAGATGACAATGATGCTTTTTCCTTTTGTTCAAGCTTGATTGTCAGATCTAGTACTTTCCTATACTTTCTTCTGAAGACTGCACTTTAGGGCTCTTCTGTCTCTTTGTCCAGAAAAAATACTGTGTGGAATTGAGTCTCATGGGACAAAATCAAGACTAGGAATTTTTCTAAAACCACACCATTCTACAACCCTACCATCCAGTTTTACTCCATGAGACATGCTGAACATGTTCAGATTAGAGTGTAAATTGGCATGAACCTTTATCTGAAATGCAATAAAGTTAGAGAAGACTGGATGATTTTTAAAAATGTATCATTATTCATATTCAATGCTTCCTCTGCACTTCTGTGTACCATCTGGTCCTGATGGTTGAGGTGCCAAAATACCATAAGGGGAGTTGTTTTTTGTGGTATTTCCAGTCCAACCAGAATCAGAAAGTACCAGAAATCTCTCGAGAAAAGCTGTTGTCATAGGACACAAAGCCCAGTTTGTCAAACCAAAGAACTTAAAAAGAAAAGCAACTGAAATCAAACTACTGTCCAAATTTAAGTACTGCACAAGAAAAGAGGATGTTTTGGGTTTGGGGTTAACCAGATAATCTTGCACAATAGTTAAAAAGAAGAACTACCAACTCCTCATGAAAGTTTCCCATTTAATTATAATTCCTTTTCATTTATGAAAATTTTCATAAATTTCATTCTCATATGAAAATGAAAAATAATGCTTCATTTACAATTCCCCTTCTTAATTCCTTAATTTATTCCTCTCAATTCTTCTTATACAATAATTTTTAAGGAGAATATTTATGGACAAATGAAGTCATGACATATCCAGTGAAAAATGAGAAAAAGGAGCATTATGCAGGCCCATTGAATAGATAACACTAAATATTCAGAAACCTTTATAGAGTACATGCAATATGTACAAAAAATACCTGATATGGTTCTGTTTATGAGCCCTTTGATGTCCAAAGAATTCTTTTACATGCTTTTTTACTTCTATATAGAACATCACAGCTTGTCAAATCAAGGAATCTTGAATCTTAAAAGATTCAATCTGTGCTATAAACTTACTGCCCAGAAGGTTTAGAGTGGGCTGTTAAGCTTGGCAAGATTTCCGCTTCCATTCATTCCCCAAACCTTCTGAGATTTATTTGACACTGAGTTTTATTCAGCTTAACTTAGTTCAATTAAGAAAAAAGAAAACTCTAGGTAGGAGAGGAGTTTAAGTGATGATACTATCATATGACAATTAGTATATGAAGGAGAAAAAAATTGCATACATATTTTCTGCTAAAGGAAGTGACATGAAATGCACAGAACATAAGCTTTTATGTCAGATACAGATTCCAGTCCAGGTTTTACACCTGTCAGTTGTGATCTAGGGATAGTTACTAACTGCTCTGATCTTAAGTTTCCTCATCCAAAAGCATAAAACCAATTATTTCACCAGGTGGAAGGGTTCAGTGAGCTCTTGAATATAAAGTCTTAGAGCATAACAGGTGTTCAGTCTTCTCACCAACTCTGGCTGTATGTCAGGATCATAAAATAATAGACAGCTGGATGGCAGATGCTTAAGAGGCTGGCTATTTCAAAAGCACATTATTACTTTTACTTAAGTTCTTTTTACCCATTGAAAGAGGAAAGAATAAATGGGGATGTACCTCACATAGCTTGGGAGGTAAGGATGATAGTCTTCATTAGGAATATTACCTACTCTGTTCCATTAGACAGTGTTGAAATATTGTATTGCACAAAATAGTAATGTTTTGACAGGGACATGATCTGACCTGAGATGTATAGGAATCCATGGAAAAATACTACACGGGCATTATTGGACCACTCGCTGTGCGTTTGACCCAGTCCCGAAGAGGATCTTCTCCCAAAGACAACTAAAGAGAATCAAAACAACTCAGGTCAACTGTTAACTGAAAATGAAATTCTTCCCTTTGAATTTTAGGGCTGGATTGTCTGTGTCTGGTATGTGCAAGACAACACAGTTTGTTAGAAACAATGTCCTAAGACAGAGGCCAAGTAATAATTTTTTCTAGGGTTCTTTACTTTTTCTATCTTCAAATCACAGTACGAAGAAAAGCATCATAAAAACACAAATTTCATGATTTTTCAGGAAAGCATGACATTAATGTCTTTAGGGCCTCACCTTTAAATCTAAACCCTTTAGATCCCTAAGTAGTGGTACCTAAGCTCAAAGCTTTTACACTCCTGGTTCTAATTCTCTTAGTTCACATAATGTAACTTTTGTGCTCTTACTCCTTTGATTCACTTGAATTGAACTGAATCACTTAAATCACTCGCACTCCCGTGTAACTTTTTTCTTCATATCATTCTTACATACCCCACTTAGAAGAGCAATTAAGGTGTCATTCTCTGAAGTGCCATAGGAGTGCAAAATCCACCTTTTGGAGAACTCTGCCTGAACCTTCCCCCCTCGGCGTTGTGTGGTGAAGCAGCCGGCCCCGTTGCTTTCTTAACTTCTGTCACCCAGCACTGGGGTTCACCGCCCAAGCAAAACTAATAGGAGGTTTTTGTTTTTGTTTTTGTTTTTTGAATGACAAAGCATATAGACTGTTCTTCTGCCTTAAGCTTTGAGACACTTGTCCTATTAGGAATGCCATGTGTCAAGAAAAGCAAAGTGCATCTGAAGAGAACGCCTTTGTCTCTGTGTTATGTTACAGTACTTTTATTAGACGGTGACATTCCCAAGACAGCACCTGCTGGGCGGCTTTGAGAGGCTGGCCAGGAATGAAAGGGAAAAGCAACGTGTGGTTTAAATCCAAACACTGCAGCCTTGCTCGGCTGTAACAAATACCAGGGGCTGAACGGTTGGGAAGGTGGAGGGAATCTCAGGATGTAGATGCTTGAGTTCAGAGTGGATGTGCGTGCCCCGATCATTGTCAAAAATTTATGGACAGGCAAATAGAAGAAATGTTTTCCTTTTTGTGGAGTGCGTGTATTTGACATATAACCGCACTTTCTTCCCCTATACTTCTAGGAGATTGCCCTTTGGAAATTTGGGGGAGCTTTTATAGCTCGTGGCTTCAAATACAGACTCTTAGTAGGACAAAGTGTATACTAAAATGTTGGGATTGGTGAAACTTCACATTGAGTAAAGACATTTCAAGGAGAAAAAAATTTAAATATATATGTAATTCTTATTGATAGGCTAGTACAGGTTTTTCCTGTAGAGAAATATTTTGGCTTTTTAAATTTTTCCCTTCATCAGGTTTTGTTTCAAATATTGTAGAATACACAGAAGTTAAATCCTCTAGAATTTATAGTTGTCCTTTGAGATGGCCTGAGATGGTCAGATGGTCAAATTCCATAGATTGAATGCACTGTTCCTTTTAGACTCCACAGTGCCACTTGATGGGGGAAAAAGAAAAAGAAAAAGAAAAAGGTGAGCAAGAAAACCACCCCAGTGATGATGGCAGTGGTTAAAATTGTAAGCTGCTATTTCTTGATAGTTAATCAAAGATCAGAGAAATAGTACCAGTTTGGGAAAATCAATGGCATCTATTAAAAGAGGAAACTACAGATCCAATTAGACAGCACTCCTTTTTCATGAAAGGGAGGCTTAATTCACTGGAAACCTTGTTCAGAAGTTAGGCACTAAGTCATTCTTTTTTTTCTAACTGAATTGATGGCGCACTGCTATTGACTTTCTGGTTGAAGACTTCAGTAAGAAGGCTTCTTGGCCTCTCCTCCATATATCTGATGACCTTAGAAAGTGATGATTTTATAGGTTGTGACCGCATGGCTCATACCACTGTGAGGTAAGTGCAGAACTCCCAAAAGTCCCAGTGGGGGAGCGGAAAACACTGTCATTCAGAAAGAGTTACTGGGTTCCCACTGGACATGATTCCGTAACACTTCTTCTGAGACTCAAATGAAAATTCAACTGGTTTTATGCAAATATTGGAATATATTCCAGTCCTACACAGTTGTTTGTGTGTGTGTGTGTGTGTGTGTGTGCACACATGCACACATGTTTGTGATTTCAAGGAAGAACAGAGTTTATGTCATTCAAACATGCAAACCACATTATATCCTGTTTTGCATAACTTACCCTGTCTCCTCAGTAGGTCAAGTCAGAGATTATGAAAAAACACAGGATTTCATGTCATGAATGTAGAATTCTTAGCACAGTAAATGGTGTGTTTCATTTCTTCTGGGAATGCTTATCAGTCTGATGGGTTTGTTTATGGAGCTAAGTCAGAGTCTTAAAAGCCTCTATATGTTTTACTGAAACGTGGAGTGCTTCTGAACTTTAAAATCAATTGCATCGATTCAATTATAGAGCATAAGTGAAGACTAATGGTTTTTATGTTCATTAACTTCTAATTTACATAAGATAGAAGATGTTAATATACTTTCAGATCTTTGTGGGAAACGATTTTAGTTGAGCTGGAGAAAATGGAACTTCTGTTTTCATTTGCAATGGATCAATATTCTCAAAATTATACATCATCCTCAGCTCACATTCCACAAGTTTTCCACCTTACCTGTTGCCTAAGAAAACTTGTGAACTCTGGATTAAGTCAGTGTAACCTCCTTATCCGTTCTTCCATTGCTTTTATAAATAACATGGGTTTTCTCATAAGTTTTGCCAGGGGCTAGGAAAGAAATTGGCATCAAGTTGTGAATTTTCTGCAGGACAGGGAAGTCAAACAGCCAAAAGCAGGACTTAAGCTAAAGGCAAACCTTAAAATATTTCCAATTTCAATTATATTCAAATAAATCCTAATATTTCAGGTTTCTTCTTTTCTTTCTTTGAATTAACAGTTGCTTTGTTTCTGATTTTTTGAACCTGCCTTGAATACTGGCAATGATATTAATGTGAAGTGTAATTAGGAATAATACTATTTGGGGGCACATCTAAGCCTTATGGATAGGTTGCCTGGAGAGTCAGAAGAATCTTTAATTATTTTAAATCAGTCCTTGGTGTGATTTTCTTTGGGTGTGCTTGCTTGCTTTGAAAAACAAGATAGGAATTATTCACATTTTCCAAGTCAGTCTTTATTTGGAAAGTGCTGTGCTTTTGCCTTGTGATCATTTTCCTTTGCCCATTCAACATTTCCGTTTTTCTTATTATTGTTGGGGTAGATGTATAGCAGTAATTTTCCTCAGTAATATTTTATTTATTTATGGAATCATTTTACAAATACTCAGAATGATTTCTAAACAGATTTGGGTTCGAAGTAGAACACTCGCACAATTTTGGTGACTTAGGGTTATTTAACCATTCTGAGAATTTTCACACCTATAAAATGAGAGTAAATAATTTATATGTTTTTGTTCATTTTCTTGTTTGAGGGGGGAAGAGATTCTGGAAGATATTTATTAATCAGCTACTTCAGTGGCTAATATGTAGAAGGTGCTTAATAAATAATGGCATCTGATTTCTTGGTCTTCTTACCTAGTTTCGCCCTGAATTCTACTTTTCCTACCCAAAGCATGTTCTCTTAACTGAAAAGACAAGTGCCTTCTCTTTTTTTCTATTTTGGTTTAATTCTGTGTTTCCCTTGTGTTATTTCTTAGGATTAGGTTTAGCTGCATAAAACATAGTGCTATTCACTGGAGTACAGCACATAGTGATACGTAATGCAGTGAGCTAGAAATGAATCCATCTGGAACATGGAGATTGGAAGTAGAATAGACATTCTCTAGAAGTCCCAGTTTTTTAAAAAAAGCAGCACAACAAAAAATCACTGTTCATTAAATCCTATGTATTATATTTGACTTAAAGTAGAGGGAATTAAAATTTTAAATACCCCATGATAAATAGAGTAACCCAGTTCTCTACTTGTCCAAAACCATCCCATCCATTATAGTATTAATATACAGAAAGCTATATGCATTCATATTTTTGAATGTTTATACAATTCTTCTTTGCCAACTTTCACACAGTTGCTTTGATCGATTAGAATCAAGTTGCTTAAAAGCATTTGAGATCATTACTTACAGACACAGGTCGCTGTCTGAAAATAAACCTTAGTGTCAAATAATAAGAAAAATATTAACTTTGTTTCTGATATGCACGATCAGAGTAGAGCTGACAAAGGTCACATTCTTCAAGTCTCCATTTTGCACTTAAGAATGGTCTGATTGGAGATGTTTCTGGGGAGGGGAGAGAGATCTCCTGGGCAAGGAAAATAAGGAAAAGGATTCAAGAGCAGATTATAGGTTTGGGCACATGGAATGGTTCTGGAGACTCCCCAGTCTGAAATAAAATAGCAGGAGAGGACAGAGAGCAGAGAAAATTAAGTAAGACAGAAGTCTGCATATGACAGATATTCATTATGGGTATAACTAGGTAAAGCAATAATGAGGTTTGTTGAGCTATATGACAGCAATGGTGGTAGTTCTGAGAAAGAGCATCTTCCCATTGTGACTGCCATTCCCATGACCTTTACTGTTACTGCTGCTGTTATTGCAGTGAAACAACCACGACTACCAGCCCCTCTACCTTGCACTTATCAGGACTTTATTTACTGTGTTTAAGACACTGTACTGAGCTCTTTCAATGTGTTTTGTCATTTAAACTGCTGAATAAAACAGAGGAAGGTATTATTAGCATCCCAATTTTATTGACCAAGAAGTACAAGCTTAGAAAAATAAAACAGTTGGCCACAGTAATGTAATGATGTTGTCGTTTTCACCCAGGTTTCTTTGGCCTCAGAAACTGATATTCTTAAAGGAGAGAATGAGAGAGAGAATGTAAGTCAGGAAAAAGCACAAATTAGGATTTTAGGATTAGGTTGAACTGCATAGAGCACAGAATTCAAAATAACAGTTGCTTAAGAATAAAAAGATTGCTCTCTCCCTAGAAGAACTATGATAATAGGCAGTCTTGTGTCATCAAGTATACAATGTCAACCCATTCTATAGTTTTATTTACCTTTTTGATATGTGACTTTCATCCTCAAGACTGACTCCTGGTCCAAGTAAAACACATAATATCTCCAGAGAAAACAGAAATTTGTGTAAGAATGCTATAGCTACTTAATATTGATTTAATCAAATGTTGTGATTTAAATATTGGAAGGTTGAAGAAGTGTGTGCCTGTGTACTTTGGGAGGTGCTTTAAAGATAGCTATCTCTGCAAATAATTTAGAGATAAATGAAGAAACAGCATTAGTGTAGCAGCTTATGCATCGTATTTAGGATATGGAAGAAAGTGCCAGACAAGACAGCTGTAAGGTTGAGAGTAGATGGCTCTGGGCAATAGGACTGGAAAAAGAGCTGAAGTAGAGGAATGGAGTATATAAGTTTTCAACATAACCCTTTTTAAACTATAAACAATAACAAATGTTTTAATATAAGTATTCTCATTACCTTAATATCATTAAAATATTTTTTGAAAAGCAAATAGCCATACTCTCACAATCCAGAAATGAGCACTGTTCACTTTTTTGGTGCATTTCCTCCCAGACTTGGCCTATGAATCTTTTTTTAGTACCAAATCTGTGCCTGACCCTGGGCTGGACACTTAGACAATCATGAATAAGACACTCCCTGACCACAAGGGGACCCCAACAAGCAGAGTCAGAAAGATCTGACAAGGAAAAGAAGACAGCAACCTGGAAAATCCCCAAATATGTGGAGAGTAAACAACATACCTCTAAATAACACATGGGTCAGAGAAGAAATCTCAAGCAAAATCAAAATATATTTTGAATTCAGTGAAAACACAACTTAAAATGTGCAGGGCAAAAGCAGTCCTTAAAAAAGAAATTTATAGCACTGAATGCCTATCTAAGAAAAGAAGAAAGATCTAAAATCAATAATCTAAGTTCCCACCTTAAAAAAACTAGTAAAAGAACAGCAAAGGAAATCCAGAGTAAGCAGAAAAGAAATAAGGATAGAAGCAAAATCAGTGAAATTGAAAACAGGAAATCAATAGAGAAAAATCAATGAACCCAAAAGCTGGTTCTTTGAAAAAAAATCAATACAATTGATAAGCCTCTAATCAGGATAATTAAAAGAGAGAGAGAGAGAGGATGCAAATTTAATCATAAATTTATCCAAATTAATTTGTATTAATGACTGTGCTTGACGACTGGCTCACAAAAATTATTGAAAATTTAATGATCATTACTCATGAACTCATAAGAGCCGGTGCCGGCACACCGCTGGCTGTCTTGGACGTCAGGAACATTTCCTGGAGAAGGTGAAACCTCAGGTGAGTCTTAACAGGTAAGTAGGAATCAGCTGCCAAATGGACTTGCAGGTGGAAAGGGAGATGGGCACACCATGGCTCAGAGATCACCCAGTGGGGAGTGAGTGGAAATAGGAGCAGTTCTGTGTTTGAGCTTGAGTTGAAATTCTCGGAAAGCAAATGCTATGATAGGAAAGATCCTGCAAACTGCATTAAAGAGCTTGGCATTTATCCGTTTATCCAACAGACCACAGGATGTTGCTGAAGAATTGAAAGTAGGAAGTGTATTATTTAGATTTATGGTTGAGGCATCACCTTCTGGCCAGTCCTTGTGGAATGAATTTGAGAGGGATCAAGACTAGAGACACAGAAACTGAGTAGGAGACTGTTGCAGTGACTCAGAGAAGGGATGAGAGGAGCTGACTCAGGACAGTTGCATTTAAAAAGTAGAGATGACAGACAGGTGGTAAAATCAGAAGAACTGGGGATTGGTTAAAAATGGACACGGGTGAAAGAGGAAACTTGGTAATGGCTTCCAGTTTTCTAGCTCACCTTATGGATTTGGGGACAAGGCCAAAAAATGGAATGAAGAAGGGTGATGAGATTTTGGGGGTATGCTGGTCAATTCAGTCGATAGGCTGAATCAGTTATTTTGGGATCTCTGTGTGGAAATATCTTCCAGGTCTAGCTGAAGATAAAACTGTCACTGATATGGAGGTGGTAATTAAAACCTCAGTAATGGATGGATTCTTGAGGGAAAAGTGGGGAGCAGTAAGGGATATGGACCAAAACAGAGCCTGAAGCTACATCAGCATTAAAGGATTAACAGAGGGATGGGGGGCCAGTTCTGGAAGCAGAAGGACTAAGCAGAGAGACGTAGGAAGCATATAGGAAGCCACGCAGCAGCCGTCCAGGAGGAGAGACCATTTAAAAAGCAAGGACTGAGAAATTATGTCAGTAGTGCCAAATGAAATGCAGTTGCTGTTTTTTATATTTTTACACCTAAAATTAAAATATGTATTTCTCATGTTATAAAATATGTTTTACTTATCATCTCAATTGGTGTTCTTGCTTTTACAAAATTTTAGTGTGCAAATAGTATTGTCTTATTATGGAATAATAAGAACATAGACATAAAAGAAAAGAAACACACACTTGCCCCTTCCCAGAGTTAATAGCTATTAACATTTCAAATTATGTGATTTTAGGACTTTTCTGTATGTGTGTGCATGTATACACATGTGAATATTAGTATTTCATTGATAAGGAAATGCACTGTACTATTTATAAAATATTTTGACTGTATAATATTAAGCATGGGCTGTATTATAATTTGTAAAATGAATGCCCATTACTGAATATTTTAAATTACTACTAGTGTTTTCATTTATTTTAGGAATTGCTACAATAAAGGTCTTTGTATTTCAACTTTTGTATTTAATTTTTCTTCCTCTAGGAACATAATCCTAGTGTAAAATTAACTGAGTTAATAGATATGGACACTTTTCAGAATTTGATGCATTTTTGTCAACATACTTTCCAAGAATGTAGCTCTGATTAGATTTCACCAGCCCTGTAAAATATGCTAATTTCCCAGGACCTCAGCAATACGAAGTGTTCTCCAATTTTATCTGTATTTTAAAATAGTTTCTATAGATCTTGCATAAAGAATGTAAGACAGATTTTAAAGTCAAACGTTTTTACATCAGGTTGTAAAGTAAATGTAAAATCAGAATGAACAAAGTAGCAGGTGATGCCCTGCCTCAGCAGGGTGGACCAGCACAGTTTCCTATGCGCTGCCTCTCGATTTGCTGTGGTGAGTGTGCTGTGCTCCCACTCTGTATTTGTGTTCAGACTTCTCTGTGGGTTACCTGCTGTTTGGACAGCCTTCTTCTCTCTGTTCTCCTTGTCCAAATTGTAAATTTCTTCAAGCTATTTCTGACATCTCCAATACTTATTACACAATCCACAATTTAGTATTCCGGTACATCCTTTCTTGGGTTGTATGTATGTTTACTTTTCTCACTTAGGCTACAAGATCTTGAGAGTAAAGATACTGTAGTTTAGTCATTCCCAGGTATCATCATGAAATGCCCTTGCATGGCTTTGGGTAGGTATGAGGGAAATACAGAGAACAGCACAAAATCATAACCCCATTGGACTTTTACTAACTAGTTAATTGTCTATTTAACAAAATGTAGAAGTTAACTAAACAAATGTTATCAATATTTTATAGACTGTTTATATATATATATATATATATATATAAATTGGATGGCATTCTGAATGATTTTAGAAAGGAAAGTTGTGACCTATGATGTGTGTGTGTTTTATATTATAGAGGGGTGGACAGCATGTGGGTAGGGGAAGGGGCAGATCTAGATGAACTCTTTTGTGAAACTGTGAAAGCTAGGTTAAAGAAATATTAAGTGAACTCCTTCAAACAGGAACCTGGTAGGTGGGAGAACATTTGATCTAGAATCTAGATATGCTGACTTTCTGGTCAAAGAAGGTTTTGCCACCAAACTAATACCTTTATATTTTCAGCTCTATTTCTTCATGAACAGCGTATTCAGAAAATATTTATAAAATCTATAATTTAGACTCAATCTTGAAGAACAAGCTTTATAGCTATTTAAGTGATTGGAGCCAGAGAGAAACTTAGGGAACTTCACAAGTTTTCCACTTGTCACTATTTCTCATGAAGCAAAAAACTTTTCTAACTATGTATGATACTTTTTCTTTGTATGTTTTCTTTTTTAATAACCACCTCCATTTGAAAATGCAATTTCATTTAAATACATAGATAAAATGGCTTCAGGTCATCACCTCACCAATTACTTTTGAAACAATGTATCACATTTGCTATGGATGTCCCCATAATGTACCTTTGTTTAAATAAAACCACGAGAATCAGACAATCTGTTTAGAAAAGAATGTCTATAGCCTCTCTGAGTAGAGTTTAATAGGTATGTAGATGTGTGAATGTTTGTGTTTTTATGTGTAGCTCTCAGGTAACAGGTTGTAGAATTGGAGACATCTTGATGATGTTATTGGTGATCGGTGATGTGACCCTTCAGTATATTGGTAATACTTTTACGGGCCTGGGTAACTTAAATACCGGCCCCTCTGTATCCTCATGCTTAAGGGGTGCCTGTACATACAGTTACGTGTTCAGATAAGCATGCATACACACTCACACGCCATGAATTTGAGGATGTGCACATGACGTAATTGAGATGAACACTTAAGGGGAATTTCCCTCCCTTTAGTGACCATCACAGGATATGAGCTGATAATTTTCCAAACCACATTAAGAAATCCTTGACTTGTAAGTTTGCCATGAGAGATCTCGCTGTTTTATTGTATCAGCAATTCGACCTCCAGGTGAGTTGCAGCAAAAAAGAGGATTCAGCTCTCTGGTTGGTGTCCCCCATGGCTCTGGAACACCTTTCCAGGACTCCGCCTCTGAGCGGCGCGCACACACGCCTGTGGGTGCCCTGGGAGTGATTATGCGGTCTACACAATAGAGTAAAATCTGGATGTCAAGAGTTTTTCAGTCTGACCTCCAACCTCATCTCTCTCAGTGGAGAAACTCACAACTCCCATTTCCCCCACCTGCCTACTTGGGTGCCCTTACCCTCATCAAGGAGCCCTTACAATAGAAAGGACTCCTGTTTCAAGCTGGGTTCTGTTTCTTTCTTTATATCCTCAGGATGTAATTATCTCATGATAAGCACCTTTGTGTCTAATGACTTAATTAGGTAATCACTTAAGTGCTGTAAGTGATGTTTTGTGCGATGAAAATGTGTAATCTGTAGTAAGTCATCAAAGGCCCTCAGTGCTGGCCAGGAAAGCATTAAATACCCAGCGTAGGAGTTTAATTTCTCTCCGCTCAGACAGGTCTTTTCCCTGTGAGGGAGGGAGGTGAGAGAGAAAACTTCTTTATCCTAAATAGATGGAGGGTGTAATGGTGTTTTCCTGAGCTCTGACACTTTTAAATCTGTCCTCCACACATACACGCAGAATTTAACGTATAATTGCTGTTTCTGCTCAAAATAAGCCCCATTAACTGGAAAGCAGCAACAGCTGTTTGCTGCAGTTTCTTTTTCTTTCGCTTTTCTTTTTCTTGATAGTGTTTATGTATGTTGTGGGCGTGCTTAGCAGGTAAAATATCGGCGTTTCTGGAACCATAACATTTCAGTTTGTTCCGGCACTCAGAAACACACACTTAAGTGAAAGTGGCTCAAGATGTTATTTTGCCAAAGGTCATTAAGCAGTCTGAAGTGACTTTCTCTACAAGTGTAATAGGACTTGAGTGAAACAATAGACCCATTACTGCCTTGTTTTCCTCAACTGGTTTATGTAGGAAGGGTTTTGCTGTAAACTTTGACAAATGATGTTTTTAAAATGTTTTCTTCTTTTTAGAGAAGAGTGTTAGACCAAAAACAAAATTAAGAAAAGAAAGCGCTGAAGGTTGAAAAACCTGTCTTTGCAGTTTTCAAACTCTTTGTTCAGGTCTCCTTATATTCAAATATTAAACGGTTATTTTTTCCATTAGTTAACTAAGTGGACACTGCAAAAAACTGGCCAAATCTCAGTGAGTCTTACTGTAAGTTTGAAGAATTACATAATATTTTAACCTCTCCAAATATTTTGCATTTTTTTCCATTTTGCTTTTTGCCTTTTCCAAAAA
Organism: Manis pentadactyla; assembly: GCF_030020395.1. Taxonomy (NCBI): domain Eukaryota; kingdom Metazoa; phylum Chordata; class Mammalia; order Pholidota; family Manidae; genus Manis; species Manis pentadactyla. The sequence goes on from NC_080029.1 coordinate 17,950,063, forward strand.
AGTTTCTGGAATCATGCCAGTATAAATAATATTTTCTTACCCTAAAATTCTATAACATTATGTAGATCATTGATCTATCAATTTACCACCAATCATTTATTCATTCTACACTTATTCATTTTCATTTAATAGACTTTTATAAAATGCCCACTATACTTTTGGTTCTAGGACTTCTTTTGTTGTATTGAATTGTCATTGTTTATTTTTGGATAAAAAAAGTCATTTAACTTACTGTTTACTGTTTTATTGTATCACACAAGATGTGTTTAACCTTCTAAGGGTCAAGGCTTCACACAGTATGAACTGGCAATAATCACTGGATTTTCACTGTAAACCATTTTTCTAGAGAACAACTCTATGAAAGACCTATTTCTTTGTATTGTTGATGTCACTAAATAAAACATTTTACACTGAATATTTGCACATTCTACATGTCTTTCCTCTTGGAGAAGTCTAACAACAGACCTGAATGAAATGTAGCAAATCATGCTGTTCAAAGCAGAGGTGTATGGCTCAAGCTCAAGAGTTTGCAGAGAAACAGTTAATTTCTTATAAAGTGAGGAGATAGGGGCAAGATGCAGACAGGGCTTTACAGATTGGAGTACAGGAGTGATGGATACTTTTACACACCCTGCTGCACCAGAAGAGCAGTGATTTCTGATAATGCTAGGACATCCTCAAACATAGTAATACAACTCTCCAAATTAGTCTGGCAAATTTGAGCACATCAAATTTCCAGAAGCACAATGGCAATTTTTAGTTTGCTTTGATGGATTTCCAGAAATGGGAAAGACCTCAGAGACAATCCAATCTAATTTTTAAAAGGTGTAGGGTATTGCCTTAACATTGAAAATGCTACAAATGTGGAACCTTCCTATAGATTCAGTATTAGTTCTTAGGAATGAATGGCTGGGATTAACATTCAGAAGAGATATTTTGTAGATACATAAGCAAAAGGGTAAAATGAAAATTGACCCGTTAACAAGGCAATCAGAAGATGGGGAGATTTCTGGTGGGTAGAGAAAGGGGCCAGTCTGAGCCCCAAGTGAATCATACTTGTAATCCAGTCTGGCAAATTTTGGGTGGGCACACAATATTAGATGATGTCATATTGTGGAGTATTTGAACAAAGAATCCATCCTTTCAGCCAAAAATGTGTATAAGGCAGAAATGGAAGAGAGAGAGAGACTTTTTGACAATAGGTTTAATCAGAATGTTATAAAAAAAAACAAAGCAAGACTTTTTATTTTTTTTATTTTTTTATTTTTTTTACAAAGCAAGACTTTTGACAGAGGTGAGCAAAGCCTCTCTATATGGTAATGAACTATTCACAGTTTGACTTGCATCGGTGAGAGGGACCATTATCTGGGCTGGGAGTGCTGGGAAGAACATTAGCATAACGTACATAAAGAACAATCTACCCCATGGGTGATTCTCCTTCAGGTCACTTAGAAAAATAGGTTTTACTGATTTCTGGAAGTTGGTTGATGCAATATTTATGAGTAATTTTTGAAGAAGAAAATGGGCATATATCTAGCTTAGTTCTCAGATGCCACAGGTGAAAGAAATTAGATCACCATAAACCCTCAAAAAGAAATATTTTCTGAATTCACATGAATTGAAGAAAAACCCTAAGTGAGAGCAGAAGGAAAGTGGGGTGGTTTGGGGAGTCAGCGAATGTTCTTCTGCAGAGGTTGGACATTTACTAAAATAAGAACTAAGCTCCTAAAAATTCTTACGTATTTACACAGAATAAAAACGAGTGCTAGAAAATTTTTCAATCAAGGTAATTAAAGAGTGGTATCACAGCTTATTATAGTTTTTTTTTTTGTAATCAGCACTTAGAGCACAGTGCCTTTGCTTGGGGGATATCTTTTAAATTTTAAATGAATAAGTGAAAGGTGAAGAGTATCTTTCAAATGAATGGATGAAAGATGTGTGATAGCACAATGCTTTCCTTTTAGATTATTATTTTGTGATGCAATACACTTGAAAATAAGTCCTGTGTTATGTAAAACCAAGATCAGATGCCTCATCTTATTCGGCTCATATATCCTCAGCAAAAAAATGAGTATTTGAGGCAGAAAAGTGAAATAGTAAAATGCGGGAGGTGTGGTGAAAAGATGGAGAAATGGCAGGAGCCAACAGTGCAAGTTCAGAGTATCCCATCAGCTTCAGTCTTTATTCTTACCACATGGAAGGCACATGACCTGTAACAGTGTCACGGTGAGTCAAATGAAACTCTGAGCCATTCGAGAGTTCAATATTCCAGTTTAGCTAAAGGAAATCAAGAATCTGAGATCAGATTAATTTTATCCCGTACTTGCTGTTTCTATGGAGACTGCTATCAGCTAATTCCTTCAGAAAATTCTTTTTTATACCTAACCCTGCTCTCTTGTGCTATAATTGACACTCGTATCACTCATATCCATGATTTCTGTCCTCAGTAGAGATTAAAAGCGGCTGTTTGCAACCTGCAACACTAAGATGCTACAGAACTTTTGGCAGAACTGGAGACCAGTATTAAGCTGTCCTTCAGACTTCACATTCTCAGGCTGAACAATTTCTGTTCTTCAACATTTCCTATTACTCTCGTTCTTTAACCTGTGAACCATCCCCATGGTTCTCTGAAGATGTTTGCCCAAGGTTTGCTGGAAGGCAGGCCAGGAACAGGGCTATTTTTATATGAGCTCTATGAGTCAGGCCCCCCTAGAGCCCCAGAGAGCAAACCCTACTCAACCACCAGCCTAGGAGTCTTAGGAAGAGAGAGCTGGTATTGGGAACCAGTCAGAATGGTCAAAGGTCAGAAAGAACCAATCAGAGTGACCTCAAGGTCAGAATCGCAGATGATGTGAAAGCTGTCCTTTGAGCATGGTGAAATCTGGACGGCAAAGAGCTCCAAAAAGTAGGCAGATATCAGATGGCGGTCCATGCATGTCACTTTTTCGGGGCTTATGAGTACAGCCAAAGATGCCTGAATATCAGAGGATCTGGATGTCCACGCTGGGTGGCTAGCCAAATATGATTAATGAAGAGACCAGAAAACAAGAGAAACGTTCTGAGCACTCAGACACCGGGAGAGTAAGGAAATGCTTATCCTGATTCAGTGTCATGTTTCCTGGAGGGAACTTTTCCCTGCTTCCTTTCCAGGAGCGAGGTTTTAAGACTTATTGTGCACACTGCCTCAACATCTCCCAATATATAGTAAGTTTGCACAAGTGCCTGGAGTAAGAAGTGTGAAAAGCTATCATCAACATCTTTCAAACGACCTATTAACAATCATTACTGGGTATTCTTTTAATGAATATCTATTGTGTACCTACCAAGCTCGGAATGCTAAATCATTATTTCAATTCTAGACTATTCCCCTTAATTAAGTCCTCTATTCATTTTTCTGATGAGAGCAATAAATAAGTACTTTCATGGTAGAGCATGAAAGAAATTGGAGGGAAATAGAGATGTCTTGCATAACAAAAAGATTTTCATTTATTCCACAAATATTGTTGATTACTTATTACAGTCTGGTACTAAATACAATTTGATATCTAAACTCAAGGAGATTACACTCTGAAAAGAAGCTGGCAATTAAAATAAGCTAGTACAATTCTGCAGTGCACAGAGGAATTAAATATAATTCTCAAATAAAAGTTAATGAATGAATCTTCAATCTCCTTTATAAACTAAATATGTACATGGAGATTTTACATGGCTTGTAGCGGGTCCATTTTTTAAAACATTTTTGCTTTATGTATGTAATGCTGCAACATGAAAAGTCCTTTAAAATACTTCTCACAAAATTTTCTGAGGCCTATGCTTGGATAAAATAAAAGGAATGAGTTTTATAAATAAGACCAAGAAGTAGAGCTTGGTTTTCATTGTCCAAATACAGCCTTGTTTCTACTGGCTTTTTTTTTTTTTAAACTGCAAGTTTAGTAAGCAGTTTCTCTGATTAACTGCTTTTTACAGGTAGTCTCCATGCAGGTGCGACTATCAAATCAGGCAGTGTTTGAGCCTACTTTTTATAGTGTTAAAAGCAGTTAACGAAATACTTTAGCAAAGTTGTTGTAGGATAAAATATGGCTTTTATTTGTATCTCTCTTTTCGTCAACAATGCTTGGGAAACTGTTATGTCAATAGTGACCTTTTAAAATAAAGGTGTTTAAAATAGCACCCATGAAAAAGATGAGGAACACTAGAAAGAGAAAAAAATAGAAAAGGACAAAATGTGATTAACAAGTGGAATAGCTTGAAATTTAATCATGTTCGTTTTAAGACCAAACTCACAAACTTTTGGATTAATTCCAAATGGTCCAGGAGTCTTTCCAAATAAATAGTCAAAAGTGTATTAACACTATATGGACTTTAAATTGTCAAAGGTAACCATCCTTCCTAAGGATAAACGAAATTCAGATTAGTAGTGTCTGTATTTTACCCCCATTCAAGGAAAGTTCAGCACTATTGATGCCAAGAGAAAGTTTCCTGTTTTCCTTTGAGTGACAGAAACAGATATCAACGCTGTCATACAAACAGCCAGGTCTGGGATTAATTCCTTGGTCAAAATGAACAGACACAAAAGACTTTTCAGAGAAGCTGCACTTTTCTACTTTCCCGTGGTGCTGGTCTTTAAAACAAACAAGCCCAACCAAAAAGAAGGAGGGGAAAGAGGTTCTCAAACAGGAGAAAACAAAACCAATAAAAGCCTACAATTACTCATTTTAAAAGGGAAATGGACCAGCTATTCAGTACTATCTGTCTACTCTAGGGCTTATATTTTCTTTAGTCTGTCATTATTTAGTGGTAATTCCCTTGCTTAAAAGTAAGCAATCCAAGCCTACAAGAGAGCAGTTTTATATAATAGAAAAGTATTAGGTTGAGGTCTAATATTCTAGTCTCTATAAGTTGTGGATGTAACAATTGATGCATATTAATTTGTTTAGCCATCATAAGTTGTTTTCCAGTGTCAAAATGCAAAGTTACAAATTACTTGAACAAAACTTAATATATCAACTGAGAGACCCCACTTTCCCACACACTCCAACCCAGCTCCATTCCCAACCTGGCACAGGATATTTACTGCTTTGAGAGATTCCGTTGTCTTTACTTAATTATTCTAATCTTCAATTTTGTGTGTGTGTGTGTGCATGAATTCAGTTGGCCAATTGTTTCTTTTTTCTTAAGAAATATGTATAAATATGTCTATAATATATATATGTGTATATATTTATGCAAATATACACACACAAATCATTTTTCCATATGACTACATAAACAGAGAATGCCTGTCTTTATTAATATCCTCGCAGAAAAAGCATTGGACACTGACAGTTACTACTATAATCTAATAATTTAATGTGAAAATCTATTTCCAAGTTCTATCCAGGTCCCCTTCAAAAGAAAACTGAACATTAAATAATCAATCATACCAAGGTTCACTTGATGTCTTAAACCCTGTCACAAATCTTTAAGACTTCATTGAAATGCAAAGTTAGTGGGAAAAGAAAAGAAAGAAAACTTAATATGTGCCAGTGAGTTAATTATGACCTCAGGTTTGGGTACATTTGAAGTTTCAGGTGGATGTCAAGCCCCAAATGGTAAAGATAAAGATGTTTTTAGTAAAGGCCTACTAAGAAATAAAATCTTTGATGTAGAATAATTAAATCGAATTTTAAGGCTACACTTTTTTATAATGTCAATACTGTTGCATTTATCAGACTATAATTAAAGGAAGTGATTGTGAGTCATTCATCATCTCTTCCTGACATCACAGTCCTTGTGACTACTAGGAAGCGTGTTTTAGCCACCCTGTTTGTGAATGTGCTTTAGTGAATGTGAATGTGAATATACATGATTTTTTTACTACGTATAAATTCTTGGAGTTTTGAATCATCTGAATTTCTAAAATCAAGTAAAACATCTCATTTATTAATGCCATTTCATTCAGAATACTCTCACAACTCAATAACATTGTGGCAATTGTGTGAGAAAAGGTAAATAACATATATTGTTGGCTAGTTGTTTCTATTTCAATTCAATTTTAGTTTACTGAAGTGAGCTTATATTTATTTGGAAAACAACATCTTTCGAAAACGAAATCTGATCAAGTTATCCTCCTCTTTACAATTCTGGGCTAGGTTATGCTCCAGTAATAAATAAATTCCTAAAGACCAGTAACTTAACCAGCAAGGTACAGATTTATTATCATTAGTGTCATAGCCTAAGGGGGGTCAGGCAGCTCTCCTCTGTAGCTTGCCTGCTCTAAGCAGTGACTCAGGGACCAAGATTGTTTTCATTTGCAATTCCATCTCTAAAGTTCTTTGCTCCCATTGTCCTATGCTCATTTGCATTTTATACTTTTCATTCATATTCTTTGTATCTCATTATTTTGGTCCACTTACTTTTTGTCTCTTGGATTTATTGTGAACTTCACAAGGGCAAATATTTTTGCAATTCTACTCAGAAATAGTGTCAGATCCCACAGTTGAAGGGCTCAGTCCCACAAGACTGCCCTCAACTTCAGAGGACAATAGCAAGCCCAGGCTGTTACCTGTGCTTCTGACTGACGGGGTATAAACCAGAGGTTCCCACTACCCCCTCCTTGGGTCCAATTAATAGGCTAGAAGGACTCAGAACTCAGGAAGCCCATTTACTCATTAGATTACCTGTCAGATGAAGGGATACATAGAGCCAGGTCCTCAACAGAGGAGCTTCTTTCCTCCTGGAGCTTGAGGCTCAGCATGGTGTCATTCTGAGTCCCCAGCCTGGAAGCTCTCCAACCCCGCCTCCTTTTGGGTTTTTATGGAGGCTTCATTACAAAGGCATGGTTGATTTAATCACTGGTCATTGGTGATTGATTCAACATCCAGCCCCTCACCTCTCCCCAGAAATAAGGGGTAGGATTGCAAGTTCCTGTCCTCTGTTCATGGTTGATTCTCCTGGCAACCAGGCTCCATACCCAGGTGCTTTTCAAAAGTCATCTCATTAATATATACCCAGGTGGGGAAGAAAGGGGTTTATTGTGGATAACAAGACACCCATCTCACCTTTATGGCTCTAAAAGCATTTTTAGCAACTGAGGGCAAGGGACCAAATATAACAAAAGCTGCCCCCATTTTTCTTATCACTCCGGAAGTTCCAACAGTTTTGAGAGCTGGAACCATGGACTAAGACCAAATATATGTGAGAAATATATTCTGATCATCTGGAAGGCTGTATCTATGCATTTCTTATAAATCACAGCATCACAGATATGTAATCAAACAAATGTTAACCAGTTGTGATAAGTAAAGCAATATATTATATATATGGGGTACAGAAAGAACATGATCTTTAGTCAAAATAATCTTTGATACATTTCTTAGCAATACATCCTTATTTCAGTTAGGGCCTCGGATCTATTCTAACACTATGATTCTTAGTTGAATTTGAAAATCAGCAGACTTTCAGAACATGATTAAATTAATTTAAGAGAAAGCTATCCTTGTTTAGAAAGAAGAGGTCATGGAGGTAACATTTTTAACTCTGTGTTTGGATTATAAATAGGTAGGTACCATATTGCATTTCTCTTCTCTGGGTTTGTCAAGCCTAAGTATTTTGGGTCAAGATACATAACATCACTGACTATGTATATCATGGAATTATTGTAATAGGAAACATCCTAAGTTCATTATATATGGGGCAGAAACAGATTAATTAAATTATACAGAGCTTTTCAAGAAGAAAAAGTCCTAGGAAGTTTGGAAACCTCGTGAATGCTGTTTTCTTAAAAATTTAGTAACTTCTGCAGAAAACTGCTTACCAATGACTGAGGACAAGCAGTTTACTGGGGAAGAGATTAGTAAGTAAATTTATTAGGGACTTATATTACAGATGAATGATCAGTACGTTTGTATAAAGGCTGAAACAAGGCTAAAGTGTAGGTCACACATATTCTTTTAAGTAAAAAGATAGGAGATCATTCAGGAGCCACTGTCAGAAGAGAAAATTCATTCTGTTCTCTTTCCTTAGTTTGACAACTTGAAATCTATGTGGGGGAAGCAAAAATAATTTTCCTTCTATCCTTCTAGGTTTGTGACTGAGATTCCTCCTCCCTGTAATAAGACAGAATAACAGAGAAGTAATCAGAACTTTAATCACATGGATGCCTCCTGTATACATGGAAAAGACCCAGGAATACATGCGTGCCTCCCGAAATGGCTCCAGCCGGGACCTCAAATGCCATCTTCGACTAACGAGGAAAGAAAGGTGGGGGTGGAGCAGGAAATTATGTAAGGTGACAAGGTAAAACAGTAGAAAAGGGTATGGCTGTTAAGCAGATTTAAGTAGGTGCCTTCTCCACTGACAAGAATTTCTAGAGATTTGACCATCCTCTTCTTCCTGGTAGAGAGGGAGGCATCCTGACACATGGAGATTTATAAAGGCACATTTCTCTTACAAAATGTAACTTCTTGGTTTTCAGAGCTGCTTCTTTGTCTGCTATTTCTTAAAAATAATTGGCCTAAAATAATCCTGGGACAGAGACCTGTTTGGGGATGACAAATTCTGCTCCCCTTCACCTGGAAGGACCCTGAATCATAAGAAGCCAGGAAATGATTGTATGTGTTCAAATGTATGAAATCTGTGCTGTTTCTGGAGCCCCTTCAGGTGGGGAGGCTTTTACATTTACATGATTTGTGAAACTGAGTAAAGGAAACCTCATTTAAAATGGAGTCTCTCATGCTCTACCACTCCTTGTCAGTTACAGACCCAACGCAAAGAGAGGGGCCTCACATTCCCAACAGAAAGAAGCCTATACTTTATTTACCCTGAGAGGAGGAAGATAGATTTTCTATCTGCCTGCCAACAGCCCAGCCAGTGAGAGACTGTCACAACTCAGCCAATGAAAAGCCACTCTGCTTTGACCTCTCAGTGTCCTCCAGTGGACCTTCCCCCTTTGTAACAGCTTCTCCAAACACCCCCCTCCCTCTATGAAAGAATGTTCCTCTTGTCTTTTCTCCCTACTTGCCTATGTTTTGCCCTTCCTGAATAAACCCATTTTGCTGTTAAAATACCTGGCTGTTTTATTTTTAAGGTCAACAGATTTTAACATAAGGAAAAGGATAAGGTCCTTAAAACTCTAGAAATTCAGATCAAGGGCTAAAATCTTCTGAAACTTCTAATAGTATAACATGGTTGAAATGCAGACTTCTTTGAACAACAAAAATTCACACAGTTTTTGGGCTACATACAGGCCAAGGATGAGTGAGTATCCACGTTCACATGACGAGACTGATTAACTGTCTTTACTGTACAGAAATCCAAAAAGGAAGAGATAAGGAAAGAGTGATAGCATGCTTTATCAGAGATTTATTAGGAAAGGCCTGGAGTTGATTGTGAGTTAACATGCCATACTCCCATTGTTTTGAGAAGATGAGTTTTCTTTCCTTTCTCAATTCACCTTGTTAAAATTTGAGATAAGTTCACTCTATTATTTTGTATGTGTATCATACTGCTCCAGGCCTGTAAATTAGCCTATGATTCCTTCTGTATTCATCCTCATTAGATGCTCATGAGTGACCATAGAGGGTATGGTGTGTATAACTCAATTACCTTCATTTTCCTTAAATGTTTTTTAAAAGCAGGCAAACGAATCATTTTTCAGTGATACCTAACAAGTTAAGGCGTTCATTCTTTTTAAAAACATTGAGCACTGTAAATAGGAAATCTGAACCAGTTTCAAGGATTAACAAAGCAAATAGCACTTAATAGATAAAATTAATAGATAAAAGAGCGTTAAGAAGGGAATCAAGAGACCAGTGTTTAGGTATGGGCTTAACATTGCAGAGCATGACTTGGAGTGACTGAGTCTCCACGCACTCGTTTATAAAGACAACGCACTCAGAAGGCTGTTTCCGCCTCGCCACTCTTGTCAGTTGAATTCTCTGCTGTGAGGCTGTCCTGTACACTGTACGATGTTTAGCAGAATCTGTGGATTTCACCCAACAAATGCTACTATAAGTGCCATCCAAATATGACTCCACTCAAAAAGTCTTCAGACTTTGTCAAATGTTCCCTGGGGAGCAAGATCATTTCTCCTGGTTGAGAACTATTAGGCTAACAGCCTTGAAGCCCACTTATAGTTCAAAGTTTCTATAAATCTTAAGTAAATGAACCCCAGCCTGAAAGTAACTGCAAGCACCTTTTCAGATCGTTGTCTCCTCTTGGGAAATACAATAAGAAAGTTAAAATATGTTCCGATGAAGAATGTTACTGGGGATGCAAAGGGCTGAAGGGAAATGGGGATTTTCCAGAAGAATCTGCAAAGGGAAAGGAAGAAAATGCCTTCCCAAATGAGGTGCTTTTAGTTTCTACGGATGAACTGGAAATGTGAGCATAAAATGACAAGTAACTTTGTATCTATTGACCTTTTTTGATAGTCATCAACCTTAGCAAATGCCTGCAAAGTAGGAATGTCTTTTCCCTTAGCTCCCTGGAATCCACCAAGGACTTCATTAAGACCCCTGCCACCAGCTCCTGCTCTGAATCTCTTTCAACAAAGTTCTTTGCATTCAGCACCCAATCACATTTGCATATTTTCGACTTCCTCATAGATAATTTTCCCGCTGTGTCTGAGGAGAAAATCATCCTGTTCTAGTTTTCCTTTCTTGTATTTATAGCCAGGAGGTACCGTTGCGTTTTCCCTGGCTGTGAACATTGTTTTCTTCTTCTTGTTTTTCTGATTAGTTGATGTATTCATGACATTGGTATTTGGACATTTCTTTCATTTTGGAATAAAGCATAAAGGAGCCAAAAGCACAGAATAGGGCCTGTGAAGGCTGGGGAACACATTTCCTGGTTCCAAACAAGTCCATAAGTAACTGTTTGACTCACCTCAGTTTCCTCCTTTAAAAAATGATGTGTTTGGACTAAAAGATATTAGTTGGAGATCACCACACGTCCAGAATTTCCTTGCATAGCCTTGTGTTTTTATATTCTGATGGTGAATTTATATTTAACAAACCATAACTCTAATTTGTAGTTAAGCATGGTCAATATATCACCAGTCTATCTTCCCAGGTGAATCTAAGGACATGAGATTCTTGGGAGGCCAGAATGCTTGAATCCATATTTCTGTCTCATTTTAAAACACAAGGAAGACATGCCCTCTTCGGGAGTGGGGCTGCTTTTTTATTTTGTTTCATTTTGTTTGTCCGGTCAGTACCTTTGGTGCATGGAGGTTCTGGTATTCATAAAAATGTTTTAGGGTCTTTCAAGAGGAATTGGGGTAGCATTGATCTAGTGCCTCTAAAGCTAATAGGATAGTAGTTATTACCAGCCAATACTTGTCTGCAAATCCTGCTTGATTTAAATGTGGAGTGTTGAGGTATAATGGAATAATTGCATGTAGCGTCCATGTTGAGGAAACTCCCCTCTTTTGGACAAAGCCTCATTCTGTTGGTTTTAGTGGTAAAATCCATATAGTTAATCCGTCCTCCACTCCAGGTAAGGGGATTAATCTGTTAGCAGTAAATGGATGTGTTTCTAGGAGCCACGAAGTTTATCCAATGGGTTCATTTTCCAGTTTTAATAATGAAATATGGATACAGTGATTGAAGCCATCTAATGGCAATTGGGAAACCAAAATAATTTTTCTTTTAAGAAAGAAAGAAATACCTGTGCTACTGTTACTCTGCCCAACCCCCCTGCCACTGTTGAATGTTTTACTCATTTATCATGCTGGCAAACATATCTGTGTACCCTGTAGATAAAAGTAGAAACATCAATCTATTTAGCTAATCCTTGCTTTCTTCCTAGTGAAAAAAGTATATATATATTTTTCTCTGTTTTATCAGCCACAGAACCACCCTGACTCTCAACAACTTGCTCTCAGCACTTATTTCTCTCCCTCTCTTTCTTTAATAAATATACTCAGTGTTGGACACATGGCTCCCACACCTCTATGAATCTTGGCAGACTGTGGGGATGCTGAAACACGCTGGCTAGTAGGAAAGAAGATACTTTTTCATGTGGCCTTGTAATGGAAACATTTTGGGAGTGTCCAGTTCTACTGTCACACTGATCTTATATGCATTCTTGCTGGACTTCCAGGGGCTTTGTTTCCATGGGGAAACCGGTGCTATAGCGAAAGACGTTAGTAAATGGTAAAATGATACTTCAAGAAATCCTGCGAGTTAAAATAAATATATTTTTATTTTTCAGACCCCCCCAAAAAAATCTACTTTGAAAATGAATTTGAATGATTTGCTAATCTTTTCTGTAGAGGGCTACCTGTTGTTTATAAAACTGAGATTGATACTGTCACTTAATCCAGGAATGTCCATCACGCGAGACAATAGTAAGCTTAAGAGAATGAATGAATTTGCTGGAAAAGCATGAGATTTATAAACCAAAATTAGGAGAACTTTCATTAACTGACATCAATATATAATTGTCCATGCAAACTAGGATTCTTCTGAGAATGGGAGGCAGCTCTATGTGTAAATTTGCTGAGACAGTAGGAGTAATCCAAGACTCTTAGCAGACCTGGAGACATCGCTGCCCTGGAGCTAGGCAGAAGGGAAACTCCTATTTGTAGTGAGTCACCTGAAAGGCAGTTTAAAGACATGAAAGAATTCAAGGTGAAGATAACAAATCTGTAGATACGTGTGTGTATGTATATATGTATGTATAAATTTATTCCTGCATGCTTTTGTGGACTAGTCACATTCTTTCTTTGAATAATATCAAACATACAATAAAATAAATCCCCCAAACATAACAACCATTTAAATGTGCAGAACCCTCTTCAAGTGAAAGAATCACATGGGATGTGACAAACTTTATAAACCAAAGACTCTTTTTTATGACTAAGTACAGGCAAAATCTCTTCATAATAAGCAAGATTTGCTTCTGTAGAAGAATAGCCTGTACTCATAACCATCTATTTTCCTACATATCATGTTTTCCTGAGTGAAAATGTAAGCTGTTGTTAATGGTTTGCACAAAGTTTTAAGGTTAGGAATATACCCAGGGATAGGAACAAGGTTAGGATATTTCTAAGAAAACTGACTAAATACCTTGGTCCCAAAGAATGCTGTGTGCATTGAAAGGCTAGAAAATAAATGACCTACTTCATTTAGGACAATTTGCCCCTTAAAGCCTGTTTCGACATTTAAACATCCTACTAATGATAAAACATTGTATCCTCTTTGTTTTCTGCTCTGTGAAAGAAAGACCATTCATTCATTCACTTGCTCATTTATCTGGCCAGCCAACCATTCATTCAAATTCATTCAACTAGTCAATGTTTTCCATAAATATTTACTGAGCACACAAAATATGCCTGAAACCTATGAATATAGCACATGAAGCCTTACTTGGAATTCCAAAATCCAAACTGCTCAGAACACCAAAACCCTTTATAACTTATGTGGGAGCCAAATCTGACATCTTCTGACCTAATTTTGTGGAAAACCCAACCAGAACTGACTTAAAAGTATCTTCAGTCTTTGTATATCCTTGTTAGCATGAACAGTCATATATTTTGTTTCAGAATCATTAATACGCTTTACTATAGTTTGCCCAGATCTATTTGGGGCATTATATAACATACAGTATATGCAATTTGAGAAATTCTGAATTCTGAGCTACTTCTGACCTCAGGAGTTTGGGGGAAGGGAAGTCACATAAAGTCGTATATGTCCCTCTTCATCAAGAGAAAATGACTGGAAAGCAGGCCTCGTTCCAAAGTGCTCAGAGATGTAGCACTGTAAGGTATTGTCTGCATGTGTGTGTGGCTAACATTTTTTTTTTAAGAGTCAAAAGAATCCAATTCTTTTTCTTTGAAGGGCAGTGGACCCCTACCAAGAAGACACAGAAACATCCTGTCAAACAGCAGTGAGTAGCTTCTGCCCATGGAGCCTCAAAGAAAAATAATTGAAACATGGTGTTACTGAAGTTTCCGGCTTCCCTTCAGTCACGGAAAGGAAAAGGACAGTGAACCCAGTGGGTTTCACATGTCAACCTTCCTGTCTCTTAGACATAAAATAACTAAAGAATCTAAAGTCAGAAGAGAAAAAAAACAAAAGGCTCAGGTGTTATCAAGTGGAGAATAATGTGGTAGCTGATGGTCAATAGTGAGTTCACCAAGTGGTGCTTCACCCACATTCAGTTCTCCTTCCTGGGTGCCCCAGCTTCTCACAGCTGCGGCAAGGTCTCAAGTTACCTTGATCGCCAAATTAATACCCTAGAAGTCACCATTAGAATCAGAAATGAACTGCTCTTGAGTACATCCACCATGCCTGGGAATATCTTTGGATTTTACAAGTTACAAAAATATCTCCTGCCCCCTGTCTCATAACCCATGAATCATCGAGTGTCATCCTGACCAGTCTTTGCTTGGGTAGTTGCTGACTTAAGTGGCAGAACAAAGAGAGGCAGTGAAGAGCAACAATGGCATAAAAAACAACAACAACAACACACAAAAGCCCCAAATAACATGTGCAATGGTGCTTTTCCACATAAAGACCAAAGCAGACTCACTGGGACAATCCCTTGGGTTAAAAGGTAATAGCTATGGGTGGATTTACAGAAACACATCAGGGTGAGGTGAGCAACTGCAGTTGCCTTTACCGTGAACACTGCAGTGAAAGCATGCACAAGCAGCTTAAGTGGATTTGGAAAAGAACCTTCTCACAAACAGACTAATAGAATTCTTTTTTGGATAGATTGTGAGGTACCTTAAAATTAAAAAAGAGCCTTCTAGTTCAGGAACTAAAAGGATCAAGGGTATCATTGCTATATATGGGTTACAATAAAGGTATAGAAAGTCCAAATAAAACAAGGAAGTGTTCATGTTTTCTGATTTAATCATTTTCTTCAATAATATGAAAAAAATGACTACAGCATAGAACTGAGTCTTTGAGATGGGAGAAAAACAAAAGGCTGAAGAGTTTGACAAGACAGTCCTTTATCATAGGTAATTTGCTGGGTAGTTTAGACATTTTGTGTATCTGTGGAAAGCAATGTAAGGAATAAGAGAAACCAAATATAACTGGGCCTGTGCCTGACTCACATGCAGATTCTAAGTGGTATAAGATTTCATACCTGCAATATGGCACAGTACCTCTAAATGATCGTGTTTGGGGTGACACAATGGAGCATCTCACATATAATATGGTGGACATTACTTTAAGTGCTACATCCAACTCACAGGTTTATTTCTCTCTGAGGACTGCTCATGCTGGCCACAGAGTTGGGTCTATAAGCAGCCATGTACATATGTGTGTGATCAAGTCTTTAGGAATATGTTAGCTAAGTGTGGATGTAAAACTTAAATTTGGCCTCTCCTGTTTTTTCTCCTGGGAAACTGGAGTTAGGACTTTGAGGCAGTCCAATTCTTGAGCAGAGTTGATGGAAGCCCAGAGGCTGTGGAGGGCAGTCTTACCTACCAAGAAAAAGGGAATGGACTAAATCTGGGCAGAAGAGAAGGTCTGGACACAGAGGATGCTAGCTAGGTCCCACTGGCTTTCCATCTCTGAGTTTAGCTACTTACCTGCCTTCATGTTTTGTAAAACATTCTTCTATCTTTATAATAAAGTTAAAAGAGTAACTTTCAATCAAAAATTTATCTGTGAATTAGCTCTCAGCCTAGATGAAGTACATTCCATATTCTTGAGAGTCCCTGGGCCACCTCAATCCATCCACCTTGCCCACAGGCTATGTCTAATTATTCGTTCCTAGCATGTCATGAGAAAACGTTTGCTGTACTTATTTTGCTGTTCAGTTTCCCGATTTTTTGAGGGTTCCACTGGGTACACCTTTTCTAGTGATAAGTGACTCCATATCTTCTGCAAAGTTAACCTTGCAAATAGATTCAAAATATTAGAACCAGTTAAAAAGTTCTCTTAAATTCACCACAGTTGGGGAACAGGTAAGGTAGAAAATATAAGATAAAAGAATTCCATTCACTGATCACTTTCATACCGTTTTGATTTCTTCTTTGACTGCCAAATGCCACTCAACTTTTACCTTCTCTTTTCTTCATGAAAATTCAATTCTAATCACCCTTAAGTCACGGTTCCCATGATCTTTTGAATACTGTGATTAGTTTATTTTACTGATGTACAGTTGATATACAAATTATATTAGTTTCAGTTGTACAGCATAGTGTGAATAGTGTTTTGTTTTTTGTTTTTGTTTCATTTTGTTTTCAAGGAAAAGCTATATGAGAATATGATGTGTGCCAGGACCTGGCTAAGAGCTTTTATTATTGTTTCTTTGAGGAATGTACTAAGTAATATTTTGCAGATGAAGAAACTGATATTTAGATTGATTAACTGAGGCATATATTTATTAGTGGAAGAGGCCTGTGTGACACTAGAACACTGTCTTTTGTCACAGACTGATTTAAATAAAATTAAAAGTCATCCCATTGATGCAAAGATTTATCCAAATATTACTAATATAACTTGATTTACATTCAATTTGCGGCTACATTCTGCCTCTTACACCTAAAGACTCGACTCTTGTCACTACATCTGCTCTTTCTGGTTCCCTACAGCTGAACCTCCTAAGGACATCCATTTGCCAGTCCATGCTTACGTCATTTGTTTACCCATTATTTATAGAATTTCTTTTCTTGGGTCTGTGGACCTTTTCATTATTATGTTCTCAGACTCTGGATTCTTGTGTTGGGTTCTTGTGTTTCTCTTCCCTACTTATTTGTATATGCTTTTTTGATTTAGGGCTAAATTAACTGAAAAAAAAAATGTGTTTCACAATCAAAATGCACCTCTCACAAGGTCGGTCCAAATAGGAATATACTAGTTCTCTGGTCTCCACAGTGAGAAACTAATTTCTTGTCTTGAGCCTTAACTTTTGCTAATTCACTAACTGTGGAGAAAATGGAAGTTCCTATGGCCAGAATCTTCACCTGACCCTAAACTTCTTGATAATATAATTGGCCTACTGCCAGGCTAATGCTTCCATACCCATAGTCATTATTACTGACTGAGTCAACATATAAAGAGCTCTGCCCAGGGCTCTGGGTGGAGGCAGAGACGGAGGTGGATTACAGACCTGCAGACTGCTGGATGCAGACGTGATTCTAGTGCTTGACCTCCTGCTGGGAGAACAAAGCCGGATATAGACCCTTTTACCCCAAAAAGGTTGTGTTGTCATTTCTTAGTCTCACTGAATCCATAGTGAACTTGCCTTGGCCTGAAACCCTCAGGCAAGATGATTACCCTTTGTTACAGCTTTCTGTTACTGCATTAAAAATACCCCAAATCTTAGTGAATTAAAATACCAACTATTTTATCATATTTCATGATTTTGTAGGTCAGGAATTTGGGCAGGGTTTTGCTGGACAATTCTTCTGCTCCACCTGGTTTTGACTTGGTGTTCCGATGGCAGTTAGTTGGCCTGGAGGGTCCAATATGGTATCATTCATTTGCTTGGCATACTGTTAGAGGTGGCTTGCCCTGACTGGAGGGATGTGCTGGGCTCCTCTCTCTTTCTAGTCATCTTGGATTTTCTCACATGGTCTTTTTAGCAAACTAATTAGATTCCCTAAATGCAGCTCTGACTCAGAGACTAAGCCTTCTAAGATTAAGGTAGTAAGTGTTGCCGGTCTTTTAAGGATGGGTTCTGGAGTTACAAAAACATAATTTCTCCTGTAGTCTGTCAATTAAAGGTCAAAGAGCTTTCCCCAGATTCAAGAGGAAGACATCTGGATTTCTTCTTTTCAAGGCAAGTGTAGAGAAAATGGAAGTTCCTATGGCCAGGAATCTTACCTGGCCCTGGTCAACTGGCCCACTGCACACATGTAGCCAATGCATTATTATTGACTGAATATAAAGAGTTCCACCCAGTGCTCTGGGCTGCATGGCTGCACAGAGAGCAGAGGCTGGAGTGGTGGCCATGCTGAGGTCAGAAATTGAGACAGCTGTAGGGGTGGAGAGCCCAGAGGCAGAGATCTGCTTGCTGCATGCAGACTTCTCTGAGGCAGATGGAATTCTAGTGCTGACATGCCACTTTGGGATAAAGTTGAATATAAACCGTTTCACCCCAAGAACATTCCATTGTCATTTTCAGTTTCACTGGGTCATGAGTGAATTTGTCCAGGGCTGAAACCTACTGGCAAGACAGCAAGCATCTCAGATCACTTGTGGCCATCTTTAATCCAAACACTTGACCAAGATTCTATTATTTGTCAGCAGGCATTTATGCATAATTACATTTTCAGAAATCATAGCAGCTGCTGGCCTGTCTTCTATGTAGGTCTTGGCTGCCTAGATTACTATGCCATGTGGAACTGATCACACACCTTGATACTGTCTTATATGGAGAGCCAGTATAGCTAAATATCATCCCTTAGCCTGTTCTTTGTCTCCCTGGTTAGACCTTTAAATATTCTATCCAAGGGATACTGTGCATTGCATACATGTAAAATACTTCTATTGGTTAGAAATTGCAGTTCAGAAATTGAAGTGGCTTAATCAAGATAAATAAGATATTTATTTCTATCTCACATAAAGGAATCCAAAGGTAAGCAACTAAGGGCAGGTGTGGTGTCCATATTTCAGCAGTTTCTTATTGTCTGTTTTATTATTGTTAATGCATGGCTTTGATCCTTAAAATTACTCTACAGCTATTGGTGCTCTGACTATCATAAAGGAGTTCCTGTCAGAGAAAAAGGAAAAAGGTGTCAAGAGGAGGCAAAAATGCCTGTCCATTCTCCTCTTGAGGAACTGTGGAGAAAGGGAAGTTTCCTATGTCCAGGATTCTCACCTGGCCCTGGTCAGGTCGCTCACTACACACGTGTAGGCTATATGTTGTTATTGACTCTATATAAAGAGCTCCGCCCAGTGTTCTGGGCTGCATGGCCGCAGGGGAGCAGAGGCTGCAGTGGTGGCAGCGCTGAGGTCAGAGACTGAGGCGGCTGCGGGGGCAGAGAGGCCCAGAGGCAGAGACCGGCTTGCTGTGCGCAGATTCTCTCTGAGCTGACAGGATTCTAGTGATTGACCTGCCACTATGGGAATAAGGTTGGGTATAAACCCTTTCCCTCCAAGAATGTTCCATTGTCATCTTTTGGTCTCACTGAATCCATAGTGAACTTCCCCGGGCTGAAACCCATTGGCATGACAGGAACCTTCCTGAATATTCTCGCCCAACAACTTCCATTTATTACTCCTTGTCTACCTATTACTACCAGAGAAGGTAGGAGAGGTATGTATGAATTCAGGTAGATAGAGAACTAATGTAAAATCAGGGCTCTGTTCTAAGGATGAAAAACAGAATGGATCTTAAATGGGGAATTGGAATTCTTTTCTACAAAGTTCTAAACTGGGATTTGCTCTACCTGAGGTCAAAGGAAATCACTATTAACCTGGTGACCTTAGAGTTGAAGTAAGCTCTTCTCTAACACTTCCCCAGCTGCCTTGAAAAATGGCCCAAATTATATAATTAGAATTTGAAGCTTTTAACTTAGAAATCAGTTTTTTAGTAAACCCAAGTATTCTGGGCAGGATTATATTATGAATTCCACTATGATTACATTTCCTGGAAAATTCATTGGTCAATTGGGAAAATTATTTTTCCCGAGGAAGAATCGAGAAATCCAAAGATCATTGATACTGAAAGTAAGAACATGGGGAAAAAAAAGAGAAAGATAATTATGGGCACATTTGCCTTTTTGACAATTTTTCTTAAGAATTCCTTTGTACCATGCAGGAGCAAGAGCATAGGTTGAAGTGATTGTTCTGAAATATCATCTCTTTTTCCTTCAGTAGCTTTCAGTGTCTGTTGAGCTTCATCAACAGTAACCTACAAAACATACTTTCCTCTTCTTCATCGTGGATATGCCATTAGTATTTGGGTTCTGAAGACTTAGACAATGTTGATGATAACCAGGCTGACAGGAAGACATGAAGGGCTTCTCAAACTAGGAACTGTGATATTCATTAGGTGCTCACTTTCCTTTAGGTCCCGCAAGAGCATATGAGGTAGGAACTAAGGCCAAAACAGGTCATAAACTGTTCACTGTAAGAGTAGAAATGTGGTAAATTGCAAAGCCAGGTTTCCAGTCTGTGTGGGTCAGTCTACAGCTTCAGGCGCCTTCATTCCTGTGATACCTTCTATGCCAAGGCTCAGTTCTTTGATTCAGTGCATCCAGTTGAAGTTCAGTGCTCTCATAAGGTTTCTGAATTTCATCCAATTTTAGATAGGCAGGTAGACAGATACTAAATACTAAGAGAACTCAAGGATGCCACTAGGGTGGCTCCCTCCTCCAAAGTGAAAATAAGAGGAGGATGATAAATGTGACATTAATGATGAAAAGTTGCATAGAAGCAAAGCACAGATAGAAGAGAGAAAGGATGAAGAAAGAGAGTAGAATGCATTCAACTCATATTTATGGAGTGCCTTCATATACCAGTCACTGGGCTAAACCAGTTTCCTCCTTGGAAATTTACACCACATGCAGATGCATAGTTAGCTGCCTCCCTTCCTTCATTTCCTCCCTTCTCCTCCCTAACTCTGCTCTACAGTCCCACAAGGTTAGGCAGAGGATAAGCAGAGATGACGGAAGGAGCAGGAAAGGTCTTATGCAACCTGTATAGGTTGGTGTCTGTGTACGAGGTGGTGGACATTTTTTATCAGTAGCTGCTCTAGCTGCAGAGAAATCCTCTTACTGGAGTACTTGATGTGAGCAGGCATTTTTCTGGCTAGCCAATTTTAAGTGTCACCACTCTGACAGCCCTGGGCTTCCTGTGGCCTATCTTCCATTGGTGTCAGGTTTTATCTGCCTTCATCTGCCTTATGTCTGGTTCCTGGGAAACTAGCTCTTTATGGATTGCAACTTGATCCAATGTAGCTTTCTCTGATTTTCCAGGTCTAAGCACCCTTGGTAATATTTTCAGCATGGAATATGAGCAAAGGGCTGCAAAACCATGTTTTAATGATCTATAAATAGGGTGACCATATACCCTGATTTTGTTCAAGCTTAATAACAACTCAGTTCTATGCCTAGGTGAGCTAACACCATACTTTGAAATAGATGAGTACTAGGTGCTAATAGTTTTGTTTCCAGACTAGACTCTGAGACAATAAGGAAGGCTGTATTTAGCATCCTTTTATACTAGGAATTGTGCCAAAATAAACTACTAAGATTTTATTTTATTTTTAAACACCACAAGTACCACATTTGATCATGAAGTCCACAGGAACCACCTTTCACCTCATCACTGTCAGAATATGAGAGGAATAGGCATTTTAAGGGAAAAACAAAGATGAAAGAACAAGAGTACTTCTTTCTCCCTTACTTCTAAATCCTGGGGATTCATCCAGATGGAACTTGTTAGAACTAAACAAGATAAACACGAATAACTCCTTTCCAGAGTTTGCTTACATTCCATAGGACAAGTTAACTTAATTTGATGCCTTATTTCTGGAAGAGTCACTTTATAACCTTGTAAACTTAGCATCATCATTTAATTCTAATTAAATGAATTCCAAAAGTTTTCTATTTAAGAAAATTTTCAAGTTACTCAATATACTAAAAAACAATATAATTGTACCTCATTAAAATAATTAATAATTTAGAAATTTCACTGACTTATACTGACCTTCACTTCAAGATGGTACTGTCTTTTAGACACAGGAATTTTTGCTTGATTTTGCTTTATTTTTTAAGCTTTCAATTTTGAAATAATGGACTTAGAGGAAGTTGCTCATAAAGTTTTAGAGACACATTTGGTATGAATGTGATCATTGGAAAAAATAATGTATTGGTGATTTAATTTGGTGGGGTAAATAGATTCAGTATTATACTTTCAAAGTCATCAAGATGTTAAAATATTTAGAGAAGTAAGGTTTGAATCGTTTCCACAAAACAGCCAATTTAAATTATTTAGTTATCATTGACAGAGCCTTATTGCCTCATTTGCCACTAACTTATCAAGAGCATGGGGTACTTGATGCTTAAATAGGACAAATCTTTAGGGTAGAAAGTAAAATTGCAAGGAAGTTTCATGTACATCAGATATGTCTTAATGTAAACATTTGCAAAATGTGTATTTTGTAAATTTTCTAATTTTATAGTTTTATGTAAAACAACATCATCAGTAGATTATCAGAGACTTGTATTATTATAGTTCCATACTTCCTGCCCATATATCAAATGCTCTATTATATTAATTTATAAAAAAAAGCTAATCAACTCAGAGTAACTATTATTATTCCCAGTTTTGAAATGCAGTTGTAGAGGCTTATAAAGCCTGCATTATTCATCTTTGTTTATGCAGATGGTTGCTGGCCCAGCTCAGACCACTCTCTACTGGGATGAGTGTATGTTTTTTTAATGTGGTTCATCATAAATAAGAATTTGTTAAACCATGTGGATTATATTGGTGACTTTTACAATACAGTATCGCTAGATTTGTAGGTTACATTTGAAAGACAACTTCAGCTGATAGAAATCTTATCAAATAGGACAGCTAGTGTTCCAAATTAGCCTTGATGAATACTTCTATCTACATCTGCTACTCCTTTCTTAAAAGATTAACTCAGCAAGCATTGAGAAATATCTGGAAAGGAAGAGAGTTGATTCTCAAATAAATTATAATGAAATCCAAATGTATTGTGGCAGGTTCTTTGAACCTTCACATTTTAGCCCCTTATTGGTGCAATACTGCCTGGATTTGGTTAGAGCAGGTGGTGCATCAGGATCACTATGATGATTTTTTTTTTGTCAAGTATAGCAAAAGTCTAATTGCACTACTTATGCTTATTTTTTTTATTGAAGTATAGTTGATATACAATCTTACATTGATTTCAAGTATACAACACAGTAGTTCAACAGTTAACCATATTATTGAGTCCTCACCCCCACTAGTGTGTTTACTATCTGTCAACATTGGAAGTTGTTACAGCATCACTGGCTATATTCTCCATGCTGTACTGCCATCCCCATGACCAACTTATATTATGACTGAGAATTTTGGGGCCCCTTTATCCCTCTCCTCTCACCCCAGCCCCTCCCCATGGTAAACACCAGTCACCTCTCAGGGTCTATGGGTCTACTGCTGTTTTGTTCACTTTGTTTTTATATTCCACAAATAAGTGAAATCACAAGGCATCTATCTTTCTCTGCCTGGTTGTCACTTAGCATAATACCCTCTAGATCCATCTATGTTGTTGCAAATAGCAGGATTTCTTTCTTTTTGATGGTTGAATAACATTCTATTGTGTAAATGTACCACATCTTCTCTATCCATTCATTTACTGATGGACACGTTGCTACCGTATCTTGGCTATTGTAAATAGTTCTGTGATAAACATAGGGGTGCATATGTCTTTTTGAATCTGGGATCTTGTTTTCTTCAGGTAAATTCCTAGGAGTGGAATTACTGGGTCAAATCGTATTTCTATTTTTAGTTTTTTGAGGAATCTCCATATTGCTTTCCACAATGGTTGAACTAACTTACATACTTACCAACAGGAGGGAGGTTCCCTTTCTCTGCATCCTCTCCAGCATTTGTTGTTTCTTATCTTTTGGATGTTGGCCATCCTAATTGGTGTGAGGTGATATCTCATTGTGGTTTTAATTTGCATTTCCCTGATGATTAATGATGCAGAGCATCTTTTCATGGGTCTGTTGGCAATCCGGATTTCTTCTTTGGAGAAGTGTCTGTTCAGATCAACCACCCAGTTTTTAATCAGGTTATTTGTTTTATGGGTGTTGATGCATATGAGTTCTTTACATACTTTGGGTGTTAACCCCTTATTGGATAAATTGTTTATGAATATATTCTCCCATATAGTAGGTTGCCTTTTTGTTCTGCTGTTGGTGTCCTTTGCTGTACAGAAGCTTTTTAGTGTCATGTAGTTCCACTTGTTCACTTTTTATTTTATTTCCCTTGCCCAAGGAGATGTGTTCAGGAAAAAGTTGCTCATGTTTATATTCAAGATTTTTGCCTGTGTGTTCTTCTAAGTGTTTTATGGTTTCATGGCTTACATTCAGGTCTTTGATCCATTTTGAGTTTACTTTCATATATAGAGTTATACAACAATTCAGTTTCACTCTCTTACATGTAGCTATGCAGTTTTCTCAACAGTAGTTGTTAAAGAGATTTTGTTTTACCCATTGTATATTCATGGCTCCTTGGTCATATATTAATTGGCTATATATGCATGGGTTTATATCTGGGCTCCCTATTCTGTTCCACTGATCTATGGGTACTTATGCTTATTTTTTTTCTAGTGTATGTCTTAGACCATGGGATATCAACTTTTATCAGTTGTTTACAAATAATAATAAAAAGCTATTTTTTTAGATTTAATATTTGCCTTTAACATTTTATAGCCTTCTTTCAAAGAAGTATTATACTGAAAACAATTGGGAAAAGAAGCCGAGCTTCCTCCATTCTAGAACATGTTATCATACTTACAAGGAGTGATATGAAGGTTATATACTTTTTCCCTGAAGTTGACTTTTAAGATTCAATTGGCTCACTAGCCCATGACCAATGCCTTGCTAAAGAATAGAATTTATAAGCCTCAAATCTGTTCATTTGGAGAGGAACTGCAGTAATTATTCTCAAAAACTAAACATATATGGAGGGTACTTGTCTCAGTCTGATCACTCTAAGTCAACTCAGAGAAAGGTGCTGAAAGATGGGCCCATAGGCAACAAAATTTTGGTGGTAATGGGGAAGAAAAGTACTGTCAAATTTTTGTTTCCGCAATCAGCAGTGATTACATGTTTCCTGTGGTCTTACAGTTAACCTCTTTTGTTCTCTAAACTGCCCTATCTAATGTGTGCAAAGATACTTCCCTTGACTATTCATATAATTCAACAAGTCCATGTGGACCCCAGTTATGGAAAAACACAGTGGGGAATACAAAGAAACCGTACAAGTTCTCCAGCCTCCAAACATTCAGGCTGATGTTTATGCAGAATTGGTGTCCCCCTTTAACCCTGTTCTGATGTAGCATAACACACAAATAGGACTGTCTCACAGGAGAGAGGCAATGCCACATGGACATAATTTATAAGTTAATTAGCACAGTCCACTGTGGCCAAGCAGTGACAGATGTGACACCTGCTTTCAGGGAAAAAAGAGAAAGAGGAAAGAATAGCAGAGGTCAGCTCCTTCTCTAGGGAGATTTGTAGTCACACACAGGTCATATTGGTCGGCATATACAACATTTTAATCATTTTAGTAGAACAAAATATCTTCAAAAGGCAAATTATAAATATGAATGCAATTAAAACACTAAAATTCTCTAACCAAATGAGCAGTCAAATATATGTATTAAGGGGAGGCATTTGTACAACAAGTATTGTTTTGAGCATTAAAATGTTTTTTATATTTCAAAAATCAATTGGTTTGCCTAATATATTATTTAAAAGTTTTCTGTAAACTTTCTTGTTATTTTTAAATTAAAGAGAGCAATTAAACTGGCCAAATTTTTGTACAGAGTGAAGTGAGCAGTATGTAAAATTTGTTTTGTTTTGCTAGGATATGTAATTTGAGCAAAATAATCACACCACCTAAGAATTCTGACTTAGGCAATTTTGGGTCAAACTAGGATGATATGTGAACATGAGTTTAGGTAGTATTTGATTAAAACTAAGTGCTTCTTGTCCGGGTTGTAAGAATTGAGTGTCTGTTTGCGCAACCTTAATCACCAGCCTAAAAACACCAAACACCCATAAAGCTGTCACCACCCATTCTAGTGTTGACCAGTTTTTATCCCCAGGCTGAGGCAGATATTTCCATGCAGAAAGTTTATGGAGGAGATCAACATATCCAGGGGAGTGAAGGAAAGCAGCATGGGACAGAGAGAGAAGCGGAGCTGCAAAGAGGTTGCATCTGTAAAGAAGGAAACAGTTTTCTTCAACCCTTTAAGGGCCCCTGGCTAGACTGACAAATAGACAAAAAGAGATGAACAGGAGAAGAGCACACAAATTTATTTAACATAAGTTTTATGTGACACAGACGTCTTCATTAGGAATAAAGACCCCATGAAATAACTATGCTGATTTGTTTTTATGCTGAATTTGATGAAGAGTGCACCGTCCTGGGAGCAGAGACCAGCTAGGGAGTATGAGGCAATTGGAATGGCTGCGGGAGCTTAGCAAGGCCGGTTGGATTCTTCTTGCCACCCCATTGTCTTTGAAGTTAAAGATGCTCCTTTCCTCTGGGCATAGGGTGGACACCTCTTACAAAAGGGTTTTCAGAGAAGAAGGTAAAGGGAGGAGGAGGTCACAGTGACCTTCCTGCCTCTGCCACTGTCTCAAACTCCTTCTGTTTGAAATATTCAATATGCCAAGGTGCTGTATTTGGGGCAGCGTGTCCTGAACCCCATTCTTACAGAGGCACTAGCTAAATCCAAAGCAAATTCAGATACTGAGTTGGCCCTGTTGGGGAGGAAAAATTTTGCCCTATCCTTCAAGGTTCCTCTGTCTGCTCTAACAATCAAATTAACATGAGACAGATTAACAGGAGAACATCAGATTTTCTTAGCAATGTGTGGAAAATCCACACAGACAGGAGATTCCCAAAGACATTCAGGCAAAATGCAGTATACCTCTCATCCTGAGCTAAGGAGAAGGGGGTGGGGGTCTGGGACTTCAAAGGGAAAAGGAGGCAATTCACAGGAAGATTGAAGAGTCAACATTTGGTAAACAAGTGTTTGCTGGGCTCCCCAGAAACAACAGGACATAGAGAATTATAACAGATTTTGCTAAATTCCTCCCTACCACTCTTGGCTTGTATTATTAGTTACCTATGGTGATAGCTCTCTTCCTGGAGCTGATCCTCTATCTAGGTCTTTTCATGCAGTTAGGGGGAAGGCCAAAGTTTCTTTCTGAGTCTTTTGGGCCTTAATTGTTTTCAGCTTTACATCCTCTGCATGCCAAAGTGGCATGTCTTGGGGCAGCCCTCTCTTGGCCCCTGTTGCCCTAAGAGTTGTCCCAAAGTCTACCTTTTTACCACCCTCACTCCCAAACATAATTTAGCCATGTATATATATTTTTAAGACTACAATTTATGCCAACATAAACTCAGAGTTTTAAATACCAAATTCAGAGTTTTTCATTTTTGTTTTTCATATAAAAACAATCAAATGATTTATAGAGGACAGTGGTCATCAAAGTAATTCTCAAACCAGCCAGCATCACCATCATCTGGGAACCTTCTAGAAATGCAATTTCTTGGGTCCCACCCTCGACATACTGAATCAGAAGCTCTGGGTTTGAGTTCAGCAATCTGTGCTTTCAAGTCTTCCAGGGGATTCCAATTGCACTCTGAAGTCTGAGAACCATTGATTTAGTGTTTTTTAAAACATCATTGAATGTTGTAGGGAAAAAAGCTATTCAAAACTTTTCAAAATTATAGGGCTGGATTAGGACGAAGAATGAACAGGTAAAATCACCTTCATGAGTTAGAGTCTATGGCTTATGTGAGCTTTATTCAGATTTCCTTGACTGTCAGCCTGTTTCACCTGGGTTCTGCGACGTGTGCAGTTGACATTCGGATGCCTCATCTCAGGGAGATGCACCTGTGGCTAAAACCGTATTTGTGGTTTGTCCAACTACATCCCAAGTAGGTAATAAGCAGGAGGAAATATCGTTTCACTTGAATTGATGGGCAGAAATAAAGAAGGCTTAGGAATGACAAGGATTTCCACTTGAGCCAAGTCTCAACAAAGTTAGGAAATAACTTGTGTTCTAGGGTTTTAGGATAACAATGTAGTCAAAGTGCTTATCTTATATGAATTTAAGATCACCCAAAGTGTAATTCAGGATGGGTATTTTGCTCTTTAGATTTTCACCCAACTCTTTGCTGGTTAAACAGAGCTCACCTGTTCACCATTTGAATGAGGTTTTTTCCCTAGTATAATATTGGTCGAAGAAAGTGAGCTGAACCTTGTCATTCACTTCCATAGAGTAAAATACGGATAGGGGAAAATAGAACCTTTATGCAGCAGAGACCTGGCAAACACTACATTGAACCAAGTGGTCAAGGTTAATGTCTGTGATCAGCCTTGTTGAGTGTGTAGAGTGAAGCCCCTCATCCACATGGCTGCACCCTCATCCTTATCCTTCATGATCTGCTCAAATGTTCCCTCTTTGGAGGATGCCCTGGGTGTCTTATCCAAAGTTATCCCCCACCTAGCTCTAGTACCTTCTACTAAAATGAATGCTTTATTTTCCTCATACAGTTTTCAATATCTAAAATTATTATGTGTGTGTATGTCTGTATGAGTGTTTTGTTATTTAGTTATTTCCATCACTAATGGAAACACCATGAGATTAAACAATTTATTTATCTCATTCTTCATTATCTGCCAAGGATTTAGAACAATACCTGTCATATATACGCACTCAATCAATACATTTAAAAAAAGAAATGTAACTTGTCCTTGTCTCTTGCAAGCCTCAAATATCAAAGGAGGAGTTTAAAGTCAGTTTTACTCCAAAATCCATTATTTCTTCACTAAGCTGCCATGTACATAGGTATGATTATCATCATAGTACATAATTATGACTGACACTGACTGATTTGTTGTGTGCTTGAGTGGTTTACATATAGTTGATCTCACAACAATAGTAGGGATTCGTGTATTATTATCTTAGTTTTATAGATGAGGAAACTGAGGTTCTGAGAGTCATTTTTACAAATTCACAAAACAAGCAAGTTGTCTCAATTGGAGTCCAGATTCTTAACCATTTTATCAGTGGTATTTAGAATTTAATTGCATCAGAATCAACCTGAGCGATTCACTTATCAGCAGTTTAACTTCCTGTTTTTCTAAGACAAGTGCTCAACACTGGATTTCCTTATAGATTTTGGTAGAGCAGACTATATGGTGACAGCGGTGGGGACACAAAAGATGCAGAATTTTGCAAAAATAACCCCGCTGAAGTCTGGATTGCCTGCCAGGTAAGGCACAGTTCAGGTTATGAGTCATAGGCAGCAATCCCTCTTCCCTCTGGCTGTTAGTTCTGATCCAGGCTGGGCCTGATTAGCCTGTGGGGACAAATGAGATTAAAGCCAGAGGATGTCTGGCTTCCGGGACGTTAACACACCTTTCTGATGAAATGAATGCTTCTTCACTTGGAAAGGTGACAAGAGAGCAAGTTCCCTGATGGGTGACTGGGCTGTAGGAACAGTTTTAATCTTCCTGGAGGAAGACTTGCCATTGAGACGCCTGGCTTTTGACACGAATGCCGACGCTGCTTGTAGTGAGGGAAAGGCAGGGCCTGTCACTGGCTAATGATGGATTTTCATCAGCTCATAACAAAACTGAATAGCTCAGACAGCCTGTTGAAATAAATTTAATACTATATTGGAGAGAAAAAAAAAGAAAGAGTAGATTCATTTTTGGCAGCTGAATTCAGTTCTGTGTGAAAGTAGAGCTAATGTAATCTGAAGTGCCGCTAGAACCTTAAATCTCACCCAGGATTTCTTTGCTTTGCCCTTTCCTCTCTCTCCCCCATGCCTCTGTCTCCTGTCCTTCAAGAAGACCGCTTTCCTGTGTCATGTGGTTTGGGCCCCTTCCTGGAGTGTTTGAGTTTCCTCTGGAGACATGGATGCAGGCTACTCATGGTTAGCTCATGTTTGGTTATGATTGTTTCTCCAGAGGTCTTCCCTTGGGGTTCCATCCTCCTGCCTGGATGCAAGGTCAATTAAACTTGGAGTTCCGTGCTGTCTCAGGACTTCCTATGTCCCTAAAGTGGCAAAGAGTGCAGCTTTATAGTCACTTGTTTAGGCTCAATTAGAACAATCCAAATGACTTCTATTTCCCACAGGGTCAGGGTTACGATGTCAGTGGTTTGTCTTTTGCTTCCCTCCCTTCTGTATCGATCCAAATGCATACCCTGCATTAATAATAAAGATACTTGTGTGAGCCTAACATCAGTTGTATTTATTGACATGCTAGGAAAATACCAATCAAATCTAAAGAAAATATATGTAACTCATAAATTCTACTACACAGAGATGACCACTGCTAATATTTTGGGATACATCTTTCTAGTCTTTTGTTCTATACATGTATCTATATGTAGACATACATACAAACAGAGACACATTTTTTTATAACACAGGGACCATAGCTTCTATCCTAGTTCAGAATCTATTATTTTTACCCTTTCTTGAAATATTATCATGCAACATTATTTTTGATGATTACATATTATTCAGTCATAGATGTAGTATTCTATTAATTAAGACTCTATTTTGGATGTTTATATTATTTCATTGTTGGGTTCTTCTATTAAAAATCTGTGAAGAATATCCTTCTAACACATCCTTACATTATTTTTGAAGTATATGATTCTTTTATCTTTCTTTAATTTGTAGATTCCCATTCTTCACAGTTTTGTCTATCAGTGGTTCCCAAAGAGTGGTTCCCATACTAGCAAGAGCGTATAACCTGGGTATTTGTTACTAAGACAAACTACAAGCCCAACTCTAAACCTACTGAATTGGAAATTCCAGTGGTGTGGCCAAGGAGTCTGTGGCATAACAACCCTTCCAGGTGACTGATACATGCCTGGGTGTGAGAACTGCTGGTCTAAGGCATCCAGCCGACGGAGAGAATGCTCAGTGTTGTGGGCTCACCTAGCAGCATGAGTCTGTGCAGTGTACGTCCTATCACGACATTGGGATGTGAAGGTGGGAATATACCTTTTTAGGAAAATTCAACTGTTTGCTTCCCAATTCAGATATTTGGGCCAACTCTGAAAGTGACAGCTCTCCTAGCAGGACTTAATGACCCGTCTACTTTATCTCTCATCTGAAGGACCACCCTTAGTCCTGACTTTTCTTCCTATGTTATTTTTCCTTCCTACAAGCCAGTCTTCATTTAATAACCGAGGTTTTAATTTTATTTTTATGCCCCTAAAAATGACATCAAACACACTTGGAAACCCTTACTTCAAAATCCATGTTATTTTTCCTTGTTTATTGAATGAAATTTAAACTCAGCAGCATGGCAATTAAGACCCTTCAGAGCATGGTTGCTAATTATTGTTTAAATCTCATCTACCACAATCCACCCATTCATTTTTACCTCTAGTAGCTGCTTTTGATCTCCTAGATAAGCCATTCTTTTTCAGGAATCTATTTCTTAACCCTGGACCTGAAATTTTCATGTACATTTTTATCGTATAGAAAAATCCTATTCTTCTTTCAGAACTGAGCTCAACTATCACCTCATTTGTGAAGACTTCTCTGTTATTCCAATCTATTATAATTATTTGAATGTTATGTTATTTATTCTTCAATGTGAGTTTATCTTACTGTCTTGTTAATAATTATTTGGTATCTTTTTCTTACTACTTGAATGTAATATACTAGGACGGCCTCCAGGGTGCTGAA
Organism: Manis pentadactyla; assembly: GCF_030020395.1. Taxonomy (NCBI): domain Eukaryota; kingdom Metazoa; phylum Chordata; class Mammalia; order Pholidota; family Manidae; genus Manis; species Manis pentadactyla. The sequence continues at coordinate 17,981,433 of NC_080029.1, forward strand.
AATATTGTTTATTTATCTAAATTCAGTGTGTACACTCAATAATCACAAAATATTCCAGTAAATTTAAGTTGTGTCTAAATATTAGGATTTTTTTTTCAGCTTTTCAGGACTTTCTAACTAAGGGCAATTATATGACTCCTTATCAATGGCAGAAGATATTGAAACTTTTAACATCATATGAAATAATAAAAATAAATGAAAATAGAATATCCCATCATCAGTGTCCAATGACAGATGTTATATAGTGGGTTATACATAGTCTGTTTTCCCAAACTAAGATCAGCTACAGGCCAGAGGGTCTTGGCATTTCCCTGAACCCACCACCTTTCTATGGAGTCCATTCACAGTGGCTATGGATCAAGATTTTCTGTACATGCATACCAGTAGAATGAAGCCCTATGATCGCTGAAACTATGTTTGGCAGCTTGGGTTTAGATTATGTCCTGAACCCAACACAAGGCCACATTCTCAAAAGACTGCCAAGTTCTCCTGCACTAAAAGAGTAAAGCTTTGGGTGATCCACATCAGAGCAGAATAAAATACCAAGAGACAAACCATTTATAAGGTTTTGTGTAAAGTCTTCTCTTGGAGGTGTTATAAAGTCATTTTAAGTGGTTCAACCCTATGAAAAATTGAAACACTGAAGCCCCTGTGGGAATCTCATCATACTTGAAGGATACTGAGTCTATTACTTTGAAAAATAGAACTGTACAAAAATATTGCTTACATAACAAAATCTTACATGATTTTTACATGCCTTCTAAAATAAGAATCTGAAACCCTTCCACCAACATGAGAACTGTACCTTGCAATTTCTGCCTTTCTTTCAAGATAAAATAACACTAATTATTGGAAAAATTTTAGTTAAAAATATAATGATGCCTATCTCCATGGATATCATATGTAGCCCATCCTTCCCTCTCTATCCCTCACTTCCAACAAACCTGAGTGCAAAAATATTAGTGAATAGCAAGAAAAAGAACCCTAAGAGAGTTTATATATTCATCTATTGCCAAATAAAATAAAATATTTTAGTGGATTAACAGTTTCTTATATTAGGAAATGGATCCCAAAACAGTAAACAAATTATGTTTCTTGTGTAACTACCTTTTTATATTCACAAATGTATTTTGCTGACACCATTATCAACCATAAAAATAAAGTAATCCTCCCCCATTCCATATGGCTAATATTGTCTCGATACCTTGGAAACTATTAACAGATTTATTGTCTCTCTTCTATTCCTTAAATACAAATGTTGGCACTTTTCAGCAAAAGCTATTTGGAACTTTCTTCAAAAAAGTCCCCTTTAACAGTCTGTTGAAAAAAAAAACAACTCATCAGTCAAACATTGCTATGTGGGAGAGTCCTCCCTTTTTTCCCCCAGCTTTCTCAACCACTTTGCCTTTCTCTCAATCTGGCCACTTACCAGAAACCCTGGACCTTCACATCAAGCCTTCTCACATCATGTCATGTCCAATTCTTAGTCTACTAATTGTCAGCCAAAGCTCTAAACCCTCACAAATAGTGTCATGTCTTGATTAATCATTTGTTAATTTGAGAGCAAAGTGTTATATACTTCCTGGTGGAGAAAACCAAAATAATCAGATGGCTTGCATATTGTTTTCCCCATTCTGGCCCCGGGTCAGTAGGTATGAACAAAACAGAAGCTTATAATTTTTAGAGAAAGGTGCTTAGTCTTTAGTCTACATCCTGTACATCTATAGTGCACAGAGAAGTAAAATCTTGAAAGCATTTTTAAAAAGTGTTCAGATAAAGCAAAGACTGGAATTCATTTTCAAACCTGAAATGTTTTAGGCAAATATTATAATTGTTTGCAATCAGATGCTAATAGTGCTCCTGAATTATTGTGACTGCCCCAAAGAATAATCGAGCATTTGACAGTTCTTAGAGAGACATTATTTTTAACGCTAGTCTTGCAGATCTGGGTGCAAATATGACTCTTGCTCTTTCTGCCTTGTTCTATGTTGCTATCATCCGCCTGACATCCTTCTGTGAGCCATGCTTCTGGGAGATTTTTCAAGCCTCACTGGCTCCTCCCCAGCTGCAGGTGTGGACCCGTCCCAGCCAACTGCACTACCCTCTCTACCAGAAATAAGTGATTCAAGAGTGAGCTCAAGCACCAAGTGGAGCTTGAGGCCCTTTCCTGAAAGGAAATATGGACACTGGAGGGAAAAAAAAATCACTGTCTTTATTGGATCATTATGCCTTGGCCTGCAGCAGCCATATTCTCTCCCAGAGGGAGAGATCGGACCTGCGTTAGAGAAGATAAGAGAGAAGCACAGCCAGGCAGAAGTGCTGGCTGGGCAGAAGCCCTGTTCAGACTCATCTGTTCCTTAAATGCAAGGGTCTCTGGAAAAGCAGTCTTTGCAAGTGGGCTGAACCCTTCAGTGATGACAGACTGTATTTCCAGAGGCAGCACATTGCATTTTTGATCGCTCCTGTTCTTTCATATTATCAAATAAAAATTCTCTCTCTGTAAATTTTATCATGATCAGCTCTGCAGAATCATGGAATGGGCCAGTTCTCACTCTTGTATGACAGACAGACCTTTATATATTTAAAGGTATCCTGCATTCCCTGAGCCTTATTTTCCCCAAGCTAAACATTATCACTTAGCTCCACTAAGAGAGACAAAGCTGGTTGGGACTGAATATGAATCTGATCTCGCAGGACAAATCTTTGTCCCTATGAGGATTCCTGCCTGGTCAAGGATAATAACTAGGTGATAGGATGGTAGATATGTTTTAGTATAGAAATGGAATATAAGAAACATAACACATGGACAATGAACATCGTATACTAGAGATAAAATGATGTGCAATGGCCTCAAGAAGAGGATTATTCTCATTTTTATGAAAAGCAGGTAGAATAAAATAACCCATGAAAAATTTAAAGTTTAATCACAGTTTTCTGTCAGTGCTAAGGAAGTATTAGAAGGTGTTATTAGGAAAAATTTTTATTCAGTAGCAAATAAAAAATGGAAAGATGAAACAAATCTGAAAAAAGACTAGGTATTTTAGGATATTTAAGTTAATTAGCTGACTGGCAGAAAATTCAACTTATTTAAACACAGGTTACAGAGAAGAAGAGAGATTAAATTGAAAATATAAAATTAGGAAGATCAGTGGCAAGGAGAAAATTTCATTCCCACTGGTAATTTAGATAAAAAACAGAAGTGTAATTCATTGAGGTGGGGAGGGGAGTTCCACGACATAGTCCCAAACTCTAATATTAGGTCAATCTGAATCATACCAGGACAATTCAGTGATCTCTCACAGTTGAAATAGTGGTTTTAAAAGCTCTCATAAGAATTTCTAGTTAAGCTTTAGAAAGACAGTAAAACTGAATTTATTTCGGTTATCATGCACCTATGTAAGGCTGAAAGAAAAATTTTAAAAATAGAAATTCTTTTAAATTGTCTGGGCCAGTAGCTTCAATGAAATATTCATAAATGAAAAATCTGTTGTGTGGTAAATCTCAGAATGAACTTGATTTAACGTTATTTCAGTTTTTTGCTTGGAGCCCAGTAGATGATAATTTTTATATAATCCCAGAGAATATTTTTTAATGTGAATTCCTTTGCCCTTAACTTGTACACTCTCTCATTCCAAGGGTTTAAGAGGTTCCTCTAGACTTCATTCTGGAAGTGTCATTCCTGGCCTGCTTTATACTGTGAACCTCAAATAGTCATTTGCTTGGTAGTAAAATTTGCCTTCCTACAGTGGGAGATGGTAAAGCAGTAGAGTTGGACTCTGCATTAAAGTCAGGAAGAGCCCTGACTTCAACTCTCTGACTTTCTACTCACAAGACCTTCTGAGTCCCTGCTACCATATCTATAAAATCAAAATCGTAATGCTTATCAACAGCAAAAAGCAAGTAATCTGATTAAAAATTGAGCAGAAGATCTGAATAGACATTTTTTCCAAAGAAGATAATATAGCTGGCCAACGAATACATGAAAAGGTACTCAACATCACTAATCAGGGAAATGTAAGTCAAAACCACAATGAGATATCACCTTACACCTGTTAGAATGGCTACTAGAAAAAAGGCAAGAAATAAGTGTTGGCAAGGATGCGGAGGCAAAGGAACCATTGTGCACTCTTGGTGGAAATGTAAATTGGTGCAACCACTATGGAAAAACTTACGGAGGTTCCTCAAAAAATTAAAAACAAAACTACCATAAGATACAGAAATTCCACGTCTGGGTACTTATCCAGAGGAAACAAATACACTAACTTGAAAAGATATCTTCACCCCTATGCTAATTACATCATTATTTATGACAGCCAAGATATGGAAGGAAACTACGTGTCCACTGATGGAAGAATGGATGAAGAAAATCTGATGTATTACTCAGCCATCAAAAAAGAAGGAAGCCCTGCCATTTGCAAAAGCATGTATGAACCTTAAAAGCATTAAGCTAAGTGAAATCAGGCAGAGGGACAAAAATGGAATGATCTCATTTATACGGGAAATCTAAAAAAGTCATGTTTTCTTTATTGGTGTGTCATGAAGGCTTGATTATTTTTCTAAAGCCCTCACCACGCTGTAAGTACGAAACTAATGGAGACTTCCTTTATTAATGTGAAAACTTAGAATCCAAGTTATCTAAATAGGAATAAATTATAATTACTGAAATGAAAATGCATAGCAAATGGAACATAATTTCTAACACTCACTTTCAGAGTTCTAACAGCGTCATCAGGAGAGCTTTTTGCTCTAGAAACATCTTAAAAATATTTTTCTAGGCACTTTGGTTGTCGCTTGGAAATATGTACTTGGATTATGTGAAGCATCTTCCTTGGAGGAGGCTGTAGTTTAGGACCAAATGGGGAAACAATTTCAGAGACATGTACTAATTGCACTGTTAGATTGTGTTAGCCCTGCAGGAGAGCTCTAGTCTCAGACTGAGTGAGGCAAGCTACCTGCTTAGGGAGGCTTTTTGATGGAGGGAATGCAGAGACTTGCTCCGAAGGAAGTGCAGGAACGAACCAGGCAATATCATCCTAGGTAGAAGGAAAAGGCTGAACAAAGGCACTGAGGTCGGTAAACACGACCAAGGAACTCTAAACCTGTTGAAAGCTATATTGACTATATTGACAGTTTTAGGGACTTATTCTTTCACATTTTAACATTACATGGTTTATTAATGCTTTACCTTTTTTCCAGAACAGAGAGAAAGGAAGAAAGCATTTCAACAGAATTATTAAAGTCAACATACACGATCATTCTTAATTTTGAAAATATAGCAGCAATCCTATTAAAATCAGACAAAGAATGCCCACTATTATTTAACATTTTTATAGCTTATCTAACAATGCAATAAAGCATGAAACTGAAATAATATTTATGGTTAATATCAAGGAAAATATGACTACCATTATTTGTATATAACAAGGATTTCTTCTGGGAAAATCCAAGAGAATCAAACTATTGGAGCCTAAATATAAATTTGGTTTTATCTACCTAGGTAATAAAGATACAAACTTGATAGATGTAACCAACTATCAGTCAATAGAGAAATGGGAGAAATTTCCATTCATAACAGGAGCAACAACAGAAATGCTTGGAAGTTATCATAACAACAACTTTTCTGAACTGAACTAACTTGAGTATTTTTGCTGAGAAATGCAAAAGATTATTTAAAAATGGAGAGAGATACCAAGTCCACAGATGGGAATATTGAATATGATAAGCCAATTCTTCCCATTTTAGATTTTATGTAAATCTAGTAAAAATAATAATGTGACATATTTTGAACTTGAGGGTATGAATTTGTGATTCATTAGGAAAAGTTATTGAGTAGTAAAGAAATATTGTTAAGTACAACTATTGTGTATTCAAATGTGTATAATCAATTGTACACATTTATAATGAAACAATAGCATTTAAAGCATTTTGGTCTTGGAACAGAAAATCCAGATCTGCCAAATAAAATATTCACAAAATAGACAATGAACTTAATCTATAAGAGGTAAGGAGGCAGATAAAGCAGGAAAACAAAGCATTATTTAAAAATAACACTCTACCTTGCTAACTCATTTAATTACAAATTCTGTGAGCCACACACAAATAAAAATAAATTACAGAGAAAACATAATACATGAATCAAAATGACTAGATCAAGGTAAGTGGCAGTTTACCTGATTTAAGAATGAGGTATGGTTTTGTAAGAATTTCAGAAGTTCTATAAATTATCTCATATGCAACTTTAAGAATAGCGACTTTCAGAAAGTGTAATAAATGCATTCAGAAGCTAAATGCGGAAAATGTTTGCAGTAAATATAACAAAAGTTAATGGCCTTAATATATTTGAAGAGATTTAAAAACAAAAGAATATGAGCTTTAGGAAAAAGAAACAAATGTTTATGGATTTATGAAATCCACTGTCCAAGCGATATTTTAATAAGTGGCTACCCTGACTGATAAGAAAAACAAAATTAAACTGATGTCTCATTTTGTTGCCAATGATTTAAATAGAGCAAAGTAGTTTTTGTTGTTATTTCTGAAGAAAGTATTGTATTTTCTTTATGCAATTGTATTGAAATGCAAAAATATTGCATTGTAGATGTTAAGATAAAGGCATCCATCCAATTTGTATGGAAGCACAAGTCCAGGAAGGGAAACCTTTTGCAAAATAATTCTTTAATGTGTATCAACAGATGTAAAAGTTCAAAGCTCCAGTGATTTTCTTTCTAGCAATTTTTATTAAGGAAATAAAAATCTTGAAAATGTTATCTCCAAGAGGGTCTTCACAGCAACATTATTTCTTAAGCTTTTGGTTTTAGAACAGTTTTGTGCTTTGAGAACCTTTATACATGAGTGAATGCACACGTTACTATTAAGTCAAGTCTATACTTTTCCAGATTTTCTTAGTTTTTCTCTGATGTCCTCTATCTGTTCCATGATCCCATCCATGATACTACCCTACATTTGATTATCAGGTCTCCTGAGGCTCCTCTTACCTCTGAATTTCTCAGTCTTTTCTTGCCTTTTGACAACCTGGATAGTTTTGAGAAGTGCTGGTCAAATATTTTGTAGAATGAAGTTCACCTGGATTCCTTGTTTACAAACTGGATAATGTTGCAAACAAGGTGATGTTTTTGTAATGCTTAAGCTGGGTTTATGGGTTTTGTGAGGAAGACCACAAAAGTGAAGTGTCCTATCAAGTACAGATACTATCAAGTTGACTTATCACTACGAGTGTCAACCTCCATCACCTGGCTGGGTTTTTTCAGGTCTCTCCACTTTTTACACCTTTTACACCTTTTCTCTTCTGTGCTCTGAAGTCACAGTGTGCAGCCCACACTGACAGAATGGGGAGCATTACTTTAAAAAAAGAAAGCATTAGTAGCCTTAATTCCAGAAATATAAAACTGATTAATTCTGTTGCTTCTGTAAAAGGAGTCATTATATAAGCCTTACTAATAACACTTTTAAAAAAATTTTATGCCATGGAAGAATACTCAGGATACGATAAGGAATATGTATAAATAATGTAATATTATAATAAATAGTATTATAAAGTCTATTTAAAATCCTTCCTTTTATGTTTCTGATTTTTCAAATTCTCTACAAGTACTTGCTTTTATAATCAGAAATATAGTTTTCGAAAGCTAAATTAAGGCACTTTTCCTACTAAAGGGGTATGTTTACCAAGTGACCTGGACATATTTTTGTTGGCTGGACAGTGCGTTCACTCCTGTGCACAGGGCTGGAAGATCACAGGACATATTTTTCTGTGTTCCTTTGTGCCTTTAATGTACACATGTTCAGATTCACTAAAACAAATACACATTCTTCTTTTAGGTTTTTCAATAGCATACAAGTTCAGCAGTAATGTTCATACATTGTTTAACACCCTGACAGGTTACCATTTATAGATCTGGATTAAATGAGGGATCTTGCCCATTTGAAACATTTTTTCCTGTAGTCTTTGACAAGATTAGCATTATGTCCAGTTTGGAGTCATCCGCTTGCTATCAAATAGTTTAAACTTTTCACTTTGAGAAAACTGTCAATGCACAGGCTGTTATAAGAAAGAATACAGAGAGATCTCATGTATCTTTTGCCCAGTTTCCCCCAGCAGCAAGCATCTTGTAAGACTGTAGTTTAATGTTGCAAACAAGGTATTAACTTTGATACAATCCATTGGACTTAATTTAGATTTCATTTGCTTTACTTGTACTTATTTGTGTGTGTGTATGTTTAGTTCTATGCAATTTCATCACATGCACAGTCTCATGTATCTACCATCATTGTTAAAATATGGAAGAATTCCTTTACTACATCCACCTCCTTCTGACCCCTAAGCACCATCTCTAACTCCTGGAAACCATTCACCTATTCATTTCTATAATTCTGTCATTTCAAGGATGTTATATAAGTAGATTCATATAGTATGTGACCTTTGGAGGTCCTCCCCAAAGAGCACATAATTCCCTTGAGATTCATCCAAGTTGTATCGATAATCCCATCCTTTTAACTTCTGGGTAGTAATTTCCTCAGATGGATATGTCACTGCTTGTTTAAATATTCACCCTTTGGAAGATAGCTGAGCTGTTTCTGTTCACTCTTTTGGGCTATTATGAATAATGCTAATAAAATATTTCATGCAGGTTTTGGTATGAACATAATTTTTTATTTATCTGGGATAAATGTGTAAGAATCTTTAGTTGCGTGTTTAGTTTTCACAGATTTGCTAAACTGTTTTCCTTTAATTGATCCTATCCTCCCTACATAGCCTTTGAGGAAAGGCATAGAAAAATAGTGACAGTAACTGAAATTCTTGCCATGAATTTTCAGAAGAGAGATGAATGAATATCTTCCATATAAATATCTAGAAATAAAATATGCAACCTGAAATGTGAATTGCAGTTTAATGTTTCTTCACAGGTGAACACATCCATATTATCAGGACATAGAACAGGTGGCAGAATATTACTTTGATCTTGGAAAGCTATACAGGACCCTACCAGTAGTACCCATAATCCAAACTCTTGGGTAACCAGACCCCTGATTTCTCGTACCACGCAGGGCTCTTTGTCTACTTTCAAATGTAAGTACCTCGTTTCACATTGTATGCATTTTTCATCTGATTTCTCTTGCTTAACGTTGTGTTTGTGAGTTTAGTCCATGATTTGGCCTACTTTGGTGATATTGTAGTTCATCCATTCTCAATGCCGTGTAGTAGTCTACTGCATGAATCTACTACAATTAAATTACCTAATCTACTCTTCTAAGTTTTTAAATTGTTACCAGTTTTTACCCATTATTAATAGTAATGGTATGTGTTATTCTTGTGTGGGCTTCCTTGTGAACATATAGAACCATCGTTTTGAGTGTATACCTTTGAGAAGAATAGCTGGTTCAGGTGATACACATATATTCGGCTTTAGCAGAGGTTGCCAAATGGTTTTCTAAAGTGGTTGTTTGTGTCACATGAGAAAACTGAGATTAAAGATATTATGTTTTTTCATGTCACATAGCTAATAAGAGAAGAGTTCCTGGTTTGAACCCAGGTTTGCCTAACTGCAGTGGTATTCATTTTCTATTAGTCCGTAATATCAATAACTTGACTTCCATCAGTAGACTTCAACTGATCTCCCACTTTGTCCATAAATGGATGCCTCATCTATTTTGTTCTTCTGATGCATTTTTACTCAAGGTCCAACATAAGAAAATCATGGTTCCCTCCCTAATTCTGCTAGATCTACTATCCACTGTAGTAACTTGACACTACATCTCTTGAATGAATACCCTTGTTTCAATATTTGCCTTCTAGGTAATCTTAATTTTGTATCTTGTCATCTTGAGTGTAGATTCTTTGAGAGTCAACAGATCCTATCTATTCTCCTTAACAATGCAGTTAATAATCAAAGTTGTTAAATTTAATTGACATCTAGCTACTTGAATGTTAAAAGGGTCATCTAAAGTTTAAAAAAGATAACAGCCCAATGTAAAGCAAAGTTTGAGACATAGAAAATTTTGAAGAAAATTCTGCACACATAGTCTGATATGGCAGACACATTGAATCCCAAAATAATGATTGGAGCTGAATTTGTTTTGCAATATTGTTTATAATTTACTGAGTTCAATACAATTGGACCAAATCAAAGATTCAGATCACAAGTTAAATGAAATATATTATTTGAGAGAAATGTAAATTCAGTGTAGGTTGCTAAAAATTGGTTTCAGATGAGATTTGAAAAATAAGGAATTAATGAGATGGAATTCATCTGACAATAATTATTCTCAATTAAACATACACAAGGGAAGGGTTTTAACCTCTGAAAGGGAGAATATTTTAATTCATATCTGTTTGTAGGGATCCTACTGCATATATCTAAGTGTTTTACATATTTTGTTATGAATCAATAAATAGGAAAAGAAAGAAACAATTTAAAGCCATAAGAAACCTAAGAAAACCATGGCCAATAGTTTGTTCTAAAATTTTTAACACAATGTATAAAAAATGGCCTTGGTTTGAGATCTTTAGAGCTTCCTACTAAGTATATAGTATGGTACCCAAGAAGACTGTACACTATGTAGAATCTACAATTAAAATAATTAAAATACTTTACCACCAAAGCAATTAACATTTCTAATTTTATTTTCTTATATGATTTTCTGTTATATAAAGGCAATTTGTTTTAAGCCCACTGGGCAATGGAGGAAACTGAATTTTTGCCATGAGTCAGTGATGAAATCAAAGCTAGAACACATTGCTCCTGACATCTGTTGTAGGCAGAGAATTTGCCCCTGGATTATGATCAGTGAAAGACAAACCGGAGAAGCAGAATTTCAGTATTTGACTTAAGATCCCTTTACTTGAACATTTACATTTCTTTACTGCTCAGTTAATAATGAGGCTATTGGAACTATTTCTGTGAAATTCAAGTTTCTTCAATGGGCTGTAAAAGCAAGGTACCAAAAAAACAAACAAATAATTGCATAATAAATATGAAAAGATGCTAAACTTAGTGATCAACAATCCAAATTATAACATTGAAATACCAGTTCCACCTATCATATTGCTCAAAAGTAAGGGATTTATGAAATCTAATATTGTGATATGAAATCTAAATTATGAAATCTAATAAGGAAGCATGTGGGGAAACAGTCACTCCTATACATATTGTGTGGTGATATTATGGCTACAATACTTCTAGATGGTAATCAGAATCAAATTTTAAATTATACATATCCTTTCACTTAGCAATTTATTTCTAGATATCTATAACTTAAAGATACTTGCTGAAGTGTTTAAGAATATATGTATATGTATGTTGTATGTGTACAATTTTATATCTATATTTATGTCAGTGACTTAAAATAATGAATTGGAGGAAATATAACTTGGAGAAATGGTTAAACTACACCTGAATATTAAGTAGCTATTAAAAGAACCAACCATAGGTGATTATATAACCAACTTGTAAGAGTGAATTCAGATTGATAAATATAAAAAGTTATACAAAATATGTATAAATGACCTAATTTATTATTTTGTAAATTAAAAGTTCATGCAGTATACTTTTTGGTGTGGTTCCGTTTTTTTAATGTACAAAATTAATTAAGAAAAATTACAAATATATCATTCCATACAAAAGAGTGTGTGTGTATATATATAATATACATATAGTCCAAGAATAATATTAAACATCCATGTACTCACCACTACCTTAAGAAGTAGAACATCACTGATACCTTTAAAACCCCTCCATGACGATATTCATGTATCCTTACCCCTCCAGGGGTAACTACTATCCTGAATTTTTTTTTTTTCTGAGAGGGCATCTCTCATATTTATTGATCAAATGGTTGGTAACAACAATAAAGTTCTGTATAGGGGACTCAATGCACAATCATTAATCAACCCCAAGCCTAATTCTCAACAGTCTCCAATCTTCTGAAGCATAACAAACAAGTTCTTACATGGTGAACAAGTTCTTACATAGTGAATAAGTTCTTACATGGTGAACAGTGCAAGGGCAGTCATCACAGAAACTTTCGGTTTTGATCACGCATCATGAACTATAAACAATCAGGTCAAATACGATTATTCGTTTGATTTTTATACTTGATTTATATGTGAATCCCACATTTCTTCCTTATTATTATCATTATTATTATTTTTAATAAAATGCTGAAGTGGTGGGTAAACATGCAGTATACTTTATATACATAAAGTACATATCTCACAAGAGTAAAAATGTAGGAAGGAGTGAGGAAAAAGCAATCCTGCTGTTAATAAGGCTGGTTAGAAAGCCACATGCAGGTACAGTCAACTGTCAGGTTAGCAAGAAACATTATTTCTCTTGAAGTCATGCAGCAGCTGGAAAACGCCACAGAGACAGTCTCTGAGTGACTACTCCCTCTTTCCAGTGTTGCCTCGAGATGTGCTTTACTACACCCACCTACTCCTGGGGATACCCAGTGGCTGGCCCATCCCACCCCTCCATAGCTTGCAATGCCTGGCAATGCCCACTTCTCCTAATCCCACCTTAGAAGCAGCATGCAGTCCAGAACTGATCCCAGCTTCCTTCAGGAACCCCTCAGAACCACACGCCTGATGCCTCCTTTCTCTGGTGTGTCAAGCAGGATCCTGTGGTTTGTGTGGAGTGCCTGCTCTTGATTCCCTGAGTCAAGAAATTTGATTGTGTCAGACTATAGATTTATTCCCAGTGTTCTTCGGCAATTTAATTTCTGTTTAACAGCAATTTGAACATACATGTGTATAGACGGATAAATGCAGGTATCTTTTTATTTACCTACTTATCTCATTAAGTATAACAAAAAACATTCTGGAAGGTTCATATCACATTTAAGCAGCTGTTATTCTGAAATTACTGAACAGAGGAAGGTTGAAGAGAGTGTTTATTGATAATTTGCATTTTTCTTATACAGTGTTTACAATGGATTTGTATTACTGTTTTTTTTAAGAAGGGAAATAAAGGAATAAAAAAAAATCAATCTACCTCAGTCAATTCTCTGTCTCTCTACAAGAAAACATCCCCCCCATACCCTCCCGCCCCCCCCTCACACACACATACACACACCTTCCGAGAAAACGGAACATCTCAAGTGCAAATCACAGAAACTTTAGATATAGACAGCTGTTCCTTCAATTGTTTTCAGAAATCTAAACCTGTACTTTAATTTTAATCTGGCATGTATTTTTTTCTTCAAAGATTATTAAAATAAATACTAACAGATTATGTATATACAACACAATTATATATATAATTTTTAGTGCTTGTTTATATGTATACATATCTGTATACAGCTTGTATATTATATAATATTTTATTGTTTGACAATTATTTACCTATACCTATACTTACATCTCTATGTAACAGTTGCCTGCTTAAAATAAATTGGGACTGAGAATCAGAGTAAAGGTTTACTCAAATAAGATTTAGTTAAAATACTCTCAAGGTATGGTTCCCCCACACATTTCTACAAAAAAGAGCATGTGGATTAGGAAAAGAACCAAGTAGTGGAGAGGTAATGGGCCATAGTGAGTCCTAATTACCTACCATTGCTGTTCCTCCAACTTGAAAAGGGAACACAGATGGAAAAGTAATTACTGCATACACTAATTAGTCATCTCATTTGCCAATTGTACATGATAAATAAAACAGATTAGAGGAATATTTGCAGGTTGAAGTAATGTGAGGCCAGCAGGGTGAGATGAAGAGATACTTACAGTTGTACTGGCAATAAACCGTTAAACAAATGATGCATTTACTTGCATATCATTTTAACAGGGAGGAAACAAAAAGAAAGGTAGATCTTAGGTGTTTTTCCTCTTTTTTTAGATGAAAATGTGACTAACGGCATTCTATCAGCAGGTATTTTGGCAAGAAATTTGAGTTAGTGCACGTAATTATTGTGCATAAATCCAATTTTTAAAGATTCTGTCCCATCTACCAATGCAGACTTTTTATAGAACGGCAAATACATTTTCAACACTAGTAGTCAGTATAAAAGTGGAATGTTATGAGTTGTGCCTTCTCTTCGGAACTTTTTAGTCTAAATTAATTTCCATCAGAAAAATATTCATGCGTGACTATTGGGTGCAAGGTGGTGTGCTGATGCTGTGAATGAGATTTCCATATTCTTCACTAAAAATTTGCAGAAACTGAAAGAAATGAAAATGTGGGTTGAATATCATCTGTCCCCCAAATCGCTTTTCTCTCAATGCCAATTGCAGATAATTGAGCTGCAGGGTTCCAGTATAAGTAAGAAAAGTTTGGAAGCATGTGGAGAAAAAGTAAAGGTAATGAACAGCTGAGAGATGCCACTCCTATGAAGTGAGTACAAAGAAATAAGAGTATTGAAGACAGAGGACTGTAGACATTTTACAGTCAGTCCTCCATTTCATTTCTTATTTTCGGATTCCTAGCAATATTAAATCAGTTGCTGGACATTTAATAGTGAAGTTGGGGCTACAACACACTGACTTCCAAGCCAATAACTTTTCCATTAACAGAGGGTAGCATTAGTAGTGTCAAAGAGGTTAAAGAAGGTGGACAGCACATGTTTCCTGTTGAAATGAATGTGAGTCAATTTCCCTCTCTTGGATGTTTAAGTTCAATTCCTTTCCCTCTAATTGGCTCCCTTCCCTCTGTTTCTCCTTCTCATCAGCTTGCTTTCTTTACTCTCTCTCTCTTCTTCCCTCCTTCGTCCCTCATGCCCTCCTTCTCTCCCCAACTTTCTCCCTTCTTTTCTTCCTTCTCCTTATTGCCAGGAGAGTAATACCAAAAGCAGATGTATCAGTTAAAACATGTTGTGATATTTTCAGCTCTACATAGAGCAAACTCTTCTACAAATCCCATAAAGCCAGTTGGTGATATAATATTTTGAGAAAATCTACAAAATACAGCAACACCATGAAGTTATTTTTCAAAAGCAAGGGGAAGGTTGTTACTGACATTTTGTTGGAAAGCATATTTATTACATGGGACTATTTGGTACATAGCAGGATGTCTAGTGTCCTTGGCCTCTGCACGTGGACTGGAATAAGTGAATTATTCCATTTTAATTTTTATTATTATGTAGTGAAAAGCATTCCTCCTGAATCCAGTCTTTTTCATTTATATTAATTTAAATGCCATCCCATCTCATTTTATTTTACATTTGAAAGTTGACCCAGAGACAGGCAAATCTAGCCTTACATGAAACTTCTCATTTAGTCAAAGTTAGAAAAAAAAGAAAAAAGAAAAAGCAGGCATTTTTCTCTTGTTTTTCATGAGTGGACTGCAGGACATTCTGGGGAATATTTCTTGAAATGCCAAACCAGATGTTGTAAACGTCTCCTACTCAGTCCTAAAACCTCTTAAATTTAATAGCAGAAATATATCATATTAACACCCAGACTGCTACTTTAAAGGAACAGTACTGTTCTTGAATTACGCCCCCCATGAACTGGTAAATTCTGAGGAACTTCCACTCTTGCATTGAGTATCAACATGAGGTGTTTAGAGTTTACAAAAGTGGACACTCAACACAAGAAACAATTTATATTCACCAATGGGCACTGACAGGTTGGGTCCAACAAGGTTATACATTATATATTTCAACAATTGTCAGAAATATTTATTGAGAACCCATTGTGTATATATTGGTGAACTTCATGCTCTGTGGGAGCACACAAAATAAAATAGATTGCAGGGACCTCTACCCTCAGTGAACTTAAGAGTTTTTAAAAAGAATCCATAAATCAAATTGAAGATTATATTAGATGACTTCTACCATTTTTTCAACTCTAAACTTCTACGAGTCATCTTCTGTGTCCTCCTTTTATATATTTTATGTTAATTCCACTTGACAGAAAAATATTTGAGATGTCTTATCATAAGGACTCATTTATTTAGTCTAGGAGCCTTAAAAATAAATGGGTTGTTGCAACAGAAAGCTGAGAAAAGATGGTTACTTAAATTGAGGTTAAATTATGCTTACTTTTATTTATAGGATTGATACCTGAAATTCTGAACATTCTACACTGGGGCAGAAAGAAGAAAAAGAAATAAAGCAGCTTTCTGAGACTTCCCATCGAAGACCAACTGGATTGCTGTTTTTGAGAAAGAGAGGCTCAAGCAATTCTGTGCAATTTGATTCTGACTTAAATCAGGAGAAAAGCGTTTCCTACAGATGAAAAAAAATCCCTGTAAACTTCCTAATAGAGGGGGAATAAATATAACCATGGTGATTTATATCCACTTGCAACTAGAATTTCCTCATTTGTGTAGCAAATGTTTGGGTGGGGAGGGCTGGAATTGTCTTTAAGTTGTATTTACCTGGAAAGCACATTGTTTCACCTCAATTATTTGTTGCAGATCAATATGCTGAACAAGATTTATAAAGATACATTTTTCGGTGTTTGCAAGATACTGATAAAACACATTTTTCATATGGGGATTTATCATCAGGATTGTTTTTGGAGGGCTGGCTTTTTAAGGGATAGAGGTAGATCCTGGAGATGGAGCCCAGGGAGGGGGTGAAGGCAGTCTGTGGTCACTCCTTGTGGCACCAATGCCATGTAAGTCATTCTCCTATCAGATATAAAGATGTATTTCAGTTCTTCAGAGTAGATACTTTCTTTGCATTTAATTCTACACACAATTTGTAGATAGGCATTAATTTAAGGCATTTTGAGACACATAATAGAAAAATATCTTCAACAGGGATTTTGCAAAAGGTACAATTTTTTTCTTTTTTTTTTTTTCTCCCATGACTAATTTTTATTATCATTGAGATTTTGTGCCTCCATATCCCCTTCACCTGTTTCACCCACCCACCCTAATCCCTCCCCCTTGGTAAACACCAGTCCCTTCTCAGTGTCTGTGAGTCTATTTCTGTTTTGTTTGTTTTGTGTTGTTTTAGATTCTACATATAAATGAAATTATATGGTATTTGTTTTTCTCTCCCTGGCTTATTTCATTTAACATAATACCCTCTAGGTATTTATGTTGTTGCAAATGGCAGGATTTCATTCTTTAATATGGTTGAATAATGCACCAAATTGTACATATGTACCACATATACATATTGTGTATATGTACCACACCTTCTTCATCATTCATCTATTGGTGGGCACTTTGGTTGCTTCCGTATCTTGGCTATTGTAAATAATATGACATTAAATATAGAGATGCATATATCTTTTTGAATCTGTGATTTTGTTTTCTTCTGGTACATGCACAGAAGTAGAATTACTGGGTTGTATGGTATTCCTACTTAAAGTTTTTTGAGGAGCCTCCATACTGCTTTCCACAGTGGCTGCGCCCACTTACATTCCCACCAACAGTGTAGGAGGGTTTCCTTTTCTCCTCACCCTCACCCACACTTGTTATTTGTCTTTTGGATAGTGGTCATTTTGACTGCAGTGAGGTGGGATTTCATTGTGGTTTTAACATGCATTTCCCTGATGACTAGTGATGTGGAGCATCTTTTTATGTGACTGTTGCCCATCTGTATGTCTTCTTTAGAAAAATGTCTATTCAGGTCCTCTGCCCATTTGTAATTGGCTTATTTGGGGTTCTTTGGTGTTGACTAATATGACTTCTGTAACACTTTTGATATCAGCTCCTCATTGGATGTATCTTTTGTGAATATGTTCTCCCATAAGGTAGCTTTACTTTGAGTTTTGTTGATGGTTTCTTTTGTTGTACAGAAGTTTCTTAGTTTGATGTAATCCCACTGGTTTATTTTTGCTTTTGTTTCCCTTTCCCAGGGAGATGTGTCCAGAAAACATGGTTGTTATTTTTAAATAATCCTCAAAAAGTGGTAAGGGTAGATACCAAATTGTAGTTCAGCTAAACAATATCTGTGTATTTCTTTTAAGTCCGAGAGACAGTTCAGAGAAATGAGTTCTTAATAAGCCCAACAATCTGTCCATTTATATATTTTTGAGTCAACTTCTAGTTTTTTGTTTTATTTTAATTTGAGGGAAGAGAAAGAAAGAAGCTGAGACTTATTAAGAACGGATAGGTATGCCAGGTAATGGGCAAAGTGTTTTCCAATCCACCTTCTTATTTGATATTACTTTACCAATACAACAATCTTGAAAGATTCACCCTTTTCATCTTTCAGATGCAAAATTACAAGTTCAAAGTGGGTTCAATTAACTTGCCTTAGATGAGGTCATGTCGTAAATAATACTCTATGTCAGAGTCTGACTCCATAACCACAGGACTTTAAAACCCAGGCCCTTTCCACTGTGGAGTGACTCATCTTGATGACAAAAAGCTTTCCTTTCTCAGATCTCCTGTTAACTCTACTTTTCAATACAATGCTGATCGTATTTATTTAGTCTCTCATTATAGATTATAACCCCTACTGAGAATAGACTGTATGTAGTTCTCATATTCTTTTCCCCTATGATTTCTACTCCAATGCATATTAATGTAATATAGCCTCTGTCTACCTGGAGAGTCTTCCCTCTGCCAATTTAAGAAAATCCAGATGTGATTTTTCTAAGGGAGACTTGTTAACATTTATTTATTGAAAACAGTTTTAAATAGATAAATTATACAGAATCAATTATAAATCAATGTATCAACCAGTTTAAATTTAAAGTAGTTAGAGTTACTTTAGTGTTAAAGAAAGGGCTTCATGAAATAAATACATTACATGACAGGTTTTGAATGAGTAGCTGAAAATGGATTGCTGGGAGATGTGGAAATTAAATCTGATGACCCCCCTGAAATTATGGAAGGACTGACACGTGTTTTTAAAAAAGCAGAGATTATTTAAAAAGCTCACTGTGACATCAGGAGATATCAGGCCCTTAGTAATGATAAGAAAAATTTCTTGAGCACCCTTTGTGTGTCAGACACCATGCTATGTATGCCCTTTGCAACCTGATTTTTACTTATTCCTCAAAGCAATCCAAGTGGTTGATTCTTTTAATTCTCATTTTACAAATGAAAAGGATTAGAGTCAGTCTATATTTTTCTTTCCAGAGTTCAATAATTAATGAGTAGTAGGGGCAAGATTTAAAACTAGGTCTGTTTGCTTTCCAAATCCAAGCTCTTACCTGGGAAAGCAATTTTATATTGTGAATGAGAATGCTGACGATGTTCACCATCTGGAGTTGAATGTCAACTGCACCCTTATAGGCTATGTGACCTTGCAGTTTTCAAAGCTTGAGTTTCCTCATTTTATAAATTGGGGATGTTGGGAAGATTAATGTGAAATAATATATGTAATGTTCTGCCTCACAAAAAGTAGACGATCAATAAATACTACCTATCTGTGATGACAATTATATTGATTATGAAATTGATGATGATGATCCATTTATAAGCTATATTTTAATACATATATCCCTGGAATTTTCCACATAGTTTAGACCTTCATGGTTAAAGGTACTCTGATATATCTAGCCTATGTATCTAGTCCAGGTATTTCAGTCCATTATCGAAATCTTTTGTTCTTGTTTCATTTTTCCTCCTAATACTTAATACTTTCTAACACATGATAGAGCACTTCTTTTCCCTTGGCATAGAGCAGGACTGTGTTTACTGGACTTGCTAACACTCATCAACATTTGCTGAATGAGCACTGAGAAGGTGTAAGTATAAGTTTTATTTTTATTTTATTTCCATTTCTTTCAGCAATCATGCCTGAAGCATGGGAAACTGACTATTAGCTCATTTTAGGTAGACATCCCATGAATGCTATTATCTATATTTTGAAGGAAACATTTCCAGATGTTGTAAGATTAGAATAATTACTCTAATACCTCACCTTGGCTAGGAGCATAGATACTTATTTAATTTCTACAAGAAAAAAAATGGGAAAATGGTTTATTGGGTTTTATGCAAAAATTCTTCCTTCAGATAGTAAGAAAATGAAGAGCAGTTTGGAGGAGATGAGATATAGAGGAAAGAATTATTTATTAAATCCTTTAAGAAACCTCATTTGGCAGAACTATTCACAAGAGTTTTGTTTTTATTCCTTCTTGAGCATTGTTAATAACTTTTCTTATCCTTACTTAAGTTCATTAAAACCACCAGCTTCACAATTCCCCTCAGGAGAAGACCTTGAATTTTGTTTTGAGAATGCAAGCAATAAAAAAAAGTTTAAGGTAAAAATCAGAGCATTTTTTACCAAGTAAATTTACATTTTTGAAATTAAACACTCCCTGTTCTAAGTGCTGAAGGGATTTGGAAAGGGCCCCATAGACTAGACTGACCCTTGACTAATTGTAGTGCTAACAGGGGAACTCTTATAAAGTAGATAACAAATGGCCATTTGCTGAGAATGAGGACAGTTTTTCAGTATGTGTGTTGTTCTCAGTGTCACTCCTCGTTTCCCTGAAGAATTCTCCAGATGTCTGAGCACTGTGTAAACTGGCTAAATGCCATTTTTAGTGGACAAACCTATTTTTTTCTTCTTCCTTCCCACCCTTCCTCTGTTCTTTCCCTACCAACACCATCTCTCTCCCTTCCTTCCCCCATTCAATAATAAATACCATTAGCCTTAGCCTTATTTTGTCCAAGGCTCTTTGATGTTTTGAG
The DNA here is from genome assembly GCF_030020395.1 of Manis pentadactyla. Taxonomy (NCBI): domain Eukaryota; kingdom Metazoa; phylum Chordata; class Mammalia; order Pholidota; family Manidae; genus Manis; species Manis pentadactyla. Next base: position 18,001,991 of record NC_080029.1, read on the forward strand.
TAAACAAAGATGAGTGCCACATAATCCTCTTCTCCATAAAATGTGCATTCCTGTGCAAAATTGAGCAAAATTGCTATTGTTTCACATACTGTTATATATTTCCACCTTTTCTCCTGGGGTTGTGGAGTGACCAAAGTGGAATTAAATATGATTGCATTGTCTTCTCTTTTGAGCTTTTTATTAATTGCATTTGACCTCTCCACAACTTTGACACAGACGATCACCACCTCCATTTCTAAACTCTTACCATTGACTTCTAGGATGCCGTAGTTCTATACCTTTTTACTCTTTCTCAATCTCTTTTGCTGAAGCCTCTTACCTCATGTATGTCTTGCCTTCATAAAATCCCAGAGCTCATTCTTCAGACCTGTCTAATTTCTATAGTGTCAATGTCATCTTGGTGGTCTTATCCAGCTTCAAGGTTAAAGGTACTCTAATATATCTAGCCCATATATCTAGTCCAGATATTTCAGTCCATTATCTGAAATCTCATGTTCTTGTTTCATTTTTCCTCCTAATACTTGATACATTCCAACACATGATAGAGGAATTATTTTGCTTATTTTCTATCTCCTACTTAAGTATAAGTTTTGCAGGGGCACTGCTTTTGTTACTTATTCGCTACATCTCTTAGGAGTTGGAATAATGCCTGTTTAGAGCAGGCATTCAGTAATGTTATTTTGTTTGGGCACTGAATGGGAAGAGCCAGAATAAAGACACACAAATATCATTCCATTCTAGTTTTATAAGTGCAAGAGTTGGATAAGATCTACCACATTACAAAGACAATCAGTATAATTCATATTCATAGCTCCACTGGGTCCACAATAAACTTGAAAACCAGGAATTTTCTTTCTTAGATTTAAAAAAAAAAGTCTTTATTTTCTAATTCAAAGTTGCTTTTGGGGAAGGCTCCCCTTACTTTTACCAGCATTTGCTTTATTTGAGAAACTGGCCCTCCGTTTCCTTTGGGCACATTCATTTATTTCACATTTAGGAGTTACTATATGTTTAATCCACAATAACATTCTAGAATGTGAACTGAGACAGCAGATGAGTATGCATCTCACAGTGGCAAAACTCTATTTATTTTATTCTTGATGCTTCTTTGGCTACTGTCATTGCAAATGATACACAGGGTGGCAATTTATATCCTGACTCGGGATGGTACGAGTGAGTCTAACGCCCTCTCCACTTGGCCCAGAACTCCTCCACCTCCCTTTTGCTTGAAGGAGTGCTGCTAACCAGGACAAAACCCACTCACCCGCACAGGGAGGAGAGCAGCCCTGCCTCTGGCAGTTCATAATTCAGCCAGTGGGATTCCAGATTTATCCTCAACTGTCAGCCAAACAAGAGAAGAGCTCCATGGGGCCAAAATGTGAGGGCCATGCTGGTCCTTCTGCTTGTTTTTCTTTTTCCTTTCCTTTCCTTCTTATAAGTATTACCATCATGAGTCATCCACCTGGCATCTAGAGAGAACTAGCAACTGGTTCTTGTACTGAATGATAAAAAAGATGCAAGGCTGGTAAAGTGGCTCAAATGATCACACCCAGATGAAACTGCCACGAGTATCCCCTCCTCACCCATTATCAGAAGCAGCAGAGAAACCAACCAACCAGCAAAACACTTGAATGAAGAGGCTGTAGTGTTTGACTTTCTTGTTTTTTAATGGCAACCTAACAACCCCTCATGATATTTTCTGTACCTTTTTCTTGGAAGGAAATTATTTCTAATGTTGCATTTTTAAAATGATCATAAATGTACTCCACTGTTGCTAAGTTTTAGAACCACATTTCACACTTAACAACCACAGAATTATCTGTTTTTAAATGATGGTTAAGAAGAAAATCGTTATATAATCTTCATTGGAAAACTGAAAATTAATTGCCACACTAAAGCTAGTTCAGTGGAAGTGAGGTAAATAAGATGAATAACTGCTGCTTTTGGGTTATTTCCTGCCTGCAACTCACCCCAAGACTCAAATTTTCCTCTCAGAATGCCTTTTTTAAGTTTCATCAAATTGGGGAGTGTGTTTTTTGAAACAGTTAATAACGTAATTTAATATGCAAAACCTTTGATCATATTCTCTCACCTATGCATTTCAGTGCTCCTTGGCTTCTGTTCTATCAAGTATAATTATGCATCAAATTGGGATTTATTTATTATTGCTGTTTTAGAGTCTCTCAGACACTTGAAATTTTTGTCCAAGTCCTTCAGTCTTAAAAGAGAGACCCTAAAAGTTTTGATTCTCTGTTCAAGCACTCTTTTGGGTGTTCCATCCAGCTCTTGTTCAACATTGTGTGTGTTACTTTAATGATCTAACTTCACTTCCCTTGTAAAAAGAAAAGCAACATGGACAGGGAGTACCATTTAGAATTACTCTGTCAATTACAACTCTCAGACAAGGGTAAAAAGATAGTTTAAAGAATAAAATATGTTATATCTAGGCTTCTGCTCAGGGAAAAGTTTTCCTGAGCAGAGTCATACTTCTTTTGGTGTTGGTTCCAAAGAGAGATCTTTTCCCTCACCTCCGCCTCCCAGGGTGGAGTTTATCACATTTACTACCTTGTTAAGTGTTTCCTCCTGAGGTTATACAACTCATAGTTCAGTGTCATGTACTATTATAAATATTGAACTTGGCATCTCAGGCTTACAAGACATGCATTCATATTCTGTCTACTTCAGTTGATGGCCAGGTCTCGGGGAAAAAGTAGAATTTGAACACATGGCTTCTTTACATTAAAATATTACCTTTCGGATACCTTCCTTTCAATAAATCTTCAGGGAAAAGAATGAAACATGCCTACATTGGAAGTATGCACTGATTTAAGATGTATTCTGATTTCGGAAAATTTTAAACAAAAAAATATTCTTTTAAACATAGAGGAATATAGTAATTGTTGTTGATGAACTTTGAATCTTGATTATTTGTGTAACTTCGAGAGCTGATGGGATATTTTTGCTTTTTTTCTACTTCTTTTTCCTTCCTTTCTCTGTGAATCATTTCTTCCTTTACTGTAACTGAAGTCATTTCACTTGGGAGGTCTAAACATACTGAGAAAGCAAAGCTAGGGTAGAGCTCATTCTCTACGGTATTTGTATTTTGCAGAAAAATTGAGAATTTCAAGATTCATTGCTGTCCCTCAAACACAATTCTCAGACAGTAGGAAATCATTTATGATCAAATATTTTTTAAAAAGACGATAAAATGAACTTTCAGAATTTGAGGTGAAGGCTATCCACCTTGGAATTTACAGATTAGAGCATACCTTGAGAAAAAAAATTTTTTATGGTCTTTGAGATTTATGAGCCACTGGTACACTGAAAATAATTGGCTGTGAGAATTCGCAGGAAGCTAGCTACTTGTGTAGCACCCACTGGGTGAGTTCAATTTATTCAAGCCATAAATTTCTTTGAAAAAGTTACTGAAAGCTGATGAAAAGCCTCATGTTCGGAAAGAAAAGCAAAACCAAATGACACAAAACTCTCCTATCCCAGAGAAAAGTAATGTAGTTTTTCAGAAGTGCATAGATGAATATTTTCAAGTGGATGTCAAGAAATGGACATTGCAGACACATTCTTGTTGTTTAAAACCAATGTTCGAGCCCTGGAAATTGCAACAGAAAAACACAAGGAGTCTCAAAAGAAACAGCTTCCTAAAGTGAATTTGAAATTCTTTGAAATAAATGGCATACATGTAGAGAAATATATATAGACCTGTACAGAGTATACTTGCTCTAAGTCACTAATACATTCAAAGTATTCTATTACTATATGACTGATTGTTAGTTGACTTCATTTCATGATAGATACATGTATAAATATAGAGATGGGTATGGATGAATGTATAATGCTGTAGAAATTGGTCTGTAAAAACCTTTCTTTACTCCTCAATATCACAGGATATCAAAATTTCCCCACATCATTGAGTGAATAATGCTCTGGGGATACTTTAACAATGCATTTGACATCAATCTTTAATGACCTTGGTAATGAATTCAGCATACTAAATATTTCTAACTCCCCACCCCACACAAAATAAATAGTTTGATTTATCCTTATGGATGAAAACAAGTAAGAAAAGAAAGAAGGAAGGAAGGGAGAAAGGGAGGGAAGGAAGGAAGAGAAAAGGAAAGACTATTTCTACCTTACTTTGGTCAAAATCTAGACCTGGTGTCTATAGAGATTCAGTCTATAAAAATTGCTGACTCCTAGGCTTGAGCATTGTGCTTTCACCAAATTTTATTTTTTGGGGGGATGGGTTTGTTTAGGGCTGCAAAGGGAATTTCCAGCAGCATGTTCATTTCTTCATTTTTTCATGCACTCCAGAAAGCTTTTAATGTGTGCTCTCTCAGAAAATGAAGGGAATCAGACTCCAAATCTAACTCACCATATCCTGGTTGCATGGAATGTGTCTTGGATGTTGTATTCCCACTAGCAGAATATATGCTAATGGAAAATTTTGAATCGTACCCACTACAGTTTGTCTTTGCAAGTTTAGTCACCATTAAGACAGAATCAAGCTGAACCAAATATGAAAAAGAAAAGACTGACGTTAGTTTTATTTTGTGCTGTTTTTTAAGATCACAATGAGGTAGCCTCTACTTCAGAAATCTAGATCTATTCTAATTAAGGAAACATTTTAGTAACTCTTCTTAAAGAGCACAAGGGGGAAAGCAGAGCTCTATGTGTTTTTCAATGACTGCCTGAAGGCAACCTCCATGTTTTCCAAATGGTATGTCACTGTGAGGGCGAGTGAACACTGAGCAAGGAGTGTGGGTAGAGAGCAGTCCAAGTGAGTACCCCTCAATGACACCTCGAGGCAGGAAGACTGAAGAACAGGACCTGTCTATGCACATGTGCTTGTTAATGCTGTGTGTGCTCAGAGGTGAGTCCTTATCCTCAGAAAGAGCCTGTGGAGCTCAGGGACAACAGGGCACAGAGGCACAGAGTGGATGTTCCCAAAGGACATAGCTCCCCATTTTTGTATCTAGATCTTCTGACATTGACAATTCTGCCAATCAATCAGAAAAAGTGTCTACTGAGGTAAAATCATAAAAACGTAACACTTCATTAATAGCAAAATGACTAGATATATGCATTCAAATGAGAGCTTTGCTGTGAATAGGCTTGCATAATTCTAACTTGTTCTAGTGATCAAGATTACTTTGGGACTCCTCAGATATGTTATGGACTCTCTTTGCTGAGTACCACCTTTGCACTGAAATTATGCTAAAATTAAATGATAGAGATAAAGTGTATTTCCTGGAGCTAATCATCACATACTGAAGATGCTTAAGTAATCACTCATGTAAAATGGTACATCTCAATAGACATTGTGATGTGTGTGTGTTTTTCTCACACACGTGTGTGTGTGTTTCAATAGACCACAAAAAAGTGATCAGAATTTGGGGTTAGAAGATCTGGGGAGAAATGGTTTAGGAACAGCAGAACTAAGGTAAAGAGATATCATGGATAAGATATTCTGGACTGTGCTGTCATGATCCTTG